>NC_135049.1:23346530-23971530 GCF_051014685.1 Ptiloglossa arizonensis
AATTGATAAAAAATAATCACTAATCACTATAGATGTTTATTTATTCATAGTATGTATTATAACAATGATTATTTGAACCTTGTGAAACAAAAATATAGTATAAAGTTTAACGAAGTACCTTTACATTTATTCGTGTTTTTATCCAAAATTGCCTTCGTAGAAGTAATAGTTCCATATCTGCAAAAACACAATGTATTAGAAACAATATGCTTCCTACATTTTGAAGAAAGTATTAACGCCTACCATATTACATAAAACATTATAATTATATTGGCAACTATTTTTTCTAAGTATTAAATCATCACCAACATTTGGAATTTTGGTGTTACACGAGTGACTTACTGAGAACACATGTTAACGAGGTCCTTGTCAGTTGTATTTTGGTTGAGGCCACGGATATATAAATTTGTTTTTGATAGTTGTTCTGCCTGTTGTCCTTGCATAGCATTATTGCTAAGAGTTGTGCTCATTGTCCCGCTTTGACTGCCAGTAGCACTGCTACAACTACTATTAGTGTTAGCTGGAGAGGAGGCCGTAGGCACCCGTTGTCCACCATACTGTAATACATTTAAAAAAGAAAAAAAAAGAAAATAAAATAATAATAATAATGCATAAATTTGAAAATATATATTAAATTAATATTTTAAGGATTTTTAAGAACATTTTACAATAAGCATAATAATCACTGTAGTAGTTACTTAACTAAAAGTAATGAGAATATTATTTTATAAACCAAATAAATAATGGTGTTTATTATATTTGTTGCAAATAAAATTTATAAGACAATGTTGTTAAAATTATGTTTACAATAACTAACTTCAACGTACATTTTACATTACTAATGTTCACAACATACTACCTCACAAAATTTATTGAAAATGTTACTTCAATTGTTTTAATGTAAGTAATATATATCAAGCTTTATTTTATATACATTTGTATGAAACATTTCCTCATAACTAATATAAAAATGTTACCAATTATTTGTGAACTAAATAACACAATACAAAATATCAATTTAGGGGTAGAAATAACTGTGATCAACTGGATAATAAACCATAATATAAGAAATATACAATTAAAAATTAATATGGTACATTATTCTTTAAAAGAAGATACAATCAAACTTTTCAAGCAAGAAGTACATGAAACGTGTGTCACAAAATGTCAAGTTATTATAGCCCCACCCGGCACGAAGAGGGGTTAACGTAATAGAAACATGCGATCATTCTCGCATTTGTTTATTCTTCTCTTTACACCTGACACTATCAGAATTGAACTTTACTTCGTAATAATTGTCTGACCTATCTACTACAATTTATTTCCTGGTTTTATGCTGGTCGATTCAGAAAACAAACAGCATAACCAAAACGGTACCATGTAAGACACATACATATTTCGAAAGATCAATCGTGTAACCTCGTTACAAATCGAGAAGAGGGAGAATCTTCCAAGAAAGATTCGACGAAAGAACGTTGAAAAGATTGCGCATCGTTCGTGCGAGAACAGTATGCCGCGTTGTCATGGCCCCACCCGGTTCACGAAGAAGGGGTTAACCCTTTCGCTGCGCAAAATCTAACAAGCTTTTGCACTGGCTGCGCGCGCGTTTCCAACAGAATTATAAATATTTCAACTCTCTGTTCTCTTATACTAAAATCATCTCTCACGAGTTTCTTTGTTGAACGCACAGAGCCCGAAAAGAATTTACAACGTATTTGTACCGTACAGTGATTTTACATGTATCGTCATATACGTAACCGACAAAGAAAACACTACTGCTTCCGTTCTGTCAAGGAAGAAACTTATCTATCTCACACCGCAAACGATATACATAAAATGTTTTCCTGCTAAAAGGCAAACGTACATTTCAACGTTGTACAATGGCAAGGGTTCCAACGTAACCAATAGACTGATTACATTTGGTCAACCCTGTACAACGATAAAACATAACCGTGCAGCAAGCGATGGTTAAGTCATCGATGCACCGATGCAGTCACTGAGAAAATCTTTACCCACGAAATTCGACCGAGCGAAACGTCGATTTTTCGTTCCATTTTCGATTAACGATATTCGACTACGTCAGGAACGGAAGGGGGAGAGAGAGAAATAGAGATAGAGAAAGAGAGGACTTACCGACGCGTGCTGTGCGTAGGTGGCGGTGGCGTAAGGATTCGCCGTAGGCGGTAGTTGCTGTGCTCCGACGGGCATTTGGCCGGCCGCCGCAGCTGCGGCCGCTGCGCTCGGGTACCGCGTGTACGGCGGGTAGGCAGCCGCCGCTGCAGCCGCAGCAGCGGCCGCGTGAGAGGGCGGCGCTGTGCCCCAAGCTGCGGCACCGCTCGCACGATACTGCACCGGGTTCCCGCCTCGTGGCCCGCCGCCGGTGTTCCCCTTCAATCCGTGCCCGCCTCCACCACCGCCGCCGCCACCTCCACCTCCGCCACTCGCTGGACCCACTCCGACGCCGCCTCCACCACCACCACCGCCGCCGCCCCCGGCGCCACCGGCGTTACCATTGTTTGCACCCACGTACGTCGGTCTCGGACCGTTTGTACCCTGAAATATAGAAGAAGAAATATGTCAACCATTTTGCATTGGAGAAAATTGTTTCTCTTACGAGTTACGGTCACGGAGATTGAATATTGAATTTAGGTTAGGTTGCACAAGTAGTGCGAGACTTTCCTTTCGATAGATACTCGAGTCGCTCGTTCTCGGTTCTCTTCGTTCTTTCTTTCTTTTTTTCTTTTTCAGAAGCCAGAGCGTGGATTTTGGGACCAGCTTTCAAATCAACGCGTACATTTTCTTCGATCCCTGTTTCTTTTTTTCATCTTTACGTCAATTGTTCGGAGTAACGTTCGACCGATACAACGAACGATCCATAATTGTTCAATCGAGTCTTTGTAACTTTTGTCAACATCCGGTATACAATACAATAACATTGAGAAATAATCTTTACTTGTATTAGCATTTACACGAAAGGGACGAGACTACAATGCATCATTTACGGTATGATCTAATAATACCGACATTGAATCGTGTGTGAATCGTACACACGTTCCTTTTTCGTTACTTATGAAACGATGGTATGTATCTGGTTCCATCGAGTTTCGCTACAGTCACGATACTGTACGTAAATCATTTTAGGTACCATAAATTAGGTACTCTAAATTTAGCGCGAGAGTACAGAATGCAATAATCTTAATTGAAAGCGCAGTCACGCGAAGTACAACATTTCCCAACGCGACGGAGAGGCAAGACGTTGACGGCACGTACAATTCGCGCAGGGGAATGATGAGTAACCGAGTGACAAGATAAACCATACGAAGCATTCTGGACGATTTATATGCACTGCCTTGAGAACATTGAAGACGGGACAACAAATACGCCGTACATTTACGAAAAAAAAAAAAGAAGAGAGAAAAATAAAATTGTTTACTTTTCCTCTTGCGACACTTGTTCCTGTACAATTTATGAACGATGATCTTGTTATTTTTCTTTGTCGTTGTTGCTCGTTACTATAATTTACTACTATCGTTCGTTGTCACACGTTTCGACGATTCGGTCGCCGTAATCGGTGGTCGAGGCCAATGTTACAATTTTTGAAAAGTTTTTTTTCGACGCTTCAAAAAGAGCGAAGATTATTGTATCACGTCCCTAAATAATTCCGCGTGGAAATATACATATAGGGTCTGGTAACGGACGACGCTCGCCTTCCTAATTAGAGCCATTTGCACAGCAAATTCGTGTCAGTTAATGTCTTTAGCAAACACATTACAGCGACTCTCGTAAGTCCGTGGCAGCAGCAAGCACAATCGGTTGGTCTGTTGCCAGATAAATTTGTTCATAGATAGATGCAAATAGGCCTTAATTGCGATGTACGGGTTCGAACGCGCAGCAACTGGAAGGTTGTTCGAGATTTTGAGTAAAAATAAGAAAACCCGAAGGTCTGTTTATACACGGTCAACGCATAACGCAAATCTTTATGTCAGTGCAAAATTTTCGTTCCAAACTACGACTGTTCCATTATTATCTTAATAACGAACTCGGAACTCTCGATTAAATTAATTTCGTTAAATATTTAACATCTTTTAACATTTTTCTTTCGGTAAATTTTACTCTCTATACTCTCGCTTAACTCTGATACTTTTTTTTTCTTGGAAGTATATTTTACCGAATATTGCGACACGATCGAGGTAAAGCAGAGATTTCAAAGTTGATGATTTTCACAAATTTTACCACACGTATTGTCCAGTCGACAAACGAGATCGTTTAAGGTCGAAACGCTTAATCAAATGTTAAACTGATCGTTCTACCGAAGTTGTCACCGAACTTCAGAGTTCATCGTTTCTGGGTCGAATTAAAATTCGCGCGTTATTGAACGATTTCTTATCAGAAATTACACCTTGATCGGATCGTCGCGTCTCTATCGGATAAAGAGAGCAAGCCGATGGCTTCGTAATTGTGTAACTAATAAAGTAATCTTAAAATTACAAGGATACCTCCTGAACCGTTTTGTCCAGTTCACGCAATTAATACAATTCGATTGATCGTGTATTAATTACAGGAGACGCGTTACGTGTATATTCGCGAAATATTCTCAATATAATATCGCTAGGGATGTTCGACGTTTATCGACATTTTCGCAGTTATCTTTCGATGATAATACATTCACACAGAAACGCACTTACTGAAATTACGATGCATGTGTACACGCATTACGGTTTTGCTCTTTATCTATTGTGCTTGACCTCCGTGTAACGCTACAGTCAAATATTAATAGGAGAACAGATACGTTCTTGCTTCGTTACTGATCGCGAAACTCGCGTTTCGTTCTCTCGATGTACGTACAACCGAAAGGTTATTACGATTACGGGTGCACCGATAAGATAATGATACTTCATTTGTAAAAAATTTCGCCTACCGTCTGACATTAATGTGACTGATTCGCAAGGATTATTATTCATTTTCTCTGGTTGTATCAGGTCGTCGGCGGATTTACCTGGTAGGAGCCCGATCAATTTCGAAATGCAGAAATTCTTCCTTTCTATCAACACGTTGTTGAGCCCCGAGTAGCAAACATTGGTCACGTAATCGGTCCTGCGTGACTCGTTGACTCACAATGATCCCAGGTTGCCCTCTTTTATTCGACCATCGTTTTTATTTATCTTCGGTTACTTTCTCCGCGAACCAATACACCAACCAACCTAGACTCCAAGGTTTACGTTACAGAGAATACATTAATAACGCCCGATGGAGCCTTTTCGAGGTTTGGAGAGCGGTCCTGGTTCGTTGTTCAGTTTTATTCGTACGTTTCTTTGATTCACTATCGTACGAACACCCACGATCCAACTCGGAACACAATACACCTGATCAACACGTTCGAGAACCGCTCGTTAGGCGGACCTCACTGTTCGGAACACCCGAATAAGATACCCCCTTGATTTTAGGTTCCGCGTGGTTGTCGCTAATGAACGAGAAACCTGGAGTTTAAGCATCGAACGAGGTCCTTCCGTCCAATCTCCTTCGTAAAACAGCGAACACAAAGCTCCTAGGAGTCTCCGGGTAACGACGGAGTCGAACGTATACCGGTTTTCATCGTCAAAAGTGGCGCGGGTACACACTAGTCGGTGTATCATCGGGGGGAAACGATTTTCTCGTCAAAATAATCAAAGGTTCGCGGTGACATTCTCAATGGGCGGTTGATTGGCAAGCAACGCCGAAAATAAATCCACGGGATCGCTTCCCTGTCGCAATCGCGAAGGACTTTCTCAGCCGGCTGCTGCATCTGTCGCAATCGCAGGACAGGCCTTTCCAGGACTTTCGAGCGTTGCATTCCACGCTCCTTTAGAAAGGCCTCTCTCGTCGATTTGCATTTTTGGCATAGTTGTGATAACACGGTTTACCGTTTGCCGGAGAACGGGGAGAGGAGAGGAGAGGAGAGGAAAGAGAGAGAGAGAGAGAGAGAGAGAGAGAGAGAGAGAGAGAGAGAGAGAGGAGGGGAAAGGAGGAGAGAGCAGCCAGAGTCAGCGGGGACTGAAAGTCACGGTTGTTAATCACTTATCATGAAACTCGAACCTTGTCACTTCCTGCACTACTTAGTTACCGATCTCCGATCTCTTTCCTCCCTTTCGTCTTTCCCTCCTTATTAACGGAGATCAGGGATGGATAGAGGTCTCGTCGACCTGGAAAAATCTCGTTTTTCGTCTGTTTGTTTGTTTTTTTTTTCCAACGACACAATTCGAAACCACGATTTCGTTCATTTGCATATCTTCCAGGAACTCGACTCGCTCGAGGAGAGGGTGTGGTAATGGATCAATTCCATCGGAAACCCGGTTGTCAACAAACTCGCGTGTCGGCTCCGCTACTTCCTGTAACTACCCGCTGGCGTCCATTTTTCTAACAGGACGTCGGCATTTTTATACAGAACGAACACTGCTCAAGGTGGCCACTTACCAGCTACGCGTAAAGGCAGATTCACAATGCACGTCTGGGCAATCGTCAACTGTTCACCGTGACGTTTCTCGAATGCACCGGCTTTCCCGTTATCAATGTAATGCAAACGAAATCGAATGAAACTTTCTACGGCTCGAGATTCCAGCGAGGATTCGTTACACGTTCAGTTCGACGCGATGTCGAACACGTTCAAAAATACACCTCGGACGTTCACGAATGCGATTCCAATTTACCGAGAAATCGTCAAAGCGCTCGTCTTCGAATCTCAACCCTATGCAGCGCTCGATTGTTCTCTGCTACCGGAAACCGACGCCTCGAAAAGATCCTTTAAGTCGTAAAATTCATCTGTAACGAAACATTTTCATATACTTACGCATACATATACGTTTACACTCTACAAGAACGTAATATTTCAATTCCAATTTGAATTACAAACCACCAAGTTTTCGGAAATAGTACACTGAATCAGGTCGTGACCGAGGATCTCCTCTCGAGTCCAAAGGGTTAAAAATACGTCATTGAATCTTAAATACACTCGATAAAATTCTAGCGAGTCGCGTAACAGATTTTCGTCTTTCGAGGGTGCCTTCGATTGCTCGTATGCTCGCGATCGACGATACTTGTTCGGAAATTTCAACGTCGCTGTACCTTTCGAGGTACGGCAGCTCGAATCTTCTCGGGAATTTTCATTCCCCGATTGAACCGCGATCGTCGAGGTTCTCGCGCGCAGGATGGTACGCGATCGAGCTTTCGAAGCCCCTCGAGACGAATTTCGTGCTTCGAAATGGAAAGCGACAGCGCGCAGTACCACCGTTGGAAAACGCGTGTCGGAGTGAAGTTATCGGTCGAGCGGTTCGTTGATACGATGACTCACGGAGAACGGCCGTTGGTCATCCGACGCCGCGGTGCTTCGTGAAAATTCCAATGGCTCTCGAGTGCTCGAAACGACGTCGATCTAGGACGAGAGGCGCTCGTGGAGGCCTCGAATCGTCTTATTCCCATCGCTAGGTACGGTGCACGTTACAATGATGCGCAGACGTGGTAAGCAGGAAGTGGCATCCGGTCGGTACATCACGATACCCATTTCACACGTCGTTCTCTATTTCGCAGTGACCAACGGCCACGTTGTCTGCATGCCGTTCAATTGAACCGGCGGCATCTACGGGCAAATCGTTCGTCTCGTTATCGTTTCGTCGATCCTTTATTGTCCCGAGCTGACGACATCTACGCAGCCCCTCCTCCACCCGCAAACCGTTCCACGTATCTTCGAAGACTCCCGATGGATTTTCGCCATTCTTTGCGCCCGTTCGTCGTCGTTTCGTTAGCTTCTGATACGGTAAATAGACGAGTCAAGGTCGCTACCAGTTATCGGGTCACCCTGTAAGTAATGCTAATTCGATGATGACACGTCGTGAACAAGATACAACTTCGTTGAATCTCGACCGAAACGATCGTCGAAACGGACTATCGAGAGCCGATCGAATCGATGGTAACGGACACTATCGAGAATCGGTTTTGCAGAGAGTCCTTTGCGAGAACAACGTGAACTGAATACTCGAATATTAGTACGATGTTATTGTCCACGTATTATTCCAACGCTGATCGCGAAGCTTGTTAATTATTCTGGCTTCGAAATTTTTTACCAGCTCGTACAAAGTGTGTTCTCGAAGAACGAATAGAGCGGCGAGGGAAATGCTTCTTGGTACTCTCGAATAGTCTCTTTCGCTCATACTTGTTTGAAAATTCATCGGAGGATCGTTATACCCGAGGCTTGGAATTTTTGCAAGTAATTTGGGTTTCCTCTCCGGTTGAACGTTGTTCTCATTAAGGATTCTAGATAACGAACGAGACCATACGAAGCGAGGTAGAGCCAACGCGTTAGAGGGTGACTATATCCATTCCCTCGATGAAACTCGATGGAATTATTATTGGCACAAGTACGGAAACTTCATGACTAGCAATAGCGAGATAAACGATGCACTTAGCGGAAATCTTAACGGGATCGCGAAGTGCCGAGGCGGATAATTACGTTTAAGATTCGAGTAGTCTCGTTAATATTCATGCAAGCCGTTGAAAACTTCGGCGTCAATCCGAGCCGTGCGCAAAATGGAAAACTTACTTTTAATTAAATCTTCGAGTGTCCTTTTTTTTTTTAATCGTTTTCAATCCACGAACATCGTTTCCATCGCGATTGGATCGTTCTTTGAACTCTCTTGGCGCGAATTCGCCGAATACGTGGACAAAATCGAGTCGGATCGTATCAACGGGTACGTTCGAATCGGTTCTCGTTATTTCGAACGCTTTTGGAAATATATGTTACGTCGAGATTTTCGCGACCGTTCGACGAACGAAACGATTTTACTACTAACGAACGCAGAAACGAACACGTCGGTGATTCACGTCGGATTTCTGAGTTCAACCGATCGGGAGGGGGAATGTGCTCGTTACGTTGCAACCGAAGACATTATCGTATATTTCGTGAACTTCGAGACGGCACTTCGTATGCAAGAGCTTTCTTCGTCTTCGAGAAATTAGTGGCTCCTCGACGAACCACTTTTCACCGTTACACTCTCACAGCCAACTTCCAAGAACACTCTAAAAGAAGCTATCTTCTTCACGGTTGACTTATTCTCCATACGAACGACCGAAAAATAACGAAGGAGTACAAAATAATACCTACGCGTGGAGGGTATTTCTAATACGGTATTGTTCGAATGGAAAATTGAACGGGATTTAAATTCTCAAGGTAGTTTGTTCGCGTGCGAGATTTGTTTCGGTCGGTTTGCAACTCGAGAAATTTTCCTTCGAAATTAAGAAAGTGGTGGGGGGCCTACCACCGCCGACTGTATAAAAATAAAGGGTGAAGGCATACCACAGGGATCGGTGTGATTCTTTCTCGTAATCGGAGAGGCGTGACCGCACGAGGTCACTGATAAATGATAACGGTGGGGGGCTCCTTATCGAGTCGTCCAGCATACGTGAAACTACGACCGACTCTCGTAATCGCTTTCTAAAATGGTGTTTCACCTTTTTATTTTTTTTTTTCCCTCCGCCGCGCCGTTTTATCGACCCACCGACGTTTTCAATACACGGCGTTTGAATCGCGGAAAGATTTAAAAAAAAAAGTTTCTGCCGGCGTACAATGTAAAATGACAGGTAAA
Organism: Ptiloglossa arizonensis; assembly: GCF_051014685.1. Classification (NCBI taxonomy): domain Eukaryota; kingdom Metazoa; phylum Arthropoda; class Insecta; order Hymenoptera; family Colletidae; genus Ptiloglossa; species Ptiloglossa arizonensis. The sequence continues at coordinate 23,356,142 of NC_135049.1, forward strand.
TTGAGCGTTCCGGAATTACAGGTACGAACGTAACCAGTTGAGTACAGCTTGCGACGGGGACAGAAAAAAAGTCACATCGAACCCGTGTCTAAAGAATAATTGCGCTTGTAAATTTACACAAATTATTTATCCGCGCCGCGGCAGGAAAAACGGAATTTGTTACGCCCTGTTTGTAGCATCGATGTTGAATTATTAGAAAGTTAGAATATACAGGGCGGTTCGGGATTGTGAGAATCGAGGCGGTATACACGTAAAAGGTAAGAAATCGGTTTCACCGAGGATACGAGGATAATTGATATAATTAATGATAAAGGACCCGGGAGTAATTATAATTCAAAGATTTATCGGTTGTCCTCGCGAGCGGTGAACCGGAAACTATATACATATACGGTCGGACTTCTCGACGATAATAAATCAACTTATCTCTTATTCACCGGGACAGAAGTATCCATATTAATATCCCATGAAATACGCTATCGTTTGTACTTTAAATATCTCTCGTTCGATTTATCCGCTCCGTATTATCTATTATCTATTATCTATCCATTGGTATCTCGTGTATTCTCGAATAATTCATCCAGAATAACTTAAACAGCCCTGAAGAGCTCTTGATTCCGAGTGGCTGCAATATGAGATACTTGTAAGGTAATCCAGGCTGACTGGCGCGTATCAATATGCCTTACATGTTAGCAATGTATCAATAGTGTCTAATGATGCCTTGTCATTTGAAATACCTGGCGTATCCAGTTTTCTAATCAGTGGTTTGTTCACGGTAATATCGTGTTTCCCCGCACGGACACGTTTTATACAGTCTCACGAGTTCTTTTACCCTTTTTCTATAAATCTCGAACGTTGTGACGTCCATTATTTTCGTACGAGCGATCTTTCGAGCGTACGCGTACATATTCTTACCATCTGAGAAACTTCGTTCTTTCGAAGTTCTCGATTTAACTTAAATAGCTCTCGAGTAGCCGAGTATACCCATACCTGGTATCTATATCGTCGAACGAAAGAAATAAATAAAGAGAACTATTCGCGCAATTACACACACCCGAGGGTACAATTCTAAATATATCTGTTGTTTCCGATAGACGTCAAACATAAAAATATTGGCTTGTTCGAAAAGTCATTTCGTTTTTTTCTTTTTTTTTTCATTTTTTGGTGAAAATGAAACACGATTATTTTAGAGTGTATAAACATTTTATTAAATTATTCTTCATTTTGGAAAATGACTTTCCGAACGATCCAATAATATTGATTCAAAAAACGATACGTACGATAAACGTACGGGTCGAAAGATGTACAGATTCGATAAATTTAGGCGACCATCGCCCACCAGCAGCACTGGCTCGTTTCGATCCAATCGCGGTCCCCACGATTCGAATTTCGCGCTACTCGTTTCGAGTACTCGGACTGCAGCTCTGTCTGAATGGCCTCGCAGGATGCGGTTTGGACCCCGCTTTCTTTTATGTTAATACATCCCAAAGCAGGACCTGACAGGGATCAGGATGCCCCACATACCACGCCAGGCCAAACAGCGTCCGCTGTACACGATCTCGCATGAATGTTACGCTCTATTAGCGAGCGAACTCGCGTTACAAATACGATAACGTATTCGTGTCTTCTTTTTGTTAAAACGCGGGTCCAATCGGAGATCCCAATTATCGCGGATCGTGGAATCGGTGCACGGCGGCGTTTTCTCTCGGAAGCATCCGTTGCCGGCGAAAATAACCGCCCGGATCGGCTCCGATCGAGCGAAATCCACGGTCACGAGGATTAATTAATAACTTTCGTTACTCGCGGCGACTCGAGTTTGTCTCGCGTTGGTTGCCCGCAGAGCCTTTTCGTTCGTCGACGATTCGAAGGAAACGTACCGTAAATAACATCGAGCGAATTCCGCCCGCGTTCTTTTTTTCCGCGTTTCTTTCTTTTCACCACTTTTTAGAGAGATCTCGTACACGCGGAGAGCTCGAGATACTTTCCAGTATCAGCGTGCAAATGGGTGAAATTAATCTGTACCGCCGCCGCGAGAATTTGAAGATCCCAATTAAAATTTCCGAAATCGTTCGTCTACTCTGGAAACTTGTTCACCGAGACCGTTAGAAATTCTTGAAGTCGCTTATTTATTAATTTAACAGGGGTGGGGGGGTGGCGACAAGTTGTCGGTGAAACGATCCCCCTTTACGCCGTTCATCAAACGCGACCATACGAGAAGTAACCGTGGAATATGTAACGAAGAATGCTCAAACGTGTCGCGCGAAAGAAAATTTTTGCGATCAACGATTTATACTTGGCGCGATGTTCGATTGGAACTCTTGGATTTCGAGCGATCTACGTGCAACGCTCGACAGTACCCGATTACTCAAATCGATCGTACCAATACGGAATTAGTGTCTGTATAAATTCAAGCGATACGCGTTCGCGATATTGGATTCCGAATGCGCGTCGGACAACTTCGAAAAGCACCGTTACGGCGCTAAAATTCTCGCATGCGAGCATAGAGCCGAATCGATGAAGCGAGCAGATAAAGTTCACCGTGCGTTAGGACTGCAACTCGGTTTAATCCCGTTTACTACTTCACGGCCAAGATACATGCAGTCAGTGAACATGGTAACAGATATAGACCGTACAGGTACTCGAACTACTCTCACGCAGTGGCGCAGTGCCCGGCTCCGCATTTTACCGGGTCGCGCCATTAACCGCGCGCCGTCTAGAAATTAATCTTTGCTTCCCCGACTCGCCGCTCGATTAGTTCGCTCAAGTTTCGACAACGCGAAATCGTTAACAGCGATCGAGAGACGATGTTACGAGCTCGTGGTCTCCGTTCGCGAAATTTCAATTCTTCGAGACGATCGTCTTACCTTTTTCATCGGTAGTGAAAATAATAATATTTCGTACGGTTCAATCGCGCGAGACGAGCACGATGTTTCACGCGGATCGAGGGAGAAACGAATGCCAGCATTTCGAGGTTACGTACAGGAACGAACGAAAGTTGAAAAACGCGCTCGATATCGCCCATCGGTGTCCCCCCTCTGATACGCCACTGGTTGTTTCACGCGGCGCTGGCGTGCATGCACCTAGCGATGGGACCGACGCTCTCGCGTGCATTCACGACACACCGCAGAAGAAAGCCCTCTTCGCTCCCCACCCGTCCGCCTTCGTTCTCACGCAAATACCAGATAATGCACCTGTCAATTACATCGAACCGACGCTCTTACCCACGGAGGACGAGGGAGACCCGTTACTTCGAAAACGACGCCACCGACACCGGGCACGCTGGACAACTTTCAACCTCGATCGTAAAACTACATCGGCATGCATTCGTTTACGCACGAATCGAGGTACTCTTTAGCGATAAGCACGGTGCACGTGCATGTTTACTCGTGCAATCGCAACGCGGGGATCGGTGATATCGGAACGAGGAATCGAGATTGGCGAACTTCCATTATTTGACGTTTTTCAGTAAGGACAAATTGGATCGGTCCCCATCGCTGAGCATCGACGGAAGCGCGTGGATGCGCATGCGCATGCAGCCTTAATGGCTGAGTGGGGACGGGAAAAGAAAAGTGCTGCGAGTGGGGCGAGGGTCGGGGAGAAGGGGGAGCAGGTAAGAGGGAACCAGTCGTCAGGCTCGCTCATCCCTCCGCGAAAGAGTTCCTCTTTGCCGGCGCATACCGGACATTCTATTTCTTCACCTTGAGAAGATACGTACACCACGCACTCACGCAACGCCGTGACACCGGCCGGTGTTCCTTTCGTATTTCGCGGAGACAACGCGCGATGAGATCGGACATAATCGCGAGCAACATCGATATGTGATACGTTCAAATCTTACGTGTACTTTGAAAGACAGCTGAACTTTCACGTCGGATTGAATGACGAGAGATGACGATTTATCCTTTCATAGGTACCTCGAAAAGGGCTATTGTCGCAGATGTAATATCGAAGTCTACGAGATTCGATATTTTATCGGAAATATTCTTGCACTCTTGAACCGTGTACAGCACGCTTTTGGTGGTGTACCAAACACTTTGCAAGTACGCTTGATGAAACGTTTCTCTGTACAAGTACTACACGAATTTAACGAGAGGATGTTGTAATTGAAACGTAATTTTTACAAACCCGATCACATTGCGTAACAATCGAAGCCGAGACTCGTCGATATTTTGCGTTCGTATCCTTGCGTACCGAATTTGTTTCAGCGAAATGAATCGAAGTAGAATTTTGGAAGGGGAGTTTGAGGGGGGACAGTGCAGAATAAATGACAGGGGCGTGCACGTATCCTGTCAACTCGATGTTTTCGAAAACAGCCGCAGACTTGTTAATCGAGGACAATTTTGACGACGCCGAGTGAACCGCGGAATACTAAGCGGGATTTCACGCCGAAGAACACAATTAATTACTTTCAGATCGTTGTACCACCAAGGTCGACCTCGAGGTAAGCGAGTACACGACACACGACGCGTTTACCTTCTGATTGACCGTACTGTGTTTCAAGTACGGAACGAAATGCATGAGGGTAAGATACGGGAGGATCTGGCCCGTATTATTCATTAGTAGACACAGTACTTAGAACCAACGAAATACATGTACATTTCGTTTGTTTTACAGCGAGTACTGCTTACATTTTTCACCGATACCGGATGGAAATATAAATAAATAGTAAAATTTTCTCGGGGTAAAAAAGAAGGAAAATTGATATTCTTTCATTCAAGAGGATCCACGAAGACGAATCCGTTTAATAAAAAAAAAAATTTATCGGACAAAAATTCGATTAGATCGCGAACAAATTACACATTTATCGATTCGAATTTTTGAGTAAAAAGTAATTCGATAGACACCGTGGGCAAATTTGATGTCGAAATACGATCGTTTTACGCATCAAGGGAGAAGTGTGAACGGTACGTTGCAATTCGCGTGCACGGGGAACGTGCTTTCAATAAGGCTCTCATTCGAAAATATTTTCTCCTCGACGTTTACTGATGAAGTCACGTATCGTGACTGACCGCACGGCATACTTTGAATACTTTGTTATACAAGAACGTTGTTGTGCAGCGTATACTATATAAAACGTCTAGAAAGTTTCAATGGCGCTGCATTATCATTAGGATGCTTCTAATCTGTTCGAAGATTTGAAAGTTATTAACAGTATCGCCGGTGGAATTAAGTAACGATAGAGGCGCACCTAGTATAATCGGGTCGATTAATTAAGTACTTCCGGTCTTCGCTCGAATCGTGAAGGACTTACCTGAAACAGAAAAAGGGAGAAACGATTAATTGAGGCATTTAATTGGAAACGGAAATATTAAAAATCATTTACGCTTCTCGACGTAATTATAGGACCATGTACTCGATAATATCAAGTCGTTTACGCCCGACAAAATAATTAGCGGATCGTCTATTAAAATGTTTGCATTTGCTTACTAAGGTGTACAACACTTTGAAAGTTACAGCCGCGCGCCGCATAAATTTAACATACGCGGTAAAAATATTATTACGTTCGGCAACCATGGTTTCTTTCGTCTACAACGATTAACGCGTTCTCTTCGGAATTGTTTGGAAACACGATCCTCTAACAATTTTGAACAGTGCGCGTTATCTAGATAATTTATCTACCGGCATCTTTATCGCCAGGCGTGTACCAAAACATCGTGTACACGCGTCGTTTCTATACCGTACCGAGTCTCGTAAATTCCTCCCACGATTATCTAAATACGTGGCTCAAAATAATATCGAGGATCGCCCGCTCAAATGACTTTATCGCTCGACGGAGGTATCGAATACTTTATTAGCTTCAACGCTCTGCGTAATTCGGACAGATATGTTTCTAATATGTTTTCCAACCTACGATACTGAACGAGTATCGCGTCTCTGATATCTCGGTTCGCTCTTCTCGAATATCCGGGAAATCCTCCCGATTGATTTCAAACGGTGCACGGAAGTGACGAGTAAGGTTTGATTTCGAAACTCGAAGAGACAAATACCCTTACGAGCGATTTGTTCGTGTTATCTCGACGAGAACACACGCCTTTACATTTGCACGGGCATGTTGTTATTAGAACGATCGACGTTAACAGGAAATAAATAGTCCCGATGTTGTTCCGTCGCGGACGCGTTACGGTTTTAATGCGAGCTACGTCGCAGACGAATTTCGTGCCACGAAACCTGTTGATCTGGGAATCCATCCAAAAAGTCGAAGGACATTAAAACACGCTGACACGCATTTATCAGTTTTTTTCCCTCCACACCACCACCACCCCGGCCCAGAATAGTAATAACAGAGAGCGCAGCAGAGAATTTTCGCCGATGGCTTCCGACTCTCGATAAATTTATCGTAGCTAATCGGCGGGCGCATATTGCAGTCATTGTATCGGTTCGCGCTCTTATCAATCGCGCTCGACCGCGATTGTAATTCTTGTCCGTACGAGAAATTACTGGCGCACGTATAGCTCTGAATCGTAAACATTGCATTAAACGCGCGCGCACGAGCATCTCTCGTTGCTCAAGAGACGGGTTAACAACGCGAGATGTCGCGTAACATACGACGAAATTCAATTTCGCGACGATCGTCCGGAAATAAATCGGAAACGTGGAATCGAATTTTTCTTTCGGAGAGAGGATCCATTTTTCGAGAAAACGATCCATTTTTTTTTAAGAAAACGATCCATTTTTTTTCTTTTTTTTTTTTGAGGAAACAATCCATTCTTTGGAGAAAAACGACCTCGAGAGAAGTGTCACGGTATACAGATTACAGCGGGCGATCGTATAAAATATTCTAAGTTCCTCGTATCGTATTCGATTATAATATTTCGCGTTCACTGATTCATTTTAATTGGTATATTTTGCATTTCGTTTATCGATTCAAGGACCGTTGGAAATGCTACAGCATGCGAAATTCTCTCCGATCGATCGGAGACGTTCGAAACAGACATGTGCGTAGACTACGCGCACACGTATTCGATTGTTCCAAGTTTCGTAACGATCCTTTTTTAACCGTGGAGGCTTTCTCGTGTCGTTAAATTTCTGTATATGCACATTCGCGGTTATACTATCAACTTGGTTTGCAGCCAAAGTAAGCATCTTAATTAGCAATTCAATTGATTCCGCATCACAGGTTAAAGACCTTTGTTGTCATTATTCGCTTTCCGATAAACATATTGTTCCGAGAACAATAAAATTGATAAGATAATAAATATACCACTTTCTAATTTCGAGGCTCGAAATAATAAATTTTTCCGGTTAATTTTACTTCGTTCCGATAGTTTTGTACCAGCGATTAATACCGAAGCGAGTCCGCGCTTAACATCTTCGCGCTCGATCGTAAATTGATCTTTCAAGTTTCTCGCAGCTAATCGTTTCAGAAAATGATTCGAATCGAGTATCATATTTTCCGCTTCGCTCCGTGCACGCTCTTTGGCAACTTTGATAATTTGAGAAACAATTACGCGTATATCCATCGACTCGTGTAATTACGATTTAAAATCTTCTTTAATAATAATAATAATGTCACATTATTTATTTTAATATTATCTTAACTTAACCATCCGACATCGACCGGTGAACTTTCGTTTCGTTAATTACACAATTTACAAATCGTGAACGATCGCGCGCAACCTTTGTATCGATCGTGTACCTCTTCCTTCAACGCAACGTTTGAAATACACACTCGGTGGTTCCTCGATGATCGCAGATCATGCTCGGATAGAGGCTCGTACCTCGATCCCTGTAGTCAGAGCCGAAGTCAGGTGCACGCGTAACCAATCGAATCACCGAAACCGGTTTCTTCGAAAACGAAACACCCAACGGAAGGAAAAAAAAAAATTTCTCTCTCCACGTTCCCGAGTCATTTTTGACCGATGAATCACCCACCGCGATGCGTCTCGGTCTTGCCCACGAATTACAGGACACCCTGTGTGTAATCGTGGCCACAGTAGCCGGCTAATCGTTTTCACAATCGGTCGGTTCTGTGCCGGTAAATTCGCATAGTTTTCGCGTTATTCGTGCGCCATTAAGGCGTCTGGAAGGAAACGTTAGCGGTCGAGTAATGAAATTCGTATTAGTCATCGCGAAGTCACTGAACTTGTGTATCTCGAACCGCCGGCACAACCGAGCGCCGACTTTTTCTCAATTCGGTGTGCCCCGCGCTCGGTAGGAATTTTCTACGCGTAGGCAAACGTTTTCGCGATCTCCCCGCGCGCCCGCTGGCTCCGGGCCCCGATGTAAAAACGAAAGTCGATTTACATAAGAGCGCGAATCGTTCGCGGAATGCGCGATTAGTCCGGGGCAGCTAATTAAGACGATAAAAATCGATCGTGCAGGCACGCATCGTGCGTGAATGATTTTCAGCGCGTAGAACGAACAGAAGAATCGGTAACCGGCGCGTTCGACCGGCCGGGTCTGGCTTATTTCGTCGATTATCGGTCGCAATTTAAAATAAACCACCACGTACTTCGTTACTTTCACTGTATAGCGCGGCCGTGGCTCATAACGCTCTTATCAGATCGACTTTCCGTTCCGCGGATCGGTAAATCCGATAAGAAAAATACATACGAAAATGTTCGCGAACAGCCGATCATTAGTTTACCGGAAAGTATCGCGGCGCGTTTTCATTTGCGATCCCTCGAGCGTTTCCACACTCGGCTACGTAATATAATAGCATTCCGAGAATATCGCTTCGAGATCCGGATCAATATAATCTACGCGTCCCCCTCCCCTCTCCTCTTCCCCTTCTCCCCGCCCACGGTGCGTATCGGCAACGTCATTCCGCGCGGTATCAGAATGTTGCATTACGACGTCCCCGGTAGTACATCGAACGATACAAATCGGGCGCGAAGACGAGCCTTTATCGCGGGATCGATCGCGACCGAGTCGAATCTACGGCGAGACGCGAGTCAATTGCAACCGAGTCAAAGTTTAACAACGAATGGACCGAATATAACGCGATCGATGTGCCGCGCGGGATTAACACGTAAGTCTCTGGAACGAAACATGTTCCGATGATATGTCACGAGCACGGCACGCACCACGTGCGGGAGAAAACGAGTACGCGAGTCGTCGTTGAGGCTGCCTCGTAACGTTAAAAATGGCCGAGCGACGACGGCTATTCTAGGCGTCGAATTTCAATACTATCCGCAGAATGCAATTAATAGTCGATTAAGAGCGAAACTACAACACTCTTCGTACGATTAACACACCGGGTATAACAAATTCTTCGCTGGTTGGTATTTCAGAGCGAATAAGAATTGCGGAAATCGATTCTCATCGTTGGGGCACCTCTCCGGAGATGGATGTCTACCCGAAGATGGATTTCAATTTTAAGATATCAAAAAGAAAGGAACTTTTCTATATATTTGGTATAAAATTTATAGCTATTTTGTTTTTTTAACATAATTTTAAATATTCTCAGTACCGTTCTTAACACCGGAGAAACTCGGATTATATACATATTTATTGTACACTATGGCGGCCAACATTTAAAAACTGTTTAATTATAGTGGAGTAGAAGTAAAGGGCCCCGCAATCTCTAGTGGCGGCACTGAATATTCTTTTTCTAATCCGAAGATGATCCAAACGCTGAAGGTCGAGAACGTTCTGAATAATTATATTTAAATTAGGGACTTAATTCCTCTACTTGGTTCGCAACGGACAAGTCCTTATTGGCCATTTTTGGAAGCGATATACCCTTGCGGAGTTCCCTTGTTAGCAAAACCGTGGCGCGCATGCGCTACTTCACCGCCCATAAAGTTCTCGCGTACGCCGTGGCACTCATCCCTCGAAACGCGCGCATCCAAGCCCCGGCCAAAGAATTGCACGCGATTTATAGCGCGCGGTTCGTCGGCCGAGTGAAAATCCCCAGCGCGTTAACGATACACAATACTTTCTGCTTAATCGTCGGCATGCGTGTACGCACGGCGTTACGTTTTCGCGGTATGCGATCGATCAATCATTCTATTCCGACCGGGACCAAGTTCTGCCGCGGGTCTTGAATTATTACGTTCACGCGAGCACGGCTGGGACCTGAGCACCGGCAATAATCGACGACGCGTGCGCGAACGCGACATTCTAACCTCAAAGTCGGCGACTGCAGTCGGATCGGGGCCCGCGCACGAAGTAACTCTTTTCCAACGAGTTTCGCTCATTTTCGGGAGAAGTGCGGGTTATTGTCATCATTTTTCAATGCTCGCAGAAAGGGAAGGCGAGATTCTTTACCCAATAGCATGCTCAGAACGTCGAATATGTTTCTCTTTGTAGGAGAGTCGTAGAATAGATTGGTTTTGAAGATTCCTCGGGTACACTTGAAGCTGACCAGCAAAATGTCCTTGTACGACCTTCGTTGATTCAGGTCGTTGCTTTTGCTATTTTTGAGGCTACAGTGTCATGTAAAGAGAGGTCATGATCCCACATGGAAAAAAAAAGTTTGCCGTATCCCCTCGAAGCGCTTTAACTATTGTTTTGTCTAGTCTGTCGCGAAAATATACAGACACTAGACAAATTAAATTTATAAAACAAAAAGAACGGTTTTTATTTAAAGATTATTGTTTTTATTTATACTATAATTCTTGTTTCTTATAATATAATATACAATAATTCTCCAACGTCGATATAACACTACACAAAATCGAAATTATTTCGGTCTCGGAATATTTTTGTGATAAACTCTTCCTAGCAATTTCAACTATATTTGTAGAAATCTATAATACTATCAACGGGACATCACGACATTTGACATAACTAAATGCGTAAAATGTTGGAATTAATCAATCAACTACTCGGAACGAAACATTGTTCCCCTGATTCTAGCTCAAATTTGATAAAAATATACAACACTGGAGAGTGTACTTACGTGAACGTTGGTCTAATTGGTTATTAAACTGCAAACCGCAGAAACGATGTAAAAGTTCCCCGATAAAATAAAATTTTTAATCCACTATCCGTGGCGGTTCAACGTTCCCACACTGTACCCAAAGTTCAACGACAGACTGAGGACTCAGAGGCGCACACGATCGACGAGTACATAATATCAGGTAGACACACGCCACAACCAATCGGATACGACCATTGAAAAAATAGTTCGGGGATACTGACCCACCCACCGAACTCATTCAGGACTACAATTCATTGTACGGATGAAATCGAGGGTATCGTTCTTTCGAATTAGCCGCATTACGTGCAAACGGTCTGTTCGAAATAATTAGAAGGCCAACCGATGTAATCCTACGGAAAAGTATTCGGTATTTTAATAGCTCCTCGTACTATGGGTTACGTGCGTATACGTGGCAAAAATGTTACTCGATTAAATGGACATATGTCTTTCGTCATTGGCGGTTCATTCATTCTCCAAAGAAGTCTCATAATTACTTCGAGCAACGTACCGGACAGGTATTTTATCGAAACCATAATGACGAAGTTTCATCCACGATGGAGTATTGGCGACGCGGGGAAATAATTTATCAGCGTAGAAACCACGACAAAATCAGGTTTTATTCAACTCGTACGAAGCAGATGGTCAGTTAATCGCTCGTCATCAATATCGTCAGGCTGACCTACATACGGGCCTCCAGGACATGGATCTCTCCTTGGCGTCGAACGAGCGAACCTCGACTCTGCGGCGTGCAATATCATTTGCCTAAAGTTTGCGACTTTCCTACTTCAGAATTCACCTTTTCTCGCAGTTGGAATCCGACGATGGACTCTGACATTCCGGCAACCAATAATTTCCCCGTCTTTTTCCAAGTACCGTCAACCAATGACCTTTTACCATCTCGAATGGCGAGTAATCTGCCTGCCCTACCTAAACAGAAGGAGCCCGTTTCCTTAAAAGTTGTCCGAATGAGGAGAGAAATGAAACGAATATCGTTCGAAAACCGGTGAAAGGAGCTCGCCTGGAAGTATCCTTTGTCTCGAAGTCCCCCCGAAAACCAACTCGAGCGAGAGATACTCATCGACAAGGTCGAAGGTTGACTCGAATCCACCGAGACGTTCGACCTCTCTTTTTGCGTGCAAGAAGAAAAAGAATTGATCGACAACACCGTCGTATTCCCGACTCTCGATCTTTCGAACGGTAGGTGATACTCCCGTTGCCGTTTCAGCTTTCGCGATGGGTGCATTCGTTTTGCGGTTGAAGCCTTTCGAGTTGTTGCTCGGGGCTGTAAAAGCTCGTGGGACAGGTAGACGAAATTTGATTGCTCTTATCTCTCCTCGACGGGAGACTCGACTATGTTTGTATCAGAGAATGAGCAAGAAACGGGAAGAGCAAACGAGAAACATATACAGCGAGTTGAAAACAGAGAGAACGAACGAGATAAAGTTTTAACGTTTGATCGTCAGCCGCGTTCTATGCATACAATTATACGACGATTTCGTTTATCTCGAACCATCTAACCACTTGAAATTCGAATTCTTTTTAAATCGGGACAGAGAGGGTTCGAGTTTCAAATTTTCACCGATACAAAGTGAAAGAATTAACGTTCGAGAATTCGATAAATTTTGCCAAATTTGCGAAAGATGCCTCGAAAAACAATCGCTTCTAAGACAGAGCTCTGTCGTTCGAAATTTCTCGCAATTAATTCTCATCGACACAATTCCGAGGAGTATCAATTATTTCGAGAAACCGGTGACCGGACCAAGTGGTCGTTCAATTCTTACATCAGGACGGCAAGAGGAGAGGTCGATGTCTCGGAAATCGGTAAGCAAACTCTTCGCGATCGAGAAGTTGTTCCAAGTGTACGTTGGTACTTATATCGAGAAGGAGGAGGATGAGGGAGTCGTCGACTCGTCTCGAAGGAGTAGCGATTGTTTTGAGAGACGGCGAGCGATATTCGGTGGGAGTATTCGACCTGTCGCTTGGAATATTTTGTATCGAGGCGTGTCATCCAACGGAAGAAGATGCACCGGGTACCACCGGTAGAAGCCAGCGAGAGAGAAGAGGGGAGAAGAAAATAGAGAGAGGGCTGGCCGGTTGCCTGGTCGCCCCGAGTCTGACACCCTTTAGCCGAGTTTAGGCCGACGGCGAGTATTATTAGCTGGCATCGCGTGCTTCCGTGTCCTTACCTCATGAAACAATGAGATCGTCCGCGAAAGATATGCGCCAGACCGTTCCCTGGTCGCGGTGTATCGCGTAGTTCGCGCGAGACTCGCGTACGAAAAATTCGAAGATCCATTATTGTTCCTCCTGTTCGATAAATGGACCCGGTGTTACCGTTTTCCTTGAACTTGCCAGCCGGTCGATGCATTATCCTCCGCCGTTCTTAAACGATGCTGCTGCTGCTACTACATCCGCGATCAAGACATTCGGTGAACACGTACGTACCGCGTACGCGGTACCCTATGCCAGCAAACGATTTCGGACATCTGTTGGCTCTTAAGATCGTTTATCATCTATCGGTCACTCCGAGTTAATTATCGCGAGACACCGTATACGAAACGCGGTTACAAATACCGAAAGGTCAACGCGTTCGTAAACCTAACGATTATTGATGGTCTCCGCGCGAGCGGAACCCAAACGCTCGCGGTAATTGCGACATACCAGTGAAACACCGTGATTACTTTCCAAAAATGTCTAATAAGCCGTGAAGGCGAGAACAAGCAAAGAACTCTTTAATTTCATGCAATTGGGTCTCGCGATAGAATCGGTGCGATTTAAATTTGGAATTTAATACCGCGAAGTGAAACGGGCTCGGCCACGTCGGACAGGTGAGAAAGAAAAAGGTTAGGAAAAATCCAACCGCGCGAGAAATATATTGCGCAATTATTCGTTGCTTCGCAAAAAGGTCCGCGGGTTGGGAAACACACGACCGGTGGCTTTGGTCGGCGGTTGCTTTATTTTCGACTTAATCGATCCGAGGCGGAACGATTAATGCGCTTAGCGCGACGACAGAAACCTTAGGTACATCGATATCGAGCAACGATACCAACGGTCCCCGATCCGTCTAGCTTCCGCGGGTCGAGTCGATTGTACATCGCGGAACGGCAGAAACGGAATCGGAACGAACGTTGTACGTAAATCGCGCAGGTTGCATCGATAATCGCGCCCGCATCCGGTAACCGGATTAGATTCGATTAATTTTCTAGCCACGGGCCACGTACAAGCTCTTCAAAGTGCAGGTGCGAACGTCAAGGTAGCTTCCGGGTTCTGGCTACCGCGTCAAGGTCAACCGGTGAGTCGAACACGATATTTTCAAGAGGTATTTCCTTTATTCGATGTATCAAGATCTCGCGACACTTTTACGGCCCTATTATGTTTCCTTCGCTCTGTCGCGTGCCGATAGTCGACCGCCACCGGGGGATCTTGTTAGAAGAAACGATCCCTCGCCGAACGAACGAAGGAACGCGCGAATCGTGATTTTTAACCACCGGTTAGCATCTCTGCGCACCTGGAACGGGAGGACACCGTTAAACGGACACCGTGTAGCGACACCGAGCTGGAAATTTACGAGTACGACGAGGGAATCTGACACATTGCACGGTACACGTCAAACCTTGACATTTGTACAACCCTTAAACCTCGAGACGCGTTTTATTCTCCAAACTTCTCAAAACTTAGAACAGCGCGCGCGTAACCGTTGAACTCGCCCCCAACGTTATTCGCGTTGGTTCAACGGTGTTTAAAAAAAAACGATACCGATGACCTTGATAACCCATCGAGACATCGATAATAACTCTCGAAACGACGCAACCTCCGAATCGTCTATTTTCTCTAGGATCGATCGTGACGCGATACGCGATCCGGCGGAATCTATACGAAATATTTTCGTTTCGGAAAATATTGATCGAAACGAAACGAAACGAAACGAGCATATTGGGTCTCGCGACGGAATCGGTCCATTTTAAAATTTGGAATTTCATACCGCGAAGCGAAACGGGCCTACGAGAGGAGGTTTCGTCGAGTAGGTTCGCGAGAAGCTCACTTTCGAACGTACGAAAATTTCCAAGGACGGGGGACGTCTCGCGACCTTGACTCCACGGCGGACAACCAGTACCGTTGTCCGTTTAATAAAATTTGTTCACGGCGACCGTGCCGCGCGAAACGCACTCGAGCAGCGCGGAACGACAAAGATCGTTGCGCCGCCCGTGTAGGTGTACCTTACGTTCGGTTCCAACCACTTTTCTCTAACGGTCCGCATAGAGCGCTAAATGCGAGCGGTACGCCAACAAATGAATCTCCGACTCGTGTCCGGTCTCCTCACGGTGATTCATTCCGTTGATTGACTCGTTGTTTCCGACTTTCCCTCTCGTTATCACCGTTCGGTCTTATCAGACATTGGACGGTGAATGTTTTCCCCGGTTTTTCATATTATCGAGTTTTAATCGCTCGACCCTACCGTAACGTTCGATTCGTAAACGATTACCGCTCGAACGAACGTTAGGTGAGTTACTCGCGGTGAAACCAACGTTCGTTGGTGTTAAATTGCGAATTTTTACGGTATATTATAAGGATAATATTGGTCGAGTTGTCGCAAAACGTGCGAACCGCTCGGCACGGAATTAGCAATTTAGTCGAACACTTTCAGATTCCGTTGTCGCGGCTGACGAACGTTATCTCGAGGGCGATAATAGCCATGGGCACTACAAATCGTGTAACTGTAAAAAAAAAAAAACACACACACGCCGAGTGGTAAAATGGCGTCAAGAAGTCTCGTATCGCGATTCCAAGGAATCATATCTGATTGGTTGCGACGGTCATCCACCTGAACGGTTTGAATTATTCTTCTCGATCCGAGGTTGTTCAGAAGACCCAAGCACGAACGTTACCGATATCGATAGATCGTGTACTATTTACCGAGATTTTTTCGCGTCAATTTTTCGCCTTTCGAATTACCTAATTGCACGATCACGCGCACCGTTTCATCGGGACCGTATCGATCTCGTTTCGTCGGTGCATCGTGTTACTGGACGTTCGATAAAAACCGAAAAGCTACGTATTTACGGAGATTGATACGCACGAAGGTGGTCGAGAGATAATTCGCTTTGCTGAACGCAAATCAGAGCATACAAAGGACGTGCTGGAATGACACACTGTTGGCATAAAGAGCAAACGCACAGATCGTCGTCGAGTGACTCATTTCCGACAGCAGATACACGTCAAGGTCGATGAATTCCTCTACCTTAGCACTTTCCTTTGCACTCTGCGCGCGTCTTTATCAGATTCCATTCGTTTCTTTTCTCTACCGGTCGTTCATCGTTTCGAAGTAGGCGCGATACCGCGAGAATTGAAAGAGGTACCTTTTCTTTCCTTTTTTTTCTTTTTTTCTTTTTACGCAAAATTCTCGATCGAATTCATCAAGTGCCCGCGACAATATTCAGAAACGTTACTTACAAGAGACACGTGTAACTTTTTTTATATCGGTCGAAAGAAAAATCTGATCGTACGAATATTATCGCGCGAGATATTAAAAGCATGGAATGTTAGACCAAGTACAGCAGGAAAAATACTTGTCTCTGTTCCGAGAGAAAAAAGATTATCACTAGTTACGTCACTCCTTCATTATCTATTGTACTTCAATTTCAGCGATTGTTTTCATAGAATCTTTTATTATCATATATTATACGCGGTATTATACAATATGTATAATGGCCTTCTTTCGCTTGTAACATTTTTACGAGTAAACGGAAACAAGTCGCTAATACTATTGGATCGATTCGCGCAACCGTGTTAATCGATTATTTTTTCACCGTGTTTGTGAACACTACGTATCCCTAAATTGTTTTTATTATATTTCTTTTTTTTTAAGACGACCTCGTACGAGCCAACCGAACGTTAACCGAATATTTTTTCTCCGTGCTTGTGAACACTACGTATCCCTAAATTGTTTTTATTTTATTTTTTTTTAAGACGACCTCGTACGAGCCAATCGAACGTTAACCGAATATTTTTCCTCCGCGTTTATGGACACTATTGCTAAATTGTTTTTATTTTTTTTCAAGACGACCTCGTACGAGTTAACCGAATATTTTTTCTCCGTGTTTGTAAACACTACATATGCCTAAACTTTTATTTTTTTTGACGACCTCGTACTAACTAATTTTTTTTTTTAAGACTACTTCATCACGGTAAGAGTATCGTCGCGTTGAAGGCCCGGTATTGTAATATTTTCAACCAACCATGACATTTGATCTTCTCCCCGGAATTGATCGAATTCCACAATTGTTTGGTTCGGATTAACGAAGTCACTGTGGCCTGTCCTCGGTGCTACGTGCGGTCGCGCGAAAAATGTTCGAAATGAAAAACTTTGGACCGAGGACCGTGAACCGAAAATTAAATAAATCACGGCCGGTAAGTACACACATTAATTTCACGGGACAGAGTCTTTTGCCACAGATATTTAATGGAACAATATCAAACGTCCGCAGGGTCGTAATTATATAACTTTGGCACCGAGCCAATCAAAGAATTCCGGAGTATAAATTCAATATTAGATTCACACAAACCATGTCGACGCATGAATGCACCGGTTCGCTTCTCGCGAAGAAGACACTCTCCACGAATCGAAGAACTTTATGACCCTCGGTTTTATCGGGTCATCGTATATATAATACGACGATTCCTTTCATATTTTTACGAGATAAAACGCGATAGCTTGTTTGCAAATATTGGTCGTACGCGTACACTTTCACGGAAATTACACTAGAAGAAAATTTAATTAAATCGACAACAACAACAACAACAAAAAAAAAGAATATCTTCAACTTCACCTAGATTCTACGCCGGAAACAATTTACATCGGCGTTATTTTACTAAAATTTATCGTTCAAGCGTAAATAATAATAATCGAAACACCGACCCTTCGATCACTCGTTCAACGATCTCGTTTCACAACATACGAGAAAAGCGAACGAGTGATCGAAGAGTCGGTGTTTCGATTATTATTCGGGAACGCTTGAATGATCAATTTTAGTAAAATCACGCCGATGTAAATCGTTTCCAGCGTAGAATCGACAGAGGTGCGAGTGAACTATCTGTAAGGTCGATTACTTCGCAACAATTATCGCCGATTCCGAAACTAGAGAGCGAACGTTTCTCCCGACTCGTCGGGGACTCGTTCGACCGAGCGTAATCGTTCAGTCGCTAAACCGTGGCACGACGCAAGAAACGGCAACCTGAACCCTGCGAGCAAACATTGAACCTCGAAAGGAAGAAAATGATTCCCCGTTGAATAAACTCGGAACATACGGAGGTGTGCCGGGATCCTTCGGAAAATGTCAGACGTAAGTGATACATCGGTGGCATTAAAACGAGTAACGAAGGTAATCAAACAATTTAACCGTAAAAAGCAACGTTCGATGTTTCCCAAGCAACGCGCACCCGCGCGCGACCGTCCCCTTTGGGCATCGATGAAGATACAATCTCATCGGGAGATATGCATCCTTCGATTCCTCGGAAAAGAATGTTCTCCTACCGCCGATAAATCAAGGCCCCGGCTTGTATGCGCGTTCGATTTTATGCGCTCCTCTTGTTCCGTGGCTCGTGCAACGCGTTTCCCGGGGACGATTAGCCGTATTGCTTCGGCAGTTATGACCGGTGCAGGAATTACCGTAATTGCGTAATAACGAGATTGGCTTGCCCCTAAGGAACGGGACGCGAATTGAGACAAATGGTAAAGGATCGTGGCTGCGACGCCGACAAAGATACCGACAAACGCCCGCGACGCTCGCTCGCTCCGCGCGATACTTTTTCTTTTCGACTATCGTCGCGCACGTAATCGACGCGAACGCGACCATCGTAGGAAAATTCGAAATATTGTTACCAGCCACGGTAACCGTTCAGTCGTCGACTGTTATCGTCGTTTCTTCTTTCACGAGAATTTCGTAACTCGCGAACTTGCGCCGTTGCATTGCGAACGGGCGAATAAGACGAGCCAACTCGATCGTTTCCGATAGATTTACGTATCAAAAGACCGTGAAAGACGCGAGATTTTGTATAGACACGAGGACGAGTTTCTGTTTTATTTTTCGTCGAGCGACGAAACCGATAGGAACTTTTCATCGAAAAGTATGGTATTCGAAACAATATATCGACTCAACTCGTCCTCCTTGGGGATTGAAAAATTCTACCGATTGATTTGCGATATTGAAAACCGTCGCAAAAATATACGGAACCGTGAAAAATGATATTAGGTTGTTCGGGAAGTCATTTCGTTATTTTTTTTTTTTTTTTTTTTTTGATGAAAACGAAACACGATTTTTTTAGAGTGTATAAACGTATTTTATTAAATTATATATTCTCAATTTTGGAAAACGAAACGACTTGTGGAACAAACCAATAAAATGAAACACGAAACGGGGAAACCCGATCCAACGATTTCGTTGGGTTATCTATCATTTCGGGGAATGCCCATCGGAGAATTCGATAAACGTATCGATTGGGGGAACATCGAAGAAGTTACCGTAACGAAAAGGAAGAATCTTTGATCGTGGTAGTCGGATTACGTTTTTCTACCTTCTTTTCCCCTCCGAGCATCGAACCCCTCGTTCGCGTAACTCGATTGAGAAGTATTCCAAAACCGGAAGGTAAAAATGAGATTAATCTCGGTTCGGTGTATCGTCGAGATTTCCGGGTGTTCGTCCTCGTCGACGAAGGGAGAGCCTTGCAGTCGCTGCAACCGCAAATAATCGATATCCTTGCTGCGTCTATTCTCTCTTCACCCTACCCTAATCCTTCCTCTCTTCGGCTCCTCGTTCTTCCTACTCGCTCACTCTACCTTTCTCTCTCCCCCCCCCTCTCTCTCTCTCCCTTTATTCTACTCGGTTGCATCGTCGACGCCTCCGCCTCCGCCTCCACCTCTTAACAACCTACAAATCGAACAACCCTCATTTTCCGCGTTAAAAATTCCAATCTCTGCCTCTCCATTACAAAACGGGAATTTTCTAGCCAAAAATTGCTACAAATTTTAGGATGGATTTCAAATTCACGAAACTCGCGACTCGAACTTCGTTAACGATTTCAAACGTTCGTGAATCTACAAAAAAAAAAACCCAAATAGCTCGAAATTGTTTTCGATCTCTTTCGACGTTCGCGAATCCACAAAAAAGCTTCCCAAGTAACTCGAAATTGTTTTCGATCTCTTTCGAAGTTCGTGAATCCAAACGAAGCTTTCGAATCAATCGTTCGATCCAAGTCGAGAACAATAACGAAACTTACGTATCGCCGATATTCACCGGACTATCTACGGCGAACGATTAACGATCGACCGAAAGTGCATTTCGTTTGTTTCGTTATCGTACGATGCATCGTAAAACAAACGATAAGGCCCGATGTAAGAAAAATTGTATACGGCTACGTTTAAAAAACAATTTGGACGACAAGTTTGAAATCTCTGTCTGCGGGGATAATCTCGCACAGAAACCACCGGTGTTCCTATCCGTGGCTGTATATTTTATTTACTCGACTATTGTTATTCCATTGTATTTGCGAGCAATGACAACGGCTCGTTGCGCGTACGAAACAAAGCGGAATCTGTGGCTCGGAAGATCGCCGGCAGAACGAGCATTGTTGTAAACAATCTATCCTCGGCGATCGTCCATATAGCGGCTGCAGTTACAAGGAGACCGGCTCGTATATGTAATCACGATTGAAACAAATCGGTCCAATTATTGTTATGAATTCACAACGTCAATCGGTCGAACGCGCGCGCACGCTAAGCGGCCACTATCCGTTTAAGAAGCGAACCTGTGCGCATGAAACTGTTCTCTCTTCGGGGGAACAACGAGGCGAACGATATTACGAAAGACGATAAGAAAAATCGCGTAGCTCGAAGGAATGCGATCACCACCCCGTGGAAGATAATATATTTTCGATTCGGTATTTAATTACAGTTAGAGGCAATCCCGCAACACGATACGACGCGGTGCGATCATTGCGTTCAACGCTCGCTGGAACTGCACGATCACCACCTATTATTAGTTATTTTACGATCGGCGGGTATCTCTTCGCGATGCTAGAGCACAAAAGGCATCGTAAACTTGCACGGTCACGTGCGCGTCGTGCTTTTCACTACAGATCGATTTCGCGACCGAAGACGAAGAACGCGTCGTCTTATCTACGGGATACGTCCGTGTCGCAGGCGGTTTGTTTTCCGCGTGAATTTCTTCAACGAAACGACTATCGAGCGAGTTCGACGTATCGTGGATTTTTCGTTACGCGGGAATTTCCATGTGAACGCTTTCCCCGAATCTTTGCGAGCTTTCGGGGAAATATTAATCGAGATTAATTTTGTATAAAATGAAGTAACAAAATTTTTTTTTTTTTTATGAATCGTTTAAACGCGTTAAAATCGATTAAGGTTTACCGAGTGTACGAAGGTACGCTCTTCTTTTCGAACGATTTGAATTTTTTAATCAACTGAATATTTAACGAAAAAAACTGTTTGGAAAAATAGCGCGAATCTCGTGCGTATCACGCACGAAATGTTTTACACCTGATTGATATACATTAAACGCAGCAACGTCCGATCAGGTTGTAGCCGAGTGTGAGATACATGGGAACAACTTTTACACCCGCTGAAACCGGCAATGTAAAGGCACGCGAACGTATACTCTATAAATTTTATACTCAGCTTGCATCGGACAGCAGCTTTGCACTAGATATCGATAAGTTACGCGAAGCTCATTAATAATACGCGCCAAGTTTATAAGCTTTAGCGTTTTGATAAACTGCTCGGTCGTAGAGGTCCGAAGTTCTTGGAAGAGTTGCCCGAATATTCGGAAAAAGTCGTGACAAGTACACGCTTGTCGAGTATTTCGAATAATAGTAACTCGATTATGCGAGCGAAAAAGGTTCGAGTCTCGAGTTACGCGAATGGCTCTGGTTCTTGGAAATGTCGATAGTCCGACAATACAAAGCGACTACGAAAACTTGACCGATCAATTAAACAGTTAAATTAATTATACATGGTTGCGATACTTGGCACACTATTCGATTATTATTTTCATAATATCTGGAATAAAGTATATGCAAATTCCACCGTTTTGTATGTGCTTTTAATTTTCATAAAAATATATCTCTCAATTATCGACGAATTGTTTACAAAATTTTTATTCCAATACGTAACCAAAAAGTGCAGATAGTAAAATGATGCTGTGAGTAAAATAATGCAAATAGTAAAATGATAGTACGATGCAGAGATCGTCGAGCGTAAATATGTTACAGATACGATTCCACAATCTTGATAAAATATTTGATTTGTTGATTAAACACTTCAGATTGCCGAGTTCAAAGTACGGAAACAATAAATGATGGTTACTACGAACTGACCTCCACGATTTCATTGGTTTAGCAACATGTTTATAACATTTGTTAATCCGGCGATTTCTTGAACTTAATGTTGCAACAAAATATAACATCATTTACGATTTCAATATTTCCGTTCTTTGTTAATGAAATTAGTTTTTAAAATGTATCTTTAATATAGAAAAGTTTGATAATTTTGTAAAATTTCGGCAGAAAACTATTAACACGATACGTGTTACGAAATTTAAGGAATGGACGCACGAATTCGGTCGAACTTCCAGTTGGCAACACTGAAAAGAACAGCTGTTTGCACGTCAATCCGTTTGAACACATTTACCGTGCGATAACCTTTCCAGTGACTATATTAATAATAATCAGACTTCAGAAGAGTAAGAAATAGTGAATTACCAATATTGTCCATAACAAAACAATATCTTGCGACTATACCCAACATTTTGATCGTTACAAATTTTAAGTAAAAAAAAAGAAAGAGAAACTGTAATTCTCGGTATGTTCAGAAGTTCTTCGTGTCTTTTTAAAACATTTTATGATTTACATCATAAACCGAAAACGTGTTCAAGAATATTAATGTGCCGTAAAAAAAAAAAACTACAAAAATGTCATTGCACATCATGACAAGCACGCGATGAAGTTGGCTACACTGACGAGCGTTAGGTCGAATTTCAATGTGCAGATTAAGAATGCTTCCGGATAGTGGCTCTACGTCGCTTTCACAAGCAACTAAATATTAGAATAAGCTACGAGACTCTGTTAAATATTGATGATAATATTTCGACGATAACGCACTAAACATGGGTCAAATACTTTATCACATACATATATATTCAAGTTCGTGGTTAAAAAATACAACTATTTGTGAACCAGAGGTAGATAACATTTTTTTTAAATAGAAAATATCTGTCATTGCAAAAATTCATTTTATACTTTCATCGGTATAACACAGTTGTCGATCGAGTAATCGATCGAAAAGTAACTAATATCTCTTGTCGAGAACTTCGTACTTCTTACCATCGTTAAATGACGTTTATTGAATATGAGTTATTTAGTACAGAGAAATAGAGAAGAAACAAATATTAATATGAATTATTCTACGAAAAGCGTAGCAATTGAAAGTAGGCAGAGAACAGGAAGAGACGGCAAGAGTCTGCGCAGAATGCCAGGACCGTAGGTATGAAAATAAGAACCTGTTTTCACAAACACGAGATCGAAAAATTTAATTTTTTTGAATAAAGTGTTGAAAAGTGTCGTTTTTATCGCCGTCTTAAAACAAGATACACACTTTTAAGTACTTTCATTTTTCGTTATGAAAGACACTTAGTTACAATTACCAAACATCTCTATACATGTCACACAAAAAGATATTAAATATTGTGTTACTTAAAAGACTGAAAATTGTACCTTTATACAGTTAAATATTACGAAGATATATGAAATTTTATCGAATGTAATCTTCATGATTGCATTGGCCATGTGGTCCTGTACCTCCCATTTAATGTATCAATTAAGTTAAAACTTTTTAGGCACTACTCAAACGGTATAACTTTGAATCCGTATATTTTAATAAATACCATTAATGAGCTGCCAATGACCAGTTCATAGTAATGTTTCGATCAATCACATTCACCATCCGTTACTTATTCGAACATGCAAAGCCTCTGGTACGATCTCGTCTTCTACTGATATTTAAACACCGTGAAGTTAAAATTTAAACAATTTGTGCATAAAATGAAAAGAAATCGGAAAAATCAAAGCGACATGTGTCTTAAATTACTTAAACCAAATTCTCGAAACAATGTGATAAATGCACGAAAGAAGGAAGGAAGGAAGAAAGAATAAGGGATACGCGAAGACGGTCGAGAGAGGTTAAAGTGGGGGAGAGAAAGAGGAGACTGGGTGGGGCAGCAGACGCCCCGCGGCAAACTGTCAAACTACGCCGGTTCCGCAAGGTTCGTGGCCATCGGCCGCCCCCATGGTAATGCTCCGTTTTCCAAGAGCGTGTATACACAAGTAACTATGCACGCACGCTCTCGACAGCATGAGCGTTGAACGCGTGATGTGACCAGTACGATTAATCGAATTCGAAATATGAAATAAATGACAGAAAACATTGCATTCTTGTACTCACCATCATTTTATAGTTGAGCTTCCTCGGCGCGGCTACGTTTTCCATTCTCACGGACATATTAGCGGTGTTATCGCTCGTGGCGCCAAACGAAACGATACCGTGCCGTCGGTCCTATTACTACGGTAAAGTGTCTCTCTCTCTCTCTCTCTTTCTCTTTCTCTCGCTTCTCTAATCGTACTTATACGTCGTTGCTGGCTTTTGGTCTGGCGTTGCCAAGAGAGCGGCGTCAGCCGTGTTTTTCGTATCTCCCGACACTGGTTAGATGCAGAACCCACACAGCACGGTCACGAACGAATTTGCACTCCGATCGGCCGATAAACCGGGGTGGAGCGGAGGCAGAAAAAGAGCGAGGAATAAAGAGAGAGAGGATGAATAGGTGTGGGTGAGACGCTTCGTAAAACGAGGGGGGGGTTGTCGGGAGGGGGTAGAGCTAGGACGAAGTACGGTACGTATGGTTACGAACGCAAAGGGACACGATAGCCGGTCGGTATGGTTTTAACACCGACGAAATCCGATGCGACAAGCGCAACGATAAATCACTTTACACCGTACGAAAGAAAGAGAAGAAGACGGTAGAACGACCCGGAGAGAGACGAGGGGTCGAGACGGGAGGAAGAGCAGAGGAAAGAGGGACGTGGTGTGTGCGGCTTTCTGTTGCAGTGGCCGAATGTACACGCGTGTACTACGTAAATGTACCAAAGAAAAGAGCGAGAAGGATGAGAAAAGAAGGAGGTAGAGAGCTGAACCGATGGCGATATGAGACGGATGTCGAGTGTCAAGAGGGTGTGTCGGCTATACACTTCACTACTACTATCAGTCGTACACTTTTCTCCACGTCGTAACTCGTTATTAAAACACGCACCACACCGAGAGAATCAGCTAGCTACACCGAGCTGAGTCAACGAGCGGAGAGACTACGCGAGGATTATCACCTACTTCGCTGTCGTTTTCAGCCTCAGTGGCGGCCACTGTTGCGGTACGATCGTCCTTATCCACCTCGTTGCCGTCTTCGTCGGGATTGTACCCTTTATCGTTGTCCTCGTCGTTTCGGTCGCTGTCTTCTTAGTCCTTGCCTTCACCCTCCACGTCCTTCCGATCACCGTTTCTTCTTACTTCTTGCTCTTCTTTCACACTTGGTCTTCCAGCTATCGCGAAACCTTCCTATCTTTACGTGCTTTCCGTCGTCGTCTTCTTCCGTTGTATCTCACGCGGCTCGCACCTTTTACTATCGTACAAATTCCACGGAGCACTACTAATACAGCATGTTACAAAAATAGAGTTTGTGTTCCCTTAAATAAAATAAATGTACAATTAATTGTTACTTGTGGTTAGGAAACATTTAGTGTATGTGTTGTCTTGTAGGTAGAGTCTAAGCTACTGCCCGGCGAGGTTCGCCCATCTTGCCCGAAACTAAGGAGAGTCGCCGCTTGGAGGCGCTGTACGCGCCACCACCAACGGTGGGGCTCCGGCGGCCGCACCTGTCTGCACGACCGCCACTCAACACACGCTCACGGTATCACGGTACGCGAGCGATATCTTACGAGCTTGTCGAGTACGACAAAGAGATAACTAACGTCCCTTCGGTCCGTACAACAAGGATGGGAGCTACTGCCTAACGAATGACGCAGAGGAGAGAGGGCCGTGATCACCGCGGTTTTCTCGACGAGTTTCGGCGTGGCGCAGTTGGCAGGCATGCGAATGAACGAGCGGCTAGCACGACGGAGACCACGATCAAGAGCGACGTGCGATAAACGAGGACCGAAAATGAAGGACGATACGAGGGAAGAGAATGAAAAAAGAAGAGAGAGAAAACGGACGACAGACAGTGGCGGGTGGTACACTCACCCCCGTATACGCGACCCTTCGCGATGCGGCAATAAACGTGTGTGCCGTATGCCCTCTTATGTAGAAATCTACCTGAGATAGTACGAAGTCTCTCTTCTCGTTCGGCGAGCGTTTGTTAAAGAAGAAAAACCGGTAGGTATTAAGGTCTTTCACTCTCTCTCTTTCTTTTCATAGGACGAGATCGATTCTTTCGGCCCTTTCGTTGGTGCCCGACGAGGTTCTTTCGCACCTTCTCGCGAGAGACTCGCGTTATCGATCGTGGAACGACCTCACTCACTTCTCCTACTCCCTCGAGGTCAGGAGACGAGATTTTCCTGTCGCTTTTTTCCCTTTTCAACGGCAAATCTCGGCAATTTTCTTCGCGGTCATCGACATTTCTCATTCACAGGATGCTGTTAGACAAACGGCGTAATCTTCGATCTAAATCGATCGAGTTCGCGCAGGAACACATTCCGTTAAATCGATCTTCCGCTCGCAACCTTTGGGATCGTCTCCATTATATTGTTACGCTCGAAATTTTTCTTTTTACCACGTATTGAGCGTAGCTGTGCATTGCTCACGAAAGATGCCCTCTACATTTGCAATCGTACGGAGATTCTCGACCAATGGCGTAGGAATTGGAAAATCGGAATCGCTGCTTTCATCGTACCATTTCTTTTAACTCTTCGGGCATTGGAAAGAAATCCGTCTTTTTCTTTTCTTACGATTATTTTTAGAAGGAATTAGAAAGTTATATAATGCATCGTTCAGATTGTATAGTATTTGACATTACCGATGCAAATCGAGCGGATAAGTTTCACGCTAAGTCGGATTGAAATAAAGTATCGCAAAATTATGAGCAGTTCGTACAGTATAAGGAACTAGACAGAAGAAAGTAGGCGTGCATTCCAATTACATTGTTACCAAGCTTATCATGCACGTCTATAGTCTCAAAGAGGTAAGTATTATGAAAACACTACTTTCGGTAACATAATATTGACTTTACGTCGAACAGATGTCCGAACATATGCCTGTACTTCATGAAAACCTTGAAAAGAACTGCAGAAATAAATATAAATTATTATTTCTTCAGTTATGTCTGTACGATTTTCACGAGTAATAAATCATTTCACTGTAACATCGTTAATCTCAATTATTTTTGTCATCCATTTCCCGGCAAACCTTACCTTGCAACATTTTCGATAAATTACGAACGGTGTCAAATGAATAAGGAGTGAAATTTAATTATCAAAACGAGGGTATGACATTACAAATAATTTAAAGACATCAACCTCGTACATTGATCTTTTCTTTTAAAGCGCATCGCGCGGTTGTCGCGGACGACTACACGATCTAAATGTATAAATCTTTCGAGTGGGACCGCTTAAAATGTCGTTTTTAATAAAATGTAAACGACGTGACCGCAAATGCATCGTTTACGTTAAAGAGACGGTAAATATTTTTGCCAATAATTCATCCCTGTTAAAATCCCAAATTCGAGAAGACGTTCAGTCGCGCCAAGATCGTTATATACAAAGGACTCGATCTTTTGTCCAAGCAAGTAACATTTTATCGATACCGTGACTAATCAGTTTCGACTGTACACAAATACGAAAATATGTTTTCCCGAGTCCCGAAAGATAAGAGTGGCTGCCTTTACGACACGCTGTAAAATGACGTACACTTCCGTTGTAATGACGCGTATATCCTGTCCAATGAGATCTCTGTGTCATTATCCAAACAACCCGAGACTGAATCAGTGCGGATCCTTTGCCCGCGGTAAACGTACAATCGCTGGCCGAATCGTCTTCCCTCTGTGCGTTCCATAGGCCATTTCGAAGCTGCCACGGTTACCTGGCGGACTCAGTCATTAACTCTTTGGGGCACAGTGGGTTAAGAAATGTCCCATCTCTTAGTACCCTTTTTAATATCGTGGATAAGAATATTTTTCGATCCACCGGTTTTCAAAGAATTGAAACCACTTCGTACGAGTAACACGTACGAGACTGTTAATAAATTCCATCCCGTAATCGAACATCCAATCAATCTATATTTCGGTTTCGGTTATTTTCTATAATTTCGCACGTTCGGCAACCGTGTCTCGGAGAGTTAACATCGATTGGCCGTTTACCTGGATTTACCTGTCGCGACCACGTAGACACCGAGACGAAGAAGAAAGCAGGCCACTTTGTTTTGACCGATGTATTTTCTTGTATCTTTCCCTCTCTTTCCCTCTCATTCACTACGAAGTCACGGACAAGGTCAAGGCCGTTGGCCTTCATTTCTCGACATCCTCCACAACCTCCTACGAGTTATCTGTCTCCTTCTGCCTCCTTTCTTCCATCCTGTGTTCCTTCTAATCTTATTCGTTCACCTCAGCGTCCAATTAATATATTCGTTAGCCAATCGGTTTCGAATTAGATCGTAACGCAACCGACTCGAGTGAATCTCGATTCCCGGCCGACTGTACGTGCCCGCTTAGGGATTAATTTCCAATACTCCGTTTTGGTTATTTACACCGTTGCGTCGGCATAGGCGCGGCTTTTTATTTTCATATTCCCCTCGCCCCTCTCTCCCACCTTCCCCTCTTTCTCTCCCTCTCTCTCTTTCTCTCTGTCTCTCTAGCCCCTTCCTGTCCTCCTCGTTGTTTTCCATCTTCGATTTCGTCGCGTCCACTCGTGCGCCTCCTCTTCGCAGCCTGAAACAAAAATGTCCCTCGCAGAATGAACGATCTCACCTGGTCGACTCGTTCTACTACGCGTGGAATTGCACGGAGATGAGAGGACGGCAGCCACTCAGACATTCCGTTGCTCGTACGAACAGGTTTCCTACCGATTGCAGAAAAAAAACACGTAGACTCAGAGTAAGCTAAACAAAGTTATTCGCGGAGAGAATCGATACGCCCGATTTCGTCGAGGGACCAAAGAACTCGGCATTGTTCCGTCCCTCGCGTCTCGTATCGCGGCCGGATGTCGGGGAAAATCGGTTTCACCGATGGTTTTTCGCGCGAAATTTCACACGCGTCCCGCGCTCCCTTACCCCCGCACGCCCCCTCATCACGGGTGTTCGCGCGAGCGAGCCAGGGATAGATAGATCACCGGTAGGCGACCCTCCTAAAAAGATATTTCGAAGTCGCCACTTTTGAACCGCGATATCAATTTTTTGGCAACGTTATAAATGGCCGCTATAAACATGCCACGCCACCCGCGGGCACGTCAATCGTTACGATAGGAAGGCCGGGAGTGATATTTTTCAAAGATCCCGCGGTATCGATGTTGATTAAAAAATCCTCGACGTGTCGCCGCGGACGGACCGCCGGGCAAACATTTTATTTATCGCGGTGGCGATTGAAAAATACATTGGCATAAATTATTTCGGCGTTGCATTTTTTCTTCTCTTTTCTTTTTCTTTTTTTTTTCTTTTTTTTTTCTTCTTTCTCGAAACAACGTCGACGTAGGCGCAAACACGGATGCGAGCAACGATACGTGTGCAAGCGTGTGCGCGGGAGGAGGAGTATTGAGGGGGGGGGGGGGGAGAGGTAGCGACGGAGGTGGTGGGAGAAATATCGCGACCAACCACGCGTATATTTTTCTTTTGTTCGCGAGACGCGCTATCGAGAAAAATTTCGCTAGACGAGATTCTCGAATATCGCGGCAAGAAATTCCACGAGGTACGCCAAAATTCCCTAGGGGCACTCGGGTCAACAGGAAGTCAAGGCCACGCGGTCAATTGCCCCGCGATCCGTCGCCGTTATAAATAGATACGAGCGGCCGGTATCTACGCATCTATTTGCACGCATGCTGTAAAATCCGAATCGGAGTTATTCCGACCGAGGTATACGGTTCTGCTTTCCCGGACTTTTCCCCGTACCGAAATGTCCTGCCATTGACCAATCGAATGCGCGATAAACGCATCGATCGTTAAATCCCTTAACGCTCGCTATTGATATCCCCGGTATATCGCTATTGATAGGTTTTAACGAGCGGCGTGTGTCTTTCGTACACTCGCGCGGATACAAAAGACGTTGAACGATTAACGAAAGGATAAACGAGAAATGAAATTTTACAAAGGTTCGAGAATCGTCTACGCAATTGGTTACGAAACAACTCCCGGGTACGTTGAGGGAAAAATTTGTTTCTCCGTCCTCGATAACGGTAATAATAATTCGTTCCGAGTACCGGTGGAAGTAATACTTTCATCGAGTGGAAACTTTCTCGTGCGACGATAATTAACCTCTTAATGGGTATGGTAAACGAGATATACCGTTTAAAAGCAATTACAAATTACAGAGGGTTGCAATTAGAGTAAAAATCAGGTACGAACGGAATACACCGTACATTCGATAACAATTTTAACGAATGCCCAATTTGTATAGCGTATTGGGGGTTGTATCGACTATCGTACCCAATTATAAAGCCGTTAGAGCGATCCCCTAATTATTTCGAGCATTTTGAATAGGTTTACAGAATACGAGTCGAAACGAACGGTCTACGGTTTCCTAGGCCACGGTGTTCGTTTCGAACTAATCCGTAGTTAATGTTGACGCGTGTCGATTTAATGCCCTTTCAATTTTCACCCCTGTAACGTCGACCCTAAATATATGTTTGCGAGAAACTCCGGGCACAATTTACTCGACGATTTCCAGACAGACGTCCGGATTTCGAAATTACCACGGGAACGTTGCGCGACACGGTGCGTTATCGCGAAAAATTTTCGTAATCCCCAATTGCAACAAAGGCGGTTAAATTCCTTCGGATACGTGGGTCGACGGTACGCGACGAAACGTATCGGATTAATTACAGTGTGGAGATCGTACGGAAAGGAACAGTTCCTATCGAACAAGAAGAGCACTTATTGATCCGGTAGGTGGTGGATGTAGCGAGTACGGCTTATAAATGCCGCTACGAAAACTATAACCGATGCCAATTTACTTCCTTTGACGTAGAGTTATTATGCAAAGCTCTGTGCAGACCTACTCAAGAAGGATCGTCGAATACCGCGACGAAACGAATCCACCGAGAACGTGGATTATTTTATTATTCCGAGACGCGGAAAGATGCGATACACCGATACCGGGGGTAAATTGATCGAATCTTATTGTTACCTCGGTGGGATCGTGACACTCGAATGCAAACTGGCGGTTTAGAGAAATAAAATATTTCGCTACCGGACGCGACCTTAAACGTGCACAGATTCTTTCGTATCCCCGTCACCGGGTCTTACGTATTTCTTTCGGATTTAACGACACGGTGCGCGGTACTTTCACGAGGCATCGGGATTTCAATGCGATTCGTTAAAAGGTACAGTTCCGCGGACAAATTCAGGGGGAATAACCCTGTACCACCCTATACCGGCGGAATATATAATCTCGGGGTCATTGCCCGAACGATCTTTGGGGGTTCCACCATGCCTGGAACGAGGGTGAGGTGCCTCGGAATACTGGGCTGATATCGACCACTTTCCCCAAAAGCTAAAACGCGAAGACGAAATTAAACATCTCTCCCCGGTCTTTTCGTTCGTGAATATCTGAAACGACCCAAATGGGCATCTTGGCAAGGGGTGGAGGTAGCGAATAAAGAAGAAAGAAAAAAAAAGAAAAGAAAAACACAAGAAAAAGAAACGAATCCTCGTAAATAGAAATATCGACTCGTTGGACCTCGGTCGGCGACGAATAAAGTATCTGAAATATCGTCACTACGGTCGCACGGTGACAAGACGTCGCCGTTTCGCTGTTCCACGAACAGCTCTGGGTGTCTCTCCCGCGGTCTTCATTAATAACAATTCGATCTCGTTTCTGTTAATTCATCGCTGTTGATTGTCACCGTCCCGTGTATACACACCGGTGCGTCTTTTCCACGTGACCTCGTACAAGTGTGTCCTCGGCAGGTTTCTACCTACGAATCCCACCGATCGTAAGATTAATCGATGCAGGGTACGATCGATCGGTCGGCCCCTATCTGCGGCAACGCGACGACGAGAGAACCCCGGTATAAGGGACAAGGTTCGATCCTTTTCGGACGCTACGAAACGTACCGAAGGAGGAGGAGGACTCTCTCGAGGAGTGTCTTCTGGGTAGGAGGGAGACCAGGATAAGGGTTGTTCGACGGGTGGCCATGCCTTTTGGGGCAGTGGCCCTTGCTGCGATGGCTCCGAGGGTGAGAAGGGGCAGACGAGGACCTACGCGTTATTGAGCGGGCATTTCCCACAAAGCGCAGACGAGGGCAACCACCCCGTAGCGCTGCGGCGCGCAGAGTTCTCTACTCTCCTTCCTCTCCCTCTCTCACCCTCTCTCCGACCATTTTGCCTTTTCCTCCCTTTGCTCCGATCTCTGTCTATCTCTGCATCTCCCTGCCCTCCTAAAGCGTCCCCCCTCCCTCCGACGTCCCTCCTCCTCCCTCTCTTCGTCCCTCCCTCCTCCTTTATCTTTTTCTGTCGCCTTCTTTTCCCGTTTCCCTCTGCCTCGCAGCCTCCTCGTCCTTTCTGCATCCCTTTCCGCGTGTACGCACATATATATGTATGTATGTATGTATGTATGTATGTATGTATGTATGTATGTATGTATGTATGTATGTATGTATGTATGTATGTATGTATGTATGTATGTATGTATGTATGTATGTATGTATGTATGTATGTATGTATGTATGTATGTATGTATGTATGTATGTATGTATGTATGTATGTATGTATGTATGTATGTATGTATGTATGTATGTATGTATGTATGTATGTATGTATGTATGTATGTATGTATGTATGTATGTATGTATGTATGTATGTATGTATGTATGTATGTATGTATGTATGTATGTATGTATGTATGTATGTATGTATGTATATATAAATTTGTATGTATGTATACATACATTTGTATATATATATATACATTTGTATGTACATCCGTATATATATACATTTGTATGTGTATATGCGTGTATGTACATGCGCTGTGTACCGCGTATATACTTCTCACTCTTGTTCCATCAAGGCGAAGACCGCCTGGTTTTTCTGCGAAAAAAAAATTTCTCGACATCGATGGACGAGGTTTTGAGGTTAGCGCGCGCGTTAAATTCCCGGAACGCGACACGTTGCTCGACGTACGTTGAAGGGAAAAAGCACAAGGGAGTAGTCAGAAATTTACCGGGTCTTCGGGACTGTTTGCTGTTTCTTTTTCCGATTCGGCGGCCGACAGCGCTGCCCAGCCCACATTTTCCCCAGCAGTTACGCACGGGAGTCCCCGAACACGCGCTAGCGAATGGCTCGGTAAAACGTAAACAGAAACGAACGGTGGAAGTTAATACCGGTGGGAACGGTCGAAATTGATATCGCTGATCGACGGTCTATCAAACTTGGAAACGGCCTTCGGTCTGTCAATTCTCCGTGATTCTTTGTGAATCTGCCTTGCACCGCGCTCGCGTCCTAATTTTTTTGTCCCCGCGAATAGATTCATCCGGGTCACGCTGCGCCCTCATTTACAGCGTTTCGGAAACAATCGGGTTCGTCTTTTCGAAATAACATCCGACATCCTCGAACAATCTCTGCGCGACGAAAAGAAAATTATTATTTTTTTTTTTTTTTGTACCACCGATTAATTCTTTCTCTTTCGCGTGCCTTTCCTCGCGCATGTTTCTCGCTCGCGTTTCGTCTGCGCGAACCCTACCATTTATCTGCGAATTCCTTGCCCGGAATTGTATTACAATCTTCGAATGAATTATTCTATCGATCTGATACACGACACGAGGTTTCTGCTGTATTTCGTTATATTTTCCTTTTTGCGAAATTCTGAATCTCTTTACAAAACAGTTATGTTTCATCGAGCGATACGTTTTACTTTTCTATCGTTTCGTATGTACACATTTAGGACACTTTTATCGAAAGTACAATGAACACGCTTAATATTTTTAGGAATAATTTTCACGGTTGGTGAAAATTTTCAATCATATCGATACCGATTACCATTTTTTGTCTATTCGCAAAAAAAAAAGACAATCATGATAAAAAAAGTATTTAATTCATTTTGTTATGTTTTTTAGAGCCAGTAGAAATCAACGAGTACTAACTCCCGTGAAAACATGAGGGAAAGAGAAATGGATGTATCGATCTCACCCCTAGGGACTTAGTGGGATTAGGACATCACGGCAGCCACCCACGACGAGCCATGAAGCACCATGCAGTAGCGAAAGAAGAACCATGTAGCCCTTAGCAACGTGTTGCCGTGGAAAATCTATATCTAAGTCCTTCGAGAGTATCTTATCGTGTTTTCAGATAACGCTAAATAGTTTTTGGAATTTTCTTCTACTTTCTCAATACATGCATCGCAAACGTTAAAATGTTGTTGCATAATATTTTTCTCATTATCAATAAATCTACCATGGACTAAAGAAAGAGAATCTCTCTTTAATAACATATATTTTCGGTTATCTATATTGAACTATATGTAGTTTCTGATTATTGATATAATTTCGTCGTTTAGAAAATACTATTTCGATTTTTTAACAACGATAAAGAGCAACGAAAAACTCAACGTTTATTTAATACATTCCGTATTCGTGTTCGCATTCCTATAGTTCTAGTATTTGTAATTGCTATGAATCTCTGCTTACTGTGCTGTATTTTATTACTAAAGGAGTAACTTACACATAATGTGAATGAAATAAAATTGGATGTGTATTTAACAGACTTATCGATTTGAGAATAAAGAAGGAAAATGCAATCACACTATTCGTTCGTGTGGTACCAATCATCCAATGACGCAACATACCACCCTCAACCTGCACCCTCTGCGTCACACCCATCCTGTTTCCGCATACCACGCGCCCTCAACCTATATCTGCCTCCTAGGTCGTTGATCTGTGAGAGTCCTATTACGATGATCTGCGACAAATTTAATTTTATACTAGGGAATTTGTTATGTATGCCAAACGTAAAATGTGTATTTGTGAAAAAGGAAGAAAGTAATACAACAATTTTATAAAAGTTATAGTTTAAACATTAATTTCGATCATTCTGCATAGTAATTCAGAAGTTGTATAAAATATTTGTAATTCGCTTCGCAAAATATCTTTAAATTCTTTCATAATGATATATACTTGTCTATAAATAAAAAGTATATTTTTCTCATCCCGTTTTAGAGGGAAACGTTTATTACTTTACGATTGACAAATTTTTTCAATTCCTTTAACGCATTAGTCGCGTTGAGTATTCATGCACCTACGCGTGCTTTTCTAAAAGCGCGGATTGTAAAGATGGAAGAGAATATGTCGGAAGTGAAGCGAGATGAATCAAACGAAAAGAGACCTCAATTTGGCAACAGAATCCTTTCTAACAATATTAATGTATTTCAACACAATGCATGGTAGAAATCTGTTATTACTTAACGTTTACTAATAAAGTTACGATACTGCAAGATTATAAAATCTTAACCTATAAATTACAATAACTTAAAACCGGATTAGTATGTTGCTTATTTTAGCAACTTTAATTTCAATTAGAACAAAAATTAATATTGTTGGACTCAATTTATATGTTTTTTATAATTATGATTCAAAGGGACAATGTTACATGGAATGAGGAGCATCAATCATTTGCCAAACAAAAAGTTGATGAGAATTCAATAGTGATGTTACCAAATGAAAAAATCTGGGAGTATGAATATCATGCTAACAAATATTGGGACACATTCTATGGAGTACATGAGAATAAGTATATTAGTAAATTATAAAAATGCACACTTGTATAATTAATTTGTACAATGTAAATAAAAAAGGTCCTTGCTTTTAATGTTGCAGATTCTTCAAAGACAGGCATTGGTTATTTACTGAGTTTCCAGAACTAGCTGTGACTATTGTAAAACAAAATATTAAACAGCCCCTGAGGTCTGTGATTGAAAGCAAAGATGGAAGTAGTACAGAAACTCATATTAAAATTCTTAATCTACCGAGTTGTAAAGAAAATAAAATTTTGGAAATTGGTTGTGGAGTAGGAAATACAGTATTTCCAATACTTTTATATAATACAGATCCAAATTTATTTGTTTATTGTTGTGACTTCTCCACAAAAGCAATAAATATACTGCAACAGAATTCTGCATATAATACATCTAGGTGTAAAGCATTTGTTCTGGATGCAACGCAAGAAGAATGGGAAACACCTTTTGAATCCGAAAGTTTGGATATTGTAATATTAATATTTGTTCTTTCAGCTATAAATCCAGACAAGTATATACTTTTTTTCATTAAACATATAAAATTATATGGTCGAAGTTAAAAACAAATTCATAAATCATATTTTGTTTATAGAATGAAACATGTTATACAACAGGTATATAAATATTTAAAACCAGATGGACTAGTTTTATTTAGGGATTATGGAAGGTATGATTTAGCTCAATTAAGATTTAAAAAAGGCAGCTGTCTTGCAGAAAATTTTTATGTTCGAGGGGATGGAACTAGAGTGTATTTTTTTACACAAGGTATATTTAATTATCCTTTTATATTTGTATTATAAAATTTATTTAACCTGGAGTATTAAATGCTACATATTTATATATAGAAGAAATTAGGACATTATTTACAAGTTGCTGCTTCATGGAAGAACAAAATTTAATAGACAAAAGGTTACAAGTTAATAGAGGGAAACAGCTTAAAATGTACAGAGTATGGATTCAAGGAAAATATAGAAAATAAATCAAGAATTTTACTTACTATAACTATTCTGTATTCATCTTTAATATTTAACCTATATTCATGAAACCAATTCTAAAATTATAAAAAACAATTATACTATTTTAAACAATAAATACATAAAGTTTTATTTTTTATTTGTAAATGAGAAGTTAAAAATTTTGTTATACAATTGATTCTGAGAAGATTACCTCACACTGCAATTTCAAATTTATGAACATTCAAACTGAATAAGTCATTTGGTAACATAAAAGTATTCAAGAAGTCATCTATTCTTTAGAATAATTTATGTGTACACTTATATTACTGAACTTATAGCTTAAAAATAAAGAAAAGTTCTTATTGGCAACACTGCTGCACTGTCAGCGTGTAAATATGGCGGTAACCGTGATCGTTCTTGTTTAAAGTGAAACAAGTCATTTTTATCATTTAATACCCGAAGTTTTAACTGTAAATCAATAAAAGAAAGAACATTATGGGAAATGCTGACACGAAGTTAAACTTTCGAAAAGCGGTTGTTCAATTGACATCAAAAACACAAGTAGAAGTTATTGTTTATTACTCGTTTAAAAGCATATGATTTGTTTGACGTTTTAAGACATAGTATATACAGTTTTCTATTATTATTAAAATAACGTTCTTATTCGAATAAAAAATTAATCTTTTTTTCTGTAAATTATATTGATTTTTATACTGTTCACAATTTTACAAATGCTTTTTGACAAATTAGAATTTAGGTTAAAACAATACAGCAGGTCTTTTTAATTGTAGGTGATCGATGCAACAGATGACACGTTCTGGGATCAATTTTGGTCTGAAAATGTGACTAATGTCCAAGACATATTTACTTTAATTCCTGCCCCTGAAATTCGTATATTAAGGGAAGAGGCACCATCCAATTTAGCTACATTATGTTACAAAGCAGTTGAAAAATTAGTAAGAGCAGTTGATAATAGCTGTAGAACACAAAGAGAACAACAAACTGTTTTGAATTGTTGCCGTTTATTGACAAGATTATTGCCTTATATTTTTGAAAATCCTGATTGGAAAGAATTCTTTTGGTCTAGTTTGCATGGTAAAGACGATGAAGAAAGCGTGCCATTGGCTTACTCTCTACTTAATGCGCTTTGTGTAAGATCATTTACTTCCTAAGAATAACAAAAAACAAACAAATTTTTTTTCTTTATAATACATGTGTCTTTTTTAGGACTTGTTATTTTGCCCTGACTTTACAGTAGCTGCAAATCGAAAATCCGGCCCTGTGAGTATTTTACTATATTTAAAAATAATAAAAACCTTAACAACTTATATTTTAAATTACTTAGGATAAAGCAGAAGAATTGCAATCTATAGATAGCTGTGAATACATTTGGGAAGCCGGTGTAGGATTTGCACATTCTCCTCCTAGTTACCCAATTTTAGATTCAAATAGAACAGAGTTATTAAAATTATTATTAACATGCTTTAGTGAAACCATGTACAATCCTCCAATGGATCTTTCAGTTACACCAAATAGATGGATCCAACATTTAACTAGTTCTGGGAATAGGTAAATTAAGACAACTTTTACTATAAAACTCATTGTGTTTTTCAGTATTTAGAAAAAATTTTTATAATGTTTTCATAATAGACATGCATTGCCTATGTTCACATCACTGTTAAATACAGTATGTGCATATGATCCTGTTGGACTCGGAGTACCATATAATCATTTATTATTTACTGATTCATTGGAACCTCTGGTCGATGTTGCTTTACAAATTCTTATAGTAACACTAGATCATGATACCAGTGGTGGTGCTCCATTAGAAGAAGGAACTCTTGGAGATAATTTATTTATTAATTATTTGAGTCGTATCCATCGAGATGAAGGTAAAATATGTTTACATATTTAATTATATTTGTTTGAAACAAGTAATTCAATAAGTATATAATATTGAAAGATAACTATTTTTACAGATTTTCAATTTGTACTAAAAGGTATTACAAGATTATTGAATAATCCATTAATGCAGACGTATTTACCAAACTCAACTAAAAAAGTACACTTTCATCAAGAATTATTGGTATTCTTTTGGAAAATGTGTGATTATAACAAAAAATTTTTATACTATGTATTAAAAAGTTCAGATGTTCTGGAAGTATTAGTGCCCATATTGTATCATTTAAATGATTCACGTGCAGATCAATGTAAGTTTTTATAATCATGAATATTAGATAAATATGAATAACTTTTTCTTGATTACTTATAATAACTGAAAATAATTTTACAGCTCGAGTTGGATTAATGCATATTGGTGTATTTATCCTACTTCTGTTGAGTGGAGAACGTAACTTTGGTGTTAGATTAAATAAACCATATACAGCCACTGTACCTATGGATATTCCAGTTTTTACAGGTATTATAATATTATTTTGTATTATTTAAAATGTTATATAAAATTATGAAATGTTTACAGGAACACATGCTGACTTGTTAGTTACTGTTTTTCACAAGATAATCACAACTGGACATCAAAGATTGCAGCCATTATTTGATTGTCTCCTGACAATACTAGTCAATGTTTCTCCATATCTGAAGACACTGTCAATGGTGGCTAGTACAAAATTATTGCATTTACTTGAAGCATTTAGTACTCCATGGTTCTTGTTTTCGGCACCTACTAATCATCATTTGGTGTTTTTCCTCCTTGAAATCTTCAATAATATCATTCAGGTAATTCATATAGTTTTTAAAGAATATTTCTTATTTAAATAAATCTAATTTAATATTTATGTTATTAGTATCAATTTGATGGCAACAGTAACTTAGTTTATACTATAATACGTAAAAGACAAGTGTTTCATGCATTAGCGAATTTACCAAGCGATTGTAATACAATTGCGAAGTCTCTTAGTAAGAGACAACGTCGTCACGTACCTGCTAGTACGTCTAGTGAAAATGTTAATGAAGCAGCAATGGAAGGATCTCATCCTGCTCAACCTGCAGAACCTGGAACTTTAAAAGCATCTTTATTAGAAACTCCAGGTAGATTTGTGTTACTATGTTATATAATAGATTTTACCGAAATTTTTGTTAATGAAGTACTTTTATACCAGGTATTGAAAAAATGACTGAAAAAGGGTCTGCGCATCCATTAAGCCCTTCAGTAAATGTTGACATAGGAGAAGCTAATCATCAAAACAACACAGATAGTTCAGAAGATTTAACGAATTCCACTAAAAATTCAGTTATACCAGTAAGGAAATAACTATATTATTAGTCTATGATTTCCTCCAATTTTGATGATTTATTTATTTGTTATTTTCTTAATTAAACAGAGAGGAGGTATCAGAGTGGCAGAACATACAAATTCCTCTAATAATATAAATCAGTGGGTTCCTTCTAGTGATTGGGTATATCAGTGGAAGAGTAAACTTCCATTGCAAACCATTATGAGATTACTCCAAGTTCTTGTACCACAAGTTGAAAAAATATGCATTGACAAGTAAATACGATTTACTACTATATTTTATGTTGTAATTCATTGTATACGCGTATTTTAATTATTTATTTCTCTAATGTTTTAGAGGTCTAACAGATGAAAGTGAAATTTTGAAATTTTTACAACATGGTACTTTAGTTGGTTTATTACCAGTACCACATCCCATTCTTATTAGGCGATATCAAGCAAATGCAGGGACTACTGCTTGGTTCAGAACATATATGTGGGGTGTTATATACTTGAGAAATGTTGAACCACCAATTTGGTATGATACTGACGTAAAATTATTTGAAATCCAAAGAGTTTAAGTATGGTCCATATTACGAAGTGAATTATAATTAGCATTAGTACTGAAATTTCTATATTACCCTGATATGAAGTATCGTATTCATAATAAAACAAAATGTGTCTAAATAATCTATAACAACTATAATTTGCACCAAGTGATAAATTTACTACTACTTTCTCGAGTAATGGGGACGATGTTTTTATAAGTGTAGTCTTTCTTATCAGTCTATTACACAGAGTTACAGAACTGATTTTACAAACGTCGCTTGCAAAA
Organism: Ptiloglossa arizonensis; assembly: GCF_051014685.1. Lineage (NCBI taxonomy): Eukaryota > Metazoa > Arthropoda > Insecta > Hymenoptera > Colletidae > Ptiloglossa > Ptiloglossa arizonensis. The sequence goes on from NC_135049.1 coordinate 23,397,066, forward strand.
AAATATAATAATCTACTCTTATAATTTGGACTGTTACTGATTAATGTGTAAATATTTGCGATTATGCAAGTGCCTTCACAAATGTAGCTGTAACAATTCATTCAAATGAATCGAGGAACATAATTTAAATACTGATTCAGTTTCATTGAAAATTATCAGTTGCTTGCTAGCTTTTTTATATTGTAATAAAAAAGTATTTTAATTATTTGTTTCCTTTTCCGAAATGACTGTCCAGTCATATTTATTGAGAATAAATACACTTGTAAAATACTAGTTTTGTATGTCTGTGTAGTAGTAGTTAAATTTTTGAAAGACAACTTGATAATTCATGCAATTTAATGTATATTGGATTATTAAATTTATTAGTATTGTGGATAATGTTCACATTGTAATGCTACAAGATTTGCTTGTAGTAGTCAAAATATTGAAAATTACTCTTTGGAAAGTGCAAAATAATTTTATTACTCATTTATATTTAGAAGAGTACATTTTTTTTTGTACAAAAGAGGGAAAAGAATCGATTTAAATATTGTAAATGCACCAATAACCTTATAAAATTTTCTTTATATAATTCTATTAATTTGATACTCGTATAAATTAAAATTAAGAACTTTAGTAAATTTTACATTAAATCTAAAACATAGGATTTATTTTTTATTTTTGTTGTTTGTTCCATATAATATGTATTTTTATATTGTAACATTTATTCCACTTTATGATCTTCTCAGATATTATTTACAGATATATTCAGATTATGTATAGCTTTATGTTATCTAACTTTCTAGTTTTGTAAACAATGGAATTAATTAATACAGTGTTAGAGATATACAAAATTATAATGAAAAATATATAATATATTTATTATATAAATATTGTACTTCCAACAATTTTGCAACTTTTATACCTACATTATAATAATTGATTAAATAATTCATATTATTTTTGTCTGAGTAAAGACACATAGCTTTTTAGTTAAATAAAATACTTAAACTAATTTATTACAATTTAAATACAATCTTAAATATTTTTATGTTTTATTTTTTGTCTGCAAGTTTTATTTGTGTTTTGGTGCAATTACTTCTTTTCTTTATGTATGTTAAAGAAGATAAATATGTCTTTAACATATAAATCTCATATTGAAATGATATTTAAATACATTATATATACAAAGTAAGTACCTACACTTAATCATTACATAATAAAGCTATACAATCGTAGTATAGCATAGAAATTTGTAACGAGTTTGGTACCCAAAATTTAAAAGGTAATAAAAAAAATAAATAAAAATACTTTCCTTACTTCAAGCTATATTTTCATATAAAAAAGTATAGCTTGAAGTTTGTTGTTAGTCAGAAATATTAAATATTCTATATGATGATATATTATATAAATTTGTTTTAAATACAAAACAAAGTTACTATATAAGCTATAATTTATATGCGCGTATACACTTTTGACAGTGTCAAAAGAAATTATATACAATCGTACATGTTAGTTGAGTTTATGTCATAGTTGAGATGTGGAGACCAGTAAGATGTTGCGTGTGTGTGTGTGCGCGCGCGCGCGCGTGCTGTGTGTATTATGTATGTACACACTTACCCATATTATGTACAAGTGCATAATTAAATATTATAAAACAAATACAATACTTAATCTACGTTTTTATTAATTATGATCAAATTTATAATTTTATCTATCTAGAGTTATTTGTTTAAGGAAAGTGAGCAGTAATTTATACATCAAATATAACTCTGGCGTTTGTGCGCTGATTTACATCTTACTTCATTTTCTGCGTAAACGATACTTTTACTTTTTAAATAAACGAATATATTAACTTACTGTAAGTAACAGTTACATGATTTATTTTCTTCCATGCAAATAGCTTACAGAAATATGTTTCATAAAAAAATAAAGGAACATTACTCTTTTTCCACAGTACTATTTTATGTTTTTTGATTAAATAAATTACAAACATACATTTAAGTATAAAAAATTAAAATACATATTTTCTTCCATCAAATATAAAATATCGCAAGCATGGCTTTCACTTTTTGGCTTATAATTAGACATTGTGCCAATTCATAATGCCCAACATAGTCTTCCTATGCTTCTTTGAAGTTATAGATATTACTATGAAGAATGATGTCAATATTGCATCATTATCTATATCACACATGTAAAGTTTATCTATCCTAAAACATTTGTTGATAACTTAATTCATTACGTTTGTCTTTCTTTTCACAAACTAAAAGCTCAGCAGTGGAACATTTATGTTCAATAATGTACCACAATGGTATATTGTATCAATGTTTCATCTATAAAAAATGTATTGCACGAAGAAATAGTGAGAGTTCTATACATTATGACTTAATATCAACATTAATTTATCACACGACTTTATCATAAGATGGTGGTGGAGCTTCATCCGATGAATTAGGCGGAATTAAAATAGCAATATGATAGGGTGGTGGTGGATTTTGTCTTACTACAGAAATGGGTCTAATATTTTCATTGAGTATTGAATTTGTAGCAGTTACAGATGCGATATGTTCTTCTTGAATGTGATGCTCCTGATGAGTATTGCGTTGACTTTGGGGAAACAGAATAGCGTGCAAACATGCAAATAATAATAATAATGTCAATAATGCACAAAGCATAAAAATTTGTACACCATGACCCTGTTTACAAAATATTTCAATATTAATTACAAAGAAATTATGATAAAGGATATTTAATATATAAAAAGTATTTTTGATTAAAATATATTAATTTTAACTCACTTGGTCACGAAAGTAAAATTTTACAGCAGCAAGGAATCCTAGTACAAGCAGAAACATTATCCGAACACCATACCATGATTTGTCACATCCGAGTTCTGCTTCATTAAATTCAGAAAAGTCCAAGAGACTTCTGTTTGCTCCATTTGGAGTAGTATTTGATAATATTAACTGATTATTCCCAGCAGTTGTTACATTACTGTAAACATATGAAATTTAAATGTTTTTGACATAAGTTTTATTATACTTTTTTAAATATCCATATTCGTGTACATATAAAATTATAATCAAGGGCGAATCATTTATAAGTACTTTCTGCTGGTAGACATGTATAAGTGAGTCACCCTGTATATAGGAAGAACATGTTCCTCAGAATCCTCTTAGTAGACGTTTTTTTTTAATTACTTGGAGATGTTGTTTGCCTGAGTGCGTTGAGTAGAGCCAACGGGAAACCTGTTTTGAATTTCATTATTATTAGCTCTTATCGACGTTCGTATCAACCTACAATTATTCACATTACTGGGACCAGCCACATTTCCTGTGGTATTCAGGTTTTGGAAGCGATGAAGTGGAGTAACCACTTGTCTTAACTCCATATTGTATCGACATCGATCTAAAAAACCAATAAGTACAAATATAAATATTTGTGTCTAAAATTATACTACTTACTTAAAAAGTTGCATTATTTCTATTGTTTTTTATATTTATGAAACTTGTATAATATTTTATATTTTTGTGGTAGAATGTTGAACAAGATTTTGAATTATCTTACTAAAGCGCGTTTTTGGTAGAGGTGTGGCGGGGTATCGGCGGCCAGTAAAACCGTAGTACCTGCCCGGTTTATTAATCCAGAAATGCATACTCTGTTTGATCTTTCTCAGAGACGCATTGTTATTCACTGTATCTTCAAGATCAAAATAACAAGAAGCTCAACGTTTCTCGTATCACTTTCATAAGTATTTTCACAGGGAACTCGTAGATGGTCCTAGTTTAAGTTCTATTGCCCGTGCAGTTTAAATCGATGCATTGCATCGGCACATTTTCCGTATTCATTATTTACAGAAAAAATACTGCAAGTAATCTTAAACACTTTCTAATTTTGTTTATTCAAAATTTTTAATCAAGTGATGAGCTTTAAAGATAAATTCGACGTGCACATATACGACAATCTGTATTCAAATAACACACGTCGATACAGCGAAACAAGATGCGGCTTGAATTTCTGCCATTGTTATTTTAAAACCAGGTATACCAACACTGATAAAACTTATATACTGGGCAACATTCTACCATTTGAGAGAAATGTAGTACTCCAAATTAATGTAGCTAGATAAATGTTGTGATCTATTCAGCGCCATATTGAATTTTCTTACAAATTTGGTACTTCGTAATTTCGGGAAATCGAAGAAGAAAGCAAGTGCGAGGTATTTTCTTTCGTTCTCAAAAGATCTGAAGTCCAATTTTCGGATAGACGGTTTGACCGGAGCGCTCATCCCATTTGTATTGTGGTGTTTTGGTATCAAAGTTATGTATTGCAATAATGTTACTTGCAATCAGAAAATGTGCATTTCAAATTGAAACAATATTTTTTAAACAATTTCTTTTTTATTCTACTAAATCGAACTATGAGAGTAACCAAGAAGACTATGTATTAAATTTTGATACAAATATAATATTGCGTAAGGAACATTCCAAATTTTTGAAGGTTGCTATTCTAGGATTACCAAATTCGGGAAAGAGTACTTTAATAAATCAACTTACAAAAAGAATGGCATGTATTTTTCTTGATTTTTAATTGTCCTTTTTACTGTAATAGTTATGCGTAAGCATATTTTTTGTAAATCATTTTGTTTAAAAGGAATACTTGTATAATAAATAGATATGTCCTGTTTCTTCAAAAGTTCATACTACAATACACAAATTTGAATCTGTATATTCAGAAGATGATACACAAATTGTATTTTTGGACACACCTGGATTGTCATCACCACACGAGATGAAAAAATATAAATTGAAAGAAACATTTAAGACTGACCCACAAACATCAATAATTGAAGCAGATATTATTGGAATATTACAAGATGTAACTAATATATATACCAGGCATTTAATCAGTAATTTGATTCTTGACAATTTAAAGAATAAAAGAGATGATTCCCAACTATTATTACTTTTAAACAAAGTTGATAAACTAAAGAAGAAGGCAATATTATTAGATTTAACAAGACAACTTACAAGTAATAAAAAATTTCCGAAGTTTGATGATGTTTTCATGATATCTGCACTTACTGGAGATGGTGTAGGTGATTTAAGGGTAATGTATGATTAAATAAATATTATAATGAAAGTAATTATAAATTGTGCATTATAAATAAACACATATTTCAGAACTATTTGCTAGATTCAGCCAAGATAAGCGATTGGAAATATAACGAAAATGTATTCACTGATCAACCATATGAACGAATAATAGAGCAAACAGTGAGAGCTAAATTGTTAGATAGCCTTCCAAATGGAGGGGCATACAAGATACAAGTGCAAATAGAGCATTTTGATCTTGCTGAAGATGGAAGTATCAATGTTTTGGTGGCATTAAAATGTCCGCAATCACATTATATGTCTATTTTATTAAGGAATGGAGGACAATGTATTAAATTTACATCATTAGCAGTAGAAGACGAGTTACAACAAGCCTTCAGAACTACTGTAAAAGTGAAATTATGTGTAGAACGTCAAATCAAAAAAGAAACTTAAATTTAGTTAACAATATTATCTTGTACTACGAATTTCTGATCATCTTTATCGGTAGAAAGTCAAAGTAAAAAAGAAACTTAAATTTAATTAACAATATTATTTTGTACTACGAATTCCAGACCACCCTGTATAAAATATCAATTACAATTATTATCAATATTGTTAAAATATGGAAAAACAAAATCAGTTCCTTTAAGATTATCCTCTATCCATTTGTTGGCTTTAGCATCAAGATCTGCTGTGAACATATCCCTCCAACTACCACTTTGTCCCTTTCTAACAAATGTTCCTGCTGTTATAATACCACATTCCTTTAATTCAGACGAATTTACCATTGGATTATCCCGAAAGTTTTTTATATTTAAATAATCTATTACTTCTTTTATTTGTTCGTTGGTATAGGTTTTCTCAAGAAATTTGGCAACCTTTTTAATAGTTTTTGGAAAATCCTAAAAATAAAATATTGGAATAAAGATAACTCAAAGTAGGTTTTAATACAGGCCAAACATTTTTTTTCGGCTCACGTGTTGCATTTCTTCATAGAACATAAATAAAAGATTTGGATGATTTTTGTGCGCCCATGCTTCTTTTAAATGTTCCCAGTAAGGACTCCATGGTGCTAAAAGTATTAAGTGTTATATATATTATACTTTATAGTAATTTTAAAACTTTATTTTCAAGTATGTAACCTGTACAATACTTACTAAGATTATTTTGAAAAAAATCCCAGAACATTGGAAAATCACCCTCGTATCCTTGAGTTTTGATCGCTTTATTTAAATGATACCAAGAAACAGCGACATCTTTCGGGTTTCGCGCGACGTATACTATCTTTTATAAAATAAGATTTACACAAAAGAAGATTAGAAACTGTGTTATTTTGATACTTTTATTCCGTCAATTACTTTTAAAATTGCATATAATTATGTATTACCTTACAACCAGTGTCCAGAATTCTTGGTAATAAACTAAACGGAAAATGTGATTTGATAAATCTAGGAGATGGCATTTTTGCTATGGTCTCGTATCCTGGTACGGCAATACTTCTGCATAATTCTTCTTTATTTTTATTACCCTTATTTATTTCTATAAATTCGTGCGTTACTTCTGGATGATTGAACATGCTAAATCTAAAAACAAAATAATTTGTTTTAGAAAATAAATAATAGATTCTATTTCGTTAACACATTCTAATTCGTTAAAAAGGAATACATTTCTGTTGCGCAATGTCGTAATTTTGTAGTGCAATATTATTAAGCTATTAGTTATACAAAAAATATTGTACATTATTAGCCATACATTCAGTTAAATTATAGTTTTTTTCCTCGAAAAGGTATAATTTACTATTTTCATTCGCACGTAATATCAGTTACGAGATTTTGTATATCGACAGTAGGTAAATCATGTAATTTGTCATAACTAATATAGTTCTTCAATTATTAGTCTCGTGATATTATGCAAATGTTAGTACCAACGTTTTGTATAAATTGTTAAAAAAGTTTTAGATTAATTTAATAATCGTTGTAATAGCAAAAAAAAATAAAATTTATTAGCTATATATAATCGTTGCATTTAAGGGTAAAAAATAATGTATAATTAAAAATTAATTTGTTTTGAAAGGACAAATATTATGATTACCTATTATTTCTTCTTAATATTATTTTTTCGAGATTTTAAGTTCATCGATATTTTGTCATATATAGTGATGTACGTTCACTATCATAGTGCTGTAGATAATACAATTACAAATGATGTATTAATTATAGTATCATTTTGAATGAAGAAATAAGATAATTAAAAAAAAAAGGAAAAAAATTAAAACTGTTGCATTTTATGTAATTATAGGAGAATACCTAATAATTTATAATATATCTTGAAAAAGTAGATTTTAAATATCTTGTGAAACATAAATTTAACCATACTAACTCAAGAAATGGAAATCGTTCTGCAAGGAACTCCGTCTTCGCCCTCTCAAAATTTAAGTTATTTGACAGCAGCCAAACTAATTCTTGGGTCCACGTTGTACCTAACAAAATTAAAAATATTATCGAATATGCTAAATAAAAAAAAAAGCAATCATTGTTTTCGATTGATTTTGTTTTCTATGTAAATTTCAATGATCGAAATGATCGATTTTTAACACTTTAGCACTGTCTGACGAAACTTGTCGCATCATATGTTATTTTAGTATAAGAATATCAATATCATGAACTCTAATTGAATAAATAATAATTTAATATAAAAAATATTTTGTTTTGAAAGATACATTACACTTACCCGATCTTGGATAAGATAGGACCCAAGTGTCATCAGGTCTTGCTTTAAAGTTGTAAAATCCTTTACCCTGTTCTATGTATCTAGACGGAAAAAACCACTTTTTGGGGCCTACGAGTATCCAGCCGGTTCTTTCACCCTTGAATACTTTCAGCATCTCTTTAATGTCTTCCTCGTTCAAAAATTCGTATTTTGGTGGTTCAAGAACCATCATTGTACGCGTGATTGTTTTCTTTGTGTGAAGCTCTTGTCAAAGGATTTAAATACATTAACCCATTGATAACCGTGTAGCATGCAACGCTTATTTCTTTCAATCGTGTTTTAATGGAGGTATTTCATTCACAATTTATCATTAATACACCATTTAAAGGCTGCCTTTATTTTGTTTCTAATTCTTACAACGGTCATTTCATTGCGTGTTTAGACATTATTTTGATATTACCGATATTAAAATTTTTACCGATTAAAAGGGCAGAAAACGAAATTGTCACTCTTCGTATGTTTGTAAATATGTCAAATTCTGGATTCATATCTTCGCACGATGACTATAGAATGTACGAAACTGTGGTTAGCCGATAAATTGATTCACAAAATCAAAAATTAATAAGCGACGACCACAGATACACTTTGTGAAGATGTTTGAATCGTAATCAAAAGGTTTATAATCAATGATAACTCGCGAAAGTTTATAACTTATAAGAGCAGCGCAAATGTTATAATTTGACTAGTAATATTAATTTTAATAATTAAATTCGAATACTTACCGAAGAATATTGATAATGGTGAAAGATCTTAGGTAAACAGTTAAAATATTAAATAATTAAACCCGTCGGTAAGGAAAAATCATGTTCATGTGCCACAGTATAACGCACAACTGTCAGAAGAAATGTCACGTTTGAACGAAACTCAAAGATGAACGTAAGAATTCAGGTCAGCAGTGACTTTCACCTGACTAGCTGTCCTCTTTCTTTTCTTTCTATCAATTTTCATTGGAGGTAAACTTAACTTTCAACATCAAACTATAAGTATCCAAATCGATTAAAAATAAAATTATTTAAAAATCGATGTATTACTGATCTAATAATGATTGAGCGCCATCTGTACGAAGATTTGTTCAATCATAAATAATTTTTGATTATTACCATATACAGTACATAAATATTTAAAATTGGGCAATTCAATAACATTTTCAAAAAAATATCTTTATTCCTTGTTTTCAATATTTTGTTTGGTTTTAATGGCAAGCATTTTGTTTAATTTTCATCACTTTAATCGTATAAAAAATGATTAAATTGTTACTACAGTAATGATCATTATGATAATAGGATACATTTTTTAAACTAGAGATTGTTCCCTTGTTGAAAATGTGAAACATCAAATTTTTTTATGCCTAATTGCTTTGCATAGGAACTTCTCGTTACAAATTTCTATAGTGATTATCAGTCTCATTTCCTTACTTATAACTGAAATAAGCGTAAGAGTATCTCGTTTTACCTTGATGAAACTTGCTTTGCTAATTAAAGAATAAAATGGCGCTTTCTTTGGTCGTGGAATTGAAGTTTCCATCAAGGACGAGTTCATTAACTCTTAAAACAAAAATCGAAATGCACGGACAATACAAATTAAATATCGTTTGAATATAAAAAATATTCTTAATTAAATTATTATTCGTGCAAATCGATTTTCTAATAGTCTATCTAAGTCTAATGAATATGAAAAAATATGATATAATTTTGTTACAAAAATATCAATGTAACCTTAGATCTTAGATTTGAATCAAAGTCCTAATTTACTAAAGCACAGGAATGATTGTTTCAATATATGAAGTGTAAGAAATATAAGACACTTAAAGACGATCAGTTAGATTACTCTAGTATTTTGGACTTGTTGAGGCTTAAGTACTTGTAAATAACGTACTTATTTGGGAAATGTTTTTCCCCTTATCATGCATCATAGATATTTCCTGATATCATAATTTTATGTACTTTTATACTGTGTGTTTGTACTTTTGGGTACAGTCATTATAAAACGCTTGATTCATAACATTTGCTCAAAATTCATTCGAGTTCACTCGATTCACGTGTTTGTAAAAATCCTACTAAAAACTTTCTGGTCCCAAAATGTTCTCACGAATTATTAGATTTTCGCTTTCTTGAATCAAATTGTCATTGACTTTTGTTATTTGAATCACATTAATTTTAGCGGATCCCGTAATCTCCCCTACTTCTTTATACAACACATCATCGTGACCCCATGTTTTATTCGTAGACTTGATGCAAGAGATATTCAATCCTAATTTGCAAAGATTCGTTCCAGTCTTTTCTTTTTCATCTACAGTCTTCATTAATGTTTCTAGATTCTGATTTTCGGTAAGAGTCGCGGAATTCGATATGTCTCTGCTTGTTGAATTTTCATTTAATTCTGTTATTTTGCTGAATGATACATTCCTCTCCTTTTTAGTTATACGATTCTTTAGATCTGGATTTGCAAGAAATAGTTTACACCGTTTAGTGTGTATCTTCATGTTATCGTGTCGATTAAAAGGTTTGTCGCATGCAGGACAATGAAATCTATAACAAATAAAATATTTAATTAAAAAAATTGTAATATCCTATCAAAAAATGGGATGCTGCAAAACTTACCTAATTTTACTATGTACCGCCATATGAGCAGCTAAATGAGACTGTTGGCCAAATGACTTTTCACAGACGTTACACTTGTATTTTCTAATACCTTCGTGTTTTAAAAGATGTTCTTTTAAAATTTGACTACTCTTATATACGTTTGGACATCGAAAACACTTATATTTTGCAGCAGCATGAACCTATAAATTATGAAATGCATTAATAAATATTGTAGTTTTAATTATTGAAAATTTAATAAAATATAATTTACATTTTGATGATTGTGCAAAGCTTTCCTCGATTTTACGCGTTTGCCACACATATTACATATATAATCTTGCATGTGAACATTTCTGTGATGCATTTCTAGTGCCCCTGCATTGGATAAATAAGCAGAACATAATTTACACATGACAACTTTGCCTTTATTATGTGTGAACATGTGTGCACGTAATCTGCCTCTTGAATAGAATTCTTTGTTACAAACTTTACAATTAATATCCTGTAGAATTTTAAAAAAAGATAAATATAATACAACGGAAATGTATGTTATTAATACATGTCAAGATTTTGTTTGTGTTTACCTTTGTTGGTTTATGAGTAGTGTTGTGATAACTCAGCATTTGTCGACTTGCACTTGCAAAGTCACAAAGTTTACATTTAAATGGACGGGCACCTGTATGAGTATTAATATGTTCTTCTAATAAAACTGCTGTTACATATCTTCTTTCACAAAGATGACATGCAAATGGTTTAATTTTTAGATGACTCTTTCTAATATGGCAGCGAACATTACTGACAGTTACTGTAGCAAAGTCACATGCTTTGCACTGATATGGTTTCATCTGTAAGTGACCCCAAATATGTACCTGTAAAAATAATATAACAATTGTCATGCCTTTCATTACAAATCAAATATATTTCAACTGCCTATATACAATAATTTGCTTAAACTTGCCTGGCATTTATCCATTCTGAGGTAAAAAGTACCACAGATATTACAGCGTATATTCTTTTTATCAATTATTGTTAAATTTTTCTGCACTTCATCCGAGTTAACAATCGACATATCAACCGTGTAGTAAGTTTCAATAGCTTGTTTTTGTTCATCACTAATTAATTCAGAGATCTTACCGAATGATCTATCTTTGCTTTTGTTCTCGCTAAATTTACTATCTCGACTAAGTCGTTGCGACAATGATAGATCAGCATCATCCGATTCTGAACCGTCTTTTACACCCTGATTCGTCGCATCTGATGTAACACATAATGCTGTATTACCTTTCTGTGTTTCTTTTGAAACGATAACTTCGTTGATTTGTGAAGATTTTATAACGGTCACGCGATTTTGTTCGGTGAAAGTTTTGGGTCTCAGATTCTTATGATCAACGCTAATTGAAGCATCGCAACGTTTTGTAGTATCACATTGTGTCGTAAAGGTACTTCTTCTGCTCTTAGTTTGTTTTGTTTCCTCTTCCAATGAAAGACTTGAATGCAATAATTCTGTATTTTGTCGAACCTTTTGACTTTGACTATTTATTAAACTTTCTTCTTCCCGAATCAGCATGTTATTAGGAATCCAAACCAGCTGATTTGATTTCCTAACTTGTTGAGAAAATGCGCCTTCAGTCTCCCTTTTTTCTTGCTTTACAATAACCGATATTGGTTTGCTTTTCATGGAATTGTCTTCCTTCTTTTCTAAAGAATCTTCAACTGCTTCAAAATCTTTATCATTAGTTTGTATTTCGATTTTACTATCATTGGATATAATAACATTTTTATCATTCTTGTCATGAATCTCATTTGATGATACATCTACTACTACTTGTCCTTTCACTGTTTCTTCAACTTGAGGTTTGGAGGATATCACAGTATTGTTGGTTACATTAGATTTGCTATTTGTCCAGATTGTACGTAGGCAGTGCCTCTTCTTGTATTGATTATCATTCGTTGTTTTGTCAACCAGATCGTTTTGCCCTTTTTTGTTTAAATCCAAGTATAGATTGGCTTCTTTCATCTTCTCTACTTTATTTTTCCTACCTTTTTCGCGACGTATAGGTTGTTTTGAATGTATACCAATACAGGTTTCATCTTTCTGAATTGCCTTTATTGAAGTGTTCATAGATTTTGATCTTCTTGTGCGAACTATTGTCTTCTTTGGAACATCTTCTTTTTCTAACACCAAGCTTTTTGTGCAGTCTAAATTGCTATCATTATTTTGTTCCTCTTTTGATTCATTATTATGAATAGTAGTTTTATCTATTGTGGATTGTTTTTTGGAAATCAGATTATTCACTTGTACGGTCATTTGCATGGTTGATTGAACTTCATTTGTACAATCATTGTTATCTATGTGATGAAGATTATTACTTTCATCTTTTATATCGATTTTATAACACGATCCATTATTCACGGCCAAATTATGTTTTGTACTTTTTAATCCGTCAGGTGATAAAGTTTTTGCTTTGCGTTTTACGTCGCTGGCAGGCGGAACGGCGTTTTCTTTGTCGGATTCAGCATCGCTTTCTCGTTGAAACTTCTCTTGTGATTCATTTCCATTCTGTTAAAAGCAAAAAATTCTGAATATTCTATTAAAAAAGATTTCAAATATTTAATACTTATATTAAATTTTACTATTGTTTAAAGGTGAATTAAACTCTAAAAGTAACTGAATGTATGAAGTATACTTCTTTAAGTGAATTTAAACACGGAAAAGATTTTAGTCAGACAACAAATTGAGTTTCTTACAGCTTCCAAGAATTCCTTTTGAGTGAGGTGGCAGCGTTCATAAAAATCGCATAAGAATTCCAATGCACCAATACATTGTATACAAACAATTTGTGGCAATCCATCATTCTCTTTTATCTGAAACAATTAAGAGTAAGTTTGTTGCCTAGGGAACAAAATATCTTCTCTTTGAAGTTCGTGAAAAATTGTAATATTTTCCAATTTCAATTTAAGTTATAAAATAATTCAATACTTAAATTTCACATAAAAGCAATACTATTTATGAGTATATTACACTGAATAAACCAAACTAGAATATATTGCAAATATTATTACAAAATTAAAGTAGAACTTATTTTAAAATTACTCTTTTGATGGATATACAAAATTGAAATAAATTTCATATAAGATAAAAAACATAGAAAAGCAGCATGGAAAGATTAAAAATGAGAATGAAAATAATCAAACGATCCCAAAAATATTATCCTTTATTGAGAAAAGTAGTGGAATCATTAAACAAATTCTTTTTATTGTCAAGAAATCGTTATACGCTATTTATTTACTGGGCATTATTTTAATAACATATTAACATCTATTCATATGAGAAAAAGTAACTCCATTGACAAGTATATTATCTTCTAGATGGAAAAATAGTTCAGATTAACAAACGCCTCATACAAAATAGGAGTTATTGCTTATATAACTTAACTATCTGAGGAAAGTGTAAATATTAGGTATAATATCTTTCGCGTGATTCTATTAGCAGTTCTTGTGTGAACAATTTTATCAGTAATCGTTCCCTTTGTTTCGAGAAATAGTAATAATTACGATTTTATAAAATTCTTTACACTTGGTTCTACAATTGTAATCAACAAATATTGAAATTTAAAAAACTGTATTGCATCTGTAGAAACTGTCTCGAAATAAGTGCTGTATGCAATAGTTCCCATGTACAGTAAATCCTGCTTTCAAGATCCAAATTTTACTCCGGATTCAAAAACCGAAATTATTATGTTTATTCAACTTGCCAACTTATAAGTGAGAATGTCTCTTCTTGACTTTTACTCGTGATAAAAATTGCAATTTACCCCTCATTCAAATGAATTGTCAGCCCCAATTTTGTTTCTTGATAACAGGAACTACTGTACTTCCTTTCTTTATTATTTTTAATTTAGAATTTTTTTTATTAATGTTAAATTGTCAATAATATATTAAGAAAAAAATTCTGGTTCAACTTTACATTTGGAGCTTATCTTAAAGTAATCTTATATTACATATGAACTGTGTCAGTATAGTTCATCAACTCCAAAAGGTTAACTTTCAAGCGTAAAGAATTAAAAGTGGTTCCCTTTCTAAGGAATTATGTCCCTTTCACATCATACATGACAAGTACTCAAGCATCAATGCTTTTTTCGTACATTAACGCTTACAATAACGCGTGAACAAAATATATCGAGTTGATCAAGGCACTTACATACAGTTTTTATGTTTTCCCCGCAGATCACATAATAAGTTTTGTAACACAATTACACCGTAAATGCTACCCTCGCAGCAAAATCTCTGTTACTTTTAATACAGGATCCAATGAGAGCAATTGATCATTCATTCGTATTTGGAAGTTTACCATTGATAATCAAAGGCAATGATATCTTATATGAAATTTAGTTTAAGGAAATATCGTAAATTTTTAAATGAACAATTGTTTTTGTTGGATCCTTACATTTGTACATATAATAATCTTATATGTAAAATATAATCGAAAATAGAGTAAAATACACCTTGCACATGTATTGTTTAAAAGTTTTGCGGTTTATTTCAAACAGCCATGTAAAAATACGTAGAAAATATTTTTATACCCCTTTTAGTCTGGGTTTTTGACTTTGGAAGCCCTTTCCATGTTGTATTCACATTTTTTGACAAATCAGATTATCTTAGGAAGCTAACTGTGCGATAAACATATAAAAATTTCCAACTGTAATAATGCACTCAATAATATTCTTTGGCTTCCTTATGATTGAAGATTTTTATCACTATTTTTGTAACGTCTTTTTTCAATATACATAATTTGACTCATAAAATCTTTTTCAAACAATTCAATATGAAGAATGCTTCTAATAACAAGTTACTAAGTCATGTTTCATGGTCTATTCTTATTACAGCTTTGGTAAAATCTAATCAGTAGTATTTCACGTGCTAAGTCTTATGGCATAGTATATGTAAATGGAAAGAATACTTAAAAGATTTCAGTAGTTTCTTAAATGCACACCTACTACATTATGTACAAAAAAAAAGACTAATGCACCGAAAAGAGTAATATGAATGACAAGAATGAAAGTAAACTGACTGAATGCTAGTGCTATAATCGGTCTGGTAATATGTATTGTCCCCGACATTAAAAGTAAAATTCTCATTAAAAGTGAAATTCTACAATGAACTCTCACGTATTTTAGGCCTAATAAGAGTTCACAATTAATATCACTTTGTTTTTCACAGTTGAAGAAAATTTTTACTTTTAACTGAAGCAGTGATACCTTACAGTCAGTTCACTTTACAAACAAAGTGATTTACATGAACATCTTATCAGATGTTGTTCATTTACATATTCTAATATTAAAAAACATCTCTTTCGGAAGATCCTAACTCATCCGTGAATTAAGTTAGTTTTACAAAAATATCAGAGCTATGTCAATGCCATTACTTTTCGTTAGACGCAGTGGAAGTTACGTCGGTGCCAGAAGCATTTTTCTGTTTAGTGATACCAGTCTTTTTGTCCTTGAAATGTCTTTTTCTATGTACTTTCATGTTATCGCGCCTATTGAATTTTCGTCCGCACTCGGGACAGGCGTGTTTCTTTTCACCATGTACGTGACGGTGTGCAGCTAGATGACTAGCTTGCGCAAATCTTGCACCACACTTTTGGCAGATGTGTTTCCGTAATCCTTCGTGCTTCAGTAAATGTTCATTCAGGAATGCTTTAGACGCGTATCTATTGTTACAAATGTTACATTCGTAGGGCTTGGGATTAGAATGTTGTAACACGTGAGTCTTATACTTAGAGGCAACTTTAAAGGTTTTGCTGCATACTTCGCAGGTGTACGTGGTCGCGTGACGCGTCTTAATATGTTCGTTTAGAACCGAAACACTCGAATAAAGATTGTAACAAAACCGACACCTAAAATTACGACGATTCTTTAAATGAACGCTTGCAATGTGACACAATAGTCTCGTGCGATAAGGAAATACCTTGCCACAATATTCGCAAGCTAAATTCTGTGGAGGTAAATGTGACTTCATATGAATCTGTAACGATACTTTATGATGGTAACTCTGACCGCAGTCCGTGCAAGAGTAAGGTCTTACACCTTTATGCACATTATCGTGTTCCATCAAATAGAATTTCGATTTGAACCTCTTTGGACATTTTGGACACTGTATTGGTCTTGGATTAGTGTGCGAAAATCGAATATGCTTCATCACATCGGATTTACATACAAATTTGGCATTGCATAAAATACAAGCATATTGTTTAATTCCGAGATGTGTCTTCACATGCACCATACACTTATCCTTGCGCTCATAAAATTTGCAACACAGCTTACAAGAATAACCATTCTGATTGTCTGTTACAACATGTTCCACATTGTCATCCACACGAATTTCTTCTCCATCAATCCTAAACAGCTCTTCTGGATTTTGCCATTTCTGTTCAAATTCTGCTGCATCCTTTGACTTTGTTGAATTACCGTTCTTAACACTGCTATTAATAATAGTATTTATTATACTATTTACTTCTACACAACTTTGATTTTGTAGAAGATCAACAATAGCTTTATCTACTAAACAAGAGCCCTGATCTGGAAATACTCGTGCTCGAACAGTGGCAATGTCATCACTCTCCTTCTTACATAATTCCACAGTAAAACTGATATCTTCTGTGTCATTGCTTTGATTTCTGGATTCCTTCACGGACACTTCTATGTTTGGTGAGTTTGATACAATAGTGAGAAGTTTATTTAAAGCTGATGTTGGAATTTGAATGGTATGTGGATCTTGTTGTTTTCCAATTTGTTTTTCAGTATTCTCACTGGAATTATTGCGTGGACTAACAGTTATCTCTGTGGAGGCATTGTCATGACTTCTAAGTCTATTTGCAATTGGTGTGTCAGTTGGTGTTTCATTTGTAGAAGTTGTTTCTGTATTTTGTCTACTTCTGAGCCATCGTGTGGGAGTTGTTTCAGCACTTTGCACATTTTCTGTATTATCTTCGTTAGTATTCTGTACAACTGTTTGATCAACTTTTGTGATTTCTTCATTATTTTTTACTTGTTGTTGACTTCGTAAGTTTCTCTGACTTTTTGTAACTGTTCTTGAAACACGTGGCTCTGTTTCTTTAACACCTTCCTCACTCGAAGAATTAAGATTTTTGTCTATGTCATTCTTGTTATTGTTCGTTGACGTGCTTGGTGTTATTACTTCAGTCTTTACATCAGCCTAGGAATAAATTGAAATGAAAGTAGAAGTGGGTACCAGGAATTTACTAATTTTTATTAAAATACTAAAAGAATAAATTTAATCTGGTATTTCTGGTAAGTTTTACACTATAGACATAATCATATTCAGTAGAATAATATTTTAAATCAATGAAAGTTGTAATTTTATTTACCATAACATTGCTTAAATTTTTATCAACCAAAATACCAGATGATACCTTTCTTATTTAATTTGTATTTCAAGTATAATAAAAAAAAATGAGCTGCATGCTCTGGTGGCACCATAAATGAGCGGTAGAGCTGTACATTAAATTGAATGCAGACTTACAATCTCTGTTAAGGATGGTAGATTGTATCGATCGCGTAACACTTGTTGGGTGCGAAGACACTCCTCTTGGAAGTCGCAAACGAATTCGAGCTTGCCCAGACACTGAACACAGATCGCCTTGGGCAGAGGATCCCTCTCATCTATCTGTGATTCAAACAAAATACCTAAAGACTAAATGTATGCGATTTTAATTCTTAATTGAAAATCTGATTCTGTACAACTTTTGACTGATCTAAGAAAATTTCTAGTTTCTTGTTAAAAGTCAAATATAAAAGTAAAGGATAGGCAATCTAATTTAAACCCTACCGCTCTGTAGATTCACCATTGTCAAAGTTTATTATAATTTCGATCTGGTACCCACTCTAATATTATATAATATGACCTTAATATTGCTATAATTATACAACTATAACAATGTCTAATGATTAACTACAAATGTACTAAATAACAATAGGTACATAATAGTTATCAATTATATAAAATATATAAAAGTCACAATAAGTCGGCTTATATTTATAAAAATTCTTGAAAATTGCAGATTAGAAAAAAACATCTTATATCTAATTAATAAAATATTAAAAAGAGGTGCATTGAATAAATGTTGCTTACAAAAAATGAATACAAAATATAATTTGGTAATAAATCTAAAATAGAACATAATTGCAGATTAAAAGATCTAAAACCTTAAAATTAAACTGGATATCTTATTTCTACTAAAAAAATTATTATTTTAATACAATACATTATTACTTATACGAAGTATATCTACATTACTTATTCCTTTTCAAAAAAATTGTTAATTTTATGACAATAGAAATTAGTAGCAACAGTGTTATACGCAATGAAATATTTATATTCAATTTTCATTTGAAACAAATGTACGATTTAGAAATATATATTATCATTGATGAAATTACGAAAAAGAATTTAAATTCATTAGCAAAATAACGAAGAAAGGAGAACATCTTTTCTTCTCATACTCTTCTCCCCCCCTGCCCCGGCCATTTTTCTAACCCCCTCCTCTAAGATGCAAGTGGGGCCCCAGACCCCATGGCACACCTCTTGCGTTCTACTCACCAGAATGTTGATTTTCGTTTGGATCTTCAGGCCTAAAAATCTCTTGGTACCTTCTTCGCCGAACACGTCGATGTATATACTTTCGCACTGACCGCAAAGTCGACAAATCTGCGCCTCTCCCTCCCCTAGCTCCATTTTTGTTTACGTTGAAGGCTGCCTGAATACGCTTTCGACTACTTGATCCACTCAGAAAATTCTACCGTGCAACTGGTGCTGGAGTGTATTTTCTGGCCGATCCCCGAGCACCAGCTACCCGTTCCAGCGATACCACGTTTTTCGGGTTCCGCTCCTTCTTGGTGAAATAAACATAAAGGATAAACAAAAGACAAAATTCTAACGTTAGCGTTACTACTTGCTCGCTGGTCTGGCACGGGGATGCAGCCGCGTTCGGGCCAGACCAGCACACATTCACTCTCCCACCACCAACCCCTTCCCCATTCGCATATGAATTTTAACCAATCAGTAACTTCTTTTTCGCATTACACATTTGTTACGTTTGTGATTGGTCGTCACCACCGCGCTTTGCTTGAAGCATTGTATATGAATATTGCTAGATCGACAAAGAGACAAAAAATTTGGATATTCTCAACGAATTTTCTTAATTTTTTCAATCTATAGTATTGTGTTCAACACATGTTTTATAAATTAGTTTGAAAATTATAAACAACACCGACTTTATTTTTGTTTGTTTAAATACCGTTAATTACTGAGGCTATCAAGTTGGTACATGAAGATATTTTATATTTGTAAATGCATAAATTACAATTTCATATTATCCTTGTTACAGTACCTTTGTTCTTTTTTATTTTTTATGGCGTATAACATATTGTATTAATTATTTTGTAATTCTTCAAAATTTATTCTCTTTCGAATTACGATTAAAGTGGAACAGCTGCGGTGTATCAACAAAGGACAAAATAGTAGTATAGATTTATGAACACGTTTATGTGAAGTAAGAAGATTTGTGATGAAAACATGAACAAATAATACAATTGATATTGTATCATTATCCATATATAAATACACACATTGATTGATCTTCACTGATTAGAGTAATAAACTGATATTTATTATACATGCTTTACATATCGAATTTCAATAGTTTGCTGACTAATGTTTTGGGTTATGTCACGCAATGAACTGATTGTTCTCAGCAGCCTTTATACTACTTTCAATATTAATTGTAATTAATGTCGAAAACGTGCAATCATTATTTTGATTATAAAAAATTTCGCGACAAATAATGAAAAACACAAAATGGGCAAACAGTAATTTATAGAATAATAACGTCATTTCTTTAAGTGATTTTCAATACATTTGAAAAGTATATTTTTTTGTGTTGTTTCTTAAAAATTTATGGCGATTGCTGCAAGTGCTAAGATTGGGTAAAATTTGTTAAGTAAAATTATTTAATTCCCTAATAAAGTGGTTCATCAGAAGCATATTCTTTGTATTTTTAATATACAGAACAGTATAAATGTTAACGTATTAAAATAATTAAAAGAATAAGTGTGTAAATAATGAGTATGTTAAATGATTCTGTAATCATTTGTGATGTATTTCCAAAATCAACTCGGAAAAAAGCCCCCTTAGGAAGTAAAAAACAACAAAAAAGCGTAAGGAAGACATTTTATGAAAGTCCTTTAAAGCATATTCAATTAAGGTAATAGAAAATTTTAGTATTCTTAAATTATGCAAATGATATGGATTATGAAATTTCTTTTTTGTAATTGTAGTAATAAAAGAAGGGAGCAAATACAAAAACAAAGGAAATTAATGAAGAATACTAAACGAACCATCAACAATACAACAAATGTTTTCTCTGTAATAGATACAGAATTTCAAGATAGCATAATTATTCTAAGTGACAGTGAAAGTAAAAATAATACAAAGAGTAAAAAGAGACCTTTGAAAAAATCAACTAAAGATAAACAGACTATAGACAATAGTTTGTGTACTTCAAATAAATCTTCAAGACGCCAAAGAGAAGTTGAAATAGAAACATGCCTGAGTAAAAAACGAAAATTGAGTTCTACTACATTTTCGGATTCATCCTGCCTTTTGATATCAGATACAGAGAATTCAGAAACTACAAATAGTAGAGATCATGAAAACATAGGTAAATAAAATAAATCTGTATTGAAACTATTATGTAACTACATTGCAGTTGTTTTACCATAATTTGTTTTTTTAGAACCATCAAAATCTATAAACCAAGGGTCAGATGATATTTTTGTAGTATGGTCATCTACAGAAACATCCTCATCCGAAAATCAATCAGAAGGGAACAAAATTGTAAATCATGAAAAAGATTACAGATTTTTCATGGTAGACTGCAATCCAGATCAAAACAATCTCAGTTATTTAAAATCCAATAAAACAACAGTATCAAAAATATGTGAAGAGAATATTGAAAAAGATCACAGAAAGGATTCTAATTTACTTTTTAATAAACCCGATTTGAAATTACCTAAAGCTCGTGACATAAGCAAAACAATAGTAATGGAGAAACGGAAGTCAATTCTTAATACATTAGCAAATTTAGAAAAGAAAAGATCAGAATTGTTTCACAAAGAAACAACAGTACCAAGTACTTCAACATCGGTCAATGATTTACAAACATCATTGACATCACAAACTATATCTGAACCATCCAATAGATTAAGAGAAATAATTGTTGATGGAAATAATGTAGCTATGGCGTATGATGATCATTTTTTTTAACTTTACAGCTATTTATGGCTTTTTATAAAATAATTTTATAATTTTCTAGGCACAGAAACGGCAAAGCATTCTCAGAAGAAGGATTGTTGATAGTTATTGATTATTTCAAAAAGAGAGGACATACTGTGAAAGTATTTGTACCTCAATATAGAAGAGCATTAACTAACCCATTACTAGAAAAATGGTATACAGAAGGCATAGTAGTTTTCACACCTAGTCGCTTTATTGCTGGTAAATGGATAACTTCTTATGATGATCGGTAAGTTATTTATTTATGATGATCATGTGCAATTTATTTATTTATCTATCATCTCTTATGTAAATGTGCTATTTTATATTACTTTCAGGTATATATTGCAGTATGCAACTGTGTGTAAAGGTATTGTAATTTCCTCTGATCAGTATAGAGATTTATATAGAGAAAAACCAGAGTGGCGTGATACCATTGTAAATAGATTACTGGCTCCAACTTTTGTTGGAGATTATGTTATGTTCCCTGAAGATCCTTTAGGCAGAAATGGTCCTACTCTTCAAGAGTTCTTAAGGTATTAAATGTAAAAAGTACAACAGATAAATAATGTACATATTAGATAGCAGTATAAACAGTTATAAATTTGTATGGACAAGTTGGGGAACTTGTTTGTACAAATTAAGGATAATTTTTGTATAAGAAAAATCCTTTGTTAAAGGATACACTCATTACAGATATATAAACACGTATCTGTGCATAATGTTTATTATTTTCATGAGTATGTAAAACATTTTTTATAAAAGATGTATTTACAAAATTTTATAACATTTAACTTCATAATAATTATTTAATTAAAAATAAAATACACTAAGTTATATACCAAAGGGTTGTAATGGTTAACGTGTAAAAAATCACTCTGGTAATTTAAATAGTAGAAGAAGAAAATATTTATGTTGTGGATAGAAATATTTTTATGTTGTTTCCACTTTTTTTTCTATTTAGTTTTTGTATTTGAATAAGTGCCTGAAATATTTACATAATCTCATCTGTAATGGTTACATACTATAAGGTTACAATAGTATTATATGTCTAAAATAAAATACCAAAATTGAGTTATCTTTTTTACATTGTTGAAATAATTTATGCACATTTAGTTTACAAAAATAGTTTAATATTGTAATAATAAATTTTGGTATAATCACAATGTACTTCATATAAAGGAAAAACATGAAAACTGGGAAAATTATTAATTTATATGTTATAATGATTGGAATATATAAAAAAAATATTTTTTTAAAAATCATTCTTTTACATTAAATAAATATCTTAATCTCTAGGTAACATATATTAATCTCGACTACTATATACAATGTTTGTAAAATAAAATGTTCCTCTTTCATAAATATAAATTTGGATTAGTACAAATTAATATTAACTATAATTTGGGTTTGTATTAACATCTGTACTAACGGGAAAATTAAGGATCATAAAATAAAATAAAAAAATTTAACCTTCGGCAAACAATTTATATTGGATTTAGATGTTAATTACCTGAAATGTATGATTTATAAGAAAAAATCAATCATCTTTTGAGGATGCAGAATCCCATGTGGGTTTCCAACACCATTTACGAGACTTGCGAATATTATCCATATTTTCTTGTGCGGTTTCTCGAGCTAATTGCTGCATCGGATTTTTGTCATCCGAATTATATGCTGAATTTGACAACACTGTTTCGTGTTGAAAAGCTGAAGTCACAGCTATAAATTAAATATTTTATAATCACAGTAATAAATATATTTTATGCATTTAATTATAGTTCAAAATTCGTATCGAATATAATATTAAAGATAATTACTCGCTTTGGCAAACAATTTTTCCAAGACATATTGATCATCTTCAGTTGAAGTTGCTTGATCTGTTTCAGACAGTCCGAGACGTCGCCCAATTAAATGTGAAACACGTTCTCCTTCAAATATGGCTGAAACTGCACTATCTTCTGATTGAGAACTTCTTTTTTTCCGCTTACGTTTATGACGTGTTTTATTAAATTTTAATATTAAATCTTCATTCTTATTGCATGAAATTGTTTCATTTCTTTGCTTTGAATTTTTGGAAGTTTCAACTCTCTTAGGATTATTAAATGATGAATTTTGTAAATTATTTTTGTCTTTTACAGTATCTCTTTTAGTTTCAGAATTTGTACAATTTATCATTGATATAAAATTTTCATTTCTTACTTCATTGTTATTGTCAACTATATTATATATACTTGGTAAATTGTTTTGTATTTTTTCTGAAATTTTATTTTCATCTGTATTATTTTCACTTGACTCTTTTTGTATTTCTAAAGCAAAAGTATCTTCATTTTTCTTGTGAAAATGATTTTCAGTTCCAGATGTACATTTAATTAAGCTATTCTTACATACTTGATTATTATCTTTGAAATTATCTTGAGTATTATCATTACTATTATGATTCATAGTACAACTATTCTCTTGAGCAGTTGCATTTTGTGTTTGTGATAGAGAATTTAAGGTATTCTGACTTATACTTTTACTAAGCGTGGCAGCTAATTTCCGCATTTTTTCGATCGTACTCGATGAAAATTTAGTAGTTGTTGGAGTTAACTTAGATTCTCGAAATAAGTGATCTGATTCGCTAGAATGTCCATCAATAGGCTCATTGAAATTAAAAAATTCAACTAAATCAGAAGTTTTAAATAATCTTCGTTGACGTGGATCTTCTAAAACTTTATTTGAAAGAAGCAACTTAAATATTTGTCTGTGATATATCTGAAATTAAATTATTTTATACAAATTAATATTGGTATTTTGGAAAAAATGATTAACAATGAAAAAAATTACCTTTTCTTCTATAGTACCAGCTGTAATGAGTCTATAAATAGTGACTTTTTTGTTTTGGCCAATTCTCCAAGCACGTTCTCTTGCTTGAGCATCAGTTGCAGGATTCCAGTCTGGATCATAAATGATTACTCTATTTGCTCCAGTCAAATTTACTCCCAATCCACCAACGCGTGTAGTTAGCAAAAATACAAAATATGAAGGATCCTATAAAAGAAATATTAATAAATCTATTGTAATATGTACTGTTTTTATTAGCATACATACTCTATTGAACAAATGGATTGTTTCTTGTCGCTGTGTCATGGGAGTAGTTCCATCTAATCTTAAATACGCATATTTCTCGCTTTGAACTAAAGATTCTAAAATATGAATCATCTGAAAATCAAATTTTGTCATTTATTGGTTTCAAAGTAACATTTTCCTTCAAATAATATTAAAATGACATGAATTAATTATTTGTTTATTTACTTGTCTGCCTTGAGTAAAAAGTAGTACTCTATGTCCTTGTTTCTTCCAAATTTTAAGAAGAGATCGAACTACCACCATCTTTCCAGAACGTTTCCAATAGCCAAATTTTTCTAACGATTCTTCCGATTCGTTAATATCCTCTTCGGAATCCTAAACATGGATTTAATTGAATATGATGGATGATATAATACTTTAATAATAGTAAGTTGCAATCTTACAATTTGCCTTGTGTACAGAAATAAATCGGGATGGTTACAAATTTTTCTGAGTGCTGATACTGCTATAAAAAGAGAAGCTCTGTATCTTCCGGATTCCATATGACCTTTTTCGTGCAAAATAAACGAGACATCCTCAGATTGTAAGTAATTTTTATATATATTTTTTTGTTCTTCTGTTAAACTGCAGAACAATACCTAGAATATGAATTACTTGTCAAGATACTCAAAAGAAGGTAGTAAGATTACAATTTATTATGGAAAAATTATGTAATATATTATATACCTGTTCATTTTTTTTTGGTAAACTAACATGATGTTGAACATCGTTTTTTGTCCTTCTGAGCATATACGGGGTAATAGCATCTCTAAGCATCGTAGCAACCTGAAGGGCTGTAGCTTCTTGCAGTGGAGTAGCATTTGCATACCCTCCGCGAGTTATAGGACTTGCACAGTGTTCTAGAAATGCAGGTAAAGTACCTAATTTGCCTGGCAGAATGAAATCAAAGAGAGACCACAATTCTTTCAAGGAGTTCTGCATTGGACTACCAGTCAATAAAAGTCTGTGTGGCGTCGAAAATTCTTTTACTGCTTTACTGACCTGCAAATGGTTACGATTCTGAATTTTTGTAAAATTAAAATTACCGCTAATCTTATAATTTATTAAAAGTACCTTTGCTTGTGGATTCTTTATTTTATGACCTTCATCAAGAATGACATAGTGCCATTGACTGGCAACAAGTAAATCTTTATGTTTAAGCACACCAGAATAAGAGGTGATTAGTATACCACCGGATTTTAAGGAATGCATTAAATATTCTAGATTATCTATAAAAACATTCATTCTTATAGAAATAGAAGCAATATTCATTAAACTGAATTAAAAATGTTTAGCCGACATAGAGTTATAGGTCAATCTTATCAAAATAAACACAGATTTTATATTTTAGTAATGTAAATTATCTATCTGTGTCTATTTATTGCTTACGATAAAAAAGAAAATAGAAACTAATTGAAAATTACTCTAAAAAAATTAATCTGCGGACCTGTATCGCCTAAACATTTTTTATTCAGTTTAGTGATTATTACTAGCCTGCAAAGTTTTGAACCAATGTTCAGAAACATGGGGTATAGTTTTAACGCACCATTATAAGTTCCAGATTGGTGCAAAATAACTACTCTTAGAATAGGCCACCAATCATGAAGATGCTTCAACCATTGTTCCATTAATGTAGCTGGACAAACAATTATAGTTGGTCCTAATCCTCTAAACCTATTCACAAAAATATATTTTTCATTAAAATGTTATGAAATTAATTTCAGGTCAATAATTTATAAATAAATAATTATTATACAAGATACTAATGAACAATGTGTAAAAAATACTTTGTACCTTCCACCATCAGAAAGTAATTCGCTACAATCCAAACCTGCAAGAAATGCAATAACTTGAACAGTTTTCCCTAATCCCATTTCATCTCCTAACAAGCCCCCCAAATTACGACAATGCAATTCCCAAAGCCATTGCACAGATACTCTTTGATATCTGAAAAAAGAAGCAAAACAAATTAGATCATTCAAAAAGAATACAAGAAATTTTGTTTTATGTTACTTTATTATTACTTATATAACTTTTTCCATATAGATTTTGGAACTTTTAATAGATTATCTACTTTATGCAATGGTTCATTTTTTGGATGGCCACTTTCTTCCACTCTTTGTCTATATATTTGTTCATCTCCATCATCCAAAACTAAAGAAAGCATAATGCCTTATTAAAAAAAGTAATTAATTAGATAATTCATTCTAATGATACTTAATACTATACCTCTCTTTGTACGAACAAATTTTATAACACTCTTTTTCTTCTTAGATGATGATTGTACTTCATCTCCTAAAAATTTTAAACCATTACACTTAATGGGAAATTTAAATCAATATGAAATTTTAGTTTTCATATCTACCTGAATCAATTTGTTCATCGCTTGGAACGTATTCGCTTCCAGAGTCATTTTCTATATTCACAAACTCTGCATTATCTGTACTTTCAATTGATATTTGTTCAGTATTATTTTTTAAAGTGCTACAAGCAGCTAATGTGTTTTTGGAATGTCTACTTTTTTTAGTTGAATTATTGACTTGATTAGATTTTGTATTCTCTGTTCTACAACTTATAGAATCATTATCTTCATTTGCATATTCGGTTTTTTCAAGTTCTGATACTAATTTTCTTTTATTGCTTTTAAACTTTGTTTTTCTTATAATTATACTACAGTCCTTAGAGCTAATATCTGATAACTTTGATTTTTTTAATGGGATTATTTGATCTCCATTACAAGATGTTTTTGAGTTTTCCTTTAACTGTTTCCTTTGTTTGGCAAATTCAGCCTGTCGTCTAAGATATTTTTCAAGTTCAAACAAATGGGACGGTTTGCCAGATGTTCTGGAAAAGAAATTGCATACTTAAATTTTGTTTATATTACCTGATATTAATTTCAATATCATTGTATACCCTTCATCTTTAAACGATTTAGATTGTTTTTCGATTGCTTCAAATGGTGTAATTTCTCCAATCAGAACTTGTTTCTTTAATTCTATTTGCTTTAGACAATCTACATCAACATCTTCATTATTTTTATTAGCATTTAGACTTTGAGGTTCCTTTTTCGTTTGCAAATTTGTTTTCACAATATTTTCAATTTTCTTGGATGCTTCAAGAAGAATACTTTCCTCACTTCTTACAGACAAAATCTAAAATTAATTATTGTTTAATAATAATAACAAAAATACAATAAATTGTATGATATGTATAATTATATAATGATTATAGAATATTAAGTATTCATAAATATTATGTATAAGTACATAATGTTTTTCTTTATTTCCTCATTATTTATGTTGATTAAAATAAAGTATGGGTTTATAAGAAAAATCAAATGTCGAAAGTATCATTGTAGTTCACGACAATTTGAAAATATTCAGAATAAATTGACCGTAACATAAACAAACACTCGATCTATAGTAGCTCACCTTTTTCGGTAACCTTTCAATAATTTTACAAATGTTCGTTTCATTTGATTTATCATCAGGTTCTTGGCCATTGTGACCATTAATCTCCATGATTATAACGATAGAGTAATGATCATTTTACTTCAAAACCTGGTGTAAATGATACTCGGAAGACAATAGAAAGAAAATAAAGGAATAGCACTCTATTAAAGATTACATTTTAATAGTACATAGTGATTTATAGTAATTTCTTTCACTAATAAAATATTTAACATTATATAACTTTTATTAATTATATATTGCCACTCAACTTGCAAAATATGACTCAGTACAGACATGTGCGTCTATTGTCACATTTGACAGTGCCGGCATATTAAAGAATCATCTAACCTCGATCGTTTGTGTACTTTAAACACATTGTTACATGGAAATAGTAACAATCAAAAACAATGACATAATAGAATAATATTTGTAAATTGAATGCCTTTCTTTTTAGTATTAAAATAAAGAAACTTAGACATTATTTAGAATAATACTAAGAATTTAAGAATTTAAGAATAAGCTTTGATATCAGGATAAAATGTCAAGGAGGTACATATGTATAAAATAAAACAAATTATTACATTTTTACTTTATTTCATAAAATTTCACCATAGGTGGCTAACATATGAGCCAGCTTAAAAACACAAGTGTATGTTTAAATATTATTATCGAATATTTTGTCTAAAAGAATGTAAAATCCAACTGCAAGGAATTGACTGGACGTCGTGTCGATTCTTTAAAACATTTAAAAAATTCGATGTGTTTGCGTAACTATTAATACAGTTTAATAATATATAAATTATTAATTACGTTAATTAAACCCAAACCCATTTAGGAGTGACACTTTCGAAATTCAAGGTATCTGGATGTCCTACATGCGAAATATTAGGAAACCTTTCAGACCATTTGAAGGGTATTCGTGATTGCGATGTAGCAGGCCCCGAAATAGTTTCGAACACTTCGAAACCGTCGGTATCGATGGTCAAAATTTTCGTGTCTATAATACCGTACGATAACGGTTCGTCTTCCAAATCTCCGCGGTAGGTCAATTCTTGCAATGGATCCAGTTTAGAATTTTGATTTTTGGCAGTGCAATCTTCCTGGCTGCATCCACGCATCATGTTCCGAAATTGTCCGAATGTGGTGATGTTCTCTTGTAAACGCGCTAAACGTGTCTTCCAAGCGTTTATATCCTTTTTTGCAGGTTGTACGATATCGTTGACGTTAGGAAAGTTCGATATACCGACATAAGATATGTAACCGGCTTTCTTGAATTCCTTCGTGTAATTCATAGCGACGGTAACGCTTGGTAATTGTTCTACTAATAATATAGTTGTAGAACGTGGCTCAAAGGTGATCCATTGTATTGCAGAAGCACCACCATTTTGATGATATATAGTATCAAACCAAGATTGGCCATTTGTTGCCAAACGATTTGCTGTCATTAATCTCACAGACAGCATCACCTACAACATTATCATTTAATTATTTTTTATTTAGATGATAAAATATGATACATCATTAATGCAACAATTAATTGTACATGATCTTTTGGATGTAAGAAACTCCATTCACTCTGATTTGTTGTTAATAAGGATGTTCCAGTAACAATCAATTCACGATTTTCACCGCGCATTATATAAAATTCATCCCGCGATGACAATGCTCCTGGATAAGACGACATTACTATTGATCGACTAGGAATCAATGCAGCAGTTTTCAACGAGGGCAACATATGATAACCGAAAGTATATTTCTTTACTAGTCGTAACATTTGAGTGTACCTATAAAATGAAAATACGAAGATATTTATAATCATACTAATTTATAACTTGGCAAAATATTTGTATAGTAATCTTATCGGCTAACAGGGTATTAGTTATACCTTTATACCCACGTGTATTGGAACTATCCTTGCTGCTTAGAAATGTAAACTTTATCAGTTAATGTGTACACAACATTTTGAAAACAAATTTAATAATATAAATAGTAAATTTTACTTACGATGCAGCGGTGTTATGACCAATTACGATTAAGGGTTCTAAATTGTCTCTTGGAAGTGATTTGAAATAGATCATGGAATTCATAGGAATGTCTGAAATATTGAACACTTGTTGAAAGCCAGGTATATCGGAAGCTAGAGCGAGCCAAAGGAAATCCTCTGATTCCAGTGACACGGATACACGGCTTCGACGTACAGCGAATTTCCAACCAGCTTCCAAACCATCTAATTGCGTGTAAAACAATCGTACCTGAAAAAAACATTAACTTTTGTTATTGAATAATTTTATTAATGCCCTTCTACATTTTATTTATCCTTACGACGCCACTAGCTGATTTATCGATCGAGATCTATAAAGCGACTGTACTACCATCGGTCGATGTATCAGCCATCATGTGTAATGAAGTTTTTGGAATTATTTTCAATCAATTTCAATTTTAAATACTTACAAGTTCAATAAAATCTTTTGGTTGGCATTTTAACATGGAATGTTTCAAATGGTGTTGGGCATTGTAAGGATGTATTGTCATTAACAAATTATAAATCGTCACGATAATTATTTGATTTTATATATATATACCATATGCCAAAAAGGATCCGTAGAATCCAATAGTTCAGCGCGTTCACGGATGACGGCAGTGTTGTCTCGAAGATATCGTGTTAACTTTCGGCACTCGGCAGCTTTTGTCTCGCATTCGGCTTTAACGGTATTGTACCAATGGTGATGAATTAATTGCCAAGTGAGGCTGCCTTCTAATAGACCGGCGGCGTATGCTTGTACAGTGTCTGGATATTTTGATGACGTTTCTATTTCAATATAAGACCATCTGTAACATCAATCATGTCATTAATTGATACGTAAGTATCGATAATTCCTTAAAGAGAAGTTCCATAATGATTCATTCAATTCTCGTAACTAACGTTTTCCTATTTTTTGAGTAATGTACATTACGCATAATAATCTTAATAAATAAGTTGCGGTTGTAATGATTTAAAAGTGTAACGATCTTATTTAAAAAAAATACCTGGTAAATAAATACCATACAACAGGTGTAATAACATTGACCTACCCGTGCTCGAAAATTCCAGTTTTATAATAAGCGCGAGCGGCGTGTAGTGGCACGGCAGTTAAATCATTGCCTTGGCCCCAAAAGTCAATACGGTATCCTCCTTTATGGTTCCACGTTACGGTAGCTGAATAAGTACCATCTTGTTCAACACTGTTAACACACAATAGTAAATAATTAGGAAATATGAAATATCAGCTATCATATTTTATAATTTTTTCTATAGATTTGTCGTGATACTATTGATCATCATCAATTTGAAAAGTATTTCTCAGTTGATCGAATAATTTTGTGAAATTCATGGACAGTATGGCCTAAATCGATGACCACTTGCTACCAATCACAATCAAGACAATTTATGTCGAAGAAATTCTACACTGTATCATTGAATAAGTTTGGATTTGACCCAGAAGGGTTTCGTATGAACGTGCTTATTCAAGTATAACTTGGTAGTTCCGCCATCGATTAAATAGTGTCGGTGTGGACCACACGTGAACGATAATGGTCAGTACAAACAACCATGACTGAAACATTCTTAAAAGAAACAAGTTGCGTTATCTCTTCGGTGAAGCTGTGCCTCTTGGCGGTCTGTATACACAGGATATTAGATAAACTGAATCGGCCACGTGGACCCGCTCGTACCTTCGAGCGGTGCCATGTGTTCATGAACTGGCTCGCGACATGTAGAACTCGAGCGCGAATCTGAGAAGCCAGACATCGCGTTACTCGATACATGAGTCGCGACCGGTCTCATCGAGCTTATACTGCAACAACATAGATGCTACTGACCGCTGCAGCTTGCCAGAGTCAAAACAAAATTGATCAACCTAACAAGACCACTTCGAGGATCCCTTCTCCACCCGAGAACAGCCGCTCTACCACATTTCTACCGTCCCATATACACTACCGCTCAAAAGTTTGAGCATACGATGATCTTTATGGAGTCGTTTTAAAGGTCGAACTCTCTACTTTCACGCCCCTTAGTTCAATTCTCTTGAAAATTCTCTTGCACCAGGAAGCGATCGAAAAAGTGAAGATGGTTTACTAGAAAGAATTTGTAAAATTTCAGATCGTTTCGTGTTGATTGAAAATTTTTTTACGAACTTAAAATCATCGTAAATTCGAAGATCAAAGTCTCCCCTTTATGAAAACCCCGAAAAAGTTGATACACGATTTTTCCTTCATCGTATTATTTCATTTTGAACAGAAAGCGTCCCGTCGGCATTAGGGTAAAGTTTGATGTCGACAGGGAAATTATTTAAACACTTCTGAAACGTGTAATAACAACGAATAAATGTTATTTAAACATCTGTAACAGTAATTAAAATTAATTTCATAATTTTCTTACGGTTCAAGTGACATTTTAAGTTAAGAATTATTAATTCAACTCAGCGATACGAAAGTAGAAGATTCGACCTTTAAAATGACCTCATGAAGATTATTGTACAACTGTTTTCCACGAAGTGACAGCGGTTCAAAGATTGATAGCGTTTCGTTCAAGTGTCTTTAAACTTTTGAGTGGTAGTGTACACATCTTTCGTATATCGAAGACACTGAACGATTCTCTCTGTTCAGATTACACGAAAAGTAGTTAATTGACACGTTACAATTTTTTATTTTAAATTGTACACCCGTTTTATACAAGATGCCGAGGATCAGCATTCACGAAACAACGGTTAAAGCGGTCTTCGATTCTCTTTGGTGGGACGAAGAGTTTCTTTCTTGGATCCGACTGTAATCGTTCAGTGAATTCACGGTTGCGTTCTCGCCTCGTCGCGCGAGTTGACAGTGTAAAAATGGGGGGTCGCGTCCAACGTGAATCGTGGCGGGGGAACTGGTGTTCAGCGGCCGATTAATTTTATTCGGATTATAGTGCATGCATTATACGCGTGTCAAACATGTCGAAAGTAATCGCTCATCGGCACATCGCTCATGATGACAAACGTGTCGATCAAAGACCCGTTCTTTACAAAAAAATTTCCGATATCCGCCACGATGTTGTTCGGAACAATTGGTTGTATCTGAAATGCGTGTCTATTCTCGGAAGAATAGGAGCAATCGTTTCGAGCAATCAATCACTCTTGCGGTACGGTGACTCACAGATGTGTTCGAGTAAGACCGGCACACTCGCGTCCAGATTACTTAATCTTGTTTTCCGTATTAGAATTGACAAAAATAGCTGACAAGCACATTCATAGATTGTAAACGTAGTATACGTTTTCGCGCTCCAAGAGCAAAGTTTATCGATCGATCGTCGTAAGAAACGCACGAAGAAATTGTTCGTATGTAATTCGTAGATAACGAATTTTTTATCCTGGCATCGTCGAATTCGTCCCTTCGGCTCACGTTTTTTTTTTTCATATCCGATTTAAATCCTTTCAAACGATCCAATTCGAGATCTAAGTCGGTGCAGCGATTCTTGTTTACGATCGGTACCTATAAGCGTGCGAAGAGATCTTTGAGTCACCGTAATTGTTGGTAGAGTAAATCGAAAGATAAAGTACATTTTATGTGGTATTGTTATATTGCACAGGAACGATATCAGCGGTGAGTAACACGACACACTTACTGTCCGAATTCGCCGAGAATGATAGCCCCAATTCCAAGCAGAGCTACGGTGATCAGGATGTAAGTGGAAATGCGTGTCTGCAACCAGGAAGCTCCTACTACCTTCAGCATGGCTCATCGGTAAGCTAATACACCTTGGTTATGAGAAAAGAAAAAGCTGAAAAGCACGAATTTCGCGTTCTCGACCCATCGATTACAGAAGCCTGGTCCTCGGCCTCTTTAGGCGCTTTAAAAGCGGCCGATACGCGCTTGTCCCGTGGTCACTGAAAACAGTTAAACAAACGTTTGTTAACACAAAACGGTTCCGTGCAAATCTCAGTCCACGTATTTCTCGACTACGAGGTCTAAATTAAACTACCGTCGATTACGTTAATTGTAGCGGAAGCAGTCTGTATCGATCTCAGATCTGTGAGTAAAATATTTCAATCTGATTAAACAATCACATTAGAGACGTAGCTAAAACTAGCTTATCATCTATGCAAATAATCTTACAGATCAACAACGACGTGTTCAATTTTCTCAAAGCTTCAACATGTTGCACGAGGTACACGTGCAGAAAAAAAATATCACTATATTAAATATACACCATTCCTTTCACCCTCGATATTTAGTTTCACTTTCTAAATTCATTCAAAGACATAACGTCTTAGTTACTTTTGAGCAATGTACATCCAACCTCAACACTTTTTTAGTACTCAAGTTCTTTCTGTGTACAATGCAACAATGCGTCAAAACACAAAGGTATTGTTAAAAGGAACAATCACAAACGATACAGCGTAGTAACAGACCACTTAAAACAACTAACTGCTTCAATGTTTTCTTCAGTTAGGTGATAATACCTTAAGGATTACAATGTGCTATTCATGTACGACCATTAATGAATCATTATTGTACGACATACGCAATTCCTTTCCATTTCAGGTATTCCGTTCGTTATTCTGAATTATTTAGAGATACAAGCTTTAAATCTTAAACTGCGATAAAATTTTCTCTCGTTTTGTTAGCAACAATGTACCGATTTGTTTTATTCGAAGGTTCCGATTCCAGTTGCGTTCAACCTTGTCCATTCTTGTGCTTACTTACTTACGGAATGATCGCAAGTAATGCGTATTGAACTATCGGAGGAATCAAGGACGAACTCAATGGAATTCGTATCAGTGAAAAATCGAGTTTGATCATGTAACATACTGTATCGTGTTCGTTTTCCAAGAAATATCCTAATGTGTCGTTTACATATGATTTACTTTTTAAAATGTTTATAATTAATATTAAAGACGATCGCCTATCGTACTGACGCAAAACAGAAACGAGAGGAAGGTCGAGGTCGAATTCTCCGCAAGCACGGTATTTGGCACTCGTGATTATACACGCGACCAAATCGACAAATCTATAAAAGACGGTGTTACTATTAATATTGAACACGCTCGATACATTTTTAAAAGACCATTGTAAAGATGCAAATATTCGGCGATTATCGCACGTCTATACATTATTCACTGTTGAACAACGATTCGTGTAACGATAAAAAAATAAAAAAAAAAAATAATTCACAACAATAATAAAGGGCAGTACTGTTCATGTCGAATTTGATTCTTCAATCTACGGAAGGTACATTTGGAAGACGATTGAAGAGTTACAAGTACCGAGATACTGTGCCCGTTAATTATCGAATTCTGATCAATTATTCATAGGACGATAAAAAGAAATACAAGAAATAATTCATAATAATGAACTAAAGGAATAAGTCTACCTTTCTTCGAGCTTATTTCCACTTGTGCTGTCAGCCCGAAGACAATCACTTTTTTACAGAGGTCTTTCGAGATGAAAGCAGAACGTGACGACGCTATTAGAAACTTGCGAATGACTGACGAAGGTTAAGGTCAGCACATTCGCAACTTCTATGTTGATATTTGCAATTAGATACATTTAGCCTCTTTAATTATCATTCATGCAGTGAACTCGTTTATCGATACTAAATTGCGCAACCACAAACCACTCATCCATAAGTACTAATCAGAAAAACTGTTATTAAGTACTTTAGGCTCTTCGCACTTTATTATATATAGCGAACCAACAATTAATATCAGTTTCCCACGATTAACAGCGAATGGGATATCGTAGATGATAAAATTGAACACGGTGCAATTATTATAATAACGAAGTATACAACACTACCATTATCATTGAATGAACACTACAATAATTGGCAACGGAATTCGAAAGATGGAAGTTAACAAAATTTAAAGAAATCGAACAGAGCGTAATTCTTGTAATAAATAATAAACCGAAGTTATGATGCAGAAGACGATCACTAAAATTATGCAAAGAGAATTAACAAATACTTTTCTTTCGAGAAATCACATTCTACGGAAAAGTGAGTTCCATGAATTCACAATGTTTAACATTTTAGAAAGCGTTGAGAATGGTTGAAAACCGTATCTGATTATAGAAATCTACGAATCTCGGTCGAATCGATTGTAACTGCACTGTGTTCACTAATTTAGCTTCTAAACGATATTATACCATATTTAAACGATATATCTCGACAATTTTAACTCGTTCTTAATGTATTTCCACTAATTGCAAGCGTACTTAGGATATCATCGGTGCTTTTGTCGTTCGGAAGAGATTTACGGGAACTAAGCTAATCGGGACTTGTTCGTTCCCATCATGACACGTCTAAACGTAAATCCTATACTGATTAGTTTCATCGCTTTCGGGAAACAGCTCGAAAGACTATATTTATTATTATCGCGAACAGTATAGCGCGCAAAGAATACATCCCTGAACTTTGCGAATTGATTCAACTTTTTCAGTGTTAAGATCTGAGAACTCAACGCGCGCCATGTACGGTAATTGTATTCGCACGCGAGATTCGTGTAAGAATTAATAATGGCTAAATGCGGGCATCTCTCATCGATTCGTTATTCTTGCGAAGGGGCCGTTTATCGAACAGTTATGCCAATGCGTTGAAAGAAGAAAGATACCAATCCGTTCTCGCGGAGATGCTAGAATAGACCGAGTGTAATGCGTCTGGCGACAATCTAAAAATAATTTTCCAACACACTTGTGGCATCGAGATTCGGCCATACCTTCGATGTGAATATACAAAAGTGCACGCACTTGCCATAATACAATTGCGCAAGGTGGTGAACGCATTGTGCTACGCGAAGTAGAAATTCGTGACAAACCCGCGCAAATTCGTTCGTTGATACAGAGGTATATGGAAACGGTTTTGAAGAGCTACCAGTATTTGTTGCATCGCAATCAACACCGTCGACGTTGAGTCACGTAGATACGTGATAACGCGTAATCATCGATTTGCAAGTACATTTCTATGAAACCGGAAACGAACGAGAATTTTTTCAAGCAATTGGGCGTGTCTTGGACGAGAAAAATTGCCCGGCACTGTCGATGCGTAATAGAACGCGCGATATTTAATTACGGGACGCGTGCATTATTATACATTGCAATCGTATTCGATTATTCCCGCGTATTAAAGATGATAATTTTCGAGATAAAAAAAAAAAATCTCCGTAAGTTCGTCATTCGTCGCGTGTGTAAACTGCGTTGCAGATTATGAACAGACATGATATATAAAGCCAGCGGTTTAATTAGCAATTATAAATGCTCGTGCGGTTATAAATTTCAATTTAATTACCCTAGTAATATCTCTGTTATGCGTGGTGACCATAAATCGGAACGGCGCGACTCATAAAGTCTTGTATTATCATTGTGTTGAAAATTACAACCATTGTTCTACCGAACGTGGAACAGTTTTCCCAGTTACGATCGTCGAAGAAACATAATTTTACGTGGAAACAGAGAATAGGGAAAACATTTGGTCTTAATACATATGGAACCGCTTATTCAACTAGTATTGTTTAGGAATTTAATTTCTTAATATCTATAGTACACTATGCACATGATCTATTTTTTATGGAAATTTAGACATATGTTTCCTGCTTCGTATTTTTTTCTCTAATTTTTTAATACAACATTTTGATATTGGACTTCGAGTTTTACGGAATAATTTAATTTTAAACAGATCGGTGGCAGCATATACTTTTTACGTAAATTTCGCTTGAAACTTTCCAACTTTTTCCTATTTTCCGTTTCTTGATCATTCTGTTCTTAATATCGCGCTTTAGTGTCATTCGATACTAATTTATCAAAAATAATTATACTCCGTTGCAATCGATTTCTCCTGAAAGTACAGATTACCGACTCCATTTTCTTTATAACATTTCCTATTCTCTGTTTTTACAGCTCCTTTTTTTTCGTAACATTACGTTAATATTCGCACAAATTCTACTTCTTTACAAAAAAAAAAACAAAAAAAATGCAAACATTTGAATTAAATAATGTTAAACGCTCGAGCTACGGAATGTGTTTTCCTCGGCCGAAGGAAAGAACACCGCTGTCTCGTGTTCCTAAATACTCCCGCCGGAAATGCACCACGTGGTCGTCAAATCGTTCGGTTCGAACCCAACGCGCAGGGCACCTTCGACCTCTCAATCGCCGATTGTCAGTCCGAGACGACGTTACTGATTTACTGTTAATCGAATGCCAGCGAAAAGTCACGAAACCCGTGATACTGCGCTTCTTCTAATCCGCGTTTCGAGGAGCTCGTTACGAACAAAACCGACGCGTTCGTTACACCTGTTCACGAAAAATGGTAAAAGCGTCGTAAGCGCAACAGAAACCAGTCATAATCACGTGGACGGGTCGACGTAACCGCACGCGCGATGGCCGAATCCAAAAGAAAAAAGAAAAGAAAAGAATTTACGGTATCGCGTGATATGTACGCAAAAAAAACGCATTCGGTTTTATGCGCGGACAGTTCGGTGAATCGCGATCGATCCGTAGATCGTTCGATACGAACTCCTCGGAATGCTTCTAATCCCGCGTGCGCGTGGGCCACATGCGTCTCAGTCGGTGGATTTTTTCATCGATCGATGAACACCGTGCTTACTCACCGTGGGCGATCAAGAGTTTGTATTGGAACGCGTCGTATACGGGTCGAGAATCGGTCATTCGTACGGAGATTACATTCCTTTGGTGTGCTTTTTTGCCGCGGCTTTACGACGTGGACCAGTTGCTCCGACACTGAAGTCCAAGCGCGAGCACTCACTGCTTCCCGACTGCCGCGATCCGTCGTCCAGACAATTTCGAGTGGTTGCACCGTTCCCTTTCCACCTTCCACTTCGCCAACCGGCGTCGACGTCCTTTATTGTGTCGTTGCCACTGCCGGGACGTCTAGCCGCGGCGCCCCGTACACACCGAGACAAAGATCTTTTATCAATCTGGTTTCGCTTCCCTCGGCGGTCTCCTTTGAATCCTCAGAGTCTCGCTGTCGACAAGACGATCGATAATTAGACTTCCATAGTTAATATACGATCATTGCTACGATTCGGAATACAGACGAGTCGAGCGTTAATCGTACAGTGGAAGCATTGAATTAAAATCAGGGGAAGAATAACGTTGCACAGTAGCGATTTTACGTACCCCGCTGGTCTGTTCACGATTTTTGAGTACGAAAGAATTATCAACGAGACGATGGAAGTGCTGTATACTCAACGGAATCGTATACATATTTACCGATTGTTCAATTTACGCGGTATAAGCAAGTTTTATTAAGTATCAGATAACTGAATGAGATTAGATATTCCAACGAAGCAATTAGACCGGATGATCTAATTTACTTCAAGATACGTGCGAATTTGACAATCAGTATTGACTTTCAGTGTTGACTCACCGGTATATCCATGATTATTGGGTGTCTCGACTTTGCGCGTTACCTTATTGATATTTTTCTTACCTAAAATGCAAGTCAGTAATATAGTTATTGTAGTAAGCAATTACGGTTCAAGATTATTAGATGAACGGGTCTCGGGGTAATTTTGGAATAACACTTTTACCCGATGTATAGTTTAATATAAATGGTTTCCAGAGTATTAGACACTTTACCAAGTGACATAGCTATTCGAGTAGGTGACCCTTCGATCGTATTGTCAATTTGAACTGCTAATTCTAAAAGAAAGAATACATTTGTCAGATAAAAGAAGCAAAAAAAAGAAACAATTTAACCAACTTCATTAGAGAAAGTATGTATGTATTATTCAAAGTAATTGGAGGATCTCACGTGCTTGAAATGATTTTCTAGAGTGAGCTGAACATCTGCACTGGAAGAATGCTGAACGTTGAACGGAGTAACATTTATACCAAGTGTCCAGTTTCCAGAACCTTAGATCCCAATTGTTTTGAGCAATTGCTTTATATTACTTTCCACTTGCATTAATAACACGTAAATATTCGATTCATCTTGTACGATCTTGTCCTTCCCCTTATTTTGCGTTTCGTCGGCTGAAAATTTCTTATAAATTAGATCGTTTTAATTTCAATGATTAATCAAACAAACGAATGCTTGAAATTCGATACACGCACGAACAAATATATTTTTGTACAGTACCGTGAGAGAACGATCGTTTGCTATGCAGTTCTTCAGGAAGACAGTCGTCGTCGCTCCAAGTTAATGAGTTCTAATTGGATCTAATTAAAAATTTTAGCCGCTTAGTAACTGTGACTGACCAAATAAGGACATGGATGCACTTCGCTTAACGAAACTGTGAAAGAAAAAAAGGAAGGAAAAATGTTAATACATTGTTATCGATCCACCATCGCGAGAAACAAAATCAAGAACACAGACCGTTTCGTACGGACCAATTAATCTCTATCGTGCTAACGATGTTACGGGAAATTAGTGGTTCGTCCCGGAAACATTTACAGAAGCCATCGATACAATGAACTCTGCGTATGAATACCAAGATCGACTCTTTCCGGTGACGTAAGACTTCTGTACCGCGGTTCCTGCGTAGAACATCTTACCTCAACGTTTTGGCTTACCGTTTGATTTTTCGTATCATCGAAATTACGTACCAATCTCTATACAGATGCATTGTACAATAGTTTTCACATTGTGCAATATTTCTCCGTATGCGATTCTAGGAACGATTCACAAAGCTGCTCTGTAAATTTCGATTGGTTGGAAGAAATTTCTTAAGTCAACGTAGACCTTCGAGAGTATTCTCGACGTTTAAATAACGTCGAAAATACTTTCGACGTTATTTAAGATTACTCGAGATGCTTAAATCCGTCCACCATCGCACGCGCAAGGAGTCGTCAACCTTTCGTCATTCAGAGACTGTACTCGACCTTAGGCGTATGAAACTTTATCCCCTTTTCACGAGTGCTTTTATCGGTGTTGTAAATTTATCTATTTTGGCGTACGAGATTATCAGGCGTACCGCGTTGAACCCCACCGTCTTCGTTCTCAATTTGCTCCGGTTTTTTCCTTTTTCCCTCACTCCGTGCAAACGGAATTTTCTTCCGATGTTTCTAGGTAATTTCTATGCAAACATTAAAATTCTGCCCCTCCGGAAAAAACATGACGTTCCGCGAAATTCGATAAGGAGATAAGACACGCGGTTTTCAGTGAATCATTGACTTCGTGCCGGTTCGCGCGACAGCGCCTGCGAAAATCGTTCGCTATCAGTTTAACTATGCAATTGCGTAATAGGAGAGCCTAGACGCCTTGAGCGAGCCGTTTATGAAGCGATTAAAATTTTCAATTAAGTTCAATCCAGCTTCATCAGCTTCCAGAAGTCTCTTTTTTTTCGAACAACTGCCGTTGCTTCCTGATGACCTCCGATAACGGGGAAGCTGCAGCCGGGCAACTCGTATCAATTTCTAATCGAAAGAGCTGTACAAACATTCGCGAAAGAGTATAACTTCGTTTGGAAATGTTAAATAAGAACGATCGGTAAGATGGTGTACAAGTATTTCGCAATTCGTGGCCGTCCTTTCGCAATATTGCATAATCGGTGACTAGCATGCACCAACGTGAACCACAAATATATGCCGTATTGCACAAAACAATTAGAGGGTCACTTCCTCGAATAACTTTGCCTCCCAGTACGATGTCCAACACTTTAAGAGCTGGTCAGACTGTGTAAATGATACACTCAACAAACACGTTACTCCGTTAAATGTACAGTATTTCTTTCATCGTTGATGTTGACTCGTTGTTGATAATAACTCAGAGACGTGACCGACTAATTACTTTGAGCAGAACACATTTTCTCTGATAACCCTTTAGTAATACCTATACGACACACTCGATACATTTGAATTGAAAATATATCGACGAGTTCGTACACTGCTCTAAACAATTAGGAGATTAAATGTTTCAAAACGTTAATTTTACATTAAAGTATGCACCGATTCATTCTATAAAATCGTCTACAGATATTCCAATTACTTTGAGTAGTGTACATATATGTACTCTAACATTTCTTTAACGCTCGAATATTCACCTATTAATATTTGTCAATATCGAGTATGTTCTTACTTAATCGTTTGAATTTAAAAAATGTCGATAAGCTAATAATTAAAGTCGACATTCGTATGTTCGTATTGTGGTGAAAACAAGTAACCTACTCAAAATAATGATTACTTTTTAAAGTATTCAATACCTCTAAATCTATTGATGCTATATAAATTAAATTTAATAAACATATTATTCTATAGAATACATATCGATAAATATTACAATAAATACTCGTGTAGACGTACTAAAACAATCTTCTTTTTTTTTTTGGAAGGAAAAGTTTTACTTTGGTATATTTATTCTAATATTTATCTTGCATAAGCGTCTTAAAATACTACGCGTTAATAGGTGTTGATGTTTGATTCGTTCTTTAACATTGTCCAGCGACGTGATCCTCTATTTTAAACAGTATATTATTTGCACGCGCAAAAAGAGATGTAAATTATTAGAGAAAGCGTCGTATTTATTTCCGTATTTTGCAGACTGTACACCTGCTGGTTAATTGCAGTCTGTGTAGCCGTAGCAACTATCCGGAAGTCAAGGTCTCAGACGAGATCGTCTACCTGGGCGTTGGTACGTTTGTAAATCCGTGAGAGCAACCGGACCATTGTGTTTCACACGACCGGTCTCTGGTCACGAAAGGGATTGATGCATTCATTGATCCTGAGGGTCGAAGCTTGCCCAAGTCTTCCTTTTCTTTGATACGGTCCGGTACACAATGAGTTACCGCTTTCTACAGCCCCGATGGTCTGGATCTTTGTTTCTGTAAACTAAGCGCAAGCTGACGTTACTTACGAACGATGATTCAAAAATTATTTCTACGATAATGATTATAATATTGTACAATATGTTCAAAAAATGATTATTTAATAAAAGTGGTAAAATATACGAAGAAGTGCAACGAAATAAATGCGATGGATAGAGTAAAAGTTATTAAAAAATCTTGGCTGTTTAAATCATTCTTTCTCATTCTTCTCATTTTACGACACATTTGACTCGAAAAAATTGTATATATCATTAATGAGTAACTTTAATAATACACGATTTAAAGATAATCAAATATAATTATAATCTTAATGGTTAATACTTTAAGCAGGGCAACGACGTACAAATTATATCTAAACAGTTTATCTCATTGAAGTATGGCGCCATATTACAAATCTATCGAAGATAAATAT
This sequence comes from Ptiloglossa arizonensis, assembly GCF_051014685.1. Taxonomy (NCBI): domain Eukaryota; kingdom Metazoa; phylum Arthropoda; class Insecta; order Hymenoptera; family Colletidae; genus Ptiloglossa; species Ptiloglossa arizonensis. The sequence continues at coordinate 23,440,617 of NC_135049.1, forward strand.
AAAGTGCTAATACATGGAACGGTATATAGTAACACTATCCTCCCCTCGTATTCTGAATAAGTCGCAATCCCAGTCAGGTGTCTTCTGCATTATGCTTATCTGTATTCAAAGCATCGATGCCGAGAAAAAAGACGAATGCTTCGTGTACTTCATCGTTGACTAAACATAAAAAAGAAAATAAGAATGAAAACACTTGTGAATATTGTGTACCAGGATGCACGTCAGAAATTAATGAAACGGTTGGAATGTTCCTCAATTGCCAAGAATTCGTTGCTTTAATATTTCGTCGTAACATTTAATGCAAAATAACCGAACGAGGAAAAGGACGCCTGTAAAGAAAGAGAGAATCGTACAGATTATCGAATCGATTTCGAAATGGTGTCACGTGACACGTTTCATTCGATGCTGTTAAATAAAGCCTTTTGCGAAAATTCTGCTCGCAATAAGAGCCGGTGGAATTTCTTGATTGCGGTCGGGACGACGAGGCACGCGTCGCAAACGGAATGCAATATGCGCCCTCTGGTATTCGATTATCAAGACATTTTCTCGAAGCCTCGGCATTTTTTCCCTCGTTTGTGCACGATATTCGCCTGACGATGCGAATATCGTGGGACGAAAACGAAACTTCTGCGTAAACGAAAACCTTGATGGGCGGATTAAACCCGTTCGATGATAGAGATACGTAATCATTTGCTGACGATGCTATTGATGTAATTACAATCCATATCCCGACGATTTTGGACGTCACGTCAATTTTCCCACAGATATCTGAGACTTTTGAAAGCTTCGATAGCAACAGACCGGAAAATTACTAGACATTCGAATAATATTGTGAATTTTATCGCCTTAATCAAAACGATCTCTCACTTATTGGATGTTGATAACCTCGATAATCTACTTTCGAGCGAATGACGACAATGAAATTAAGAGGGAGGACAGATTCGATCAGATGAACGAAATTAGAGAACAATTTCGCGTAACGGTTGAAATATTCGTAAAAAGTAAATCATTGGTTAGCTATTATTAAAATTACTTCTCTAGGTATTCATTGTACGAAATTCAAATCGATTCTGTTTTAACCCAGAATCTGTATTAGAAACTTTAGATACATACGATTCATGGTATTAGAATGAACGAATAATGTTGCTTACTTCTTGTTACATGCTTTTGTTAATTACATCCTGCATTTAGTTCTTGTCGCGGTTTTTCTGTAACGGATGAACATCACTTCGAAGTATACAAATCTTTGCGCATGCGCGTGAGACTGGTAATGTCTCTCATCTAAAAATGTGTAGTATAAACTTTACAATCTGAAATCTATGAAATAAAAAAAATTAAATAATTTGCTGTATCTTTTACTAGGCTTTTATTAGCTTTTTTATCTGTATATTAAAATTTCTTGTTCTCGTTTCTCGCGTTTTATTCATCCGCGAGAGCATGATCTCGCGACGAACTCGTTCTGCGCATGCGCGCCGCAAAAAATCGGCGGCAAAACTCCATGATACGAAATCTTCGTCCTTCCAAATCGTCCTGATCCTATCAGTAGAAATCAACGACGTGAACGTGAAGCACCGTAAAGATGCCTGTGAAATACACGCGTTAGTCCAAGACTTGAAAAATCAACGATTTCATCGAAGAAATCGTACCGGGCATAAATAATTTTTAAACGAAGGAACCATTATTTTTGAGATCGAAAATGTTCTCGATAATGCTTCAACTGACTTTACTTTCAATTTTTACTATTGACTCGTGTTTATCTTGGCACGATCACCGGCAAAACAAAGAAGATACTTCGGATACAACTGATATTCATACAATTCCACTTGGTTCGGAAGCCACATTTCATTGGAGGTACATCTTCGAAAAAGTGTTAACGTATAAAAAAAAATGAAAAAATAAGAAGGAAATTTCAAAAGTTTCTTGTGTTCGTTAAATGAATAATTTTTAGGGTCGATTTCATGAGCGAAACGATAATCGCGGAAGTCCATTACACAGGTGTCGACAATACCTGGTTCGCCATCGGTTTTTCCAATTACGGTGAATTAAAACCGGCCGATTATTGCATTCTGTGGATTGATTGGCATCGTCAAATTCAGTTACAGGTATTAACAATGTATTCTTTTACCGTACGACGTCGATCTTTATTTTCTTTTATTTTCACGAGTACAACCTGTTTCGATATTTTACATATTTTTATAATCGTAGGATTCGTGGGCGGACGAAGAGGGAAAATTGAACTTGGACTCGCAACAGGACTGTGAAAATTTCGCGTGGAGGAGGAGAGGAAACGTAACGAAGTTCACCTTCTCCAGGAAATTCGATACTTGTGATGAAAATGATTATATCATGGAGGTGAATAGAATTATCGAAATAGTTGATTGTAAGTGTTCCAAAGTACTTAGAAATATTTGAAAAATTTCCAGAGAGGCACCACGCATTTGGTGTGGCTGAAAGGTCTTGGTCCATTGTCCTCTTTGGCTGGTCTGCAAATCTCGGATGCTGAAGCTTCCGGTATGTCCCGAACAGAGCTAATCAGGGTGCTCCACAAGAAGCCAACGTTTCCTTCGAATGCTTGGCAGTTGGAAATGTTGGCGCATCAAGTGAAGGTACCAAACAGGGAAACGACTTATTGGTGTCGCGTGCAGAAATTGCCGCCAGTTTTATCTCAAAAGTAAGTCTCAAAAGTATTATAACAACGACTCATTGTGAATAACAAATACAACGTAATTTATCATTTAACGTGTTTCATCCGTAGGCATCATATTCTTCAGTTTGGTCCGGTCATTCAAGCAGGCAACGATCATCTAGTTCATCATATGGAAATTTTCCACTGCGCTGGACTAGTGGATCTCGAAATTCCTATGTACGATGGTCCTTGCGATGGAGCTGACAGACCCGAAAAGACCCAAGTGCGTTACATTTTATAAACGCATTAAACGTATCGCTCTTCCAGCGATGCAGTCATCTTCTTCGATTCTACAAATATTCTCGAATCGATTCCCGAGTAAAAATAATCTGAATTCGCGCAACAAACCGATTTACGGTCTCTTCGACCCTTGATTGCGCGAACAATTTCTCTACGCGTCTTCAAATTTTTCGAACAATCGCGTCGGACATTGTACGAGAATGGATATTAATTTTCTCAATTTTTTCCAGATTTGTAAAAAGGTTTTGGCGGCATGGGCGATGGGAGCGGATGCTTTCGTCTATCCAGAGGAAACTGGTCTCTCGATCGGTGGTTCCGATTTTAATCCTTACGTCATGTTAGAGGTCCATTATAACAATCCCGAGCTTCAAGATGGAAACATTGATTCCTCGGGAATTCGTTTCATTCTAACGAAGAGTCTACGAAAATATGATGCTGGCGTGATCGAGCTGGGATTAGAATACACAGACAAAATGGCGATACCACCGCAACAAGTAACGTATTAATAATAGCGTAATAATAATTAAAGAAAAGGAATGTGCAGCCTTCGTGAAACTGATAATGCGTTTGTTACTGTCGCAGGAAGCCTTCACGTTATCAGGACATTGTATACAGGAGTGCACAGGGGTTGGTCTTCCGCAACAAGGCATTCATATTTTCGCATCTCAGCTTCACACGCATCTAACAGGGGTGAAAGTTGTCACTCGTCATATCAGGGACGGAGAAGAATTGCCTATGTTGAACTACGATAATCATTACTCGACTCACTTCCAAGAAATCAGACTCTTACCGAAACACGTCACCGTTTTGCCTGTAAAGATTGTTTAATATTTGTCTACACCTTATTCAGAATGCACTATGAATTCTTTTATTGTTTAAGGGTAATTCTTTTATTGTGCAGGGTGATTCTTTAATAACAACTTGCACGTATAATACAATGGATAGGAGAAACGTTACCCTTGGCGGATTTGCTATTTCCGATGAGATGTGCGTGAATTATATACATTATTACCCTAACGCGCGATTAGAGGTACGTAATATTTGTACCCACTCGCAATAAGCTAGAAACGAAAGATAATGTTTTACAGGTGTGCAAGAGTGCTATAAGCGACGATGCTTTGCATACGTATTTTCGATACATGAGAGAATGGGAAAATCAACCGACCAGCAATGACAAGGGAATATCGTCGAATTATAAAAGCATCGAATGGACCAAAGTTCGCGTGGAAGCTCTTTACGATCTGTACGAAGCTGCTCCATTAGGTTCTTGATTTTCTAATCTATCGTTATTTCAAATACGTGTGTATTAATAGTTTTGTTTAATACGTTGGAAATTATATATTTCATCAGGGATGCAATGCAATGGCTCGGATGGGTCTCGACTTCCGGGACTTTGGGACAACATAGCTGCTACCCCGGTTAAGCTACCTCTGCCTCCACCAGGTCGAAGTTGTCCAGATCCATCATTGAAGCACGAAATAACCAAGTCCCTTTGAAACCGTTTTCTTCTTGACGCATAATGCCATCTACATTCGAAAACATTGACGAAAGTGATGTTTTCATCCTTAAGTTACACTTAAACGTGAAAATTGATCAAAAACAAAGAATACCGAAATGTAATCTACTAGAGTTACATTTATTTCCATCGAAATTTAAAACGACCTGCTTTCAGAGTTCTAAATAAAATACTTAGTTACTGAAACACCTTTTCAATCTATTTCCTCTTTATTACCCATACTCTCTCAAGTTTACCTCAAAAGAGTACAGCTCTCTGAAATAAAACAACAACTCTGATTACAATACAACGTGCTCCGACTTAAAATTAACTTTCTACATACAAAAAAGAAAAAGAATCGAAGACTAAAAACGTACCCTGGGGTGACGATAAACATTTTCGATATAAAGTTTATAAACCTCCAGTATATTTATGCGTTTTAAGGGTTTGTTTTTGGCAGTACATCGTCTTGCTGCGGATAAGCTAGCTTGATCGAGTTTCGTAACAAATAAGTGATTTATGATGGTCGGGTAATGGTAAATTGCGGAGTAATAAAAATAATAATAGTTATAATAATAATAATTCGTAATAATAATAATAATAATAATAATAATTAATTGTAATAGCGAAAACTTTGTTTTTACACGTTTGATGAATGTACAAAAGAGGGACGCATCTTATGCTAAATGCGATATAAAAATTAAAGATATCCAATATTTACGATATAATACACATGGGCGGGTTACACATACATACGCACACACGCTAAAATCACGCATACGGTAGTTGCTTTCGTTGAAGCACAAAGGTCACTCCCGGAAAAGTACCTCGGTATGATTTTTTCATCTCTTTTTTTTTGTTTCGTCGTTTAGGTAATACTTATATACTATTCCATTTATCGAACACCGTCAGACTTGTTTTTCCTTTCCGACCTTGATTACAAAGTAGCTCACAAACGTCCTAGCATGTAATGCGGGGGATTGTATCGAGTATCAAATTTGTACTGCCAAATGTGCTTTTCTTTCTTGCAACCCTTTGAAGTATATATTTTGAAAACTGCGAATGTAGATTTCATTGAAATAATTTTTTTAAGGATGTACTTAGTATATAGAATTAAGCAATTCTATCATAGAGAAATATCAAATGGATAGTTGAATGATATAATTTAGGTATGTAGCAGATAGTAGAATATAAAAATTACAATACTTCAAAGGGTCAACCATGGTTCTCTATTGAAGGTATGAGAGAGAATCTTTCTCTTTGGTGCTCTATTAAGCTGTATTTAGACTTTAAAAAACTTGGCGAAGAACTAAGAAATAGCTGTTAAGAATATGTCGTAAAAATCGTTATATCTTAGTAATAAGTTGCTAGGGTAATGCATGCATAGAATTAAATATTTTCAGAAGTTGCATATATAAAATATTTTCAATCGTGTGCTAGTAAAGGTTAATAAGATTCGATTGCTACATAATTAATCAAACATATATTTTAAAAGTATTTAAAATACTATATTTATAAATATTTCTAATAATAAAAACCACTTCAAGCGATTAGTTCAACTAAGGTAAAATTAACGGTCAGGTAGTACGAGTAAACAAAAATATGAGTCTAATTACAGCTTAAATATCAAAAACCTGATCTTACATTGCTTTGCAATATTCTTTAGAAAGATTCAGGAGCGCAGATTTACTTCAAAATATTTTTATAAAGAATAGAACGGCTCACAAGTGGCGAGAAGCGCGATTTCCTTCAAAAAATAATGCAGCCTGTATATTTCGCATTACTATTAAGCTTCAATTTGCACATTTGAAGGAACGTGCTTCCTGAAATCTTCTGTAGGAATACTTAGGAACGTTATTCTTTCGAATACGTGGACATTTTCATGGACATAGTAAAAGGTATGTCACGTTATTGCATAAAAAAATTTAGGCTCTCTGCTAGGAACACGCCCCATTGGAAAAAATACTTATTTTCTAAAGCGTGGATACATAGCGAACCGGACTGATTTTTGTCTCTCTCTCATAGGAGAAATTTTTGTTCAAAATGTCTCTGAAAGCGCTTCACGTGCGAACACGCGAACGACATAGTGGCTAGGACTTCGCGGGAATACAAGTATAAAATATATTACGGACCTTAGAGCGGGAACAGTATGTTACGCTCCGAGTCCACTTTGCTCCGTTACTCGTATGCGTACCAATGCAAAAGAGGAATTTCATTGATCTGGGTTTTTCAAAGCCTGTCTACTACTTAATACATCTAATTTAGCGTTGTATAAACGATACGTCACAGAACTAATGAAATATATTATAAAGAAATCATTAATTTTACATTCCAGCGTTAGTCGCCGCGAATTCCTTTCTCGTCGTATAAAACTCCCGGAGAGCAACTGACGCTACGATGTACCAACAAGAACCTCTCGACTAGAGTGACTGATTGTTCTGTTGCATATGTATTTGCAAGAAACAGTAGAGTATACCGGCCTGCGCCATCACGTCCACAGTGCCCGCTGCTAACGGGTCACGACTTTTCGCATCGGATCGTGAATTCGTACCAGGTCGCAAAAGCGTCGGTCCGAACACTGTCGCTAAATTATGCAAAGACATCTTATTTTGCGCCTCGTGTTTGTTAACACGTATCAAATGAGCGAGTAAGAAGTCGATAACTGCTTGGTTTACGGCTGGTAAACTTTCGTAGACTCTTCGTAGTGCAATACCCTTTGATATTTCGCCAGTTTGAAAAGCTTCTAAGAACGCTGGATAAAGAGCATCTGTGAAAAGAGCTTCAGGCATTTCTCGAAGATATAACTTGAGAACACCTGTTACTGAATGGACATCCACCTATATATGCACAAACATAAAATTATTATATTAATATGATTTTTTTCTTTTGTACTTATAACGAATGGTTCTCCAATAAGTACCTCTTTAAGTAATTGCTCTGCTTCATACGAATTACTTTCAAACGATTTACGCAATTTTGTTAGATCTGAAGCTGAACCAGAAACACGGTATAAGCCTACTTCTCCGACACCTCGCCTTTCCACTTCCCTGACACACGCTGTTATAATGAAAGGAACGTCGCGTTTTTCACGCCTATAGTACAAATGTGTATGTAGTCATTTATTGCTATTTGAAATTATATATCAGTGTTGTACATAAAAAGAGTCAAACATACTTGCACACTTGTTGAATTTTAGCCCCAAATAAACCTTGAGGCTTGGCAGATGGTACCCGCCTTAAAGTCACTTCACTCGGAACGAAACGGAGAGCTACATCCAATGTAGCTGGCCCTAAATTTAATGATCTCTCTACTTGATCCGACTGAAGCCAAGATCTACTCAATCTTTGTACACATTTACCTCTCAATACCGAACGCGTTCCACATTCCTCGTATAATAGAATTCTAACATTTTGGCTTCCCTCCAATTCGACAACAAACGTTTCAACTTTAGTAAAACAATAAAATTAAAAATAATTAATTTAAATGGATTTATATAGATAACTTTACAATTAACTTTTATTATAGTAATACTTTACCCCACGTTGGAGCTTGACCTCTTGCAACTCGACTTTTTGCTCGTTTAAAGTAGTGTCCATAACTATCAACCTCCACAATAATATAAAGATCTCCCACTCTATCTAAACCTGGTGGTGTTAAGCCAAGTAAAGTCAAATGAAGATCACCTAATAATAAGCTTTCATCACGACCTGATCTTAATAAATAGCTGCCCATATCTGTTTGGAGATATGTACGACAGGCTGTAACCCATGCCTGCAATTCGTACATTGATAACGGTAACGGTCCTGGAGGTTGTCCACCCTAAAAAGATAAACAAAAAAAAAGAGATTCACTACTTGTTTACATTCGACTTCATTATTTCCGTAAGTACATTATTACTTGCATCTTTGTGTTGGATTTAAATAAAAGATATTATTTAGTATGTTTAGAATATTTATTTATTCGTAATCTGTAAATTACGCACCTTTGACTTATCTAGGTACATATGGGAACGCATTACCTGTTGCAATGCCTCCACCGCTTCAACCCACTGAGAACGTTCAAATTCACTGGACAGAAAGAACGTATACGAGTTTTGCACTCGATGTTGACTTTTATGCGCAACACGTAATACTAAATTTGGTGACGCTAATACTAGTTGAGCTTCGAGCTCAGCAAGCTTTTTCCTATTTTTTTCTGAACCTCTACCACCAAGCCTAATTCGTTTTTCATCATTTCGTTCTTCCCACAAAATTTGGTCACGTACAGTACATGCCTGTGACCTATGTATAAAAATTATCAACAATAAATGTAGTGTTCATACTATGGAATGATAGAAGCAAGCAAATAATATACTTTTATACCTCAAAGCTACAACATTAGCTGGACTAGTCTCACGTGGTTCAATACCATCTTCTGTCACTACCGCTTCTGCCACTGGTACATACCATTTTAACTCAAATGTAAATTTGTCTCTCCCAGAAGCCTTATATTTTGCACAAGCAATTACGTCATTAAAGAGAAATAAATGTCTCAATTTTCTGTGACCGTCAGATAATTCTACTACAAATGAGTTTTTCACTAATCTTCGTTGCGCTCTATCATGACTCTGAAAAAGCTGATTTTCTTTTATACAGAACACAACAAACTTATATAAATTTTAAATATTATAATACTTATTCTCACCGGAAACATTGATTTTGTTTGAATGATATTGAATTCGTCTAGGAAGTTTCTAGTCATAGCAAGAGCTTCTGAGAGTGGTGCATGATCTGCATGATTCACTGGTGTATGCTTAAGGAGATCCTACAATCAATTGAAAAGTATTTATCATTGCGAACTCTAAGATAAGACAGTACACCAACTTATCCAATCAGGTTCATTTGACGATAGTATATATCTATATGTATACCCTCTTAGGTAATAATATTTCAAAAACTACAGGTAAATAAATACTTACATGCAATACTAGTGCATTTTTTTGTACTCGCGCTACTGGCTTATGTAAAAGATCTTCTAGAGATAAACCTGGACCTTTAGGAACTCCTCTGAGTCTTATATCTCTTGTAATTTCACCAAATTGAGTAGAATGGGCAGAACATCTTCGCACTGTATCAGTAGCACGAGCGTAATTATGTAAGAAAGCTCCATATAATCCTATGTTGCTGGCCATCACCTATAGATAACAAAAGTGTAATATCAGTAAAAAATACGATAAATTTTCTGTTCCTTAGATCCATATGTAAATTTGATGCGTCTTAAACTCTTACTTTAAACTGTTCACCTATAGTAGTTTTACTGTCCCATTTTTCCAATTTTTTCCTAAGACCATCCAAAAATGTTTGATGCAGCCCATGCAACTCAGGAATTTTGTAAAACATTGTGCCAAATTCATCTTCAGAAATAACAGGCTGAGACGTTGTCAATGTTGCTCTGATAGCTTTCATGTACTGAAAGTAGATATTTTTATTAAGAATGATAAAATTATATTTGTTAAATATTACTTAAATTGGAAGATGAACTACATACTTGTAACATTACGTTTAGACATTCGACATATATAGTTTCACTTTCTACTACCGAGTGTACAATACATTTAATCATAGACGTTCTATCGTCTTCACGGTCTTTACTTTTCTCTTGTCGGCGCGGTGTAGTTGGCGTCGGCGATTCTAAGCTACCTTCACTTAAGCTTAAAGGTTCCGCGTCGCTACTACCCGTTTCATTGTCGGTACTAAGAGCGCGTAGTAAAATCGGCGGCGCAGGACTTGCACCTTCTTCATCTTCGCTGTCCATTGCTGCTTTATGCCTAGAAATAATATCAGTTATAAGATGAAATATTTTTATCTAGACTTTTAATTGTGCGACAATTATAAAAAAAAAATAAAAAATAAATAAATGATATAAAATTACAGAATTTATTTGATACAGATAACTTACTGTATAAAATAATCGATGTTGACATAGTTACTCTGATTCCCTGGTGAATCCGGAAGGGAAGGTGGTCTCCTTGGTGGTGGTCTATTGCCATTATTATTTCCAACAGGTGGGACACGTGCATCAATATATACATATTCTCCTGTTTGATCTAAAGCTACGGAATCATAGTAAGGTTCTTCCTCCGATGCCTCTGCATCACCATCCTCTCCATCTTCATTAATCGCATTTTCCAAATCTGTTTATTAAGTACAAGCATAAATGAAATTGAATTTAATTATAAAAATAACTCAAAACGAATGCAACACCTTTTTCATCCTCTTCTTTGAGAGATCCTTCATTTTTATCTTTTTTCGAGCTTCCTGTCACTTCAATTACAGTAACATAATTACTTGGCACATCTGGGTCACTGTTTCTTCTAAGTTCAGGCACTTTGTCAGGACTCCTTGGTATCTCACTTTTGGGTCTTTTACTTGTATTAAGAGTAGAACTCAATTCAGAAACACACTTATCTTGAAACTTACTTATATCTTCACGCACTGGAAGAGGTGGAGCTGATGGTTCCACGTGCTGAGCATGCAATGCATTAGTCGAATCAGGCAAACTGTTTTCTACTGTTTGACAAGTGTGTTGACTTTGAAACTCTGTAAGCTGCTGCTTTTCAGGGCTTGTTGCAGTGTTACTATTTGCCAATTGCTTATGACGTTCAACGTCAGCTAATAATCTTTCTAAATATTCAACATAAAATTCTTCTTTTTCAAGTTCTTCTCTCAATGCTGTTACCTATAAAAACAATAAAATCTGATTGGTATTTATCAAGAATTCATAGCTGCCACAATTATGTTTGCACATGAATGTATTGATAAAAATAAATATAATATCAACATATCTTTTTAGTTCATACTAACAGAATTGAGATAAGAAAATGATGATTCAGTGAACACTGAACCAGAAGAATTTCAGTATCAAGAATTAATGTTCTTAATACATTAGTTTCTTAAGTGTATATACAAAATGATTTAATTTCCTTTAAAGTTTGAAATATATATCTCAGAAATTTGTTGCAGGATAAACTACAGGATGCATAATCTTAACAAACTTTGTTATTTGATGCAAAATATTATAATAAAGATTTTAAAATATGTTTTTAATCAATGCATTTAGCAAAAATGGAGCAAATACACTCTATAAGACTATTAATTAAACACAACTATAAATTAAGGTAATTTCTCAATTAACTAAGAAATTAATATGGTGAGTCATGAAATAAAGCTCCCATTTCCTCAAGAACAAGGAAAACTTTTGCAGCAAGGAATAGAAATTCTATGACATGTATTTCTTGGGAAAAGATTTTCAATTAAATTTTTAACTGAGAAAACTATGATATAATGTTGTTCTTAGAAATAATAAGTGATTATCTGAAAGTATTAAAATGAGTCATGAATTCAAATTAAATCAAGAAAATATTTATTCCACATTCTAATTACAAATAAAAAATTACCGACTACTATGTATCTTATAATAATTAAAGTCAAAACATGAGAAACCATATATGATATTCTACTGTGTCTGAAATATACTATAAATGATTTGATAAAAAATTTACAGAAAATTTCGTTTTAAAATGTTCTTAAATTTTACACGCATAAATCCATTATTGCAGAAATTAAAAAGACAAGGCTGTAATTTCTGATTTTTGGCTATTACCTTCTGTTTATGCTTGACTAGGTTGGCCCTGACGTCCTCTTCCCAGGCCGCCGGTAAGGCGCTGTCCGGGAATCTTTGTACCCAGACACGCTGGAAATCCCCGAAAACGCTCATTACTTCACTCCAGGCCGTTGATAGGAAGGACTCCTCGGGGACGATGACGGTTCCAAACACGATTCAGGCCGCTGTGTACATTGCACGGGCGCGGCGGTCGCGCCTCTCACCCGAATTTGCCGGATTACGATCTCGTTTCGAGGCAGAAAATCCACTGAGACGCGCGTATCACCGTAACGAGTCATAAGTCGTTCTTTTTAACCACGAACGATTCTTCTTCCTGGTACACGGATAACCTGTATCGAAGAATCAACGGAACGAGCGTCAGACGGCCGCTGTCATCTTGTCGACATCTCCTGCGTAGCTCACGATCCGATCCCCGTGCCCTCTCCTATCATTTTGACGCCTCCGCTATACTGTGTTCGCGGACACTGCCCCTTGCCAGCAGGTGCGCTTCACGGATGATACTCTTCACGGTGCGCTTACGCAAAATAGAAATTCGTGTTTCTTGCGAAACGCGTAACAAAATCCTACCTCTTACTTTGGACAGATATAATTTATATTCACCTTTATGATGCGAATTCGGTTGCGTTTTATCCGAACGTTAGATAGAAATAAGTTTAACTTTAAGTATTTACCATGATGAAATTGCTGTGTAACGCAACGATGAACGATGATTTTTTTACGTAATTCTTTGTAAATACTATTGTGTATTTAAAAAATGTTAGATGTATTTTTGCCTTTAATAGTACAGTAAAATTTTACTATTCTTTATGAATATTATTATAAAGAAATTTAACTTTTGTTAAACTTAAAAATATTAAAAATAATTTGTTAAATTGCATAACCAATGTTAAGATATCGTGATGCATTTAAAGTACACTTTTGTGTATTCCTTCTTTTCAATTTATCATTAAATATTTTTGCAAATTATTTTAAAAACTAATTTATATTTTAAGTAAAAACATATCGAATAAAGTTTATAAAAAGATATGTAAGTAACGGTAATTGCTAGCGATGTAAAATGTACTTGCTATTAATACTACTAACAGTTACGAGCAATTATTATACTTATTAAATACCTTGCACGCGTCATTAATATGCTCTGCAATTGTTTCAATTATGTTCTCCGATCTTTGTATACAATGCATCTACTAACTCTATTGAAATTATTATGACCCTAGTGTGCTTACTTTAAACTAAAATCTAACAGCGGGATATTTAAAAAAATAATTGTTCAAAATAATTAATTAATTATATTTATACATTAAGAGATTTACACATCAAACTAATATATGGTATGCTGTACAATGAAAAGTAAAATATATTTTAAAGTAAGAGTTTATTAATTAAACTACTTTTTTTTCTAACTTACTTTTGTAAGTTACTGTACAGGTGTAGCTGTCAATTTCGTTGGCAGCACAATTTAGAGGTTATGTTTCGTCTAAAAAACTAACGAATTTTCGCTAATTTTTTTATTTATCTAAAAAAATGTCAACTATAGACGAGAAACAAGAGTGCCCGATACATCAGGAATTATTGAAATATTTAAAATCAGAATCCAAAGGTGGGATTTCATCATGTTTGGTACGGATCAAAAACGAACCGAAGTGCTATAAGCAATTCGCGAAAGATGGAGGATTGGGCATCTTAGTAAATTTACTCCGTTTTCATAATTTGAAAATATTGAACATGACTTTGAGTATTTTAGCAAATGCATGTATGACTTCAGATGCAAGACAAAAGGTATAAACGCATTTTTGTACATATTTTTTTAGAATCTCTTAATAAACTTCATTGACTAGTTCGGTGGAATAGAAATAGAGTAATATTCGTATAAATATTATTCACTCACAATTATATAGTAAATTTATTGTAATTTCAAATGTGTTGTATTCTAGGTCAGAGGTTCTAAAATAGCAAGTCATGTAGTTTGTATAATAAAACATATCAAGTTAGGAAATACTCTACACTGCCGTGCTTGTAGACTGATCGGAAACTTATCGGAATGTGACTGGCATGCTAAATCGTTATATCAAGCTGGTGCAATTCAAGCTTTAGTTGATCTTTTACAACTAGACACAAATATGCAAACCTATTTAATGGGTATTAGAGCTATAAGGTACTCAAAAATAATCATGTACTTTTACACCACTTAATACTTACTAATTTACATATTTCCTTTATAGAAATATTTGGAGTATGCATGAAGGTAGTAGAGAAGAAATTATAGAATCTGAAATTATATTTAGAATTACAGGTTTGCTAGTAATGGCAAAAGAAAAATTAGGAACAGATTCAAAATATGTAGAATTAGTAGAAACCTGTTTAAAAGCTCTATGTGCTTTTTTAATCACACTCAATCCTCGGGTTGGAGAACAAATACGAGGAGAAAAAGATTTGCAAGGCTATAAATGCATTATACAATGTTTTGATAAAAATAATAATAAGACAGCCATTAAATGTCTGTACAATCTTTGTCAAATAGCTGAATGTCGTCCTATTTTGGGAAATTCTGGTGCTATTGAAAGTCTTATTGCTCGTATTAAAGATCATTCAGGATTGTCTAAAGAAATATTAGCCAGCTTATGTCTATTCTGTCGAGAAGCTGTTAATCGTGCAAGGATTAGAATGGGATCTGGTTTAAAATTAATATTATCCTTATTACAAGATCCTGAACATGAAAAGTATCATCCTATGTTATTACATGCCCTTGCACAATTTGTGTATGATGATCCAAGTATTGTAATAATGGTGCGACATGGTTTGCTTGATGTTTTAGTAACCAGGTTAAGGAAAATGGTAACCGAAGCAATAACAAATGAAGAGACTAATGTCTCCAAAAAGAGAGGGAATGATTCCCCTCCAAATAAACAAACAGAGTTAAAATACAATAGGACTAATTTAGGACGGTATGTTCGTTACATTATTTTAAGTTTAATATTGTAAGAAATATAGAACTGAAAACTATATTTCTATTTTACAGATTTAGTTCAGATTATTATCGGGATGATTGGAGTCCAGGCAGTGCTACTAGCGTATCCTCGTCACCTCCTAGTACACCGCCATTACCTTTTTATGATTCTATAGAAAATGATGAAAATGCAGAAGACAATTACAGTCCAGTTTGTAGCGATACTGAATTTATGGACAACGAAGATGGTACATTAAATTATACACTTTAGTACAATTTTCAAATGATTATTATTCTACTTTTTGTTTTGTTTTTTTCTAGAACCTCAAGAAGAGGTGGAATCGTTAACAAGTTGTAAATCAGTAACTATCGAAATAGAAGAACCCCAGAATTCGGAAAAATGTAGTAAATCAAATGTTTGTGAATATGCAAGTGTCTGGACACTAGTATTGCTAAGTCGACTGAGTCATTCTAATGACCCAATCGAAAGATTGGCTGATCATACAACCATTGAAGCTTTATCAAATTATATTAAACATACCAAAAATCCGAAAGCATCTAGAATTTTAACTAGAATTATAAGGTAAGTAAAACATATGCATTGTACAAATAAAAGTGGTATTAATTGAAGTAATTATTTTTTGTATAGAAACGGAGCGTATTTAATGCCGTTACTAAAACAAGGTTTTGTTTTTGAAGCTCAAACATTGTACGGTTCAGAACAATACACAAGACAATTGTGTGCACTAGCAGAAACCGGTGGAGCAATAGGAGAACTTACATCTATACTACTTCGTGGAGAAGAAGCTCATAAATTAGTCATCGCAATTTCGATACCATTCCTAATTAAATCTCGGTACATTCTAAAATCTCTGTTGAACACATACGGTGGCCTATCATTAATATTTTGTGTGCTCACCGATCAGCGACATAATCTTTACGAGAATGCTATTTGGTCGATTTGTCGACTGGCACACACGCTACAAATTCAGCCCGAAATTATAGATAAGTGTCAAACTGCAGACACTACTTCGACTGATTTTCCAAGAGTGTACGATAGTCATCCAAAACCAGCAACGGTCACATTCGAATTAGACGACGGCACGACTGTCGATGCTTGCAGGCACACGCTATGCAAAAAATCTGATGCTTTTTCCGCTATGCTCGAAGGAAACTTTTCAGAATCAGGCAAGAAACGTGTCAAACTACGAAACACGTCAAAAGAAGGTTTTAATACATTACTGTTAGCTGCGAACGGCGCGACTTTCGAAAACAGAACTATCGAATCTTTACTAGATGCTGTATTATTAGCTGACAAATTTCTTATGCCCGATATATCGGACATCCTGACAGAAAGTTCGGTTTCTAAACTGAACTATACAAATTTCAGCAGAGCCTGGAACTGGGCGAGAACTAATTCTTGCCACGAACTTAAATGCTGCTGTGTAAAGAGCTTTCTTACAGCTACGATGACAACGTCTGAAAGAATCCAAGCATTTCGAGACTTTTCTACCAGCGAAAGTTTCCACGAATTTTTAAACGAAGTAAAAGAAATTATTAACAACGTTTTGTGCCAACGTTAATAATAAACTAATATGATATAATTGTGATATTAATAGTAGCGATATAGACAAATATTTGATCATATACTCCGCATACTTAAGCGGGAGGCACATAATGAGATTTTTATATTATAAAATCTTTTATTCATTATGTATCCCTATTATACTTATTGTGAATATATTTTAAAATATGGAATTGATGTATATTAATAATTATACACTTTATAGGTGTAATTTGTTTCAAAAATATATGTTAAAACACTAATTGTTGTATATAATGTGGCGAAAGTGATTGGAATTAGTTTATTCGTTTTAAATGTATACGAGTAAAAT
The DNA here is from genome assembly GCF_051014685.1 of Ptiloglossa arizonensis. NCBI lineage: Eukaryota > Metazoa > Arthropoda > Insecta > Hymenoptera > Colletidae > Ptiloglossa > Ptiloglossa arizonensis. Next base: position 23,457,542 of record NC_135049.1, read on the forward strand.
ATAATAATAATCGAAGAAATAAAAAATCGTACGAATAAAATATTTACTTTCCTGTCGGTATTCCTTTTAAGTTCTATTTTCTTCTTTTTGCATTCATTTTCTTCGCGTTAATTTTAACTTCATCGACTCCGACGGGACGGAAATCAAGTGTAAAATCATTTTCACGCGATCCCTGTTTACACATTCTATCTTGAAAGACTTGATCATCTATAATGTTCGTAATAAAAATGTATAAGTTTTTAAATTATTATGAATCTTTTGTTTTAATCGTTCGTATACCTCTGCCAAGGCGAGTGATATTTGTATTTCTGCGAGTTTTCGCCCAATGCAGCTTCTTGCACCTAAAGCGAACGGCAGACTCGCGTGTGGGTTCAATACACCTTGGTAAGTGCCTTTTTCCGTTCTAATCCATCTTTCCGGTAGGAACTCATTTGGTTGTGAAAAATTCGCAGTATCACGACCGCTCGAATAAATTGATAATACTAGCAACTCCTGCAACAAAAGAAATTGTATAACTTGTTAGTATTTTATTTTTTTATTTACACGATATGCTTATTTCGAATAGCGTAGTAACAAGTTCATTTACCCCTTTTGGCACAAAGTAATTACCGATCACGCTGTCTTCCGGTAAGTATCGTGAAATAAATGGAGCGATAGGATATAATCTTAGTGTCTCTTTGATTATGCATTTCAAGAAAGAATTACCCAACAGTTCTTTCGGCGGAAGTTTCTTTAGGTGTTCAAACAATTCTTCTTGCCTTTCAGGGTGATTGCACAATAACAACAATATCCATTGCATAGTGGTTGCTGTCTATAATGACAATTTATTTAATTTTTCTAGTTTATAGAAAATATTTCTATTTCAAGATAGAATTTTACTAATTGTTCAATCTTCGTAATAAATCGTACCGTATCGCCAGCTGCTAAAATGAAATCGACGACGATACAAATTGCATCCTCCTCTCGAATCCCCTCGTCCATCATTTTTCTCAACAAACCATTACCACCTAATTGAATCATTTCCGGTACCAGAATTCGAACGATTTCGAAAGCTGTATCGGCGCATGCAACGAATTTCGCCCAAACTGGTAATCGTAAATTCATCGCTACTTTAGCTGGCATTATAGCTAATTTAGCCGAATGCTCAAATATTTTGTGTAACGTTTTCGCCAATTTCTCGAAGTCACGCGATAATTGTTGCTTAGAAGAATGCCAAGAGGAACCCATTAAAGTGGCCATCATTGCTGTCGAATAAAAATTGTTCTTTATTCATCCACGCTTACAATACGTTATTCTACAATTTCAAGGTATAATTTATTTTTACCCTCGATAGACCATTGATAAAGTTGAATCTGTAAGTCTGGTATAATGGTGTCCGTCTCGATTTGTTTCTGCCAATTTTGTCTAAGACTGTTGGCCACTTCTTGACACGGTTCGGTCATTAAATTCATCGCATCCGGTACTAACATCACTTTGTTCAATATTTTACGAAAGTGTATCCATTCCTCTCCGTCCCTGTTCGAACACAAAATTGAACTAAATCTTTCCGCGACACGAGATACCCTGTACATCTACAAGTTGTTTCTTTTCCAAATGTAAACAAAAATACTCGAAGGTGATTTACATAAAGAATAGACCGCGCCGGCATTTTCGTATCTCGTTGTAAAGTGTCCAAGCTTCCGGTAAAAAGTGTTTCGGTGCCGATCCCTCCAGTCGGAAGATTCTGCGAAATTCGTGCGGCGAGTTGACGAACACTGCCGAAATCGGTCCTATGCATTCCCTGTAAACCGGGCCGAGTTCCCTGTGCCTTCTGTCTACGTATTCGTGCTGTCGTTTCGTGCCACCGGAAAGCAGAAACGAGAAAAGTGTCCCAAATATTGGAAGCCCGCGCGGTTTCGGCGCTTCCAGCAGTATACTTCCGCCCGTCGCCGTCGCGGCGGTAACGTAACTTCTATCGCGCGATTTTTCGGCGATTTCTATCATCGATCGTGTCGCGCCATCTGTGGCCTTCGAGATATCGGGCAGATCATCGATTCTCGGTGTTCTCGACGCGCCTGCATAACCGCAACCCGGCACATGGCTGTTCAACAACGTGACGCCATTGAGGTGGCTGTTCGATTTGGCGGTTTTCAAAACGTTACGCGCGACGTTCATCTTCGTATTCGTGTTTGATAGATGGATCTGTTTTACCTACTTCCGATCAGCATGAACGATTGTATTGACAACGGCGACACGACGGTTAGAACGGGTTGTCTTACATCGAACGTCACGCAATCGCACGTGCCGAATTCAAAACTTCCTATCGACGAATTGTTTTTTACACGGTGAACGTGACTTCATTCGAATCGATGTGATCGCAATCTTCGCAGGATCTTTCTGTTTTCCATTCCTTGTGTCATGACTGATAACACTCACTGAAGACCGTTGATAATATTGGTGATAATTCCAATCAAGTACAGTTCGATTTTCTTTTTAATCATGATAATTTTCACTTTCATAGGACGATTGGAGGTTTCATATCCAAGGGGGAAGACGCGATTCGTTCGCGATGGTACGACAGTGCCACCAATAGTGTTAAATTTAATGCTGACTGGTTGGAAATCGTTCGTGTGCAGAACTTACTTCGTAACGACGATTCGCAACCGCGACCGGAAACAGGTACGGTAACAGGAAGTATTGAATTATACGAATTCGGAAATTCACTGAAAATCACGGTTCAAGTTTATACGCTGATTGCAGGACGGTTTACACGTGAGGAAGATCGAATACCGTTTACTATGCCGTTATCTAGAAGCCGTTTACCCCTCCGCTGCAGGTTTCCACTTTCTTCCACCGAGAATTCCTTCGCTTCGTGATTCACTGCATTCTTATTTTCTACCGATTACAGTGGCGTCGCGATTAACATAATTACGATGCACGATTGATGAAAGTCACGACTGGTACAGTTATATTCTATTCGTATTGACTATTGCTACAAATATCTCGTATTCGACCAATTACAAATCTTCGACGTTAAATACTCTGACGTTAGTACTCTGTCTCGTGTCGAGATAAATGATCGTTAATGTCTATGCAACCGCTGTATTTTGATTTTCAATTTGCATTTGGTATCAGTCGGTTTGTTATTTTTACTTTTCATATTCGTGTATCGAACGCTACGATAAAAGAATTAGAAATGATATGCGATCGTTTCGATTATAGTGATTAACATGTTGACTGCCTCGTCACGTGTATACACAATGCGACATTAATGTCTCGGTTATTGTGACGTTGTTTCTCAAGCCACGTTATTTAAACAACTGTACAGAGAAATCGAACGAGTTTTTGAACTTGTTACTTCTGTAAAGAAACCTTTCATCGAATTGTGAAAGATAAAGGTACTGGGTTAAGAGTATAAATAATAACAAACAATTGGTACACCGATCGAAGAAAGTTCGAATAAATGAAATTGGCGCGGTAGTCAACGTGTTAAGGTAAATCGTAATATTAACGAGTGGTGATATTGCATAAATGTTAATATCGAACAGTAATTTATTCCGCTGTATCGCCGATCGTATTCACCGCACTCTTTGCGTCGAGTTTTTTCATTTTCATAAAATCGGTTCTTTTGATATACAAATGGTTCGCTATTATAACGTGGTGTCACGTTTATCGCGAACTGTTGCACTTGTACGTTTACAAATTTTTATCGATCGTCTTGAGATCGCGAGGATCGGAGCCACTGTGATATCATCACTTCAACAATAATTACACTAAAATCGTTGGACGACAGAAATTATTCGAGCATCACGAAATGCGTCTCTCAGCTTTTTAATTGTCGACGAGCACTGATACTTTCTCACGGTCTAATCGTAGCTATCCCGAGACCATAGCGTCGACCACTGAACACAGTTTAACAGTTTCGAAGATATTTAAATCTCCAGCTGAAACTTCTTACACCGTGGTGGGGACCACATTAAGGTTTCCAGGAATAAAGTATTACGAGCTGTATAAAACGTCGTTTGAACACGAAGACGATCCTGAGACTGGTAATTTTATGCGCATTATATACCTGCTTTTGTAACTATAACACGATATTCTTTTGTAATATACCGCTGAAAGTAATTTAGAAGATCGCGCATCAAAATCATAGAACTAAATATCGGTTTATCTATATTTAATATCGCGTAACGTTGCTTAATACTTAATTTGCGTAGTGCTTTCAGGGTGGACAATCCTCCAATTATTTTCAACGGAATAATATCCGGTTCTCGAAAGTAGTAAACTCGAACTCTTTTACGATGTGTAACGCCGACTGTAAACATTTCACAGTATCTTCGTCTCATTTATCATTCCTAAAATGTCTTTCTTCGAAACATGAACAGTTGAAATTTGCATAGATAAAAATACCAGATATTCTACTTGCAAAGCTGAATGAAACCAAGGGACTTTGAACAACCCGATAACGTTTATAAATAATGCAGCCGATACTTTGATCAGACGGTATATCTAGTTTTGAATAGCATTGAACACGGAAAAAAGTGCCCGTTAATGAAAACCGGTGCACGTGAATCTTATTTATAGATTCAAGCATGTCCAGTCTATTATTCATAGACACAAACAACACTTTTATTTTTCAAAACGTAAATTGAATAATATATTTGTCGTTTACGAATAATTAAAGGCAAACTATTAAATGAGCATACTCGCAAAGAAGTGTCGAATGCATCGGTTTATGTAAATTTTATTCGATTCTTGAAGCGCCATTTGAACTGCAATTACGTTTATAGTTTCGAGGAGATTAAACTTAATCGCATATTACTCGTTCATGATACAACGGGAAAAGTATAATTTCTTACACATTGTATCGAGTTATTTTCGATTAAAGAATGCTCATTTTTTTTTTTTTATTTTATTGTTTCTACGAGCTGAAAATATTTGTATACATTTCTAACGATGTTATTTCTTATCTCGATAGATGATACACAGATAGTTAGACAACGAAATGGATCGATATTTTAAGGACAGTAATATATTCAACGGAAACCAGTAACGAATATATGGGTGACGGTTTCCGTGGTGTCGAGAGGTCAAGGCATCGTTGGAGGAGAAATTGGTTTCGTTTTACTATTTTTATTCGACTCGTTCGTTCGGGCGTTGGCCATCAACTACCGGAAAAGTTTGACTCTATCGTAGATCTGGTCAAACGTCGTTCCAGGAACGATACTCAAGATTGTTTTTTCTTGAACGGTCGTCACTTATCTTAACGAGATGCAGGGCATCGGCGGCGACAGAGGGTCGGCCTACAGTTCATGTCCCTGCGTCTCTGTTTACATTATGTGGCGTCGTGCTCGTCGCACTGGTCGCCACAAATATAAAGCAACTTGTTTACCAGAGACTGCAAAGCACTTTTGTCTCCGTGGATCAGGCGGGAGCTCTCTCTCTCTCTCTCTCTCTCTGGTCAACGACCGTGAAAAAATTCGCGTGTTCAACGCGATGCGACAGGACGCGGCGTTAAATTGCAGACTGTATTGTGCTTCACGGAAGTGGAGAGATTCTGTGATAGTTGACGAGTTCTGTAACGCGAGTCGTTCGTGTTAGCGTGAATGGGAATGAACGAGAAAGACGAAACAAGTGTACGATCTGAAAAATCGCTAGTCACAGGGACGGCATGGAAATGATAGAGCTGCGAACGCTGTGAGATTGTCAAGGGAAACTTTGACACCATTAAAGGGAAACGAAAATCTCATTTGTCGACTACCGAATAATATTTTCTTCTACTCTTGAATTATGATGGTAACGATTATAGTCGTCCAAACGATCCGAATTATATTTTTAACGGTCACTTTATTTCATGTATTGTCTACAAATGGACAGTGGAAATATATAGTGACGCGGACATTGAACAAATTAAGAAATCAGTCTTTATAAATATTTTCTATTCGTATTTATGATCTATGAAAAAAAGTACCTCTATGAGTAAAGTAGTTGAATAAATGTCATTCGGTATCCAACGCATTTGTCAAACTTTATGACAATAAAAAAATGTGATCTTAATTATCGAATAATTTCAAGTTTTTAATATTAGTTTATATTTATCAGCCCAGAGAAATGTATACTAATAAGAAAAAAAAATTTGCTGATCTTAATATTCAGTTTTGAAACAATTCTCTGTTTCGGTTTACATTTAAATTGTAATATACGTTTGAATAAATTGAAAATCGTCTAAGACGCGTTGAATAGCTTCGAGTTCTAAAAGTAATATGTGGTTTAAGTGTATGAAAATTATCAGTGGAATTATATAAGTCAAATCTCACTGGATCCAATGTTATTGAGAAATAATCTAGATACGTCTGATCATGCTCAATTATATCCCATTTTCCTCAGATTATTCGCGCTTAGAGTGATGAATTACTATTTCATAAACATAAAATAGCGTATTCACTTTTTATCGAAATATCATTCAACGAATTCGTGTAAGAAGCAAAAGGAATGTAAAATTACGTGTTCAGCATTCAAATTTATTTTACATTCTATTCGTCATCAATTAGCATTTCCCAAAGCTGTCACATGGATACGCATCGATTGGATACACAAGATCCAAAGAAAAGAAATATTTTTTGAATATGTTTAAAAAAAAAATGTGACGTAAATCAGAATTTTTATTTTTTAGTTCCGACATTTAAACATCGTGTTATATTTCTGCTAAATGACACTCCAAATGAAATTATTTTTCCCCTCCACAGATATTCAAAGTGTGCTCTTATCATACGTCGGCCCCAAAGATCGCGATAATTGGGACACGGCTTCTAGAGCACTCTGTCGCTACATCCACGAGGAACTGGTCAGCTCCAGGAATACGAGAGACTGCGGTAGACCGTAACACCGTAGCGTACCTCAATTCCTAACGAGGGTTTGACTATTGTTCCTTTTCTCATTACAATGGACATCGATGTCGATTCCTGTTTAAAAGACTGGAACGACTTAGCAAAAGATTACAAGGAATTAGAAGTAAGATATTTTTTCGTTAATCCTGGGTACTAATGTTGTCGGTGATTAACGTGTTGGATCATTTTACTCGAGGTTAAGTGTACCTTTTATTTATCCGTAGTGATACTCGAAACCGGTACTCGACAAATTTTTAGTATAATACGATACTAAATTTAAATGTTTTCCTCTCAGTTGCATCTTCATGAATATGTTCAAAATTTCATTATACAAAGTATTCTTTATATTTCTAACTATTCATTGTTTTTGCAACTTCTTTTGTAAATATTTCTTCCATATTGTACAAAAAGCAGATGATACAACGATAATATTTCAATTATGTTAACAGGCATTGAATAGAGAGTACCTTGCAAAATTGGAGGAAGTAAGTGAACTTCAAGCAAAATGTTTAAAAGGTATTTCTCATCAAAGGTACAGAATGGGCGTAATATCAAAATCACTCAAACAGTAAGTATCTAATTCTGATGAATATATTGTTCTCTTTAAATAACAAGAAGTATTAAAACAACTTTAGATTACACGCAAGCGAAGCAAGACAAAGTTTAGATAAAGATATGACTAGAAGAAAACAGCAATTACATGAAATAGAACAGACTTTGCCAAAACGAAATGGTACCTACCTTCAAATTATTTTAGGCAGTGTTAATGTTTCCATATTAAACAAAAGTGATAAGTGAGTATAAATTTAATTATAGAATAGCTTTGTCTCGAAGAAATTTATGTTTAAAAATATATGATTAAACTATTCTACTACTTTTTAGATTCAAGTACAAAGATGAATATGAAAAGTTTAAGTTAGTCCTTTCCGTAATTGGCTTTATTTTATCTGTATTAAATCTAGTAACTAATGTCAGGTAAGATACTATTTATCTTATATTGAAACATAAAAATGGTATTCTAATTTTTTCTATAAATGTTTCACGATATGTTGCAGAACTTTGGAACTTAGTTTTATGTTCCTTTTAGTCTGGTATTATTGTACACTGACAATAAGAGAGAGTATATTAAAGGTAAATGGTTCAAAAATCAAAGGTTGGTGGAGATTTCATCATTTCCTTTCAACTGTCGTATCTGGTGTTTTATTAGTATGGCCTAACACAGGGCCATGGTATGCATTTCGACAGCAATTCATGTGGTTCAACGTGTATATTAGTAAGTTACTTTAATCATTTAAATTTTTTACAGTACTGAATAAATTATTCTTCTCATAATTCATTGTTGGAAATTGAAATGTTAAAATTTTAATTTATAGGTGTAGTGCAGTATCTACAATTCTGTTATCAGCGTGGTGTTTTATACCGCTTAAAAGCACTGGGCGAGAGACATAATATGGATATTACTATTGAAGGTTTTCATTCATGGATGTGGCGTGGACTATCATTTTTGTTACCATTCCTTTTTGTTGGATACATATTTCAATTATATAATGCATATGTATTGTACACATTAATATCTCATCCAGAAGCTACATGGCATGTTCCTGTTCTCAGTGGCATGTTCCTAGTACTTTTCTTGGGTAATACAATAACAGCAATTATGGTAATTCCACAAAAATTGAGACAACGTGTAAGAGATCATCTCCCAGGAGTATTTACCTCTAAATCTGACCGTAAAGGAGAGCTAAATGGTGAGAAGGATGTCAAAGATAAAAAATGTGAGTGAAAAGACATTAGTATGCACTGAATACATTGTTTGATTAGGCGAGTATGATAATAATTAAATAAAGTACGAAGTAAACAATTGTGAATGTGTGAAAAAATCTGTAAAAGACAACTTAACAATATCCTGAAAAAGCAAGTAGACATTTTAGTTCTATATAGAAAATTACATAGTATACCAAAAAGTAGACAAAGTATTTTAAGTGATTTTTCTTTCTACGTGCCGACGTCTTTCTTGTCGTAATGTAAAATCGAATTCTTCGAAAGTATTCCTTTTGTATGCTCTTTCATATTTCAAGGAACTTTTTCAACTTTTTGATTGTACCACATAATGTTTATTTTTACGAATATTAATACAATAAGCCAAAATTAAAGCACATTTAGAATTTTGTTTTTTTCGGGTGCGTATCTTAAGATTTTATTAATGTATTTAAAAATACCAATTTATTTTTTAAAAATTCTTTTTACTACTTTTATGAATTTCTAATGTTTTAGAAGATTTCGTGATTCAAAGTTTTTGTAAATGATTGTATGGTATACTATTTTTGAAATTTATTAACTTTTTACTTACATTTATGCAAATTTAAAAAAAATTTGGTTGTTTTAAAACACAATTCTATTTTGTGTATACTATATTTGAAGTTGGTAGAACACTACAGTTTCCTATGTAAAATTGGATCTATATAAACACACTTTGTGTAGTGTTTTTCTAATTCTAATAATGCTTTCAATTTGTGTACATGTATATATTCCATTATGATAATTTAATTGAAAAAACATGTACTCACGCGCACACTTGAATGTTCAATACTCACCCTGCTGCTGTAATAATAGTCATTTATGAATTGTTATGCACGACACTCCAAAAATGTATGTAATATAAATATTATTTGTTCTTAATGTATTTATTAACTTATATGTGTAAATAAAAGTGATACCACTCGCCTAATATTAAATAAAATAACAAATTTCCAATAATTATCTGCGTACATTCGATTCAACGATTTCCTTGTATGACTTCAGATAAGCGTAAAACGTATTTCGACTTCCGATTAGTAGAATAGGTGCTCCAATTTTATCGATCAAAGACCAAGACTACACATGTATGTATTTTACTTATCATTTTTTTCTTATGAAAATCTATTGGATATAATGCGTAAAATACGAATGGAGTTAACGCAAATCTTCTTATATTTAAATTTTGTTGTAAACTACGTAACATTTAATTTGCAATATATTCAATATTTCGAAATAATCTGGTTATGATTTCAATATAACTTTTTAGAATAGCAATTATACAAGTGTTTTAATGGCAATTCTTTAATCATCGCAAGAATCATTAAAAAATATTAAATTCTGAACTTAGTTATTTTCAATATTTATCATTATTGATAACAGAGTAAATGATTTTAACAATAATTTTTATAATTGCAAATTTCCTAATTCTATCTGCTGCATTAAGTGCTAGGGCTATTATAAATTGCATTAATGTAGTTACTAGTACAGATGCGGAGGCACAAGAAAAAATGCCCTGTACGTGTATTTACATTTTTGCTTTAGAATAGTTGCACCACTGGATAATGCCAGTCATATCTGGTGTAGTATTATCTCAAACATACTCTTTGCTATCCACATTCGATAAATACGACGTCAAGAAAGGTGGATTTAACTCTGTCTAAATAAAATGCCTTGTGTAAAAATATCTTGGCCAGTTGTAATAGGTGTTATCCATCCAAATATTGGAGGTTGGGCCAGTGGATATATTACCAGAAAAAATATTAAACCTTGGTATGAGGTAATTAAACTAAACAATTTTTAAAACTGTTAAAATCTAATCACGTAACATACAGTAAAGTCGAAACATTTTAATCGATACATGCTGAGTAGCTTTTAGTTCAAATTTTCTTATTGACTGTAAATTGTCATAGTATACCGGAAAGTCAGTGGCGTAAAATTTAAATAAAAATTATATGTAAATAATAACATTTTAGTTTCGTATAAGTACATTATTTGCTATAATATAATTATGAAAAATGTACAAATTTGATAATATATTTTTTTTTATGATTCGTGATTTATATCGCGTTTCTGGAAAATTTGCTATATTGTAGATAGTAAAATATAAAGTCATTTTAGATGCCAATTTCACATTTTGTATAAATTTATGAAATTATCAATCAAATGTCAGCTTTTATTTAAGAAGTTTTACTTTCAAAAGTAATATTTTTAAAATTCGTTATTGGTGATCAAATCATTTTTAATATAAATATTTGTTATTGACTGGCAATAATTATTAAATAAATTAAGTTTCAATTAATTAACTGTTAACTACTTATACTTTATATAATTTTCATTTTAAATTTCTAACTCTCAAATATTATTAATGCTTTTTATTTTATTGGAATTAGTTTAATAAATAAATTATAAAATTTTATGTTCAATATTCAATAGTCTTTAAAAAAACCTACTTGGGTACCACCAAATTGGATATTTGCTCCAGTATGGACAACTCTTTATTGTACAATGGGGTACTCTTCATATTTAGTATGGAGAGATAGTGGTGGTTTTAGAGAGGCTGCAATACCACTTTCTATATATGGAACTAATTTAATACTAAATTGGTCATGGACACCATTGTTCTTTGGATTACACAACCTGAAATGGGTACCTTGATGGAAATAACTATGTTATCCTGTTTCAATGATGATTCTAATCACTTACATTTGTTGCACTTTTAGGCTCTGTATGAAATCGCAGTATTATGGGGAAGCACTGCAGCAATGGGTATTGCATTTTACAATGTAAATCCAATTGCTGGCTATTTGACCATTCCATATTTAGCATGGAATTCTCTTGCTACAGCATTGAACTATGTACTTTACAGAGATAATAAACCAAACACACAAACTGTTACATATGAAAAGAAGGAATAGTAGCTAATATTTTTTTAGCAAAACGCAATAGTGTGGAACATTACCCGATGAAACAACGCTTCATATTTTACTTTTTTTTATAATTATTGTATCACCATTATTTAATAAAAAATGTGCCTTGCATTGAACGCACAATGCTGTTAGTATACACGTTTTTATTATTTGATATGAAATAAAGGTTAGTTAATCAACCATACGTACATTACAATATAATATATATATATACATATATATATATTATATATATTTTATAATATATATATTATACATATATCATATAATATATATATTACATATATAATTATAATTCGCATCATTAATAAAATCATATAAAGAAACCTGTAAAGAATCACTTTCGTTCTCTTTTATGGGATAATCTACCCTATTCTGCGTAGATCTAACAAAGTTTACTATATTACGCTTAAATCTTAGTTTTGCTTTTCTTTCTACAATGTCATCTTTGTAAATATGATCAATGAATTAACATTTTTTATACAGAATAGGGCAGGATATCTTACACAAGAGAGGTATCGAATACGGTACGGGTTTGGGCGGGTCGCTGCATTCTGCTGCCGTTTTTCACAAGCGCTATGTAGGATCCGTTGCATAAATGTAACCTTGTTGTTGAAGAACATATAAACGTTTTTCAACGGCATCTTTGTCTGAAATAAAAAGGACATTATTTTGTAATACTTTTAGTCAAAATATTGTATTCGAAATAAGTAAAAAAGAATGATAATTATTCAAGAAAAACAAATTACATTTAATAAGGAGGGCTCTATCCTGACTGTGACTGACATGCTGTGACAAAGAATGCAACAATATCTGTGCTGTATGATATCGCTGGAAACATTCTGCAGGATTTCCAAATAATTCGTCGAGTGCTGCTGACTGACACTGTTACAAAAACATATATGTGTAAATATATATGTACACTCATATAACTAAGAATTAAGTTAATTAAATATGTACCATTTGTATAGCATGGTTGTAAAGGATTTTGTCTGCTGTGGCTCCTGTCTGATGAAGAAGCCCAGCACTATTGAGCTGCTTACATTCTGAGAGGCACGATTTGAATTTTTCATTCATTGTATTCACAACTAAAACACAATGGAATTTCAATAATGTTGAATTGTAAACATATTTCAATTAATGTATCATCATAATGAATCATCATAATTCTAATTAATGTAATTATATAAAATTTTACCTTCTTTAACGTTAGCAGTTGGTTGTAATCTGCCAGCTTTTAGTTGTTGAATTGCAAGACTTAATCCAGAACTCAGCCACTGAAGAGCTCTAACAAGTAAAATTACTTGTTCAGCTCTTCTTCTTGTTGCGGCATTACTCGCTTGTTCAATACCGCCTAAAGGCGCACCCAAAGGTCCTGCTCTCGTCCTCGCTACCTCACATACACATTCGCACAATGCAACAACAAAGTTTAACTTCGCTAATATTTCGTTGTGTTCTCGTTCCAAAAGTGTTTCTTCTGGGAGTTCGGGTGCAATAAACGTTAACGGACGATCATCTGTTATTGTAGGATTTATGTCTGGTAGAAGATTTTGGAAACTTCCTGCTTCTGTAAATTCAATATAATGTGAGATAAATCATTTGATAACCTTTTTTATATTACAAGAGTAAAGGGGAGTTAAACTTTGAAGATTATCCAAATTAAATACCAGATATTTCAGGAAGAGTGACAGCTCTTGTGCCAAAAGGAATAACGGGTGAATGCCTCAATGTGTTGTTATTATCTTGAAATGCTCTTGATGTAGGCGAACCCAACACTGCCAAGGGCCCTGTCAGTAGCGGCGAAGATGCACTATTATTTCCAGTTGAACGTCGTAACGGCGAAGATCCACTAGAGGTGTGTGAATGTCTTGCAACAGGACTCACCTGCCATGTATTTGGCGGCGGAGGAGTTTCGCTTAATCTAATAATTATCTCAATTGAATAGTATTACAAGTAAAACAAATAAAATGATTTTTTATAAGCAAAATTTGCATACCTTCTGCTGGGTGGTGTACCAATGACGAACTGAACACTAGGTGGACTAAGGGAGCCAATGTCAGGAGCATGACTTCTATGAGAATCCACTCCACGTTTCATACTAATAGGTTGAGAACGTGGAACAACACTACTTCCAGACCTTGTATTGGTAGAAGGAGATGGTGGCTGTGCAATACTTCTCTGAGATGGAACTGGAATCGGTTCCGAAATGGGAAGAAAGCATGGTCTTGGTGGACTTAGTGCTTCTCTGCTTGTTTGTTTAATATACCTAGGGAATTCGCAATAAAATAATATCGGGAATATAATCATCATCAGAACTTTTTATAAAATAAAATTAAATTACTTACTTAACTTGTTGTGTGTTGGGATTATTGTCTGTGTCGCTACTGAGATCACTTGGCACAAGCACAAAGTCATCTTCAGGACTGGAACACGGACTAGTTGTCTCTGGTTCTGATCTTGTAACAGCCGTAGCTCCTTCTTGAATTACTAATATTCCTGGAGAAGCAGGCAGTTCAGTAGGAACTGGACTTGGACTTTCTCGAGAACCTTGGAGGAAAGGATGTCCGAAAAATTCATCAAAAGGCATACGATCTCTGGCATTGCGCCGTAAAAGACCCATTAAAAGATCCGAAAGTACAGGTGATGTTCCAGGTGGAATCCTAATACAAAAAAGATTGAAATATGTAAAATGTTTCATACATGTTACTCGTTTGATTTCTACTAATAACAATATCTTATAAATTACACATACTTAGGTCCAAGATTTGCATTTTTTTCATAAAACGATTTCAGAGCTTGAGGTGTGTGAGCTTGAAACGGCGCTTTCCCAGTAAGACATTGAAAGACTATTGTTCCTAAAGACCATAGATCTGCTTTTGCATCATACTGAAGTGACATTATAACTTCAGGTGCCATATACATTGGTGATCCACATAAAGTGGCAGCCATCACACCATCTTGTAAAAACCTAGCAAAACCAAAATCCGCTGAAACATAAAAAAATTTGTAATGCAATTAAGTTAGACTACATTTAAACTTACTATTGATAGATTCTTACCAATTTTTAATGTTATTTGATGTGGTTGCGGACAAGCTTTACCACAATTATGACTGAGCAAAATATTTTGTGGCTTAAGATCCCTGTGGACTACACCTTTGGCATGTAGTGCTTTCATTGCACCTGCTAATTGCCTCAAAAACACTCTGATAGTATCTTCAGAAAGAGTGCCCTTTGCTAATAAAAGCAATAAAGATGAAATGATAGAATCAATAGAGATGATCTTTCGCTTTTGTAGATATCATTCCAATGGTCTAATAAGAAATTTCTAGACAAAACATACCACTTAAATAATCAGCTAAGTCCCCACCATTACAATACTCCATAACCAGGAAGACATTATGATTAGACTCCTAAACGATAAATTTGCAGTTGTGTTAATGTATATAAACATAAGTATATTAACTTTATAACTAATAAAGTTAAAATCATTTAAAATTTATTTTATATCTAATAGCAAAAGCATTATACTAACCTTACAGTCCAATAATGCTACAACATTTTCATGATGCAATTCTGTTAGTTCCTGAAATGTAATGTATTAGTCAACAATAAAAATCATTATACAACTGTTAATAAAACACAGAATATATACGGCTTTTTTAAACAATATAAATTAATCTCAAATGTTTTATTGAAAAAAAATTCTTATCTCAGTTTTCAAATTTCCTCATAACAAATATTGTGCTTTTCTAAATAATTAATTTATGAAATATGGAGAAAGGATTATCCTCGTATGACTCAATGTTTTTGGTTAAAACATGTTGAAATGAATATATTGCAAGTTAAATAGAGGCAATGTTTGCATAATGTAGTTTCAATAAAAACAATAAATGCAATTCATACACAAAACCATTCACTTCTGAAATAAGAATACAAATATAAAAAATTAGATTAAAAGCCGTAGCATGCATTGTGACCATCAATATTGTATCAACAAACCTTCAGAATTTTAATCTCCTTTCCAAGCAAGTTCTGTGACTTTCCCAAATTTTTTTTAGTGATACTTTTGATTGCCACTACAAAATTTGGTTTCTGCAAAAATAAAACACATATCGTTGTTGTAAGTAATTGAAGTCAAATCATGTTTATAATTTCATCGATGATCATATTTTGAGATCAAGAAAAACCAAGAGAACTCACTTTACGATTTCTACCTCTGAAGACCACGGCGAATGCGCCGTGGCCTATCAGATCTTTCGTGTTGTACTCGTAGTCGCCGACAATTTCCATTCTTGATCGTAATAATTCGGCGATCAAGAATGTTTCACCGATCTTTTACAGGCAAGGTCAACAGTTTACAAACATAGAACGACAGGCAAGGAAGATGCATCGCCTGCGGAAAGATCGATACGCGTTGTAAGAAAAGTCGCGGCCCGTAGTATTTTCTCTTGTGATGTCGTTTCTCTTCACCGACGATGTCTTCAACGGGAAAAATGATGTCGGTCTACATCTTGTCCACCCTCATGAGGTCACATTAATCATGAAGTCGTATCACCGCACTAACGATAGAGTATGCTCAAAAATACAAAACACGACGGAGCACCCACGGTACAGTTGCCGTCACAAAATGTCAGGCAATCGCGCAAGAGGTCGTGTTAACGTCGACAGGCACGTGACCAAGACATGCGAGACCCGTAACCTAAAGTTCCCACGAATTCATACACAAAAAAGCACAAACATTCGAATGATTTTTATGAACATTGTCACAAATATTTATTATGATTTTATTTTTCATATATATTAAAAAAATCATAAAACAATGCTTGAAAACATAAATGATATTTCTAAACAAATTCTATATGGTGCGCACTGTATGACATACCGATGCTAATAATAAATGAAACCATATGTCTGTTTCAATCAAAAAGGTTCTTAATGTAGATTTTTTACGACGAGACATAAAAGTAATAGTTGTGTAGTATCTCGATAATTAATGTGAAATATTTCAAATATTTTTGACAAATAAATTCTATGCATCATTCATTGTATAATAATGAATAGATTAAAATTTGTATTATTTTTATTTTATACATATATTTAAGGAGAAATACAATCAACACTATGTACTTCAATTTGTAAGGAATGACAATGTTTACAGTGGGACGATACCGTTTCCGGTATTAAATGAATGAAAATAATATTTCCTATTTAAATTTTTACTTGTCATGATTCAAAAAGTTACAATGTACTAAATATTAACTTCTGATCAATAATACTATCGGAGTAATTCCTTAATAGCATTTTCTATTTTTATTATTATTGAAGCATTTTAAGTGGGTTACAACTTGCCAAGATGCAGCCCTGCGAAAACTAAAATATAACGACAGTCAGCTGGGATCGTAGAAAGCAATCATGCACGCGTACTATACATAGAGCCAAATAGACTAACGTTATCTTCATATATTTAGACATCTTCCTATTCCGTAAATGTAAATATAATGAATATATGCGTATAACATTTCAACGGCTTCTTGATCGATTTCAAATCTCTATAAATAGGAAATAAGTCAATAAAATATAATAAACTAAAATTAATTGATCAATCTTTTTTATTTAAGTTAAAGCAATAATTCTTTGTTCGTTGTCATAAAAAGTATGTTTCATGACAATGGTATTGTTCGTAAAATTTGTATTGCTACCACCAAAACATAATGTACACAAAAATATAAACATTAAAATACATTTGTCTTTTATATTGTTTAGCCAATTTTAATATTAATTGATTTTCTATTTAAAGTATTTAAAAATCATTACATATAAATTATAAATTAAATATGATTTTGGTATTAATTGTGTAAGAGAGCCAGTGACGATATTAAGCGCGAAATTTAAATCTTGCGCTTCATGTATCAATAATCGAGTCGGATACTAGTTGTGCGCCATCTAAATGGTGGGATTCGTAAATTAAATTCTATTTTTCTATTAAAAATGTGATAACGCAAATATTTTTTATTCTAAATGTTGTTATTTTGCGTCACAATCATGAACATTTAAATAAATTGTTGTGTTTATTTAATACACAATAAAATAGTTGGAGTGGATATGAACACATAACCTTACATTGTGGTATATACGCTGTTTTTGGTGTCTATAAAATTAGGACAGAATTAAATTCTATTTACATATTCAATATGGAAGTGTAAGTGATTATTTTGTTTTTGTATCGATAAATATTTCATTAATTACATGGTTACTTAAGGCTTTAAATCCGAGTCTTTACTACTTTATTTCAGACTTAAAGAATGTTCAGCATACTTGAGTAACTATGAAGTTTTGGATATTCTGCAAAATATAAAAGCAAATAAAAAGCAAAAGATGAAACAAAATCAGTTAGCCACAATAACTTATCAGACTATAAGATATTTAGAAGAGACTCCGTGTAGAAGGCAGTCATCTGAAAAAATTAAAGATTTCTTGAAAGCAATGGAATCTGTCAAGTTAACAAAATGTGAAAAATTAACTCTTCTAAACGTATGTCCCAAAACACCTCTTGAAATACAACTGGTATTACATATTATTATTGTAACAAAACAAATAATATGCATACCCTTTAAAGTTAAATTTATACTGCTGTATTCTTATAGATTGTGGAAGATAGTGAAGATCGCTTGAACGATCAAGAAGTAGAATCTTTACTTCAAGTAATAACAAATCACTTAGATGATGATGAGCAAGATGACAAAGATGGGTAATATGTTTTTACTATTTTAGCCTTATAAATTTTTTAAAAATATTTTATGTGTTATGTACATTTTATTCATAATAAACATGGAAATAGTATAATATTAAATACAATTGTGCATGTAAGATTTTTAATTGGCCCATTATCTTTTTTGATCTCCAAGATTATCTATTGAATCTTCTTCAATCTGAAAATTCATTCAGTAATGTAAATTTGTATATTTTCTATTTCTATACAAAGTAATAACTTGTCTTACCTGTGGCCATTTTTCTGGTATCACCGCAAATAAATCATCCTTTACATCTCCTTGTATAACTATTTCATCATCTCCTGTTACACTAGAACCACATGCGAATCTACTACCAAAAAATTTTGCAGCTATTTTTAAATCTATGTCTGAAAATTAACAGAAAAGTTATAATTTATTAGAAAATTAGTTTCTTGAAAAGAATGAAATATATATAGATAAGTATTTTCTATTACCAAAAGTACTAAGACCAGTTACAACTGTGACAGATTTCTTTTTTCCTCTAGGTGCTCTAGACACAGTCACTAATTTTGGAACATCCTCTTTCTTCTTTGTCTTGAGCATACCTTTACCACCACGTTTTTGACGTTTCTTTTCATCTTCACCTCCACCGGCTTCAGTAGTATTATCTTCTACTATTCACAAATGAATTAAGTAATATAATGTTTTTAATTAACTACAAATATATTAATTTATTTATAAAAATTATAATTACCAAGTTTAACTTTTTCAAATTCTGTTGGTAAGTTTCTTTCCAGCCATTGCTTACATTTTTCATATTCTGGATAATATTCACAGTACTGTTATACAAGGGAAAAGAGATTAAATTTTCAAACATTAATATTTTGTCATACAATATTAATTTTAAATATTGATAATGCGAAATCGATATTATCTCACCTCGATAGGAAGAGAGCAGTTTCCACAGTATTGTACTTGAATCGGATAAGTGACATTAGGATCGGGTCCTAAACGTAAATTTGACTGTTCTTCTGCCGACATTCTAAGACGCTTAACCTCACTATTCTAAAACTGGACAACGTTTCGTTTGAGAAAACTTTAACAATTCTGTAATTCGTCTAGTTTATTCTTATTTTTCGGGAGGAAAAATGCTTTTCTATTATTCTGTAATATTTTCTGAAAAATAAAGTAGGAACTGTTACCTATTCAAATGGACACCACATAAGGTTAGAAATCCGTCATCTAGTAATTTTAATTCTGTCTTGCTCCGCAAGCCTCCATTTTCAACAATTGCTACCAATCAAAGAACGCTCCGATAAAGTTCAACTGCAGAAGGAACTTCAACCGTTTGATACATCGGCAACAACAAATAATAAACGCTGGTAAGAAAATTAGGGGTGGATCACGTGACAGAAGAATCCAATCGGAGCGATTTGCTCGATAAGTCGCACGGGGAGGAAACCAATCGCGCACATTAGACTTTGTACTTCGTTCGAAACGCACGTGCGGTAGAGAAAAGCGGCTCAGTGTACTCCGGAGTTAGTGTGCTGCCTCGCGAAAAGAGAAGGACCTTCTTTCAGGGCAAATTTTGAAAGGTGTGTGCGCGTGTTACTGTCGGATAAGAACGTGCCGGGCTAATAAAGAGTCGTGTAAAAAGTCGAGAGGAATTGTTAAAGGAAAATGACACTGGGCGCACAAATCGAGGCTTCCACAGAAAACGGGAGCATGAAAATCCCACTACTGAACGGCAATGAGGATCAAACGACTACTGGTTAGTGTACAATAATTTTCAAATCTACACCCTTTAATTTTGATATTTTTCGAGGTTAAACAGCGTCGCTGATGACGTTATGTAATGATTCGGGTGTCGTCAGGTTACCGTGTTCCGTTTACTTTAATGTGTGCTTTAACGATGCCGCCTCGGCCAAAAGCCGGGCCCTCTGTGTTATGTAACGCGCGAATTGCGCGAATCTCTATGTACCGTGAGGTCATGTGAGCCACGAGTTTCGGTAGAGGGAAGCTAGCAGAAGACGCGATTCTCTGCTAGCAGACGAATTTTCACTTTCTCATGGTTCCAATTATTATCAGCGACCATGCTCTCTTTATTCGTCGACATTCTCGTCGTTCATTTTGCAAGCAGTTGCACAAGAACGCATGAACGTATCATTTGACGTGTTTTATTCTCCGAAGACACACCATCAAATCGATGCGCGATTTCAATTAAAGCTTCTGTTACCCACGCGAATTTTAAAGCGTTATCACGATATTACGAGACATACCATGGAAAAATTAATTCCTCAATAGCACGTGATTAATATCTCTTCAAATAAAACCATGTAACCTGTTCTATATCATTCGTTTCAATACATCTTTTCCGTTTTGAGTATCAAATACGATTATTTCTGAAATACCATGCAATATAAAGGATTAGTGAATCTACTGTTATTACTGCTTTTTATTGTTCAATATTTGTTGAGGCATGTGCTGTTTGTGATATTTTTTGATTACAAATCTTATTGAACGGGACATAGTAGTCAAACTAATGGTCGATAGTGATCGTAATACATAATTTAGATTTGAATAGTATGTATACGGTTTTCGAAAATAATGTTTGGATTATGTTAACGTTTTCATTATTCTGAATTAGATAGCGCAAAGAGACTCAAGTTAACGGGTAATATTTGTTTGTAACAAAAATGATGTAAATTGAGCAATGGTGTTTATTTTTTCCAATGAGGCGATAATTCGGTTTCTCCCAAGCCACATGTTTAGTTCGTTTTTCAATGTTCAACGGTCGATGGAAAGCAAAATTTTAACACTTTGCTGACCGGTCACGAATATACGTGTTTTTAATCCTGAACGTTTCTGGCCGGTCACGAGTTAACTCGTGTTTTCATATCCGAATGTTGCTGACTGGTCACGAATCAACTCGTGTTTGCACTTACATTAATGTATGCAATTTCTAAACTTAAAAGTAACAGAGATGCATCTTTATCGCAACTATAATGTACAAAAAAATAAAAAAAGCAATACAAATATTTCCTATTAGAAATAGCCAGAGAATAGGTAACTGATAGTTTAACTGAATGTAGCATAGAGTCTGGCAATTTTTTCAGTATCTTTAAAAGTGTTCTATATACAGATTTACCTAAGACTTTCAAGAAAATTAAAAGATCATATTTTAGAAAAAATAGTAACTAGCACAAAAAAATCCCATTAAGATATGTAAAGTATTCTCTTTAAAAGGAGAACGCAGTAAAACTCGATGTATTTGCAAAACATTTATACCATTGCATATAGACAAAATGCTATATAATACACCATACTCGAAAAAATGATTAAATATGTATAAAAAGTTTTATTTTAATTCATGTTGTGAAAATAAAGCATATTAAAGTGTATTTAGATGTTTTCATTTTATATTCAGTTGCGGAATAATAGCCAATTGCACGGGATAGTTTTGGTTTGAAATAGCTAGTCAATAAAGTGTTAATTTGAAAGAAACCTATAATTTCGAAGGGACGTTGATGTTATTCGTCAATATCAATTGATATTAGGCCCATTCTGTTAATTTGCTCTTCGTTTAAAGCTGTCTTTTCTCGAAAAAAAGGGTGGAAGAAAACACGTGCATGTTAATGACCTCGCGCGCATAGGCGTAGTTATGAAGAAATTAACGTTCGAAAAAGTAATATAATATGTATTAAAAAAATATATTATGAAATTTAGATTATTATCTTTTTATAAAGACTTTGTAGCAAAATCGAGGTGTTTATATCGGTGCAAGAATTATTTTTTAAAAAATAGATATCAATGTTTTGAAAAATGCAACTTTTTATTTCTGTCATTTTGACTTTTTGGCATTATTTTCGAAACTATTCTAACAATTATTACAATAATTTTTAATATTTTAAATCGAACCGCGTTTAGACAAAGATGTCAAAGGGTAGAAGGTATTATATTCAAATGATAATGGGCCAGTGGTATTTTGCAAAAGGTCATGTGTTTTGAAAGAACAATGGCTAATTGCAAAGATTATCGATAATAGGGGTTATCGGTCTTCCTTCTATCGTTGTTTCCTTGTGCTTTAGTTTAATTCTGATACAATAAAATGATATTTTATTGCAGTGTATTGCACGATTTTAAAATCAGGCTAAATTACGTAAAATATATTTTGAATTATTATAGTAATTGTATAGGATAACGTAGCATTTGTATATTAATACAGGAAATTTTGTAGCACTTTTAAACAAATCCAATAAATGTTTAGTTTACTTTACAAGGTGAATACAATTTTCGTAATTAAATTGTCGTCAAGTACGCAAACTCTAATGATTCAGTTAGAAACTTACTCACACGTGTTTGTATTATAAATGATTTTGGAACCAGCTAAGCTTTCGTGCATAAAACACGAGGATAACGGTGAAAGCAAATATAATAATTAACCTTGTACTTTGTTAGTCAATCGCGAATATTTCACCGGCATCGAATTTGAGATTTGTTGTCTAATTCAAGTATTTTTGGTTACTTTTAATTCGGCTAAGTTCTGCAAGACTGCTTTTCTGTTACAACACTATCTTGTTTAACCTTCTATCTTATATAACTTCTAGTTTTGCTTTTGTTGTTTCACAAGTAATTGAAAGGTGTATCATTTTCTTCGTATAATTTAACTTTGAAAGATACAAAGACATACTTTGAATGTAGGTTATGTTGACAGGTTAAAAAGATGAAGATATCGGAGTGTAAAGCAATTTAAGTTTAACTTAACTGCTTCCGATATTTGTGATTTCCAAATTTATCGTTAATAAATAGATTCTATTTTTCTAATATTATATCAAATTCCTCCTTGTGTTTTTCGTTTACCTTTTTCCTTAAATGCAATCATTAGTAATTCTGTGCCGGCGCTTTATTAGATAATTGAGAGATAATAATCTAAGAGAAACCAGTGAAACAAGATAACGGGCCCAAAACGATTTCGTGTTTGCTTTTTCTACGCGATCTTATCTTCAAGTCTCTTATTGCTTCATTCGTTATCGTCTTTCCCGATAAGGTCGAAATAAAAAATTTAAGGGAAATTTCAGAAAGAAACAAACTAACTTTAAAATATAATAGTGAAATATTACGCGATAAAACGGTGATACAGCAATTGGTTTGCATGATAAACTTGTGAAAACCTCGATATATGTACTCGCACCAATACAGCTGAAGAATTGAATTATTATGATAAGAAGTTCTTTTACAATGATAGAATGGAATTATTTGATAACGTTCGTATTTTCAGTGTCAAGATTTTTCTGTTCTAGTTATGGAATGGTCATATTTTTCGATCTTATTTTTTATTAAAAATCTTTGGTCAAAAATCTATATACATATCAAAATTGCATCTTAATTGTATTTACTAAAGTAGTCTTTAGTTAACGTTAAATAAATGTTTTTAATATATAATTTTCAAAAAAGCTCAACATTTTTTATTTTTAGTGTATTATCATGAAGAAATATTAATACTTCCGGACAAACGTTTTGTAGAAGCACTAGAATTTTTAGTTAAAAACTAATTTTGATGCATAATTGATGATTGTTTGAAACATTGAACAGTTTAAAAGTATTACTCGTATTCAAGCAAAAAGATGTTTTCATTAAAATTGATTATGCGATCTACAATGATATTATAAACATTGTGACTGTACTTTGTTGACACAAAATTTTCGTATATTCTTGTATATTTATCGGGCGTATTTAATTCAAATTATGTGTATCATTCACGACATTATCGAATTCTAGGCAATAGTATAACTTTACAAGATTGTAAATTATCTCTAGTAAATGGTTGAATATCAATCGCGTCTAAGGCAAGAATTATTAGATGAAACATAATAAATAATAATAATAATAAAATAATAAACACTATTATTCATTTTCAAAAATACCGCGACAATCCAAATTTTGTGATTATATTATTCTCTGGGAAAAGTCGTGGAAATAAATCAGAATTTTATCTTGATGTAAAATATAATTTTTTAAACAATTGGGAATCAATTGTAACAAAGAATTAGAAGGGACAATATGGATTTGTAAATTAGTAGAAACTGTTTTCGTGAAGGCCGCTGAAGATCAAGGTCTCACGAGTGTAGGAATAATTCGAAATATCTTAGCCAACAAACATCGGCGTGGAAGTAAGAAAGAATACTAAAAGCGGGCTGCTTAGTCTAGCGCAATTTATAATGTTATATACATTCAAAATCAACGTACATTAGAAATAGATGTATATCGCAAAGTTGGTATCGATAAAAATAGTACGGCATTTGAGTACGTACTATTTACATTGCCGTTTATTTATAAGTGCATTGGTGAATGTAAGTGGTAGCCGCACGGATGCCCACTACCGTATCTATTCGAGAATGCACCCTGCTTCCAGAAGTATAACTCATGGAATTCCTTATTTATATTCTTGTTATTATAGATGTATTTTAGAAAAAAAGAAGCGTTAAAACACTATATATTTAAACAGAATTAAAAATGTTATATATACAATAAAAGACAAAACTTATATCGTATTGTTAAAATACAAATAAACAGCTTACAATAGTTTTTTGAATTTTACTATTAATTTGGTTACCATATTCAGTTTTTAAGATAACTATGGCAATGTTAGGGTTTAAAATCAATAAATGTTTTGATCCTTTTATACAACATTGAAAATAATTACATTTCATCCCTTAAAGTCCTTGATGTTTTGAAATCTAATCATATTACATACATTAAACAATACTACTTAGTTAAGTTCATCATATTTTATTCGTTGCTAATATTTGATTTACTCTTTAAAGTTATCTTGAGACTTAATCTCAATTTCATTAAGTTAAAATTTAAATATTTTCTCTATATGATAAACATACGTTATTCAATTGCAAAAGTAAGAATGAAGTTGGTGTTGGTATGGCATGTCTATGTATTGTTCAAAGTAATTAGACCATCTACTCAAATGACTATCACTTCTCGAAGTATCCCATCTTTAGTGTCACCATCACACTATGTAAGTCATATAATTAATAAAAATTTTACTATGTCATTACATATATTAACTGGAATTAGACAAGTGATTTTCACTTTATAAACTATAGCATTTGAATGAAGATATTAATTTATAAATTATGTTCAGATATGAAGCAAGCTGTAGAAGAAACTGGAAATATAAGCACAACCACAAAGAATGTAGTTGAAAAGGGTGAAGTTGAAGCCACAAAAGAGGAAGTAAGTGAGAAGGAAAAGGAAAAAGAAAAGAAAAATGAAAAGAGCGAAAAAGAAGTGGATGATGACAAGGATAAAGATGCTGCAAATGAACAAGAAGTTGTTTTCATTCAAGATATGGGATTCATTGTTAAAATTGTTAGTCCAAACGCAGAACCTTTTGATATTCAAGTCTCCAGTATGGAGCTGGTACAGGTAACTAATAACTTCTTAAATAATTCTTTCTATATTTATATAATAATAGAAAAAAATATTTTCTTCTCTGAATATATATTTACCCACATACACATACATATTTATTTATTTATTTTGTCTTAGGAAATTCATCAGTTGCTAATGGATCGCGAAGACACCTGCCACCGCACTTGCTTCTCTCTTCAGCTCGACAATAATACACTGGATAACTTTGCGGAGTTGAAAAATGTCGAAAGTTTAAAAGAAGGTTCAATAATTAAGGTTGTGGAGGAACCGTACACGATGCGAGAGGCCCGCATACACGTTCGACACGTTCGAGATTTATTGAAGTCCGTAGATCCTGCAGACGCTTACAATGGTGTAGAATGTAGCAGTTTATCGTTCCTAAATGTCGTCACCAATGGTGACATCCTTGAAAAAAAGAAGAGCAGAGCAGATTCAGTAGATTGTACTCCACCCGATTATATTATACCCGGATGTAAAGATAGGCCTTTATTACCTCTACAACCACAAGCTAAGGAGCAAAAATGTCCTCCATGTCTAAAAGTATGATTTAAAGTTATAAACGATTACATTACTATTTAACTTATTCCTAATATAATATATTCAATTTAATTCTTTCTTACAGGTTCTAACAACATCAGGGTGGAATCCTCCGCCCGGCTATAGGAAGCTTCACGGTGACTTATTATATTTACACGCGGTAACCTTAGAGGACAAACAATATTATTTAACTGCATGTGCTAGGGGTTTTTTCGTCAATCAGTCGACAAAAGAAGTGTTTAATCCAAAACCGGCGACCCCAAGCCATCTGTGTCACAGCTTAATTGAGCTACTGAATCAACTTAGTCCAGCATTTAAACGGGGTTTTGCTGCTATGCAAAGAAGGAGGACACAGAGGCATCCCTTTGAAAGAGTTGCTACACCATATCAGCTTTATGCATGGAGTGCACCTCAAATTGAACATACAATAGATGCAATACGAGCTGAAGACAGTACGTTTTATTTTAAGTAATTAAAACAGGATTGTTTAAATAAGTTGTGTCTTTGTAATATAGAATATTGTGTACTTAGTAATATACAAAGTATTTTTTTAATCTTATAAAATAATATTTTTGTATTCATAGCTTTCTCTTCTAAGTTGGGTTACGAAGAACACATCCCTGGGCAAACTCGAGACTGGAACGAGGAATTGCAAACAACGAGAGAATTGCCTCGGAAAAATTTACCCGAAAGACTGCTTAGAGAACGTGCTATTTTTAAAGTATACAAATCTTTCTAAACTTAAATATATTGTCAAGTACAGTATATTTGTATATTATTATTGACGAATAATTTAGGTTCATAGTGATTTTGTTGCCGCTGCAACTCGAGGAGCTGTAGCTGTAATAGATGGCAATGTGATGGCGATAAATCCAGGAGAGGAGGCGAAAATGCAGATGTTTATTTGGAATAATATATTCTTCTCCCTTGGATTTGATGTAAGGGATCATTATAAAGAACTCGGTGGAGATGCCGCTGCTTTTGTCGCACCCCGTAATGATTTACAAGGTGTCAGGGTTTATGCTGCAGTTGATTTACCAGGTCTTTACACTCTTGGTACCGTCGTAATCGACTACAGGTTTGTATGAAACCACAAACTACAACTAGTGAATTATTTGTATATACTTGTTCAAAGTTCAGTATTTTTTCACAATTTACATTTCAATCGAAAGGATATAAAGTTTTTGCAGTTTTGTAATTGCTCGTATTCCACTGTATAGAGGATATCGTGTCACCGCTCAGTCAATCATCCCAGGAATTTTGGAACGTGAGCAGGAGCAATCTGTTGTTTATGGTTCTATAGATTTTGGTAAAACGGTCCTGACGCATCCTAAATATCTCGAATTGGTAAGTAATTTAAGTAGTAGTGTTATATAATTGAGAAAAATAACTTTTTGAGTATTTTACATAATAGATTGTATTTTACAGTTAAACAAAGCCGGTCAACAATTAAAAATCCTTCCTCATAAAGTTATTAACGATGCTGGAGAAGAAATTGAACTTTGCAGTAGCGTAGAATGCAAGGGTATCATTGGAAATGATTCTCGACATTATGTGCTCGATTTACTACGGACTTTCCCCCCCGATGTCAACTTCCTTAAATGTATATCAACATTGATACAATTGTTCATACAATTAAGAGTATATTTGAAATTAATTTTGGTTATTTATTTTATTAATATTGTTATATCTGTTTTTTCTAGTGGAAGGTGTTGAGCTGAGCAAAGAGGCTAGAGCGCTAGGTTTTCCAATTGAGCATAAGCATAGATTAGCTTGTCTTCGTCAAGAATTGATCGATTCTTTTGTTGAAGCTAGATACGTTCAATTCATTAAACATGCCGCTGTTCATCTTCAGCAACTCACATCTGCAAGAAGAGTGCAGAAAGACAAAGAAACTACTGCTAAGGCAAAAATAAATTTTTTGTTGCACTTAATATATGTTGGTGTAGTCACTATTATAATTTAGCATTGCATAATTTCAGGAAGATAAAAAAGAAGAATTGAACGCCATTACAGTGGATAGCAATAAAGAAGATTCCACTCAATCACTTATTGAAGCAGATGAAGCCAAAAAAATTGTAGAGAGTATTACCGATTCTATTACTGGTGGAGAGAAACAAGAATGTAAATGTTATTTTTTAATAATATTTTAACATTTTTGGATTTATTAATGATTCTTTTATCCTTTTTCTTTTAGTGGAGGAAAGTACAAAAGAAATCGTTCGAAGAGCAGCAGCAGCAGTGGGTAGTTTACGAGATGCTGAATTTGACGTCAGATTTAATCCAGACGTATTTTCACCAGGTCTACGACACCCAGATTCAAATGGCCCTGCCTTAAAAAAACAAAAGCAGTTGGTGCAGGATGCCGCTGACTTTTTGTTGACCGTACAGATTCCTACTTTTGTACGTTTAAAATTTTCTTTACCGAAACATTATCTTTGTAAAATTATTATCTGTTACCTACATTTAATTAAAATCTTGTGTAACAGATTCGCGAATGTTTAGACCACACAGCAGCTGCGATGGATGGTAGTACATTAATAGAAGCCTTACACGGCAGAGGCATCAATGTGCGCTATCTTGGTAAATTAGCAGCTATGTTAGCTGCAGTGCCACAGTTGCAATATCTGAATCGTATTGCCGTTTCGGAGCTCATTTTACGTTCTGCAAAACACATTTTCACATTTTACATGCAGGTATGATAATTAATAATAAAAGTTATGTCATTAATATCTGTGAACAAAGAATCTAATATTTATTTCTTCAGGGTACAGAATTGATGAGTCTTTCTGCTGCAATTAGTCACTTCTTGAATTGCTTATTATCTTCGGCACAAATTATTCATCCGCAGCAAAATCTAGAAGAAGTATGATGATATTAATCATAAGATATTGTTACATATATTCATTGAAAACATTTAATTATAAGGCAGGTGAAAATTGATATAATTATCGGTTTTAGCTTCAGAGTAAAACAGCAAAGCGGCGCAATAAAAGAAAAGGTAGAAATAATGGTCCACTACAATCCGAAGTGGAATGGGCATCTTTGACGCCTAAGTCTCTGTGGCAACAAATTAAAGGTGATTTAAAAGCCTATTACGATTGGGAGACACTGAGCCCAGAGTCACTGGACGCTACAATAGATCATTTTCATCTTCAAAAAATCTCTTTGCTTCGTGGTTTTTGTATAAAGACTGGCATCCAAATATTATTGCGTGAATACAACTTCGAGAATAAGAACAGGGCTACCTTCTTTGAAGAAGATATACTCAACATATTCCCTGTGGTGAAGCATATCAATCCTAGGGTGAGTAATAAATTTCAAATAAAAAATGTGTATTATGTACATTCTCATTATTTAATAATCACATTATTTTTATCAGGCTAGCGATGCATATAATTTCTATACAACAGGTCAAAGTAAAATCCAGCAAGGTTACTTAAAAGATGGTTATGAATTGATCAGCGAAGCACTAAATCTTCTGAATAACGTTTACGGTGCTATGCATCCTGAAATTGCACAATGTCTCAAAATGCTCGCGCGACTAAATTATCTAA
Source organism: Ptiloglossa arizonensis (assembly GCF_051014685.1). Classification (NCBI taxonomy): domain Eukaryota; kingdom Metazoa; phylum Arthropoda; class Insecta; order Hymenoptera; family Colletidae; genus Ptiloglossa; species Ptiloglossa arizonensis. Next base: position 23,487,404 of record NC_135049.1, read on the forward strand.
TGGGTGATCATGGTGAAGCTCTTGCTACTCAACAAAAAGCAGTTCTTATGTCAGAAAGAGTTAACGGAATTGATCATCCATATACCATTACCGAATACGTAAGTATTGGATAAAAAATTTAATCCATCATTTAAGATTAATAATACTCATCACAATTCTAATATTATTTTTATTATTTTCTTGAAAGATTCATCTTGCACTGTACTCTTTTGCAAATGGTCAAGTTTCTGTGTCACTAAGGTTACTATACAGAGCACGTTACCTGGCCTTATTAGTTTGCGGCGAAGATCATCCAGAAGTAGCACTCCTCGATGTAAGTGTTAATACAAATCTTAAATATTGATTTACTCTTTGACGAAGTTTATTAATATTATCCACGTTAATTGTACATTCAGAGTAACATTTCATTGATACTCCATGCTGTTGGGGAATATGAATTATCACTTCGCTTTTTGGAACATGCATTGGCCCTAAACCTTCGGTACTACGGTCCACGATCTTTGAAGGTCGCCGTCTCTTATCACCTTGTTGCAAGGACTCAGTCTTGCATGGGTGATTTTCGCGCAGCTCTAAACAACGAAAAAGAAACTTATGCTATATATAAGCAACAATTAGGCGAGGACCACGAAAAGACCAAAGAAAGTAGCGACTGCCTGAGACATCTTACACAGCAGGCCGTTGTCCTACAGAAAAAAATGAATGAAATTTACACGGGTAAATCGAGTGTCAGTTTGCCGCCGATTCAGGTGCAACCACCTAGCATGGGATCCGTATTGGACATGTTGAATGTAATCAATGGGATTCTCTTCGTTCAAATCAGTCAGCAGGATATCGAAAACTTTAAAGCGGAAATAGAGAAGCGGCAAAAGGAGCAGACACCTGAAGGAGACATCAAGACGATCCAATATGAGAACAAGAAAAATGAAAAGGAGAATAAGAAGGACGAGAAAGAAAATAAGAAACTAGAGAAGAACATTGAAGTGCAAAAAGTGGAGCCGAAAAAGCTGGAGGAAAGCAAAACTACGTTAGAACCAGTAGTAGTCGCAGAGAGCTGAGCTCGTTTCAAAGAGTCAACGATGATACTTAGTAGTTTTTTTTCTCTGAGTCCTAGTCTTTCCCTATCCGCGTCCAGTCTTTTTAAGAGTAACGCGAGTATGGCATATATAATTGATTGGGATAAAATGGAAATAGCAGCGTTTGCTCTATGAAGCACCGTTATTATTCGGTGTTTTGTACACATTTACAAAGTGCTAGCAGGTTTGAACTTTTACTGTGTGGCGATACCTGGGTGCTCGCGATGCTCGATGTTTTGCCAAGCCACAGAATTTATTTGACTGATTTATGACTGCATACAACAAATATAAAACTGGTTCTTCACTTGTGTAAATAATTCAAGCAAAAAGGTATCATTGCCTTAGTGTTCATGCTTGTCATCACAACGTTCACAATTTGATTTGTTTACAGATCTAATAAAACACCACGAACTAAAATCGCGTTGTTCTAGAGGCTCAATTAATCGTACATTGTAACGACAAAAGCTATCGATACTACACACGCTACACTTCTATTAATCAACAAAATAATAATTAGTGTTTGTTCCAGTGTACCACACAAGTGTTGCTAAACTAAAAGGGAACGCGAAGTATCGAAAAAATCAAGCGGTACAAGTATCTGTAAAACAAATAATGGACGTTTATTATCGTAGAATATAAGTCAATCGGATTTTGCTTTTTTTTTTGTACGTCTTTGATAGTCTATTTTATTAGTACATTTGAGATCATTGTGTTGTGCTATCTAGGCATCGCTGTCATTTTTCCATCCTAGTTGCCATCGTTAAACTTACTGCATATTGAATATATGAGAATATTTAATATTTTCAGATTATTAATTTATGGTTGGCCTTGTTGGGTTCAGTACAAATACTATAAATAATTGAATTTTCTTGTCGAATACATATCTTTGTTAAATTCTAAATAACTGAAATGCTTTTAGAGTACAAACTACTTAAAAATAATTTAAACTTTTAAAATGTCAACAAAAAAGAAGCAGTATTTGTATTATATTCAACAAGAACAATGTATACAGCTTTATTGTTCAGTTTTATTTTACCATGTACATCACTTTAAAAAACTTTTTTCATCTTTTCGATCATTATAATTTTATCGCTATGTTATGCGAGGGCTTGAATCTGAAAAGAATGTTGAATTTTAAAGATTTTTCTTTACTATTTATATGAAAACTGAGATGCTTTGTAAAGATTGGTGACAGCGAAAGCATGGTATAAATGGCAAATGCATGCGTTGTTGCATTCATGATCGTTGATAACAGTTATCGGAAACAGCTCATTAGTAAAGTTATTATAAAAGTAGCGTCAATTTACTATTACTACTAGAAGTACCGCAGTTAGTCCTAGAGTTGTAAGAATGAGAATCAACTGCTACCGAAACGTTAATCTACATCATTTCATATTCGATCATACTTCTTTATATCAAATGGCATCTATTATAAAATGGGTATTAAACATTTATTATACAATCAAATCAAATTAAGTTGAGAAAGAGATCAATCATTTGTTGATACAATTTTAAACCAAACATTATTTTGTGTTCTATGTCAGTTATGTTTATACTGATAATGAAAGGCGAATGAGTGAATATGCCGTGTAGTTTCTGTTTAACAAATTCGTACACATTACAACATGGAATATTATATTGCACTTGTTAGTAAAAATGTACGATAAGGAATACTAGTTAATAAGGACTATTGATTATAAATAAAGTTAAATACTTGATTTACATATATTACCTGTTACATAACTTCGTAAAATCTGCGCGTAAAATAAATCATTTTGTATGGAACGTAAACTAATGTTCTAAGAAGACTCCACATTGTTTTCAAATGATGAACTTTCACCTTCTTCTAAATTGATGTTAGTTTCATGTACATCACTTTTACTTTTCTTTAACCGTTTTCTTTTCTTTTTAGATGGTCTTACATTTTGCTTTTTCGAATATTCTCTGACGTTCAATTTGTTTATTAAATATTGTTTGAACGTTTCTAAAGCATTTCTGCCACCATTTCCTTTCTCAAAGACCATAGATATTTTTACATTGTCATTTTCAGATTCTTCATTGTGTTCTATTACTTCAACAAAGAAATTACATATTAGCAAAGGATCTTTAGTAACAGATTCCTGCATTACGATTTGAATTTGTTTTTGTTGATCTGTATTTCCTGTACTACTTTCCATTTGTTTTTCTGCACCATCTGTACATTCTGTACTATCAGCTTCGTATTGATTCAATTGTTTCCTAGCTAATCGTCGCTTTCTACGTGCGTATGACCACGTATTATTTTTTGCAATTAACTGACATGACCAACCATTGAAATCATCAATAGGTGAGTTCAATTCCTTGATTTGTATCTATATATAAAATAAAAAGTATATAAAAATCTTGTGGATAAAATGTATCGGAAGATAAATAAACTACAATAATACATTCAATTCTTCCATTAACTCCTCTAAGAAATTAATTAGGTTGTCAAAGGAAGAAAATTTATCTCTCATGGGAAATAGTATTTCTGTTGGACGCTGTTCTTTTAACAGTTTTGCAATGTAATCTCCACTTTTTCTAATAACAGGGGCATTTGTTAAATTAATAACATCCATTGGTAGAAAAGACCAAGCCAGTCCCCATCTATTAACAAATATATTGGTTAATATATAATTTCATAAATGAAAGAATTGTTTTAAAATAATGATTATACCGTTTAGTATGTCCCTGACAAAATTCTGTCCATATTGTATTTTCTATGTTTCTTTTCTTTAATAATTTTAAGAAGAATAACAAATTACTTCTTCGGCCAAACATTGTGGTGTAAATTTTTACTGTTTCTTTCATCTCCAAACTTTCATCGATCATTTGCATTACAAATGCCCTTTCACCACCTGGAATTGTAAGTTCAGCTTCATTTCCAGTTGGAGCATTTCTCGGTGGCAGTCGTTTTATTACTTTTTCTTGTGATCCCTCCATTTCAAAAAAGGGTGGATTACACATTGTAAAATGATAGACTTTGCCTTTTTCCACAATATCCTTGAAAATAGTTTGTCCATTTACTTTAAGTACTGCAATATATATTACATATTTTAAAATTAAAAATATGAAATTGAATAAATTATATGTAGTTCATTAATAACATAATTAATCATCAATTACCTTTTATTAAATGTTGTAAATTATTATTGTTAACATGTTCAATAGCTGTTTCTATACTTGTTTCGTTAACTTCTGTGCCAATCATTTGATTTCCATATATTCTTGCAAATAACAAAGGATATATACAAACTGCACCAGTACCTGCAAGTAAAGTTAATGTTTATATTTATGGAACTGCAGTTTCAAAAATAAAAATTAATTCATTTTTATACCAATATCTATGCCAACAGTTTCTTCCATTTCAGTGACAGAAGCATGTTTCATTAAGTCTTTAATCCATAAAATATAATTCAAACGTAATGGCAAAGTAGGTACTAATTTATTTGGAGGTATTTTAACCTTAAGATTAAAGTCATGTTTTAATAATACTTCTGTAAGCACTCGCAAACTGTCTTCATTTTTAAAGTCAATCTTTATTTTGCCTGTTAAACCCTAAAGATAGAATAAGTAAACCATATTAAACCTTGTATTCAATAAGTATTTCTTTAACTATGACTTACTATAATTGCGACATTGCGAAATTCTGGATACAATAGTGCAAGTTGTGTAAAATCTGGGATTTTTTTATATTTATTTTCTGGATGCATAAATTTTCTTAACGACATTTTTGAAACTTTGTTTTATGTAACAACGTTAACATGTAAATTGCGTTACTATGAGTTCTACAAAATATAAGTGTCTAAAAGTATCACTCTCAGTACAAAAAACAATTTTTATTTATTTACACACCATACGTCATTTTAAGAAACACGTGCATTACTTATGACAAGTTTTCATACAACAGTCGTAGGTTAATTTCTTTTATCAGCTAAAAAAGTGTCATCGTCGCTGAATTTGTACGCATCAAAATTAATTTTCAGAGTTACATTGTCATTTATTTCATAAAATTTGAATGCATGATAGAATAATATACAAGTGTAGATCGTACCCGATTAATTTTAAGAATATTTTTATAAACCAAAGAAACGATATACGATGTCAAAATTCATGTTAACATTTAATGTTTCAGTCGTGAAATAATTAAAAACGAACACTGCAAACAATAATTGATGTCGTGACAAGAAAGTCACCAGCATTATCACCAATCAAAACATGTTTTTCTTGTCGACAGATGTCTTGATTGGTGTATACGGTTATGACTTTTATTTCTCACGGAACGAATCATGTAACTAAGTAAATAAGTAATATTTTAATAGTTCTATTTCCCAAATCGAATTATTCATTTACCAAATTTTCTATTTTTTTGAGATTTAAAATTGGAAATATTAACAAAAACGATATACCAAACAAGTGTCTGAAATAAGCAGCAGAAGTAATTCTCTTGATGCTGCCCTGGCGATTGTAATGTTGGTAACAGTGCGCGTCGACATCTATCGTGATGACAATTTTAAGTGGTGACAGCCGCGTATGTGCCTGTTCGTTACCCTCGTAGTAGCCTTCTGCCCGATTTAGCTGACGGGAAACTTAATTTCTTGACTTAGTGCGTGATTCATTTGTCGAGCAGCATATGGAGTATTAGTCACGTCGTAGGTAAGTGCCTTAGAGCATTTTTAGTCCATATCAGAAACAGATGGCCATGGGTGAATCGGCCGCCTGACAGTTTGTTAATATGGGCAAGTGCCACTTTGACAGTTTTCCTTTTTCGTCATCGTATTGTTAAGCACCTGTTACCGAACATTCGATCTTCGTGGTGTGTTCAGCCGATTCTCGACATATTGTCATTAATTTGTGTATCGTCTACTTGAAGAACAACGTACTATTAGCAAATTATATGCGAAATAAAAATTAATGATGTCACGTTAAAAATATTTATTTTTTCTGTCATAAATTTTAGTTTGTGTGTAGTGTATTTAAATTCCTCCTAAAATGGATTAAAATAAACTTATAAAATAACTTAATGTCTTTAATATTTATACAAGTATTTCTCAGAAGTAAATTATATTTGAAGCATGTATTTCAACCAAAACAAGGTTTTATTAAAGTAAAATAACAAAACATATTACATCATGTATATTGTAATACATATTTTGTTTTATTTATTTCAACATTAAAGTTTTAAAAGTTACAAATATTATATATTCCATAATGTTTGTTAAATGATTTCAATATTGTATAATATTTTTTATTCTTTATAAAGTAATATATACATTGGTGTACCACACAAATATTTTTAGTTATTTCTTGCACATAATTTATTTTGCATTATAATTTGAATTGTCATTATAACATTTAATATATCAATTTCATTTTTTTAAGTATTAAAATTTCAAACAATATTTTAAAATGTTCACCATTAACATTATATGACATTATGTAATATAAATTACATAAACATTATCTTTTGGAACTGAACAAAACTTTCATGGATTTTTTAAATTTATTTTCTAATATCAAAAAACTGTCTGGAAGTTGTTGAATAACATTTTGTAGTTTTGTTTTATTTTTATTACTTTAAATACAAAGACTATTTTAAGATATTAGCCTTGAGGGATAAATATTTCACATGAATGTACGGAGAGTTGCAAAAAGTTATATTATAAAATATATATATTTTTAATTTTCCATTTTGTCTACATTACCTCTCATAAGTTGTAATTTACTCATTGAAACTTGATTTTTTTATTCAAATATGTGATAAAGTTGTCAAAGAAGCCAGGATGAATGAACAAACATACCTTATAAATAATTTGTTGATAATTTTTGTGCGATTCTATAAGATTATTGGTTAATTTTCTCAAAAATGTTACATTACGTATAAAAACTTTTCAGTTGTATTCAATTTGTTACGCTAAAATACAACTCAAACGAGACTTGTATGCTTTTCTATATTGCTTTTGGATCTATTGAACTTCAAGTGGACTAGTAGAATCAACAAAAGTAGAATGATACAGATAGACCATGGATATAACATGGCACTACAGACACGATAGAATCCACTTGTTATAATACAGGCTAAAAAAATTTATTCACTGTCGTCATTGTAACGCCAGACATTTCGTCTATAGATGAGCAGACATTTGCAGGAATCAAGTATTATATCAAATGATCTCTTGGAGAACTTTGAAACATACATTTGTTTCTTCTACTATGTTGAGATTAAATATTGGTACGCATCAAACCTTGTCAGGTAACCTTGGTTGAAATTTTTTTTCATTCAATTATACTTATAGTCTGAGGAAAAATTTCAAGTAATAACGTTTGAAAATTTTAGTAGTTACATCAAGGTTAAGATAAGGCCAATTTAAATACAGTTTCAGTGGTATTGAATTTGCAAGAGGTAGTTTATCGCGACGCCGTAAAACAAACGGAAAAAAACGTATTCGGTGCGTTCCCCTCGAAATTCAGTTGCGGAAATCGCGGAACGTTTTAGAATCATCGCGTTCCGCGACACGGTGCACAACTCGCTCTTTCATTTCGATCGCTTTGTTCGCGTACGCATTTGGACGATTGCTTTCCACGTATACGCGCGATACGTGTGCCCCGTGTTGTGCAATCGTAACGGTAAAGCGATCCGTCATTCATCGTCACGGAACAATTAAAAAAAAAGAATATGGTAACGCGCACAAAAAAGTCGCGTATGCACGTTCGTAATCGACGAGTCCAGAAGCAAACGTAACGAATATTTTTTGTTTCGGTAAACGTACCGGTGAAAGGATTCGTAATTTTCGCATTCGTTACTTGGTAAAACGACATTATGCACTTTCTGTAATTCGATGTGCAATTAATTTCGCATTGAATCAGCCCCGACGCAATATTCTATCGCGTGCAGGTTTTACTTCTTTTTTTTTTTTGTAACGCAACATTAGAAGTTTCCAAAGTTGCTCAAACATACTATAAGGTTGTACTGTTTCTATTATTATATTATTGTGTTTATAAAAGTCACTTATTAAATATGCATCATATTTCGTTGTATCGAACAAGTCCTCGAGATTGAAAACGGTGTCAATTTTATCGGGGTTCGAAGAATTGTAAAATATTTGAGACTGTAAGTAACAAGAATACATAGGTAATTGAATTTACCAACCTATTTTTTTTTATCGTGTCACGCTAGTTCTTAGGTGATTAAATAATCGTTGTAATGTTAATTTATATGCACACCGGGTGTCTCGTAAAATTGGATTGAATCATGTCGTTGAAAAGATTTGAGAGAAAAAGAAATGTAATACGACGAAATTGAATGGCTTCAGATACTTGAACAAACTGCATTATTGCATTACAGTCTACGTATTGTGTATTTATGTGCATCCATGCGGTTGCAAAGTGCGATTGTATTTTTTTTTTCAATTAAATGTAATTCTTTGATACATTTTTTTAGTCGATAAAATTTTGTATCCATTACAGGGATGTATTGGTAGAAAACTAGTCGTTTAAGACATTAATTTATCAAGTTATTTGCATATTTAGAAAAAATATTTTGAAAAGTACTAACTGCTTTTCTCCAAAATAATTTGCAAGTCTATATAATTTCTAAATTGCTTTTAATGGTCAATTTCAAATAATCTTTAAGAATAAGCATTTAATGGTTTTATCTTATTGAACAATTTAATGCTTATATTAATTAAGATATTTTTTCAAACCATAGATACTTTCAACCGTATGTTCCCTGTAATTATTCAATAATTAATATTACATTACTTGAATTAATGTCAGGAAACGTATATTAATTTTAAATTCTTCTAACGGGCCAATTTTGTATTAACATTAATTATTGAAGATACTGTTCAAGCCGTGAACACCAACACGGATTAGACAAATATAATACGCCTCTCAAAATAATTAAAGAATCTCGTGCCTAAATTGGAACGATCAAATATAAAACTGAAGTAAAAATACTGTATACACTGTTTCATAAATAAATTTACGTTCTTTGAACCGTCACCGATTCAACTACAAATATATATGACCTGAAAACTCTCAAGGCAAGATAATTTCAGTTTAATAAAATACGTAATAAAAAAAGAAGACGAAGTAAATATAATATATTTACTTACATATTAAAATACGTGTAAAATTTACACGTATTTTCTGAATAAGTTTGCTTTTCTTTGATCGCCAGAGATTCCTATCGGTGTTTCTATTGGTAATCAATTATCGAAAAAGTGCATCGAAGTGTACAGGGTATTTCAAAGAAATGCAGTCACCTATATTGCCCGATCGATTTTGATTTGTTGGACGAAGATCGTTTTAATCTTGTCTGTCTTAGAATCCTTCTGTTTTGAATAGCGTCAAGTTTCGTTTATCAGGAAAGAAGACACATTCCCTCGGACGAGTCCTTTTATTTACTTGTTACGAAAGAGAGGTCGGTGCGCATGTGGAGCATCTGGCCTGCGCGGGCTCCATCGACCCTCAACCATTTCGTACTTTCCAGTACGTGTTTGGCAATCCTACTGTGCCAGTTAATCGAAAAAGGGAACGATAAAATCAACGTCGATTGGCCAATTAACCGGTGGCCCTTGCCGAGTACAATCGCGCTGCTAGACTCTCCAAGATCGATCGTTATCAGTGATATCGTGATATCCCCATTAGACAATATTCTGACACCGGCTGCGAATCTTAATCCTGAACTTACTCCGTGCTCAAGACACTTGTTCATCATCCGTGAATAATTCACTATTCTTGAGAGAGAAATAATAATAATGCTAGAAGTAACGACGTCAAAGAATTCAGACATTTTTCTTTCTTTCTTTTTTTCTTTAATCGTGCCTCGAGTATATTAGTTTCGTTTTAGGACGAGTATAAAAAAAAAAAATACGTCTCGTTCTGTTAACGAAACGGCGTTATCAATCGAAGTGTTTAATGCTCGAACGGAGGTATTCTCGACATTTTGCATGAAACCCTAGAGATGAGAACGAGGTGAATTCCGAGAAGGCGTTTTCCGTAGATTCTTGACCGGGAAAAGCCCCATCTAGAAATTTCTAGTGACGAAGTGGTGGATAAGTCTTCTTTGTTTTGTAAAATGTATGGTCCCAATGGACGTGTCTCTTTTTCTTGACTAGTATCGCTCGTTGCCAAGACGAGAAAATTATCGATGACTTAATCTGTTCGAAGCAAGAGGAAAATGAGATACATGCAACTAGTGATGTTATATAAAAAATCGTTTGTAGCACAACCGAGTATGTGTCGATACCTTGTCCAAAAATAAATCGAAATCGTGGAATACTTTTTTTCGTACAGGACTTCCTTATCCAGAAACTTGTTTTCAAAAATTGTTGTGCGCATCTACGAAGATACCACAGTGATTCTCCATACAGTCCAACAACAACAAAAATAATACGCGTAATTTACAATGGGAATTTATTGAGATTTCGTTAACGTTTCTCGCGAAAAAAAAAATTTAATTAACGTTTACAATCGAAACTTGAAAATTAGCTTTGCTCTATGAGACTATAATTATTCCAATAAATACAAATATTCAGAGTAATAAAATAATTTTTATTATATTAATTTATTATATTTTGCGCTTGTTTTTCCAAAGAGGAAATATACGCCAACAAAATTTACAATTAAGATTTATAATCAAGTATTAATGGCAATTTGTAACAAATTACAGTAAATACGTTTCACAATTTACGAACTTCCAATAAAATTTGTTCGACGTTACATATTTCATTTACGTCAGGAGTATTATGAAACACGGTTCGCCTTTAGAAAATAAGATTGTCAACGAATAATTTGCGACAAGATTGGAGCCAGGATTTGCTGTCGTTTTAATAATCGCGAGCCGTTATTCGAGCTATTCGTTTCCAAAGGCAAGTACGCTGTACAAGATCTTTCGATATCGACCATTCCGATCGAGAGTTCGGGTGCACCCGCATTGAAACGAAATATGAATAGAAATTACGGTTCGGTGGCCACGCGATTTTAGTCTCGTTCGGCCGAGAGTTGTTCTGAGACAAATTAGGTTGTTAGAGAAGTCCCTTTGCGGTGTGATTGTCTACTAATGAGATACCGATGCTTGATCGTGGCTCATCGAGGCTTCGATGACTTTTTAAAAGCGTCGTCGTAATTCTGGACGACATTTGTGGGAGTTCGGTGAATTATAGTTGGCGACGGTTAACTTCGAACAAGCTAGAAACGACAAATTACGTTTCGATTACAATTTTAGAAAAATGTAACGCGCGCGAGTTCTTCCGCATGCAGTTGATGATTTTTTTAATTTCACATCATCGTTAAAATCGATAGTCCAATTTTTACTTCTTACCGCTGGTAGTAAAATTATTATTACTTTTTTTTTTACAAGAATCGGGGAATAAGTACTTTCTCGAACTAAAATTGATTCCCGGTCAGCACGATTCATTGAATAACAGCGCGAGCGATATAACGGCATTTCTCGCTATACAGGGTGATTGAGGTTAACTAGGGTTAGGTTGCAAAACAGCAATTCGCTGAACCCTTTCACCTTACTTTATCTGCTACTGTATGTTGTACTTTCGTGTATTTTAAATTTGTACAATAATTTTCCTTGTGAATTTGTCGAATAAAATAAAATTGGAAAAAAAAATTGATTGAAAGATAATATGAGAACAATCGTTACGAAGTCGATTTCGATACGAATTGCGAGATTTTTAGCATTAGAATTTCGAGAGATTAGTAAACATATTGTTCGCATGCAGATGCACGCACACACTTCAAATTTCATGGCATCTGCGAGTACCGAGAAACGTGAATTATCCTATCTCGTTGCCGCGAGTTCTTCGCGCGTGCAGTCGTTCGCCTGCTCTTTCGTTCGCTAATTCATTCGCACGTGCTAATTGCTTGGCTTTCTTCTCGGCCTTTCGTCGTTGCGCGTCTGCGTAGGAGCGCCTCGACCGAAACAACGATCGAAGATCGAAATTCACGTTCGCTATGAATCAGTGGTTTCCAAACCTTTTAAATAAAAAGGACAATTTCTTTATTTTGGTTAATTTGAAATTACTTTGCTTTTATTAATTTCGATTGAATTGTTTACCCAACTGAGAATAAAAAATTACTCAAACGAAGCCTCTATAGAGCCAAGAAACATTTGTATAATTTTGCAGAAGTAAAATTTAGGAATGGAAAATTTATTAGACAACATAAGTGGTATATTTAAAGTGTTGTTATCTCTAATAGAAAGAGATGTTTAAGTTATTCATATTTTTCTACATTAAAAACTTTTCGTAATCCCCACTTCCCCAGATGATTGTAAAACGCTCCCTTCCCCGTACGAGGTCGCGTTCTATATATTAGAAAACTTCGCTTTAAACAAATCTCGTTGTAGAAATGCTCAGGAAAGAGTATGCGGATATTTGTATAACATTTGTTTCGATCTTGATACGCAGGGTCGATTTCTATTTACGCGTGTTCTCCTGGAAAAGAGGATGAAAAATTGGAAAGGAACCGTGTATTACAAACGATTCATTTTCTCGCAAAAGATGTTGAAAGTTTCAACCAATTGGATCGAGTGAAACAACTCCCAGGAGTGAAGCGCTCCTCCCACTCGTACAGATCTCGTATATTTGTTCCGATTCGTTTGAGAAAAATTGAATTAAATTTACATTTCATTTAGTCATTTTCAATACCAATGACGATTTTTCAAAATGAAACTGGAATTTGTCAAAAGACTGAATCACTTTTCAAAAATATTCAACGAAAATATATTGATTTCAACTCGCGTAAAAGAACCGTTAAACGAATTTAAAACTACATCGTTATCGCGACTAACGATGAAGACCGTTCTAATTTTTCTACGCAAAAATTGTATCCATTTATTCGAGCGAACAAAAACTATTTGTAGAAAAGTTCAGTGTTAAGATGTACCCGTACTTTGAACCCGAAATAGTTTCGCGGGAAATTGTTGGAAAATTGTACACCGCGACAAACGACAACGATACGCGGAAAAATCGAAAGTAATCGCTGAGAGAGCGGGACGGTCGAACCTGGACAGTTTTTGGATCGCGAGTTTCATAAGCGAAGAACAAAAAATTCTTCAATGGTTCTTCGTGGTTTGCTAGCACCGGCGGCGGCGCGATGGACACGAAATAAAACGTCGAAAAGGTAGAATGAACACGTTAATTGAGGTTTAACGAACTTCGAACAGCGTTAAGAGAGAAAGGGGAGAGAGAGAGAGAGAGAGAGATCTGTAATGAACGTTCATCGGAACCTGAACGTGGAATTTGTAGGGGTTGTAAAGCTCGCGAGTTGAAGCTTTAATTGGGCTTCGATGAGCTCTCGTCGCTCACTCGAACCTATTAATTTTGAATAAATAATTATTTGTTTATTGGCGAATCAATGGCGGTTACATGTTTACGAGAATGTAAATGCAATGCTAAGTAAATTGATCGGTCTTTTTTCTTCTTATTTTTTTTTTTTAATTATTATTATTATTATAATTATTGTTACCGCTACATTAAATACAAGGTATCGAAGAGGTGAGAGGAATGCAGACGTGCGAACGTTATCGTTGATCTCTCCTGTTGCGTAGAAAATAATTAAATTGCAATAGAAAAAGTCGTCGTGAGCGGTTATACACTTTCCTTTCCACTGTAATTCTCGAGCACACGAAATTACATCTTTTTCGAAGTTAAAAGGAATCTGTATTTGTTCGGAGAAAGTACGTGAAATAGACGATAGGGAATAGATTGTAAGAGAACAAATCGGTATATTATATTTCGTGCAAATATGTGATTTAAAACGATACATTTTTTTAGGGGTCAAGAAAACCAAGTAGCCGGTCAATTAGGACTATCACGTTATGGACCGCAGGTGATGAGCGTGTTGTGTTTATGCACCTCAGTACATCAGACCGCTCAAAACAATAGTCAGGCTAGCAAAGTACTTCAGATCTCGTCGCCGGTTTCATCCGAGGAAGAGAGTATAAACTCGTCGCAGGAAATACCCACCGACGAGCTGGCTCTATTAGCTAAGCTGGAGGAAGCCAATAGGTGAATTATCGTACTGGTCAATGTTTATGATTGTCTCTGCATGTGCAAATGAACTGCGCTTTAAATATATAATATATATATTTAATATTATAATATATATATACATATATACATATATATCAAACAAGAGATCTTCAAATCACTTTGAGCAATATATTTCTATATGAAATTGGCAGTGCTTATTTTTTACGTTTTTGTAGCCATTGGTCTAAGTTGGACAATGTTTACACACACAACTGAGGAAAACTATACATAGTCTTACAATGTACAACATTTATATTAGCTGTTAGTTGTCTTCAGGACATTAGTGTAATACTGGGTTGTAACATATGATAGTCCTATAAAACTTGTATGTATGAACAAAGATATTATTTCCCTATAATCAATTTGAATTGCTACATAATGTCATTGTTATAGAGTAGAATCTTTTTTATCAAGAGCTAGAAAGAATTCTATACTGTGTAACAAATTTATTTTTAATTTCAATCACCGGAGAAGAAAAATTTATAATAAATTGCTTTTTAGAGTACATTAGAGGCAAATGAAATTCAAAACCTAGTAGTTGCTTTAAAAAATGTTCTCTTTGTAATCTGTTTATCTTATTTTATTGATACAAGAAACGAACATCTCATATGTTACAAATCAACAATTTTGTAATCCAGATAGTGATTGCATTAAATCGAAGGAGTTGTCTCAAGAGTTTGGTGTAATTAATAACAGGCTTATCGAATCGGATGCAAAGTCGTTGAATTCGCTCCAAAGCAATCACAGTAGGAAAGGTTCCGACACATCTCAGGTATCGGTGGCGTCGGGGGGCAGTGGAGGGAACGGCGATGCTGCGCCCCGACGCCACAATGCAGCTGATGGTGAAGAAACTACATGGACCCTATGGGGTCATATTGTCGCTGATTGGGATTATCATTGGAAGAAGAGGAAAGAGTTCGTCAAAGAATTAGTACGTCAAGGAATACCTCACCATTTTAGGTAATAAACATTTTGAAAAGCTTCCCAAATTGATTTGCGACACGGGAAGACTTTGATGTCTACCTAAACGTTCAGATTGAAAAATGTTCTAAACGAAACACTGATTCATGTTCATTATTGCAGAGGTATTGTTTGGCAACTACTAAGTGGTGCTCATGACTCTCCTGTTAAAAAGCAATTTGCTGAATATATCAAGGCCACATCTGCATGCGAAAGGATAATCAGAAGGGATATAGCCAGAACATATCCTGAGCATGATTTCTTTAAGGAGAAAGATGGGCTTGGTCAGGAGAGTTTGTTTAACGTTATGAAAGCGTATAGTCTTCACGATCGTGAAGTGGGATATTGTCAAGGTTCGGGATTTATTGTAGGATTGCTCCTTATGCAGGTACACTTTAATATTTCACATGAGAAAGGGATATCGAACGATAAGGAAACATTTAAGAAACCGGCCCTGTTTATATTGACATTGTTCGGTATTAAATAGGTATCAATCTGTTGTTACAGCAAATGCCAGAAGAAGAAGCTTTCGCTGTACTGGTAGCGCTTATGCAAGAATATCGTTTGCGAGACATGTTCAAGCCGAGTATGGCTGAATTAGGGGTGTGCATGTATCAGCTAGAACATTTAGTTGCTGACACGCATCCCGAGTTACACGCTCATTTTACGGCTCAAGGTTTTCACACCTCTATGTACGCATCGTCTTGGTTTCTTACGCTTTTCACCACAGCGCTGAGCCTTCCGTTGGCCTGCCGCATTTTTGACGTGTTTCTGTCCGAAGGCATGGAAATTATTTTCAAAGTTGCGCTGGCCATGTTGCACTTAGGCAAGGAAGATTTGTTGAGTTTGGACATGGAGGGCATGTTGAAGGTAATATTCATCATCCTGACTTACGTCATAACCATAGACAAATTTTATTATCGTAGAAGAAAAGTCAGGCATTGCAAAATTGAAATCTTTGAGAGACAATATTTTCTCATCCGTGGGTCTATGTTGGTTTTCGTTTCGGTTTAATAATATTTACTAGTTCTTTTCAATGCAGTTTTTCCAGAAACAGCTACCTGGAAAAGCCGAAAAAGATCCCGATGGCCTCATGAACCTTGCTTACGGTATGAAAATCAATCCGAAGAGAATGAAGAAATTAGAGAAAGATTATACCGTGTTAAAAATGAAAGAACAAGAGGAAATGGTCGAGCTTCGTAGACTTAGGGCGGAAAATAGGTTACTTAGACAAAGAACTGAACTTCTTGAAGCCGAGTCCGCGGAATTGGCGGATAGATTAGTCAGGGGTCAAGTTTCTCGTGCAGAAGAAGAGGAAACTGCTTTTGTTGTACAAAGGGAACTAGCAGCTCTTCGACATACGCATCTTGAGACCAGTCATCAGCTTGAGCAGGCTCACGAAGAACTAAGATCCCTATCGCTTTTGTTAGAGGAGAACGTAACATCGAAGCAATCGTCTTTAGATGAAATTTTATTAAAACAGGAAGCATTGTCGCAAAAAGAAGACATGATACAATGTCTGCAAGAGGAATTGGTTAGGGTTCGATTACATGAGGCGGAGAACGATGCAACAATAAGGGAACTTAGAGCACGAATACAAGAATTGGAGGAAGATAAAAAAACGTTACGTGAAACCACGCCAGATAATTCTGTTGCTCATTTGCAAGAAGAATTAATTGCTGTAAAACTCAGAGAGGCGGAGGCTAATCTTTCCTTAAAGGTAACACTTTCTTTCATGCTTCTATTCATGCATACATTTGAACAGACTTTTACAGTTTCTTTGATTCTACTGGTGCATTTTTATTTTATTTTATTTAATAATATAAGAAATTTGTTAGGATCTTCGGCAAAGAGTAGTGGAATTGAGTTCTGCCTGGCAAAGGCATCTACAAGAGCATCGTTCTGCTCAAACAGCACCCGCGAGTGATTCCACGCCGAAGAAGCTTCTATTTTGGGAAAACAGGGGCCATGAAGTGCAGAAATTCGAGGAAGATTTAATGACAACTAGGATTCGAGAGATGGAGGCTGTGACTGAAGTAAAGGAGCTTAGACTTAAAGTCATGGAGCTTGAAACTCAAGTGCAGGTCGCCACGAATCAGCTCCGTCGACAAGACGAAGGGGGGAAACAAATTCAAGAAGAATTAGAAGCTGCCTTAGATAGAGAAAAGGAGCTTACTGCCAAATTGCGGGAGCAACAACACAAGTATTCTGACCTGGAATCAAAGATGAAAGATGAAGCTATGATGGCCAGGATACGCGATGCGGAGCACGCGCAGCAAGTTGCGGAACTCACGCAAAAAATATCCCTTCTTAAGTTAAAAGTACTGTCCTTTAGTATCCATTGAATCTTTTATAATATCAGCATGCAATTATTTGTACATGAAATATTAAAATCATTAACTTCTTTTATTTATTACAGAATGAAGAGATGCATGCGGAGGGTGAGCTTAGGAATAATTTAGATGACAGTGAAAGAGTAAGAGAATTACAGGATAAGGTTGCTGAATTGAAAGCTGAGGTATGTGGATATATTAAATTTTGTTTATGCTGCATTAATGAAAGCATTGATTTAAAAAATTGCAGTAAGGGGTGAATGGAAGGAACAATTATTAAAAAGTAAATGGAGTTCTATTTTTTCATTAAAAAAATTGATTCTTTCTTTAGTTTTCATATATACTAATTATTAATTAGTTATCCAGGACATTTCTATTATGCTTACAGAGTTTATTATAAAACAATCTTAATTTAAAAACAAAATTTCATTTTTTTTCTTTCTTATTTTAAAAAATTCATACCAATCTTTAAAAGAACAATAACGTCATTCATGGTGGACATTCTAGTTTTGCAAGTAAATTATCTAAGAATGCTTTCAATTATGCACAAGTACAATTATTTTCATGTATGTTTATGATTGTTAATGATTCTGTCATTAAGATTGAAATCTATATCTTTGTTTAGTGTTTCTACAATATTATATACGTATTGCGTTTAAAGTATTATCGGTAGAAGTAATGACGGTAGATTATAAAGATGTAGACTTATGATCATTTCACAATAGTTTAAAAGTCCAATTTTTATTAAATCTGTTATTGGGCTGCAATTTAGTAAATTCCGAAGCTTGTAGATTAACGTAATTATCGAAACTTCCGTACATTTTGGAATAGAAGTAATTCCAGTTGATAGCTCGTTCTAGGATCTTGATTTATTATTTGAATTCCTGCATATTCATACAACTCATAGATGTGTATCCACATAATTTGTATACTATTGTTGCAGTCTACACAGACACATTTAGAATCACTTGATTTCCAAGATTCTTAATACTTTCATAAAGTACATATCAATAACATTTTAGGATTATGTTTAGGATTTACGATTGTGACAGTTCACATTTATTTGTGACTAATTTGTACAATCTGCTGTATAATACAAAGTTTTACTTATCATGTTTATATATCTGTGATAATGCACCTGATATTTTTGTGACACTGTTTTGTGGAGTACTTATATTTTATGAACACTTATGTATTTCTTGTCTTGAAGATCATATGCTATTGGAGATTGGATAATTTCTGTTCTATTGCACCATTAATTCACATGTTATAAAGGATTAAATCCTTGATGAGTTACTAAAACATGTTTGTCAATTAACTACCCTAGAGCCTTTTAACTAATAAAGTATGTTAAAGAAATATGTACATAATATGTATTATTACTTTTGCTCTAATTGTATTTATTGGGTGCACACAATTATATCTATCGTAATAACATGTAAAATAAGTAAAAATGTAATTTATGCTTCTGTATTACTGTGATTCACAAAATTGTTATGCACAAATTGCACCTCTTACTGCAATGTATTGCTGTCACGCTAAAGAACGGTACTTTTCTCTTAGAAAATCGATCTAGGTTTCTTGAAGTTATCAGTGGTAAAATAAAATTATTTCAACTTTAATACTAAGATAAATATTTGACTAAATTTTCATTGCCAATAAGTTACTAGGCACTAACAAATTGAACACTAATGATACAGTACGTACTTTCAATGTTTGTGATTAACAATTAACTGTTTCAATGCCAAACAAAACACAGCCTTCTCTCTTGTCAAATAGATAACTAACTTATTCCTGCAGAGGTACCTGTACACATTAAGAATTCATCATGTTTCATCATCTATAGTATATTCCTAATTGTTTTGATTCACACACTTTTCGTGTTCATCTATGAATTATAATTCATTTAAGAAATTGTTTACATATCAAAGCTTCCAAGATAGGATGCATTCACAGCTTGTTATGTCTATGCTGCAATGCAATATAAATTATAAATGTCGAATTGCTTCACACTTAACATTAATCGTGGTTATGGTATTTGCTCATTTAATATTATTTTTGCACTTGTGAAGATATAATAATTATCATTGTTTCAAGTAAAAAAACCTTATATCTTTGAGGGCGCCAGAATAATATAAAAAAATGTCTATGTGAACAAAATACTTGTCTTTTTGCTTTAATTTATTGTATATTAAAAATTTGCAGTCAATGTTGCATTCCTTATATGGTAGTAAGAGGAAATAATAACTATTCATCTGTAATGATTATTTCATTACTGATACAATTTACATCAAGTTGCCTCCTCAATACTACTTTTAAAGTGTGATTGTTAAATATAGTAGTATTAATTAAATTAAAAAATATTAATAAGTCCATAATATTTTTCTCTTATTACTGTTCACAAAATTTACTGTATCCATTGCCATCATTTTATATACCACCCATTTAATATAAATGTTTACTCTTCACTCAATAGAAGTTGTTATGAGTATCTTAAAGAATTACAGTAATAGTAACTGCCAAATTTGTAATGTCTCAGCATTCAAATTTTAATTGTTCAAAGTAGACAAGTATTAAAATCATTTGACGATACATCAAGCTCGCTATTTATTATACTAATTGTGCTTTAAAAACATTCAATTAGACATTGAGAGTTAGCACAGCACGGAGTAATAACAAATTCAAATTTTATAATTGAAATTACAGTTTAATTTAACTTTTGAAGAAAAAAAGAAACCAGAAAATGACGCTTAATAAATACACCTTCAAAGATATTATTCATTTAATTCAATACTTTCTATTTATAAGGTATTCAGAATAATTGCATTGTAATACATATCATTGAATGAATCACTGCATAAGTAAAATTGAAAGAAAAAAATAATAATGCAATGTTACTTAGACTTAAATGTAATTACAAACCGAATTCTTATTGTGTGAAGGTACCAGACACTAACACAAAGAAACTAATGGTTTTTGTAAAACTAACCCTCTATTGCTGTGTTATCTCTGTCTCCTTAGTTCCCTACGCCAATCACCAGCCCGGAGACTGAGCCTTGGCGCTGGCTCGAGTAAGTCTTTACCCATCTGTAAGCATTATTTTTATCCATTTCATATACGTAGCATGACGTTAATGTGAAGTTTATAAAAGAAATGTTTTTCCTGTGTGTAGTTTTGTATATTGTTTAATATAGTCATTATTGATATTATACATTCTTTATAAACTTATGAACATAATATCATGAGTAACTCAAATGTTGTCTTTAAAAATTCTCTAAAAAAAATTTGATCTTACACTTAAATATAAATTTTAAATCAGAAATTATTATACTCTGTAAATTATTCTTTGTGCCATGTTAGTTTTGTAAGATTTTCGTCGTGTATGATATGTAAATATAATTCACAGATAAATTTGCAAAAGCCGTACGTGTCAATGACTCGTCGATGTTAGTTTCTCAATGAAAGGTTCAATTGAATACACGCTACAGTAGCTACTCTTCTTACGTTATCACATCATCATCACATGTCTAATAATGCACCAGTCAAATTTCTTCATCATGTTTGATGTATGCTTTGTGGTTTTACTTATCATGCGCATCTCAGTTACTCTACATGTGCTTTACTTATTATTATTTTGCTTCATTCTTTCCTTTTATTATAAGTAAAAATTCAAACTTTTTACTGTACGAAGGAATAAGAGACATATTTCAGCACATTGCTTACAAATTAAGCATATTTTCTGCTTTATTGGTATATTTAAAGATTAATGAATGATCTCATTATTAAACAAATATTAAATGTAAATGAAAGTGGATCTTACCAGATTCTAAACAAAGCTTTTCAAGTTTTATAAAATAATATTTATTTTATTAAGTTTTATAAAATAATATTTATTTTATTAAGTTTTATAAAATATATGTTAATGCATGTATGATATTGCATTATAATGTTCAACATAACATTTAGATCAGTGTTTTCTGTACCAAATCTAAATATGATTCCATTATATTGGTGATGTGAATAGGAGAAATGTTAGAAGTAATTCAATAATTAAGGATTTGTATTCTAGATCTTTTATCATGATACGTGTAGAATTGTTTATACATTACATTTTTTTAGAAATCGTAAATGAATCATAGCAATCATTTAATTTTGCATTCAGTTTTCCAAATTGACTAGTTGATATTTAGATCTTCCAAAATTAATTAAAAATTAAAGAAATAGAATTATGTGATTTTGTTCTTTGCTGTCTTTTTTTTCTATGTGTTACATTAAAATGCACTGCATTTACTTTATTTGTCTTGTCTAAATTCATTGTTACATCTTTCTAAGCACATTATCTGTGCAATATGACCATTTTAAAAGAACAGGGTAGAAGTCTTTCAATGTCCAAATTATTGAAAGTAAATGTGATCATTCCATAAGTATGAAATGCAATACAAAACATTGCATAGTTCTGAAATTGTATTCAGCTGTGTACTTATCTCATAAAAATAATGCTCATTGCAGTTATGTCACTACTTACTTCATACTTTTCGTGAATAATAATTTAACAAACTATACAGATTAGAAAGTACTGTACAAAGTTGCTGCACAAATTACAAAATAGTTGGATTGTACAAACTTCAATCTTCTTTTCAGGGAGGGAAGCACAAAGTGTACTTCTTTACTAAACAGTGATGTACAAAGTGTACTAGATTTCGCAAGAACAATTATTACAAGAATTCAATCGATATCATTGTGTATTGTATGTGTGTCACAGGTCATGAGGTTAGAAAGTTGGAAGCAACGTTGGACAGGTCATGGTGGCCAAAACGTAAGAAGCTTTAGTGTTGACACTGAAAGCGAATTGGACGAGCGGGATCTCAGAATTTGTTTACAGGATCATATCAATGCGACTACGCCAAACTCACCAGAGGTATAGAATTCCACGTATACCAGACATTAGGCAGCTAATTATCGTTAAACACAAGTACTCCATTGTCAGATCCAAGTGGATCCCTTTGTTCATAATCAATGCTTTCGTCGTAGAAAGAATTACGAGTACGCACATAGAATATAAATTATAAATCGAGATCATATAGAGATAATGATTATTATTGTTTTTAGTTACGTGTATTATCACTAGCTCGTGATGTATTAACAGTATATAGCGATTAATTAGGTGTAATCTGGTGGTCATTAATAGCGCAATATAAAATTGTCGACCGAGTCGATTTTTCGTTTCAATCAGGCTTTGAAGTGTTCGAAAATAACTTTTAATGTCTAGAAATACCGAATAGTGTTCGAAATATTCTACGATAATAGGATCGTACAATTAGAAGAAAACATTTTAATCATTATTCATAATTCGTATTATTTTATATCGAACCGTAGCTAAATATGTACTCATTTTTTCTTTAGAGGTTATTACTTCTTTTTTTTTTTTAATTAATTTTCATCATTTTTAGAAGACAGGTTAGTGTTCGTCATAATCCACGACCATGCCGTTTCACTTCGAAGTCTGATTACGATCGACGAACCCTCTAGATTAGTGTAACTATGTGACGCATACGACAGTTTTTATACGTACTACGCATTCTGTGTATTTTTTGTAATTTAAACCAAATGTAATTCCATTTAAGGAATTGTATATTGAATAGAGTGAAATCCGTCGACGGGGAAACTACGGAATCGTCTTTTACGAATAAAGAGGAAACGCGTCTTCCCTCCTGAGACGACGGAATCTACGTAGAGTCTCGTTATTGAATTTCAGTAGCGTATTGCTCCGGTTAGAATCTTATGGAATAAAAAAAAAAAAAAAGAAAAAATGCAAAAAAAAAAAAATAGAAACGAATACGCTACGTATGAATTCATCCACAGTATTCTTCGTGTGTATTTATGCAATTTGTAACGTACTTTCGAGAGAGAAACGCGATGTTAATTTCAATACTCCAAGTCGACAGAAATTGCGCACAAAATCATAAAATACTTATTATAATTTGGATTATAATACATGCTCGTGTAAATGAAAAATAGTAGAAAGAACGATCGTAGCGAGCGAAATTGAAACAATAATTATTTTTCAATCCCTAATTTCGGCTTGTTAGAAAATTAGCTTTATTAATTGTATAAATTACTAGAACGAAATATGTGTGATTCCGTATTGAATAAAAGCGACGTATTTTATGAACAAGTCTGTGGCAACGATTATTAAATCGATTACATATTAACGGGTTTTATCGATGTAAAATTACATTTACCATTTCTACTCTACAACGAAATGGACGATATCGTTTACTTATTTAATACAATGAACGGTACACGAACTTGAAATCACGAAAAGTTTGTTCATAAAATAACAATACGTGACTTTTATCCAAGATTAAGTTATTCATATATTTATTCGTATATTTCATTCTATTAACTTGCACAATTGATGCATTTAATTTTTTTCGACAAGAACCCAATGGTAGGTACGGAAGCGTTAAATTACTGTTTTCATCTTGTTTGTTAACTATTCTTTTTCCTACTATTTACCAGATATTTACCGTTTGAAAAAGAAAACTGAACGTAAAAAAGAAAAAAGAAAAGATCAAGTTTCTGTGATTTAAAAGAGAACTTCTAATTGGATCTAGCAGCTCCCGAGCGGCGCGGGTGAAGCGGTGTTCTTTAAATAAATTTACTAATTGCAGATTATTGAAACCGAAACCGAACGAGATAATCGGGAGTACTTGTAAAAGTTAATACCCGGATAGCTCGTTCCTTATAGCGACTTCCTAGGACGTGATAATTACTTCCAACGTAAGTAGTTGCGCAGATCAACACCACTGCTTTGTTCTCGACTTTTATTTTCGTTTTCTCTTAATTTTCTGTTTCCAGCTTACTTGAACCCTTAACGATCCACTTCTCGATTCTGCTATTGCGTTCGTGGCGATTGTACTTGAATATACAATTCGTTAAGAATTATACTACCCGAAAAATGTATTTGCCTTTACGATAAGACGAACAGCTGGCCGATAAGGGATGTTTTTATCGCCCGTGGCGATAAGCGTTAATTTTTGAAACGCGTTGCGTTTTGAGTTCTCATTATTTTGATTCTAGTGCGCTCGAAGCACTGTTTCTTTCACGAAGAGACACCAAGAGATTGTTCATCTTTCGATGAAGGACGAGAAACATATTTTCGAAAAAATAGTGCAAATAGGTAAATTTTACCTACGACGATTTTATTGACTAATTTTTTTATACGAATATTGCTTTCCAGAGATTTTTTTTTATTAGAAGAGAGAATCTTCGCGGAGACGAGTCACGATGGAATTATAGAAATTCGTAGAAAATAGAAAGAAAAAGAAGTAACGGAACGTGCATTGTAAATTTTTCTTTCTCTAGCACGATTTCGTGAAAGTAATATTTAGTTGTATCGTGAAATTTGTAAATGTGTATTTAGTATGGACTGTAATTAAAAAATCGTGGGAGTTTTAGTTTTAAATCGTTTTAGGTGTAACGAGCGTTCTTTTTTTCGCTTACGGTTAACAATTATAATCGATACTCTTTTTACTAATTTGTAAGAATTAGCCAACGAGTACAATTGTGCGTTTTCATCGTCTAATGCGGTTTACGGTCGTGTTATTTTTTCTTTTTTTTCTTCTTCAAAGTGTCAATTGCAAGATTGATATTTACGATAACTTGCGTTCTGCGAAAGAAAAAAAAAAAATAATTGTCGCGTAACGTTGGAACGTTAAGGGTTGAACGCGTCCACAGTGTTCTCGCTTTGGCCTAAATTGTGTCTGTACACTTTTGTTTTATCACGTACAATTGGCACACACGCGCGAACATCAACGATCGCTACCGAAAAAGAGGCGCATTTTCGCACCAATCACGAGAAAGTTTTTACGGAGGAGTGAACTTTTCCGCTTTCGTGCACGTACGATCAAGGACAAAGCATGTACCCTTTGCAAAACAGTAGAAACCCTGTTAATCGAGATGAATCGACAAAATGTTGTCTTATTAAAGGGAAGTCTCGAGAAAATTAAATCATCGCTTTCTTGGTCGACCGTTTTCAAGTAACACCTTCCAGCAAAACTAAAATTTACTTTGTTACAGTTGCTGATTGCCTTTCGCTAGATACCGAGTTACCGCAGGGATTCTTTGTGGATTTTACAGTATAAAATTAGACTACAATTTTCTACTACTTTTTATCGGTTAAAAAATATACTCCGTTGTTCTCTGTAGATTCGTCTTAACGAATTTCCAGAATTCCGTCTGATTTTGGGATCGGACCGTTGCTCAACCATTGCTCAAAATAATTAGACGATTAACCACTCAAACGAAAGTATTATTTACCAAAGTGTTCAATACTTTGAAAGCCTCGTTGTACAAGAGAGATATTCGGAAAAAGTATTTCTGTATTGAATGCACAGTATTTTCCCTCGTTATTAATATTATCGACTCATTCCATTCAATTGTCTTTAAAACTGTTTTGAGCGATGTATTTATTTAAATGGAATATTGACTAATTTTGATAGAGAGAATTCACAGGAGTCCCTGCGAGAGACTAATGTTCTCAACCAGTTGATAAGACGGTCTATCGTATCGCTTTTACACGTCGTATGGAAAGAAAAAGTTTTTTTACATATCATTGCGCAGTAACTTACCCAATTTCGTGAACATAGAAATTACGCTAAGGCAACGCTTACTGGCACAAGCTCAATAATTACAAGTAAGAGAGAGGCTTAGTTTCTAACCTTTTCAGATATTTCGGCAGCGATTGAACATGTTTTTCCGTCTATGCATAAGAGGAGTAATAAAATAATTTCGATACTGCCTGATATTATGCCTGCCTGGATTAAGTGCAATTTGTAACGGCTAAAGAAAATTGTCTACAAAAATTAACGAGATCTATTGTTTTACTACGTTTCTGCGAATGTAAATGCGCGATTATCACAAAATTAGTTACGTTGCATTGTATTTGATACGCGATGTTCAATTAATTTAACAGATCGATGAAAGAGTGCTGGAAATAACAGTTAGTCGCATTTAACTTGAGAATCATCGAAGTGCAATCTTCTACGTATAGAAAACGCAAATTCCCCTACTAAGAATTGTGATATACGCGTATACGCCAGTATTTCTGTTTTTAAACAAATCAATATTGATCAACAAATACATTTACAACACCTTGACCTACTACAAATAAGACTTTTTCTTAATATACATTGAATTTCATTCCTTCTCGCGAAACAGTGATCGTAAACGAATGGGATGCAATTTTCGATAATATGGATCGTCCAGCTTACTAATATGGATTGATCGAGTCTCGTAGCCTCGATTATTTTAATCCCGAGGAAAAAAGTTTAGTACGGGGAATTATATAGTTTTAAAGTGATATTTCATTACACAAAACACTTATATTACGAATTAAAAAATTCATCTGCATTTAATGAAATCATTCCAGAAGTGTATTATCGCAATTATTATTTATCAGAGTGGCAAATAACTTCCTAAGCTATTTTTAATCGTAAGAACAATTAAAAGACTTACCGAAATATTTATGAATGTTGCTCTAATTAGTTATAATTGTTCCCATGTTTAATCACATTTAGACAAATTTTATGCTAATTTATATAATTCATTACCAATTATTGTAGTCTCCTTTTAAGAATATTTTTCATCGATTTTGTTAAAATTAATCCTTGGAATAAGGAGCTTGCTTTGGAGAATTTACAATATTTGGTTCTCAATGATTGGATACGGAAAATAATTGTTTAATTTCAATAACGCTACGATTTATTATAACCACCTATACATTTCAATGTTCATGGCATAACTTTTGAACTACAATGTACGTCACGGGAGAATATAATTTTTAACCCCAAGTAATTTAAGTACATATTAACATTGATGGTCTGAAAGTTATCTAAGTTCAAATTTGCCCAGGAATTTATTGGCCACCCCTAACTATACAATCACTAAATAACCGTACTTGATTGATGTCGGTATCATTTGTTTCGTCGCTGACAATTGCCATCTTCAGCCGAAAGAAGTAGCTATGTACATCGTTTAGACGTACGAAACTTTTTTCTTAGCACGAAAGTACGCAAGTCACGAGTATATCGTATTACATTGTTTGTCCCTTTCTACGCATTTCTATTTTAAGAAGCTACCGCCAAACTCTTAAGGCAGATTCGTTTAAGACTTTACAAAGCAACGATGGTATATCTGAATATTTCAGTATCTTGTTATTCGAATCATTTCGAAGTAACTATACATATTGTATGTACGCGTTCGACGCATTTATTATATTCCAAGTGTAAGAATTCGTAGGCAGATTATTTGTTAGCGATTTCTGATTGTTGTATACAAGATTTTTCAATGGATAACACGCACACTATGGACAACGATATAAATTTGTCATGAACATTGTGGGGAATATTATAACATCAGGAGTAAATAAATTTTTATTCACTTTTAAGGCTTTTATCTTTTCCCCGTGTGTGAGAGATCAAAGTTGAAATGTTTCTTATTATTGTATGTACATGTATATGCAACGCAGATATTTCATTCATTCTTATACATCGATTACTCGAAATAACATAATTCCTAAACAATGAGACACCAAGATGTTTATACTCAATGAAATGATAATGCTTCCGTGTGACGATTTCTTGAACAAACATTGTGTCCCTGTAGTGATCTCTGTAGAATTACTACTTTAGCAAATGTTACTTTCTTATCGGAACCACCGCAGAATTATTGATATTTCTCGCAAGAGCATTACACTGTATTTCGTAATTTTTATTTAAAGAACCTTCTGCGGATGCGTTTCGTAATGTTTATAATGGAAATCATAAATATGTAAGACGTAGAAATGGAATATAAACAATATAAGGCATTCGTGATATTTATTATTTTTCGTTGTCTCGTTACGCCTATCAAAAGCCCCCTGAACAAACCAAAATCTACACGAAAGTGTAATCCCGCTTATAGACTTAATCATCTCGGAACAATATTACAAAGGAGTAAGAAGGACGCAAAGGTCGAAGCGTTGGAGGAAACGAGAACATCGAACATAAAGACAAAAGTAAAGAACGGAAGTATCGAATGATTCGGGGAGACTTTGCGTCCATGGGCGGCGCAAGTTGCGGCAGGTAGTTTTCCAAATGGAGTCTATCGGCCAGAGAGTGGAAAAAAGTAATCCGTGAAAAGGGGTTCGTTGTTACGCCGGTCTGGTGCAATGTTGCCGGTTCCGCGCGAGCGAGAAGAGCAGCTGGCCGGGTTGTCCAGTACCGAAACTACGATGCGTAGGGCCCTGTCTATGGGTTTTCCCGAGGAGGCGTCAAAATCGTAATTCGTACAAATTTCGTATACCCAAGCAACGATACTCAAATGTAAATTATTGATGAAAGTAATGCTCACGTCGTGTAAGCATCAAAAATAAGCACCGTTACCACCGGACTACCTTTCGTGTTAATGGGTGGTATAAAACTGAACGAATTTAAATAATGGAAGTAAGGTATAGACATCGGAACGTATTTCATAGTTCGCTCCAGGGTACCAAAATACATAGTTGCGACTTTGTCGGGCCTCTTGAGATGGCGGTGGCGGCAGTGTTGCCAGACGAGACTAACCACGACGAAGTGGAAGGACCCTGGTTATGGGGGTTCGTGGGAGGAAAGGGGAGAGCAAACGAGAATAAGGGGAAGAAAGAAAGGCAGAACCGGAGACAGAGAACGAGCGGCACGCGGACCGGGCAGGGGTGGTGGACCAATTAAATATGGCGACAGCAGTGGGGTGTGGCGCTTGCGCATGCGCAAAATTGCTTCCAACTGGGGGGACAGGAGCTGTGGACAGAACGGGGCAGCGACGAGAAGGAACCGGCCGGCGAGCAGAGGGATCGACGAGTACCCGGCGTACGTTTGTGTGGTGCGCGCTGTCTTCGAGATAGGATCCCAGTGTCGCTCGAGAAGTTGTCTCTCGACGTTTGTTTGCTCGAACGAGGAAACGTTCCGTTTTGA
Organism: Ptiloglossa arizonensis; assembly: GCF_051014685.1. Classification (NCBI taxonomy): domain Eukaryota; kingdom Metazoa; phylum Arthropoda; class Insecta; order Hymenoptera; family Colletidae; genus Ptiloglossa; species Ptiloglossa arizonensis. The sequence goes on from NC_135049.1 coordinate 23,516,833, forward strand.
CTGAAACCGGTCAAACCTGTGCAAAAAGTAGTCAAGATGACGATGGCAACGGAGACGGAGAACACCGGGCCGGAGAGCAAGGAGATTAAGGACGTGAAAGAGATGAAAGAGGCGCTGAAGAACGAAACGCCGCCGGACAATAAGCAAGAGGAGAAGGATGCGGCGAAGAAGGAAGAAAGTGGGAAAAAGGAGGAGACTGCTGACGCCGCGGCCGCTACGGCATCCTCGGCACCAACGAAGGCTATCAGCGTACATAAGACCAATTACGAGAAGGACATTGTTTACCTGTATCAGTTTTCTCGATCGCCGCTTCTGCCCTCCTTTTCACCGTATTGTCTCAAGGTGGAGACGTGGTTGCGACTCAACGGCATCAAATACGAGGTAAGCGTTCATATTTTTTTTATTCCTTTTGCTTACGCGACGTTCGAATTTTCAAATTCGTAACGGGGAGAAACGGGAGATCGATGAGTACAATGCTCCCGAGATTGTACCCTAGGCGTCGCGTTTCTTCCGGGTGACTAAGCGCGTCCCCTTCGGCTTTACGTTACTATATAACTTCTAACTGAAGTCTAGTCTTTCCATTATGCAAAAAATCAAGCATATACGATCCCGCCGAATCTCCGAGTCTAATATACTCGAAGAAAGATACAGGAGATGGATCCTTTGCCGATTATTTCAAAATGGCGACTCTTGTCAACCTTTGTGCGCCCAGAGCAATGTTTAAATGCGCTTCCATCGCCGTCTCGAATTATTTTCCGTTGCTTCGTATACGAGTAGAATTTCGCTCCGGTTGCGGATTCACATTACGAAAGTATCAACCGTTCGTTCTCACACGATGAACGAGTTTCATGAGAATTTGAATATACCCTCCGGTACGATATCGATTTCTGTTAACTTAAACGCCGGGGCAAACGTCTGCATGTTTTTGAATCGTGACAGTATGGTATGCATGAATGTTTTTAATTTCTAAATTATTATTTGTGAAGATATATGTAGTTGTTATTTTACGAGGACTGTACTCGCATATTAGGGTGCGATAACGTTGGTGGGATACATTTGTCCGGTAACCTACCTTGAATTTGAAACGCAAATATTTATAGAAACGCGGTGTTTACATCCGGGATTTCAGACAAGAAATGATAACGTACTCACGACTCTTTCGATGGGGCGAAGCTTAAGCGCGTAATCGCGCGTATGTAATAGCTAAACAGATCCGTATCTCGGCCCATTATGCGATATATGTATATTGTGTATACTCGCAACAGTAACCCCTGGAACATCAAACTTGTTACGCTTTCTTCCGCAATTGAACGATCATATATCGATTCGCAACACGTATTCCAACGACTCTTACTCGATCAACGTATAGCATAATATTTACCAAAAGTTAACATTGTCGCGATAACGGGATATTATTATTCTGTTCGAGACCGTTCGTGCTAATCTCGATCCAACGTTTCGAAGATAAAAAAAAATAAGGAAGAAACTTAACGATTTCTCTTCGCGGTGATCGACGTTTTCCATCGTAAAATTTTATATCCGGTCGGAACGCGTAGAGTAAAGGAGCCGGATGACGGGTACGCGATCGAAAAGCATGAAAATACATTTTCTCGCGAAAGAGGTGAAAGGCCCGGCGGCAGCGTGCATTCCTACGGACTTTTAAAACGGGTTTCCAGTGGTGTCGCGTGGGGAGCGAGCAAGGGAAGCCCATTGGAGGGCTTCCAAGTTGAACAGAGCAAAATGCCCTCGTGAGCCTTGATCCTGCGCGTTCCGTTTTCGGGGGGATGGAAGGACGTATAGACCCCTACGGGCTTCAGACACACCGGGACTTGCTCGACGGGATTCACGCGTCAACCAAGAGTTGGCGTTCCGCTTAACCATGTGCTGCTCGCTCGGGAAGCAATGCCTCAATCGATATCACGACGAAAATGAACGCGCTCAACGGCAGAAGGATCATTTTCCTCCCGGAGAAATCAGCGTCGTAGTGTATTTTTAGTGACGCGGCACACTTGCGCGTTCATGGATGCGATTATTTCAGCGAGATATATACACTTTTCTTGTTTTTAAGACAATACGGCCACCGTACTCCTCCGTGGCTGTTTACGCGCTTTTTTGCATCGATTTATTTATATACCTTGCCAGCGCGCTGAGGGACGATATTCGTCGCGAGCGTGTTAAACACACGTACGGTTAAAGAAAAAGAAAAGTATATATGTATATACATTATTGCGACGCTTTATTACGAAATGTGCACAACGAAGCAGTGTAATAATAACGATACACGTTTATTGCGGTAAATGGAATACAGTACGATAATAAGTGAATACAAAAAATGAAACTATTGCAGACTGGTTAGAGTTACGACGCAAAGGCGAAATACGGTTGAATGCTGCCGTGAACAGCATTTCAATGTGCAATGAAGTTACATTTTTTTTTTTTTTTTTTTTCGTACATTACAAAGGAGAATACGTTACTCTTTATACCGTTGGTTTTAAAAAATTATTATTTCGAGTACAAAGGTGGTATATATTTTTTATCAACGCGAACAAACTTCTTACAAAGAATTTCTTTAATCGTATAAAAGTAGTGTACTTTATTCCCCGTACAAATGCACGAAGTCGAAATTCGAACAATAGAAGTTGCGGAACTGAGAATTTCGTTGAAGTTGAAGACGTTGGTCGGAACGAACGGAATTTTATACCATGGTGGTCTTCGCGACTTTTAAAACATTGTTGGCAAGCTTTCGACTAACCGTTGCGAGTGGTATTCTTTTTCATCTGGCCGCTTCTTTGTCGCGGGAGCCTTTCTACAACATCTGTTGAACATAACGCTACCCCCCCCCCCCCCGTCCAAAGGGAACCAGATAATGTTTGTAGATGGTTCGGATAGCCGATTTCGGGAGTCTAGATTATTTTCAACCTAATTTTCTCTGTCTGTCGGTTATTTTTTTTTCTCTCGATAGCGCGACAGTTATTACTTTCAGCTGTCACGATTGAAGTTTATCGATAACTGTGTGTTACGCGTGTATCGTGGAAAAATGTGTACTTTCCGACTTTCGATCGTTTCTTTGTCGTTCGCGGGTAAATTTGAATCTACCATTGGCTACGCTTTTCAGACTTCTGGGGCTATGTTTCTTCGGTTATTTTTAGACGTCTCCATGGGATGATTGCACTTTATGTAATTTATCAGTTGCGATTGTCAAGTGTTACCGACGCCTCCACTTCCGGTACCCGCTTCTGGATTCCCCGTTCGTAACTACAAATAAGTATATACCACCGTACTCGGCGGTGAAAACAATCTTTTTTATGCGCTCACATACGCACACGCACACATGTATATAAAGAATTGAATTTTTGTTTATACAATATAATGTATATGTATTTATATACAATTGAAATTCTATAATGCTGTTCTTCGTCACTTCTACAAGTTGTGACAAAGTAATAAATTAAATATTAAATATATTGAAAACGTTAAAAACGGGGCCGTAAAAGTATAAAAACTGTACGGAACGTAACTTTGGAGAAGCGTTGAAGGTGTCTGTAATCTGAATTTGCAATTTGCACCGTTTTAGTTAATACCGGGCCGGTAAATGTAATTATTCTTCGAGTAGCGAACTTGCGAGAAGAAAAGTGAACGCACTGTGCAGCGTCCTATTTAGGGAGTTGATTTTTTAATCGCTCGAAGGAATACCATATCGTGCATAGCATCGTCTTGCGTATCGCTACACTGTTTCACGACGCTGAACACAGTTAAAGGATGCAATTTACAGGATGGAAAGATTGAAAAATCTCTCCTTTGTTCTCGTGTAAACGGCGGTGCGATCGAGCGGGCTCGAACGATTATAGATTGTATTCCCATATAAAGAATCGTGATAACTCTTTCGTAATAAACGCCCGTTCCAATAGTAAAATGGCAGAACTGGAACAAAAGAGGTCACAGGTAATATGGAGGAAGTCCCTATTGAACTAATCATTACCAATATAGGTATAAATAACGCGTGGAGTGGGCCGAATCAATTGGTCAACTTGAACAATTTTGCTTGGGTATAAACGGTGCGTGTAATTTCCAAGAAATGCTTTCCATTGTTGTGCCCGTACGTTCAAAATCGTCTTCGTTCGTCGCTTCGTATCGTCGTTTATTTCGTATCCGGGAAGAAATTTTATTTTCACGAAGGACCGTCTCGACGAAAGACGAGGATACAGTGAATACACAATTCACGGCTAAAATAAATAAAGAGGAACGAACACTCCTTTGGTTGTACCGAGTGTTTGTAAATATTATTTTTAACGATGCGAGTTAACTATCTCGTTCGTGCCGTGGATAATTGTACAGAAATTGGAGACGTACGTAATCTCTGTCGTCGTAAAAACGAAACTGTTACTTAGACCAGAATTCAACAAGGCGAGCTATATAGAGTATGTATAGTGTTACAAGTTTCTTTCCCAGGAACCGTTAGGGATAATGGTAAAACTCGGATTGAGTGTTTTAGGGTAACCCGAGATCGTTTAGGAGACAAATGCGGTGCTGTTGCATCCCCCTTCAACCTCAGGGAGACAGGGACAATTCTTCCCTTCTTTCCCAACGATATTTCATAAATACTTTTACGACCTTCTTTCGAGAACACCTAATGGGTCACTCGAAATTTTTCCTTTTGTACTTTGTACAATTATTGAACAATAATAGAAAAACCTAGCTGAAAAAGATACTATTGGGTTGTTCGGAAAGTCATTCCTTTTTTTTTTTTTGTGAAAATGAAACACGATTTTTTAGTGTATAAACATTTTATTGAATTATACATTCTCCATTTTGGAGAACGAAATGACTTTTCGGACAACCCAATATAATCGGTGTTATTTTAAAAAACAAAATACACACATTATTCAACCTAAGCTTCTTCACGTTTTCAATATTTAAAGTTACGTAATTGAAAGAAGAATAAAACAGAGTATCGGATTAAAAATGGAACACAATTGACGAGGATATGGTGTTCGGTTAGATTCGTTTATTTTTGCAAAAATATACATAACAGTTTTACCGTGGTATTAGAATTCTAAAGAAGTTTCTTCACCGTTATTCTTGATGGTAATTTTTCAAAAAAAAAAAAAAAATATATATATATATATATTTATATATATATATCGTAACAGTTAATGTGGCCCATCCTGTATATATTTACCAGCTGCGTTGCTAATTCCTTCCGAGAGTGCTCGGTAGTCCTTGAAACGATGCATAGTTCGCATTCCATTGCGAAACAAAGAGAAGGAAGACGTCGCTTTCGAAGGTGAAGACGTCGGCGAACGAGAACCGCCTAATAGATAAATGTGGGTTATGAAAAAATCTCAAACAAGAATTCTCTGTTTCATACATCTGCTTCTCACGCTTTCTTGGCAAGACGCCGCGCTTTTCGGTGCGAAAGTTAGCGGGACACGGGAACAGGAGAAATTGTGCTAATTTATCAGATACTTCTCTCTTTTTCTCCTTGGTATTTTAAGAGGAACGGGGCACGCAATCCCGTTAAATTTTACTTTTTAACGAATTTATCATCTTAGACCCTTCGAGTTACGTTCGCTCCTCGATACTTGGAAGAAAACTCTTCCCTCCGCTCCTCGATGTTTTCAACGGGGGCAAAAAATTACGCACAGTTAAATTCTTCTCCGCAACGTGCACTTTGATCCCTTGAAACGTTGGAGAGACACGACTCTCGGTCGCCAGGAAACGCAACGGAATTTTTCTAATTTCCATCGAGGGAAACCTTCGTAACTCGGGGTGGAAAGAATGTTTCGCAAAGTATACAAATACGTAAAATCTAAATCAATTCTACGATTTGTTCTTACTTATTTATTTAATGGATCTCGTCCAGGTTTTCAGTGTCCCGTGTAAAAGGATGAATGAAACTTTCTAAGGGTTGAATCTTAAATCGTACGAATGTTCGTCGAATCGTATTTTCGCGTTTTCGATTCACGAGAGAACTAGCCTCGATTCTATAATAAATCGATCTCGTTCTCGTTGTTGGATCGATCGTACCGTGTCACAATGTTGCGGGAATGCGAAGAAGTATTTAATATTAACGAGACCATCGACGGTGTACTTTTTGGCGAACGAAACACCGGGGAAGGGGGAAATGAGTTGCGCGCGGAGCAACGAGTACGTGGCGCGCATGCCTTCATGAAGTTTGTCGGTTGAGCCATTTGTGCCCGGGACAATCGATTGTTTCCGACGTTTCTCCAGCACGCTAAACTCGTTTCCGGTCCGATTTACTCGCGACCGGTATCCGCGATACATACCGAGCACGAAAAGTCGACTACGAAAGCGATACGTTATAATTGCATCGCTCGCAACCATGTAGAGTGGCGAGTGGTGGGGGGAGCGGGGAGGTAGGCGGGGTGGGGGGTGTGGGGCGATGGTGGGAGGAATTGCATTTGCACTTTTGCAATAAGCAGCCGACTCTCGTACGAGGATCTCTCGGTGCTCCATCGAGCATAAGTATTATACTTTCATGACGGCGTAATGAGAGAAAGCAGATCTCGTTGCAGAAAACGCTGGTAAATTCGATCGAGGTCGCGCATCTCTCTGGCTTGGCAACCTTGCGCCGCGTCGGAAATTCGAATTAACGAGAAATTACGAAATTTCGGAAAACTTTTCAATTCTCGTTCCATCACCGTGTAAACGACGATCGACGGTGATCGCGTTCCACGACGGTTAAATTTATCCGGAAATTCGATTCGTTTCGCGAAAATTTGTACAGTTTTGTATTTTTCAAACCGCGTGCAATTTTTTAAAGTCAACCGTGGAAATGTTCGCAACGTTTTTAAAGATTTAGGTCGTACAATTTTCTATTTTGCAAAGTCAGCCGTGAAAAAGTTTACGACGTTTTCAAGGGTTTGGGTCGTACTGTTTTATATTTCTCAACTCACGTACAATTTTTCCAAGTCAGCCGTGAAAAAGTCCGCCACGCTTTTAAGGATTCAGGTCGTACAATTTTCTATTTTGCAAAGTCAGCCGTGGAATGTTCGCGACGTTTGGGTCGTACAATTTCATATTTCTCAATCCGCGTGCAATTTTTCCAAAGTCAACCGTGGAAAAGTTTGCGACGTTTTTAAGGGTTCGAGTCGTACAATTTTCTATTTTGCAAAGTCAGCCGTGAAAAAATTCGCGACGCTTTTAAGGATTCAGATCGCACAATTTCATATTTTTCAACCCGCGTGCGATATTTCCAAAGTCGGCCGCGAAAAAGGTTCGTTTTTAAAGGGTTTCCGGAAATTCGGTTCGTTCTTCAACGTTTGCGCTTGTTTCGCAGAAACGTGTACGATTTTACATATTTCAAGCGCGGTGCGATACTTCCGTGTCGTCGACCGTGAAAAAGTTTCGCGACGTTCTTAAGGATTTCGGTGATCTTACTTTCAACTTGAAGTACCACAAGTATATTTGCTCGGTGCGTGACGATGGGTCGCTCGAGTCTCATTTTTCCAAGCACACGCGGCATCTTGAAAGCGCAGCCGAAAGTCACGTTTGGCGGCATTCCAGCGCTTACACGCATTACAGATACTCGAGGATCGCGCGTACACGTATGCCACCGCCTCTCGTGCACCCAGGGACTGGCAGTGTTTTATATCTGTGAATCAAAGTATCCCTTAAACCGGAACACCCGGGTGTCTCCTTATGGGAAAAAACATGCGTCATTTGGAGCATCGAGTATCACGAACGATTCGTTCGAACAAACAACGAGAACGATCGATTCTCCCTCGAATCTTTTCGTTCTTTAACCCTTTGCACTCGAAGCTTTTCTGCTACCAGAAACTAGCGATGAAATCTTTCAAATCGTGTAATTAATTCAAAACTGAACATTTTCAACGTTTCATATACGTATGTTTACATCTCACGAGAAAGGAGTAATTGAATTTTAATTTCAATTCCAAACCACGATGGTTTTTCCAATCGACGAAAGTACACCGAATTAAGTGGCGATCGAAGATCGCCTCTCGAGTCCAAAGGGTTAACATTCGACCACGCGGAAGGAAGTCCATGCGTTGGACCGACGCAGTAAGCGTGGAATCACCGAACGAAAGAATATGGAAGATTACGGTTATTGAAATTCTTTCGAGGAAGACCGAGATGCTTTAAAGGAAATAATCTAAACCTCTCCCGGGTATGGCTTGGGCTGGGTCGGGATTTAACGAGCCATGGAATGAGCTGAGTCACACAGGACTCCGAGAAACGCAGTTCGCAATGGAAAACAAAGTGGCTGGCAGAAGCCGCCAGAAACACCTTTCGCGATGTTTATTATCCGTTCGTTCAAGTGTTCCTGATTAAGCTATCACTGCTGTTCGGTTAAGTGACTAAATTGTATGATTGATCAGTCGTTCGAATCGTTGAGCCTATTTAGATATTGTAAATCATGGAACTGACCTTCGTGCTCACAGAAGCAACAACGATCGCGAATCGTTCCGAGTACCGAGTACCTACTCCTGAGAACTCCTAAATTTCGAAAAAAAAAAAAAAAAAAAAAGAAGAAAGGTCTATTTAGATACTGTAAATCATGGAACTGATCTTCGTGCTCCCAGAAGCAACAACTATCACGACTCGTCTCTAGTTTCTTTCGGTTCGGGGCTCTTTCATCGAGAGTACTCCAGAGAACTCTTAAATTTCGAAAAAAAAAAAGAAAAAAAATCTTCAAACGCAAATAATAGAAAAATTACCAGCCATCGACGTCTACGCTCGCGTACGTTAACTTGCAATACTCGGTCGGGTAGAGCTCGGTGGGGTATTAACGATGACAATTAACTCGAGTAATCGACGAGCAAAGTTATTTCACGACTACGATAATTTCACAATATTATCCGCCTCTATTAGTTCCAATTGGCAAGCGTGTTAATTCAGCAATTATGCCGTGCTATAGTACGTGAAATTGCGTTAATAAGACTTTCATTCTGGATACCACGGTTGGCCTACTGCGACGCCGATCGGCCAGCAGACACAGGTAGGGGGAAATGCGCGGCTACTTCACGCTTGAGGCAGGTCGGGCTCTTTAAATCACCGGAAATGTGCAGGTAGAGAAGATGTGGGTAAACCGTGTTCTTCCCCCCGTACCTTCCCTCTGTTGTCGTTGCCTTTTAAAACAGTTTCGTGGAAGGTACCCCGCTGAAAATCCCCCTATACACGTGCAGGGGAACCACGCTCGAAAATAATAAATCGTGAGAATTTCCGGGAGCGTTCTTTTGCAACGGGTCAGTGATTTTGAAAACGGTTTTCGAATAGGTTCGCTCGACGACGTTTCTTCGATCTCTACGGGTAGTTGTAAACATACGTGGACACACCAAGGTTACCTTTCGATACAAAACAATCCTTGACGCAAGAAAAAGTTCGAAAGTTCGCCGTTGGGAAAATATAGTTCGAGCGAATGTACTTTATTCGATACATTATGTATACATTACGGATCTTGGATTTACTTTGTTTTTTTTTTCTTTATTATTTTTTTTTTTTTTTTTTTACGTCGACGCTCAACTTCGATGTGTATAATTATTTTTGGAGCTTCGTAGTTAAGAATAACGGTATGGACGATACATATCGTTGCAATTGTTAAAATTCGCGTATGTGAAATAACTCGAGGAATCGCGGAGAAATATTCTGTTCTTTCCCGAAGGAAAGAATTCAGGACCGAGGAGGAGGAGGAGGAGAAGGCTGCACGCTCGAAGAGTTTAACGGCATTGGGAAGACTGCGAAGTAATTATTACCCCGTTAATTTTTACACTGTAACTGAAACAAATGTTGACCAACCTGGAACGCCAAGCAACGTGTATATGTATATATATATATACGGTGTACACAGAAAGGACATGGAAAACTCGTCCGGCGGCGACGTGTTAAGAAATTTAACGATCACGGTGCAATAAATCTTTATTGCACGCGGCGATTAGCATATGGTTCGGTTTAACCTCGTTAAAATTTTAAGAAACCGCGTTCAAGATGTCGACGAAAGCCCACCATATGGTATCTACGCAACGTGTTCGCGTTAGAGGTTGTAATATCGGCTTGTTGTTCGTAAAGTAATTTCGTTCTCCAAAACGGAGAATATATATAATTTAACAAAATATTTATACACTCTAAAAAAATCCTTGTTTCGTTTTCACCAAAGAAAAAAAAGAAACGAAATGACTTTCCGAACAACCTGATATCTCTTTCTGGTGGAAGAAGCAAAATAGAATTAAAGAACCGTTTACTTTTCTCTCTTCCGTTCCGTTTTGTTTAAGAAATTTAACGACGTTTCGAAATTCCTAGTAAATCTTCCATCACGAAGGATATACCCGATCTCGAACAACGTTATCGTGTCACGCGTCGTTCGTCTGGTCACTTATCACAGTCCCTTAACGAACGATGGGGAAAAAATCGAATCGAACCCTGTAGTTAAAATTTCACTTCAGATTAAATTGATTTAACGGTCGTGTATCGAGAGAACGTAGACGCGGACGTACGTACACGGCGTATCTTTTCGGATGACTTACCGCGTGTAAACAAGGTTATAAATCTTCTCCGTTCAAATCGGCAAGTAGCATACCCCGTTCAGAGCGGTCCATTAAAAGCTTAAATACTCGTGTAAATGTCTTGACCTTTGATCTTAACGTTTCTCGATACGTGTTCAGCGTCGAAAGTCGTAGAAATGGAATAAAATAAAAACAAACGAAAAAAAAGAAGAGAAAAGAGTATGTTTCTCGAGGGAAGTGGTACTCGAGTATAGTTACAAAGAGAGAATTTATCCGTGGCGCTTGAATATCCTTGGGTAGTTAAATTTGCATGCATTGAGCAAGTGCATTTTTCCCATGCCTATGCGTGCACATCGATTGCCTTGCGCAGACACAGCGACGTGCCTCGCGACACGTTTCTATTCTACACGTTGCTGCGATCCTTCTTTGTTCTTCGTAGAAGCGTACTTTTGTTTTAACAATCGGCAAGTAACCAACGGAAAGGAATTCCAAACGTTTCGATTTCACCTATCGGATAAGATTTATCATTTGTTTAACTTCTCGTCGTCGCGTAATAACAACAGTAAAACGCTACACATAACGATGGACGACAATCGAAGGAATGTTATTTTTGATCCTCGATCGCCACCGTGCGGTTCTTCCGTTCGTCACGGTTTTGTTTCGGGATCTTTGTTTACATGCTTTTTTCTACGGGCACGGTTTCGACGGGTTATCATCCGGCGTTACGACTTTTCACAAACATCTTTTTCGGTCCCTGTTGTTCCAGCTGCAGATTCGGTTATCTGTTCGCTCGACCGAGTCTCTGTAACTTTCGAATTACGTCAATTGTGCACCGCAGCACGAATTAATTTCAGAACAAGCGCACTCTGTACGAAGTAAAAATCATTTCGTCGTTAGAGGTGTACCATTCCTACGATTTCCCTTCGAGGAGAGTTATTTTCGTCACCGATAAGTTCTCGTGTCCGCACCGACACGCAATCGACATTATTTCTTTTTTTTTTCTTTACCTTTTTTTAAATGCGTACCGGTTTGTTTTATCTCAAATATAACGAACACAAAAGTGACCTTGTCGTTGTATTAGAAAATTATTCCGAACTGGTATTAAAAGATGGCGAATAAAATTCAAGGCTATGCAAGATACTTCGTTGTATAATTTCAAGCGACAATTTCTTCTTTCAATTGTTATTTACTCGTCTCCGGTTCCAACCTTAAATAATAATCCTCAAACGGAAAACACGATATTGCAATGACAATGTAAACCGTCTAAATCCGGTATGTGTCGAAAATGATACGTGACACGAGGGGTTGGAAATATTTAGAAAGAATATCGACGAATCGGAGATTCGGGACAAAGGCTTATTTTATTGCGACAGTTATCGATTACCGATACAATTCGGAGCAACAGATCGCGTGTTTCTAGAAACATTAAACGTTCGAGTTCGTTGAAATTGTTTTCAAGTGCTCGACTAGGCTGCGATCGTTCGATATTAGAGTCGATTCGTTCTGAGTTTTAGAATCGATTCGTTCCGAGTTTTAGAATCGATTCGTTAGATTTTAACCTAAAATTACCAAAGAGGTCGATTTGACTTGTTTCGAACTTCCTCTTGAAATTACTCAATTATCAACGGTGTCTTTGCCTACAATATTCGTGGACAATTATCGAAACGAGCAACTAAATTTGACTCGTAAATTAATTTACCCTTTTCCCGTCTAACTTCGAAAACACGTATCTGGTCCGATACAAATAGTAATACGTTCACCGTCGGTGGTTCTAGCGTTAAAATCGATTCGTACGCTCGATCTTGGAGTCGATTCGTACGCTCGATCTCGGAGTCGATTCGTTCGTTCCGGGTACGCGAACCGCGCTACTAGGAACTCGCCCCGTATTCGCGCTAACTTCCGCACGGAATCGAACGCGTTTCTCCACGGCGCGTGTGTAGCTCGCGCGAATTCGTGGCGAGTCCAGTACGAGCGACAGGTAAATCTGTATTCATAGAACGCGACAGGACGACACAGGGGAATGAATAGACCGAGTCACGAACGCGTTGAACGGAGGCTGCTTTATATAGTGATGGAAGGAACGCGTATACAGCGTATTGCGTCTTCGAATGGACAGTCCTCGAGCGGAAACCGCGTCGCTATAATGCGATACCTATTGACGGCCGTCGATGGAAAACAACTGTGCGTGTGTGCGTAACCGCCGAGCCTTTTGCGTGCGTGCGCAACATCGTCTCGCGTCGCTTGAATGATATATCGAAATTGGTTCTCCGCTGTGTAGTGTGCTCGTCGATACAGCAGCGTAGATAACTGTATATACGTCCTCCCTACGTAGAAACAGAAACGATCGGAATCGTTCGCTTTCACCTTATATTCGACGTTGAATTAAATCGACGTAGATAAGAAGAAAGGCCTCTGCGTTGAATTAATTTCACGATTTACTCTTCGATCGTCGTACTTGTAAACGCGTGCGGGTAAAAATTTAACAAAATAGCGAGAACGGAATATTACGAATTTCTTCGTAAACGTTATTATGCAAAGTTTGTATACTCGATGTTCTTTTTAATTTGACAGGGGGAAATGGTGGTACGGTACATTAGGCTAAAATAAATATTTGTACAATCATTTTTTTGTTACATCGAAAAATCTTTGACTATTTTTTTTTTTTTTTCTTTGATTTCAAACACGGCGAGAGAAAAAAATGCACGATTTCGGGTAAACGACTTTTTACAATGTTACAGTGAAACCGACTTACACGCCCCAGTTACCGGCCACTTCAATACTAGATAACGGTGAACGCTGTAAATACGACATCGTGCGATTCTCGGAGGTTTAGTTTACTTGTACACGGAACGCATCGATTCGGTCCTATTTCTCGGTGTCTACATTTTTCGATCGATCTATATTCTCCGCTCGCGATGTAACAACGCAACGAAAGAAATCTTTCTTCGACGTGCGTCTTATAAACAACACGGACTCGTGACAAAAGTCCTAGAGATTACCGACCGTGAATGGATTCATCCATGAACGATAAACGCCATATCCTAATGAGTCATTTACAAATTAGCGGATTCTAACGTAACGCGATTAAGCTCGGTACGCGCGTTCCTTATCGAGTGTAGCGATCAGAAAACTCGATGGTAATTATTCATGCAGAGTGATTCACTGGAATGGTATATCCTGGAATTGATACCAGTGAAGCCTCGATTGTCGTTTGTTGAGCTAAATAACAACATTTCCGTCTAGAAAAGTCTCTTTGAGCTTAGTATTTGGGTCACCGATATTACGGTTAGTAAAACTTGGTCAGATTCGACATTACGACTAATTGAAATTGAAAGTTTTTTTTTTTCTCGAGAGAGAGAGAGAGAGAGTCACGTTTTTACCGCGATATATAGGGTGAGGTGCAATTCGTGGTGCAATCGAACAAACGATTCCTCGTGGAGAAAAGAAAAAAAAAAATAGGTCAGGACGAGATTTCGTATCGTACAGATTCCCCGTATCAATTATACGGGTCGATGGTTATGAAAGTGGCTCGAGTCGATACCTACTTTTTGTTTTTTCTACGTTATTGTAGATCGACGTGTTGCAAAATAAAAAACAACTCGTAGTATTCTAACCCCGTCCCTTTCGTAATTAATCGGTATCGCGATGTTTTCGCGCGGGTGTCGAAATTAATAAAAAAAAAAAAAATCGACGCAACGATATAATCGAGAAACTCCGTGTACGCGAATAATACTCTTGTTTGTTTGCAGTCGCTTTCTCGCTGCATCAGAAAGGTCGAAGTGGGACGGGTATCAACGACAGGATAAACATATGCGTGTGTTACACCTTACTCGTAATCTGTAACGCGATACTACTGGTATTACCGATCCCGTTACACGGTATTACTATAGTCGAAGTTAGTCTGTGCTAGTCACTTGAACGCGTAGAAGAAGTTGTGTGCCACCTGGTGCATCGCCGACGATGCTGTAAATTGCGAGAGCAATCAAGCTTGCTCGAGAAAAACCTGCTCGAACGAAGTACGCGAGCGTGGAATTAATGCCTACCTACTTCACGAATTTATTTATTTATTTATTTTCTCTCTCTCTCTCTCTCTCTCTCTCTCTTCCAATATTACCGCTGGGTCTTTTGAATGTTACTCAATTTAATGATACAATCCACCCGGGGTATATATTTTAGACACAACACGGGGTATAATTAACGTGTACGTAATTGAAAATTTATTGCTCGGTTTGCGGTTCGCCAATGTGAACTTGTACCGCGTATAATTACGTGGACCGTGAAATGCGTAAATATATTCAATTATTTCGCAGTTACCCCGTATACTGACGAATATACGCAAACGGGAATGTAACGTAAATATTTTCGTCGAATTTCATGGTCCGGTATTTCGAAAATTAATTAAAGAAAAACGGTATCGTTGATATTACAAATATTATTCCGGGCGTTGATTTTCCCCCGACAAGAATTTTCAATTTTAGGCATTTTTCTACGATTAATATTTTCGATGACCGGGGGAATCGAATTTTGACTTCGAATCGGAGAATTGAAACGTCGATGATCGTAGAAAGTTTCATTGTTGTCGAAATGGCTATAATGCAGCGTTTTCAATGCCATAATCGTCACACCTGAGAGGCGGACTGACTCACGTGGCATTTAAATCCATAAAACGAAGGTCATACCAGGTGCACCACGTCGTCATCGCGATTCGCAACACCATGGTAATATTATGTACAATATACATATATATATTTGAATACGTATTTTCGGACATCCTCGTTCGAGCTGAAAAATCGGAGTGTGTGGAACCAAGCGGGCGAAAAACAGCGGTACAACGCACACTGGTCGATTGTTTCAAATGTAGAAACTACTTTTATTTTTAAACGATCGATACTATCGATCCATTTTTCTTTTTCGTTTTCAAGCTTCGCTTGTGCTCGCTTACGAACGTATGGAAATATTCGTCGAGCGTATCTCTTTCGTACGTTCGACGAAAGGTGTGAAGATTTTTATTAAAAATTACGCGTAGTTTAATAGTAATTAGACTTTGTTATTGGTAATGTTTGCTTTCTGGTATTGTTTTCCAACTCCTTTGGTTTCTCTTCTCTTCTATCGTCTCCGGGTTGTTGCCGGTCTCGTAGCATTGGTTTTTCTGCTTGTTTAATTTTTCGTTACGAGTTCATGTAAATCACATCCTCCGAGTACATGAACGGCCAACAGTTTTTGCGTATTGTCTAGTTTTCCTTTTTTTTTTCATTTTCCTACCGTCACGTAAACTATTAATTCCAGCGATTCACTGGAAGCTTAATATTTCACGAAGGCTGTTCTAGAATAGATACTCTGTGACAAGTACCTCGAGTATCTGGCTTATGAGTGCCTACTTTCCACAGGCACGCTGGAATACGCCTCGAAGCTATATCAGCCACGTTGAAAGAGGATTTCAGAGTCTCGGGCTCGAAAGTTTCCGAGCTTAATGGATCTGCAGAGCTTTCAGGAGAATGTCTGATGCCCTGCTTAAGGTATTATAAGTCGGTGCATGAGTTAAGGGAATTGAGAAAGGTCGTATTCAATTTCAAATGATGCAACAGCGGACCCGCTTAAATAACATACGTTTGCACGTATCTCGTCCTCTTATCGCGAAATTGCTCGCCGCGCGCAGCACACAGGGTGTCCAGAACAAACTCCCACCGCAACCGACTCGCGTCGAAATACGGTAGCTCTCGCGAACCAAGATGTACGTACAACACTGTGAGAAACTGATCGAAGAATGTATAGAATTCTCCGACGATAAATCGAGTAAAATCGATTGCGCGAAAGAAACACAAAAGCTACTCGCGAACTTCACCGAACGCGTAGACTCGCTTTGGTTCGCGGTATTTGCAAAAAAAAAAATATACAATATCTTTTGATTAAATTACCGGCACCACACGATACACGTTTATCGACGATCTCTCGTGGCGCGATTTCCGATCGTATTCGACGCATCTTCCACCTCTCGGTGGTAGATTTCTCGGTAGCGGAAAAATTTGCCGTCGATCGATCTCTCCCACGGACGCGGAACCGTTTCGTGTCACTCAATTTCGGGACACACGGTATTTCATCGGAGACACTGCGTTAATCGTCCGCGACACGTGACGCAGATCCGAGAGAGAGTCTTGCGCGGTCCAACGCGTCCGGGCGTATCCTCTCGCGGTTTATGTCGCAGCAGAAATAAAGTCGGTGGAACGAATGCGGGGGCAGCAGGTTCTTAAAATAGCGCCGAGACCTCTGGAGTCGCGATTGTGCGTATATCTCCCGCGCCAAGAACAAAGACAGCCGAACGTCGTTCGCGCGGACGGCGGAGAAAGACAGTGAGAGATGCCCCAGACGGTCGAGGAAGAGAGTGGTGGGGGAAGAGGGACGCGCACACGAGTAGAAAGAAGCACGGCGCGCGGTCACTTTGTCCCAAGGAGCTTGATTAGCGGACCGCCCCAATTGACGGTCCGCATCCGTTGTCCCCCTTTTTTTTTTTCTCTCGCGAGATGCTCCCACAATGTGGGCTAATTCGGGTCGGTTTCCTTCGCGGATGATGCTCGTTTCGGGAATGTTGGGGTCGTTTAACCTTTGACTCGTCCCGGGTACACCGGAATCTCGTTGGAAAGCATTCGAGGGATTTTGAGCATCTTCTCTGTGGGTCCCTGGAGGCCGTTCGATTCGTCGGTCGCTTTACGCCGACTGGTGTGTTTACGCGCCGGATCGTACGACAGGCGACAACAGCCGCGCAGGGGTAGGGATAGTTGTCGCAACTCGAAAACTACGTTCTTTCTCGTCCAGCAACACGGAGAGGAAACAAGAACGGGTATGATTTACGTCGCAGAAGATATATTGGCAGATCGCGGATATCGTGACCGGCACTCTTTACGGGTGGCAACCAATACGGTTGTCTATCTCGTCTGGTGTAATTGTATCTCTCACCGGAGCTGTTATTGTTTTATTGCTCATTTTTCTTTCATTGGATCGATAACCTATTTACAATCTGTTTCTTCACTTTCTGGTCGACTTCGAGTTCGCGGCGCGCGTAATGTTTACGAGATTCGTTCCGTGATCGGGAATCGTTAAAAATTAGATTCACTTCGCGAGACGATTCGTCGTTAGAAAACGAATGAAAAATATTGAAGACATTTTCGTCGCGCGAGACTTCGTTCTTGTGAAGATCCGTCTCGGGTGCGCGGGAAGTATGCGCGCGCCGGTAGTGCTCGCGCAGGCGCACTTTCGGAATCGATTTTCACGGAAACCGGACTCGGTCGCGATGATGTTTGTTTATCGCACGTTTTCGATTCGTTCGCGAAGAATTCGATTCCAGTAGTTGGAATAGTTGTTAAAGCTTGTTGGCAGCGTTTAGTGTACTTAACGAATAGAGACCGGGGTGGTTAAATGCAGCGAGGTCGAAAGTTTAGCATCACGATCTAAGGGAAGCATGACAAAGTGCATTCAACTGCGCGCAGAAATTCCTCGGTGGCCAGATCACGCTGCGAATCTCGCAGGGCAATCTATTTCTATGTATCGCGGAACAAACCGTGTATAAGTTACTCTAATGGAATTACATAACTTCGACCGGCGAGGGAAATTGATCGGTACCGTTAGCGCAGACGCTATAATCGGACCCCGCCCATAATTAAATTACGCTTTAATTGGATTACAATGCCACTGTAGACGGGTCCCATTTTACACGATACATCGAGTGGTGGGGGGTAGGGTGGTATTTCTTGAATCGGTCGTGTTCGTTAACCCCTCGGACAGTCGCGGGCGAGCATATGAGGCACGCACACTGTCCAGCTCGTGATTGTCGCGGGATATTACGTGTTTCCACGTAACGATGCAGCTTGGAAAATTTGTCACGCCTTTATCGATTTTTTTTGTTTCGCGGTGCGATCGTCCGTATAGTTTTGAGACAGAGAAAGAGAATTACGAGAATCGATAGGGATAGAAACCCGGCCCGTTTGAACTCTCGGTCGATGAAATATGATCTGCACCGATGCTGTGTTTATATCTGAGCTCGGATCTGCGAAAGAAGGAGGTAGGATTGTAAACACGCTCGATGAATGCTTGAAAATATCGTACAAAATTAAACGTTGAGTCACGCCGACACCTCGTGTTGCAATAAATTACTATATATATATATATCTGTGTGTGAATATATATATATATATATATATATATATATATATATATATATTTTTTTTGTCGAAATAAATAATTTTCATTCACGTATTATTTTCGCCAATTTTTCGTATCCTAGAAATAAAATATGATTCACGATAAAAGAAAAGAAGAAGGGAGCATTTATCGAGAGGATTTTGTCAAATTCGCTGAACCGTCGTAGGGTTAACACGTGCACATCCGGTGGCTTCTCCTCCTCATAAATTCTCCTTCTGTTGTGCCGACATTCTTTCCCCGCGATTTACGTATTCCTCGTTATCTCCGGGCCACTATTATTCTTAGCTTTGCACACAGTTTTCTATTTGCGTGCTTCGTTCCTGTCGTTGACTCGTTCTCGTTGAACGGTTTTCACTTTGCAGTTAGTTTTCTGTCAATAATCGACGAGATTTCTCTGTTCGAGTATCGCGTTTTTGCTTTTCGTATATATATATATTTTTTTTTACACATTTCGCGTTTCGTAGACGACTTTAAATTTTTGCTTACTCGCGACACACACACCATTTCTCTCTCTTCAAACACCCGCTCACTTTCTCCCCACTCTTCCATAAATTCTGCTTTCTTATTCTTTCCAAGTTATGGCGAAGACCTGACCGCCAGTTTGCTCTCATACACGCGCATCGTGTCGGCATACCACCGCAATGTACCCAATTTATCCCCTTTGCCGCGGACCTTAATTAATTAATCTTCCAATTGAACCTCATTACTACTTATCTTATCGCGGTGGAACGCTTGGAAGACGTCACGGACAATGCTGACATTCCTCGACCGCGAGAAATTCGTTTTGTCGCGGGGGGTTCATTGCACTGTTTCCAGAATGGATGTTGCAACGTACGTTGGGTCGCGTGCACGGAGCGCGCATATCGGCGCACGCGTTTATATAGAACGTTATCGAATACCCCTGTTGCGAAAGCTAACCGATCAATTATTAACGTTCACTCTGAAAACGTTCGAATCTCGGTAATAGAGCGGTATCCTCGAATCGGTTCGCTCGTACACGATGAAACAGCTGGTGTGCGATCCCGTAGAGCGATACTGCGCGCAAAAACGAATCGAAAAGGTGGAACGAAATCTTTTCCAACGGGGGGAGGGGCTTCGTTTCCGAGAGAATCGAGTTCGAACGACGGTGGCGCGCAATTTAAATCCGGCGCGCGCGAAACCCGCGCTTCGAAACTCGTTTCGTCGTCAAACGCGAAGCCTCGTAGGAGAAAACCTCGTTCCGCATCTTTGATTCAATTTACTCCCAGGTTTCTATTTTTCCCTCTATCGCGCGTTTTCTTCGATCGTTTGTACGTGTTACGAATGCGTCTGGGATTCCGTACGACTCTTCGAGGCATGATTACTGAACGCGTGAAACGATACAAAATAACTAAAACTAAATAGTAGATTGATTAGATATTTTATAATTACGAGATGGAACGTTAACAGTCTCACCGTGCAATTTGTACGTAGTTTAATTTTTCATAGAATATTCCACCGTGCGTTATTAAAAAGGCGAGACCCCTCGCACTATCGTGATCAATAATTTCCCTTCCGACTAAATATTGCACAATATTCACAATAGTGAAAAAAATGTAAGAGTGTGGATGCATTGGACGAAAAATCGGCAAATAATAATTCTCAAGCTTGTTACGTATTCGAACTGTTGGTAAATGGTCTTAAACGGAAAGTGTGTTCGTCCCACGCGGCACGTAACGCGTTAAAATGTTTTCTCCGCGTATCAACGCGGTTAGATTGGAATTCTTTCTAGGAGGTTTGTTTTCCTTTTAATCCTCGACGTTATCGTCTCATCCTTTTCTTATCTGGAAGACGATATTCTTGCGCAGCGTCCTCGCGCCGTGTTTCGTTCCGCGGTGGTCCCTTATCGACGAACACACGATGCCGTAATCGCATCCAGTTGTGCCCCGTCAGCTACGAACGAGCCGCTTCCTTCGGGTCCCTTATTGTGCGGATATCAACAGAATTATCTTCGCGTTTCATAAGACGCTTCCACGCGCCATGAAGGAAGTTCATTGTTCGATGGTTGACGATCTATCGAGACGCGGCCATAGAAGTGGCAGTTTTCAGATAATTCCTCGCGCGATGGGAAAGGAGGATCTTATCTGTTCGATTGGCTGGAAGTATTTCGTTTCCCCTCGAAGGAACTCGTTAGCACGTCGCGCCGGTGTACGATTACACACGTCGGACAGAGGTGTGTTTGCATGATAATGCAAGATTTTGTATACTTTATACCTTCTGGTAACGTCGTTTCACCGAGGGCCCCGTTTAACGAGAGAGAGATAGAGAGAGAGGTTCTTTCTTTCTTTTTTTCTTCCTTTTCTTTTTTTTCATTTACCTCTCTTTCTCGTGGTATTGCCTCGCCCACTCGTTCGCCCATCGTCCACCATTTATCGTCGCGCAACTAAATTCCAGACTTCTCGCTATTACCATGCCCCTCCTCCAGAAATATGCACTCTCTTTGAACCTTGTTTAATTTTCATTTTTCTTTTCCACGCAGTTTACCGACCTATCCGAATCATTAGCGACTTATTTCTTCGGTTCTTTTCTTTTATTCATAATTTGTCAAAAATGTTGGGTTTCATTTTAGATACTCAAAAGTACATTTCGTGTAGTTTTTACGTATTAGGACTCGATTTTCACTTTTGCGTTTGCTATTTTCTGCATTGGTGCATTTATGCATTGTAAAAAAGTGGTTCTGTTCCTTAGTGTCCAATTACTCATAATTTGTCAAAAATGTTGAGTTTCATTTTAGATAATCAAAAGTGTACATTTCGTGTATTCTTCAGGTATTAGGACTCGATCTTCACTTTTGCATTTTATATTTTCTGCATTCGTACATTGCAAAAAAGTAATTCTATTCTTTATTATCCAATTCTCTCATTTATATTCCATACCACGTATCTCGCGAAAATAACTTCCGAAGAATTTAAAAAACACAATTTTCTTTCCCACTGTAAGTACATAATTTCGTACAGCGATCGTGGAACAATTCACACCAACAACTACGAAAAAAAAAAAAAAAAAAAACTTAATTCGTCCAACCGTGTCCCGGTAATTTTTTCGTTCGACGAACGAAAATTCAGGAACGAGAGGAGAGACAGACTCTTGCAATTAAAATATTCAGTGAGATGGGTCGGTGCGTGTTACACTCACCCAGTTTAGCTTATTCTATTCTAGTCTAGCTTACTTTCCCCCCTCCTTTCGCCGAGGAACTGTATTCCAAGTGACTTTATTTTTCACTCGGTTCATTTGCGTCGTCTTTGCGCGCAACAAAGACGTCATCGTGTTCTCTCTCTCTCTCACTCTCTCTCACTCTCGTCCACGTCGTCCGTGTAACACCGGCGCAAGCCTCGCAATGTCGAGAGGAGGCCACTAGCCTGGAACGTTTACACTGTTGCACATTGACGCGGAAACACGTCGAAGAAGGTGAACTATATGGACACACACGTGTTAAACTGCTGGCCGACATGTGCCGCGGCATCGGGTGTCGATACGTTGAGGTAGGCCGGCCACCGACCTCTACGCCGAGTTCTCGATACGTTCGAAGCAACTTGTTCTCCGCTCGGGCGAGTGTCTCGCGCCGGGAACTGGATTTTTATCGCGCTGACCCGTCGCGCGCTCCAAGGCTGCAATCGGGACAGAATTCACCTACAAAGTATCGACATAATGAGACACGGGGAGAGACCGGTGAGCTGTTGTGTGGGTCGTGCCACTTCTCCGCGTTGGAAAATTCGACGATCGTAAGAACGAACACTACCGTAACCCCGCGACGAGTTTCTCGAGCCCGCGATAAGAAGAGTCTTCCGTCGTGCTTTCGACCCTTTCGTGACCCAACATCGTTTTCGATACGCATCGGGGATCGTATCGTTTTTCCACGGGCATCAATCGTAACGAACAAACTACCAACAACTCGTTTATCGTTGAACGAAAATTATTCATGGGTCGTTCGGAAAGTTTTTTTTTTTTTTTTTTGGTGGAAATGAAACACGATTTTTTTTAGAGCGTATAATAAACGTTTTATTAAATTGTATATTCTCCATTTTGGAAAACGAAGTGATTTTTCGAACAACTTAATAGAATTCGTATCGATGAGATGGACGTTTCGTTACAAGGGACGGAGAACGAATTTTTCGAACGAAAATTTGAATTCGTATCGAGAAGATCGGTATCTCGACGCGAGGGACAAGAAACTGTTTCTCGTTGAATGAAAAATTCACAACTCGACGAATAAAGTATTTCGATGTAACGAATGAAAGATAAAGTATTTCTCGTCCGTGGTCGAATCAAAAATTCGAATTCGTTCGAATTGCTTCTCGTCTTTCGAGTTGTCGGACAGTTTATACATTGTTATCGTAATGTCACTACGCGAGACGTTCGATAAGTATCTTTGCATCGCGATACGGGCATCGAGTTATCGTCTACGCAACGTCGCCATAGAAGTTACCAATTAGTATTCGAGATTGCAAAAATAGCGTTGGCAAGCGGTCGTATTGCGTGTTGTCGCACGATGTGTATTCTCGAATGATTCCCATTCGCATAATATACCGTTTCCACTTCGACACCGGTGTTTTTACCGGCATTAAAAGTAGTATCGATCGTTCTGCGAGTAGGCGTGCCAGGAATGAGTGTAGTCGTCGGGATCTTCGTTCTCCGCGCGAGGTTTTATATTACAACGAGGAAACTGTTGTTCACCGTAATTAATACAGACATTTACCGCTGAAGAAGTTGTCACGGAGGAGAATTGTTATTCCAGAGAATACCCAACTCGCGTGCACAATCTATCGATGCGGGTAGCTCGTTACGTTCGACAATGTACCGCGATACTCGAATTTTAACCATTTGCGTTTTTATTGTATTTGGACATGGGTGTCGTTAGAATTAATTTCCCTTGAAAGAGCAGTGACACGTAACATTTAAGATTACGAAGGATAAAGAAGATTTGTTAATTCTTTTGTGAACTTTAGATGTATGTTCATAGAACAGTGTGTTTTAACGTAACGATTAAGATTACGAAGGATAAAGAAGATTTGTTGATTCTTTTGTGAATTTTAGATCTATGTTCATAGAACAGTGTGTTTTAACGCAACGATTAAGATTACGAAGAATAAACAAGATCTATTGATTCTTTTGTGAACTTTAGATATGTGTTCATACAACAATGTGTTTTAATGTAATGTTTTTATGTAAGAATTATATTTTATAGTTCTTCATTGTGAAGTATCTTTCGAAACGGTCTCCAACGTACAGTCCTGTATGTCTTTTTCGATTACGTGTATCGCAAAGATAATTAGTTTAGTGTCTTCCACCCTTAATCTTTCTCTTTGAACATACAGAACAATCTTTACTGTTTATATATGCAGTTTTCCATTAAGCCTTTCCTCTTTACCGGATTCCGTTATCTCTAACAGGAACACCGAATTGGTTCGTGAATAGATTCCTTAGACATTCAGGTTCGTTCAAGGAAAGTGTAAACTAATGCATCGTTGAATAAAGTATAAGATTAGTATGGTTCCTTGCTGTGGTGGCTGAGAGCAGACACACGACCGTAAAGGGTTAACCCTTTGGCCTCGAGAGGAGATCCTCGGTCTCTATCTAATTCACTGTACTATTTTCTATCCGGGAAAACTTCGCGGTTTGGAATTCAAATTGGAATTTAAATATCACGTTCTTCTAGAGTGTAAACGCACGTATGCGAAACGTATAAAAATGTCTTCCATTCCAGATGAATTTTACGACTTGAAGGATTTTCTCGTCAGTTTCTGGTAGCGAAGAAGCCTCGAGCGCAAAGGGTTAATTGCAGATGTTTGAAAATAAAATTCGACCGCTTTCGATTTGAAACAAAATCGTTTGAACGTCAACGATTAACTCGAGAGGAGATCCTCGGTCACCATCTAATTCACTGTACTATTTTCTATCCGGGAAAACTTCGCGGTTTGGAATTCAAATTGGAATTCAAATATCACGTTCTTCTAGAGTGTAAACGCACGTATGCGAAACGTATAAAAATGTCTTCCATTCCAGATGAATTTTACGACTTGAAGGATTTTCTCGTCAGTTTCTGGTAGCGAAGAAGCCTCGAGCGCAAAGGGTTAATTGCAGATGTTTGAAAATAAAATTCGACCGCTTTCGATTTGAAACAAAATCGTTTGAACGTCAACGATTAACTCGAGAGGAGATCCTCGGTCACCATCTAATTCACTGTACTATTTTCTATCCGGGAAAACTTCGCGGTTTGGAATTCAAATTGGAATTCAAATATCACGTTCTTCTAGAGTGTAAACGCACGTATGCGAAACGTATAAAAATGTCTTCCATTCCAGATGAATTTTACGACTTGAAGGATTTTCTCTTCAGTTTCTGGTAGCGAAGAAGCCTCGAGCGCAAATGGTTAATTGCAGGTGTTTGAAAATAAAATTCGGCCGCTTTCGATTTGAATCGAAATCGTTTGAACGTTAACGATCAACGCGTTAGAAAACCGTGACCGGTAAAATCGGTCGGAACAATTGAACGATAAACGAATTGAACAACGACCGATCAAAAGGAACAACGTCTTGAAGAGGATAGTTATTGGCCATTTTGTACCACCCGTGGAGTATAGTTTTATGCAAGCCGTACACGCTCGACGTTAAAATCTAATTGCATGATTGTAGATCGGAATTTCGAGCGGTGGAGGAGGGGAGGGGGGTGGTCGGGACAACGAGTAGAAAATTAGGCGCTGTTACCACTGACGAGCCGGGAGGAGAGGACATCGGGCGAATGGAACCTCCTTTCGAGTAATTTATACTCATAAACTTTTCAGATTCACCGTAAGTGATGCAGAGTGGCGCATCCTACATTGATGTTACGAAGGATTTCCTTACAGCGTTCACCGGGGGTAATTGGCGCTCGAGTGCAAATTCGAGATTTACCGACTTTCCGCGGCAAACGTTTCAAGCGAGTTCTACACGCGATGGAAAGACATTTCGTTCCACGACTCTTGTGAAATATACGAAATCACTTCTTTCTTTGGAAAAACGAATTTCTCAATTCACGCTGTATAGAATCTTCGCTAAAGAACACAAAAAAGGGGGGGGGGAAAGACACACGCACATATTTTTATCGGTACTCGAACTAATGAATTATTCTTCCCCGTTTAAGAGTACTTACCTTGAGACGCGATGTGGGAAGAAATAAACATCGATTTTGCAAAAAGGAAAGACGTGAGAATTAAATACGCGTAACTGACAAAAAGAACGAGCGTTGCGTACAACAGGGGGTAGGTTGCGCAATTACCACGGGTCGTGGCCCCCTTTCGTCGAAGCTGCAAGAAGATGGAGGAAAAAATTTTACTGCGTAACAAGGTCCGTCTTCCTACGACCTCGGTTCTTTTTCTTCCTCTTTTTTTTTTCTATCCTCGAGCGAGACGATCCCACACCCGTTTCAACTTCCACGGATCGGTTTCGATTCGAACGAGGGAAATGGCGGGAAAGACGAATCGCGAAAAGAAAAGAAAATATAGCGATTATTCGGAAAGTCATTTCGTTTTCCAAAATGGAGAAGGTATAATTTAGTAAAACGTTTACACACTCTCAAAAATCGTGTTTTATTTTCACAAAAAAAAAAAAAACGAAACGACTTTCCAAACCACCCAATATTTTTATCGGATCAAGTACGTATTATCGAAGTTGGATGAAGAAAGGGAATATTAATTTACGAGTTATATTAGATTGTTCGGAAAGTCATTTCGTTTTCTAAAATGGAGAATGTATAATTTAATAAAACGTTTATACGCTCTAAAAAAATCGTGTTTCGTTTCCATAAAAAAAAAACGAAACTACTTTCCGAACGACCCAATATTTTTATCGGATTAAATACGTATCGTCAAAGTTGGATAAAGAAAGGGAAAATTAATTTACGAGTTATATTAGATTATTCGGAAAGTCATTTTGTTTTTCAAAACGAAGAATGTATAATTTGATAAAACGTTGGTACGCTCGAAAAAAAAAAAAAAAAAAAAACGAAACGACTTTTCGAACAACCCAATAGTAACCCGTGTTCGTTGTTCGCGGATAGCGTAATAGCGATTTATCTCGGCACTCAGCGCGTCGCTACTTTTGCCCGTCGTTTCGACTCGAGACCAACGTTTTACGATCTCGTGAAATTAATCAAGAGGAGAGAACCCACGACCGACAGCCACCGAGAAGAGAGTAGAGCTCCACGGAGCGAAAAAGGGCCACTCATTTTACAGCTTCTGAACATCACGACGGGGCGCCCATTACGAATATTTATGGGGTACACGATTCTGTCACGTTCGGTTGAAGGTTTCTCTCTCTCTCTCTCTCTCTCTCTCTCTCTCTTTCTTTCTCTCCGTGGACGTAATCGAGCGATAGGGTCGTTTGTTAACGGTTAGATAGGCCGACAGCGTGCGGCACAAGTTGGATGAGAATGGGGACCACTTTCAGTTCTCTCTATTACAAGGTGTACAAGCGACGAGTCGCGCGTCGTTCGTAGGCGCTCGAAAGGTCGAGCCGCGTCAAAGCAAACCAGGGGGCCATCGGGCCTGGTTAACTTGGCTTTACGCAACGTGATCGCTCATTGTTCGCGAAATACGCGAAAACCACCACGGTGTGATATCTTTCTGCCCGGTATCAGCGGCCATTTTGCGCCAAAGTATCCTCGTGGTCGCTATCGTCGGCAATTTTACATTTCCGTCGATTTTTGCTCGTCATATATGGTCAACAACGAGAATCTCACGTTAATAGGCCGTATCTCGAAATCTGTCTTCATTTTCTCGGTATCGGGCAGAAAGGACCGATTTCCTGAACTCATGACTTCCCTCGATGCCAAGTTTCGAGAATATATTAGCTTTGTGCACTTTCTGGTGAAGAAAGTACAAAATTTAGATCTAAAAGAGCGAAGAGAATCGATTAATCCTCGTAATAGAGATGGTTCAAGTGAAAGACCACGCTTGGGTCCATACAGACCCATCGTTTGACTTACCAATATTTCGAGGGAAAAATTCTATTATTATATCGAATCTTTTTTAATTTTCAAGAAAAGTTCGATTATTATATCAAACTTTCCTTAATTTCCAAGAAAAGTTGTATTAATCTGGGTCTCCATGGGTCTGAAAAGACCCAAGCATGGCACGGCAAGTTTTGAATCGTTGAAAAGATTTGAATATTAATACCTATTTGCATTGTACGCTACGAAGTACACCGGAATTTTTTCGATACAAATTTTCGAGATTTTATTAGTTTCGTTCGCAGAAATCTTTGCTTTCTTTTTTTTTTCGAAAATTGTGAAAATCTAAACAAAGAGTTACCGAAACGATTTACATCGCAATATTTGAACAAAAGTAACGTAACGTCGGTACGAGCCAGTCCGATCGAAGAGCAGGTCGTTCCACTTGGAAAAAGAGATGAAAAAGACAATTTTTTATACGAGCCTTTGTTCCCGAGAAAATCGATGTTGAAAATGGGCGGGGCACGCGCGCTCGACTAAAATTCATTTCAATGGGCTCCCGCTGCACATGCACGTCGAGTTTCTCGTGTACTCGGTTGCATTGAGAAATAATTTCCGACCGAAAATACGAAATGTCCCCCCTATAATTGAGAGAAAAAAAATATACACGAGTTCGACGTGTATATTTTGTTACGGTCGAGCGGCCCCCGTGTATTTCCCTAATTGATTTCCACGGGAACATTGCCCGTCAGGAAAAAATTTTGTAGCGCGATTTCGATACGTTTCTTCGCGAAGAATTTTCCTCGCGGTTTTTTTCGACTCGGTCGAAAAGTTCCACGTACGTAAATCGAACAACGTATGAAACGTTTAATGGTTATCGGCGATCGTAAAAAGTAAAACGCACACTTCCACAGAGATAGTTATTACGGTTACACCATGAATTACACGACGCGGTATAACACATCTATTCCACGGATGAGTCACACGCGTGTGACTCATCGTTATACATCAAATAATAATTTCTAAGTCCACCCAATAACGACGCTCGATTAGAATCGGAGCCCATTGTA
Organism: Ptiloglossa arizonensis; assembly: GCF_051014685.1. Lineage (NCBI taxonomy): Eukaryota > Metazoa > Arthropoda > Insecta > Hymenoptera > Colletidae > Ptiloglossa > Ptiloglossa arizonensis. The sequence goes on from NC_135049.1 coordinate 23,545,520, forward strand.
TCCCCGTAAAACAGTCCGCAACGAACAATTCGAGGGGTTTAGGGCACGAAGGGGGACAGGGGAGGGGTCCATTCAGAAAATTGCCTGACTCATCGAGTGCCGAATAATCAGTGTTTAATACAATCGGATGTAATCAAAGTTAAAGTTTTCGTAACAACACCTCGAGTAAGGTACTCGAGTTAGCCTTGTATCTTCGACTTAACGTTCCATTTAATTTTATAATTTAAATCTGTAATTTTTATCGAACGAATAATATTGTTTTTTTTATTGCAATTTTTTATTCGAGCAAACGTTGAAAATTTTCTACCCGTTTAAAAAATTGGCCAGTACTCCGGTCGCGAGTACTTGTTGCTTGCTCGACGTTGTGAATCTGCCTTCAGACGGGTGCCACTCGCTGCCGGGTGTGTGTACAGTGCTCTGCCAAGTCGTAAGTTCGTTGGACTTGGCAGTCGGCGCGCGTTTGCTTTCGTTTTCGGCCGATTGGTTCTCGTCGGTCATTTACGACTCCGGTAGCCTTGTAGTGAAACTATTTTCACGTGCAACCATTCACCTCGGTGGTATTTTCATCGGGGAACGTTTCCCCACCATTGATGCCGGTCGTAAGACAGCGGAAAACGATCTTTTGTGGGCACGCCAGGCGACATACTTCTGCGCGCAAAAGCGCGCGAGAGCGTAGGTGTTAAAATGCGCGCTTTCCTCGATTTGCGAACAATAGGAACATTGTTTCGCCGCGTATTTATGCTCCGTCTTTATTCTTCGCGTTTTCTAATCACTCCGGGTCGTTCGCGGTGAAAAACAACGCTGAATTGTGCTCGCCCATACTGTTTCCCTCTTGTGACATTTTGCACGTAACTCGTTAGAATGTTTATCGAAGTGGAGCAACGAGCGTGCACGAAATTGTTCGACGGAAATTGCGACGAACGAATTGTAAATACGATGACGCGAAGAAAAAGAACGTTTCGAGAAAAATATTCACCGTGGAAAGAGGAGAAGGAGGTGGGGTGCTCGAATAAGACCCCGGGGTTTCTACTATTTTTTAAGAGAACAACTATTGTTCCAAGGAGTCGGTACAAACGACAACGGGCTTTAGTTTCGTATTTTAACCAATGTATTGTGACCGGATTCACGAAACTCTTGCCCGAGACGGAGCAAGACTTGAAACGTAACTCCGCTGGAAAAATAAAGAAAAGACGTTTAATAATACCGGTAGTAATAATTCCCTTTATTGTTTTAAACACCTGCGACGCGTCGGTAGCCTTTCTTCGAAATGTTGCAAAAATTCTAATAATTTGTATCCGGGTCAACCGTGCGCATGTAATTGTCAACCATTTAACGTCCAGGAAAGCGATTAGTGCAGGGAGGATATGACAAATCCGGGACTGTCCCGCGCAATCCGGAACGTCTGGTCACGTTGGAACCGTGTAACAGGCTCCGTACCGACGGATACGATATAATATTTTAAATGGAACAAACAACGCGCCGGATCCGTCGGTCTTCGGGCGGTTGTACGAAGCTACGGGCATAATCCCTTTTCCAATATCGTAGATGAACATATACAACCGAGTCAACGCTTAAAAAGTTCGTTGCGCCGGCTAAACAGCGCGAGAGAAAGACAGCGGTAGTAGTCGGCCGCGTTTTGCTTTCGTTTTCGGGCGTCGATCGCAGCGAGCAAGCCAAGTAGAAAGCCAAGGGGGTCCTATTGGCCCTTTGTAGGGCTGCGGCTAAAGCTCGCAGTTGGCCGGCGCTGGAGCAGCCAGCAAACCAGCAGATCCCGTACGATCAATACGCAGCGCAAGCTGCATGCCACGACTACGTGGAAATACAGCAACGACTACTATGATCGTCGCCGACGAAGACGATGACACGACTACTACGTCCATGACGAGGACTGCCTACGTACGATACCACGACATAACGGCTTGGTGCCTCAGGGTGAGGTGGAGGTAAAGGGAGGAGGAGGCGGCGGAGGAGGAGAAGGTGGAGAAGAAGGAGGAGGAGGAGGAAGAGGAGGAGGAGGAGGAGGACGTTGCCAGGCGACGGAAGCTGCCTACCGCCAGAGTTCATCGTCCTCCGGCTTGTTTCTTCTCCCTTCCACCCACCCATTCACCCTCCGTTTATCCTTCTCCGTCTCCTCTCCCCACTCGACGTTGTCTTGTTCTCGCTCTTTCTCGTTTTTCGTGCTCTCCCTTTAACCCCACGCGTTCCCCCCTCCCTTTACTCGCCGTTATACCAGTCCCTGATTCCCTCTCTGGCTTCTCTTCTGCGTTCTCCCTCCCCTTTCAATCTGTTCTCTCCTTTCTCCTCCCTCTCTATTCGGGCTTCGTACTTTCCTCGCTGCTCTCCCTGTGCTTCGCTCGCGTCGGTGTTCCCCGTTTTTTCTAGCTTCGCTCCTCGCTCCCTTTTTGTCCTCCCGGTCTTCTCGATAGCTCCGTTTCGTTATCTTTTTTCAAACTTTCCTCGCCGGTTTTCGTCTCCCCGTTGCTTGCATCTTCGGGTTCCTAGGACCGCTTTTTCTCGGTGGAATTATCCATCTTCTCCGGTTTACTTAAACCCCTCCCATTTCGTTGCTCGCGTCGTACCACGAGGCATCCCGATAATTCCGCGGGACGGATCGAGAAATCGTTTCTTATCTCGAGATCGAAAAAAGTACAGGAAATTGTCCGCCGCGTTCTCGATTCGTTTTCGAACAAAAAATTGCCCACGGTGCTCGGGACGTACTTCGAAATATTGGACACCCCGTATTTATTTCTCGTGCCGCATCGGTTTGTATTCTCCTTTCAACCCCCTGGTCCCCTCGTCCCGCGAGTAAACATACACGCGCGCACGCGCAGAGAATCGAGTGTGCATTCGACTCGACCGGAATGGCAAGCGGAGGGCAACTGCCCCGCAGTAATTTTTACTCCACCTACCGTCTGCCTCCGCTCGACTTTTCATCTCTTCGAATTGATACGCGCGTCTCCGCGAGAGATTCCTGCACGATTCGGTGCTTTTCCAACGGTTATTATGCACTTTCGAGCGCGGGCGGAGGTTTTAACGATCGTCGGCACGGTGGAACGACGACAGCAGCACCATCTGCGGTCGCGTGGGCTCTCGCGAATTAATCAGTACCGACCGCTTCATCGATTTTACGCCGGAGGATATTTAATTCCCGACGTATCGGATTTTCGCGCTCCGGTCAAGCCGTTGCCCCTGTTCGAGTACGGCTTCGTAGTTGGCTACGCCTTCGCTCGCGTCCCTCGTCTTTTTCCTTTTTTTTTCCCCCCTCCCTACCCCCTTATTCTGTTTGCTTTGCTACTGTCGTCGGCCGAGCACCGATATATTGTTTCCAACGTAACGAGTTCAACGTTCAGACTAATACACGTTTCCTATAATATTTCAGCGAGACACGTCTACTATCTTTCCTCTCCTTCCGACTACTGTTGCGCGCTCGTTGATTTTTCTTTTTTCGGTCCTCCGTTTAAGCTCCTCTTTTTTCTGTTTGCTCTCTTCCCTCGATTGTTTGTCCGTTTTTTCCCTCTCGTGCCCCCTCTTCCACCCTCTTCTTCCCCTTCCCCTCGTCAACCTTCGTTCTCCGTCCCTGTTTCTCGTTCTGTATTTCTCCCCGTAGACTCTTTCTCGTCCCTGGAATTCACATTGGCATACATCCTCTGCCGCTCGTCGTTTCCCCTCGTTCTCCTCCCGCATCCACCTCCATACCCCCTTGTACCACCCGTTCGTTACTCACCATTATCACGACGCGCTCACATTGCAAAACAGGCGTTGCACCTCCACCGTCATCGTTGACGACGACGTAGTCGCTTCCATCATCGCTATTATCACTCACACGAAGATATCAACGTCGTGGATGCGTATCGTGCAGGCTGCTAGGGTCGCGTTCCACGTCGTTCTCCCTCCGGGATCTTCCTATTCGACTTACTTTCGTTTATTTTCCGGCGAAGCCGCAGCTGCGTTCGACACTCGTTGATTACCGACGATGATGAGTTCTTTCCGAAGAGGTGTTCCCACGTACATATATCGCGACATTGTTCCCCTTTTCGTGGGACCGAGCTCGATGCTCCGGTCTCTTCATCGTCCGTATTGTATCGTTAATTCAGGTGATTTGTATAGGCGACGCCGGCGATACGGTGTTCTTCCACTTGTCGATTGTGATTGATGTAAGAAATGTTTCTCGGCGAGTTTCTTTCTTTGTTTGTGTCGGTCTTTGACGAAGTTTCGGGTCGATAACCGCCAGCGACGCCAAGCGGTGATTGTACACAATTGCGTATGCCGTATATATGTATTCGGTTCGTTTTGAACGAGCCCTTTTGTTCGAAAGGGGAGTGGTTAAGAATTTTGCTTCAAAGATAGTAGTTCTGTCCTTCTGTTCCAAAGCTCTTACGCAAATTGTAAGATATTCGAAAGCTTTTTCCATCTTCTTTGCGCGGTCTTTAAATGTACATTCTTCTTTATCCGATGCTGATTACCACGAGAGTCTCTTTAAAAATCGTAAATCAAGGCTGGAAAAAAGGCGTGCACAACAAGCGACATCTATGGGAGTTCTATAGTCAATGCCCGATTCTACAGCACAATGCGCAGAGGCGTACACCCATCGAGACGATTACGTGCACGATCGCGAACTATATAAATATTCTCCAATATTGTATGCAAATTTAACGCGTGCAGGTTGTAATTTGGTACATACTCGAAGAGATCGTAAATCTGGAGAAAATTGTACGTATCTAGAACCCCGTGGATTTGTAATGAAATGCGTTAACAGATGGCTACCGAGAGCGCCTAGAAAGTTTCTTATTATGTGCTTTGGTGAAATCTAGGCAATGGAGATATTCTCATTGACACTGTTTTAAATCTCTATTGTAAACTATATAGCTTCAAGAAAGTGGAATACATCCGGTATTGACTCGAACATCCGTTAACATCATTGTTACAAATATTAATGGGTTTGCGCCCCTTTCAACCGGAATGTAACCTCGTTATTTTCATACGAGCATTATTTTCGCAAGTATATAAACACATACACCGTTCATTTATCGCACTCCGTTGAATCACTAATATGGGGAACGATACGCGTGAAATCTTCTCTCGCAACGTGCATATATCGTTATCAATACCGATGCAATTCGATCCACCTGTAAATGACACCAGATATCTTATTTGACTTATGATATGCTCGGTGTGTGGCACCGGTGCGTATAAATAGATCACCGTTGCAGGTGCTGCGATTCTTATACTTCCTGTGCACCGGTAGAAGAAAATACTGTTTGAAAACAAATCAATCATTTTTCGCAAATTTTTTCTTTTCCCACGGTTCCCCTATTAAGCGATCCGCATTAACACAGGGGATGGAGGTGGGGAAGTTTTCAGTAAGAGTCTGCCCTCTTGGGGGAAAAAAAACGGGGGGATTTCTCGCGGTTGCTTCGGGGATTCGAACTCGAGTCGAAGGCAGAGCGAAGCTCAGAAGCAAGCGCGCTGCCCAACACGCCATCGAAACCTCTTGGTGTTTCTTTACTTTTTCCGCTCTTTTTTCCGCGACCGCAGTACTCGTATAGCGGGGGCTTTCTGATCCCACACGTATACGTACTTTTGAGCGTCGTATGGTGAATATTCAATGCAAATTGCATTCATTCGGGAAAGGATACTTTGCATTGAATACGCGTGTACACCATAATGCTGTAACGTATATATCAATTTTGTTACGCTCTTCTTTCTTTTTTTCATGCGCAATATGAAATTTGACGAAAAATCGTACACTCCTTCGCGAGTTAGGATGATACTAACACAAAAGAGACCACTCCGTGCGCACATACTTGCGTCCTCCGTTTTAAACGATAAAGTTTAAACAAATAAAAACACACTCTCGTGTACGATAATTAGTGTAAAATTGATACCACTCGGAATCTTTCCACGCCAGATGCTAAAGTCAACGAGAAGATCGAAAGTAACGAACCTCTCGAAATGGCGGAAACTTTATACGTTGCTTGTTAGATTTTACGGCTAAGGGTGTAGAAAAGGACGGCCATAACGAAGTGGGTCATCGATAACCCTAATGCGCCCCTTAAATTCAAGAGCGTTCAATAATACAGTAAAGGATCTATCTTGGGAGCATCGAAGTGTTCGATATTCCAATAAATAAATATATCGATGAACGAGTCGGTATCACCGTGTAACGGACTTACGTTCGACGCTTCGGTCGGCGCCATCTTGCTTTCTCGGCTCGATATTACGCCACGAGATTTCTTTTCGGAACTTTTACCACACTTTTCGTTCGTAATAAAAACTCAAATATAAAAACAAAAAGAAACAATCAGCAAAGGATCCTCCGTTTGATCAAACTGCGACTGTATTCCTCGTAAACGTAAAATAACCTTATCAAGTGTTTACCTTGGATTCGTTTCAATGTTTCCCGGCTCGGTTCTTTCAGAATGTGGACCACAAGGTGAAGTTCCGTTCCAAGAAGGGCGTGTTACCGTTCATCGAGCTGAACGGCGAGGAGATCGCGGACAGCACGATCATCCTCCGCGAGCTGAGCCAGAAATTCGGCAAGGATCTGGACACGGGGCTGACGTCCGAGCAACGGAGCGTCTCCCATGCGATGATATCGATGATCGAGAACCACCTGGTATGGGTGGTTTCGTGCTGGCGCACCAGGAATCTCGACCTGTTTCTGAAGGGGTACAAGGTGAACCTTCAGCACGTCGTTGGTACCCGCATCCCCAACGGCATTTTAAACTTCTTCTTCAAGGTCACGTTCGGGCGCAAGGTAAATTTCGAAAGGTTACAATACCGCGCTATTTTAACTCTTCACGGCGCACTAGATTTAAGAATGGGTTGAGATCTCCACGGTGGGATATTTTTCAACCCGACGTGGACAAATTTTAATAATTACACATTTTTGTATAGGATTCACGTAAGTATACTTCAGGAGTTTGTATAACGTTATTGTGCAAAATGCATCGAAATTGCACAAGTTACAAGGTGTTACTTCGGTGCAGGCACTTCCGTTAAAAGTGGCTTCGCGGTTGTTACCATTCTACGCGCAATGAAAAATTCGAAGACTGTTTTATTCGTTACGAAGGTGATCATAAGTGGTAGGAGAATTTTGAGAAAATATTGAGAATCAATGATTCCATGGTGTTTCGAAGTTGGACTCTCGATATTTTGCTCATTTTTGTTTTTGATGTATCGGAGAAGAAACAATCGGTTTTTTGAAGGTTCTAGACTGGAATACCCCGTTAACGCGTACGAGTTTGCAAAATTGGACAGTTTCCAACGAGAATCGGTCCTTTTTTAACACTCGAGCGACTACGCGAGTGTTCATCGTATCATCGAGTCCATTCGAAGCCAAGCCGTTACAATGGCGTGTCGTTAACTTCTCGAATTCCTATTAGAAATTCTCCATTGTTAACAGAAACACAGAACAGTAACGGAGATCGTTGAATAAATTTACCAACTTCTGTTACACGCGTCTGTTAGTTTCGATCCGATAGTAAACGACCGGGTACCATTTCTGTTCAATTCTACCACACGGATGGTAATAATCCCTAACAAGAACAGAAGACGTAAATAAATCTATCCAATTTTATCCAAGTGTCCCTTCGCAATTTACAAACTTCGTTCTCACGATTATCGTCGTTAGCTCGTGAAAAGCCAAGTTGTGATCGATAACTGTTCGAAATTGCGCGGTAAAATATCGTAGAATTTTCAAATGAGAGTGTTCTAAATTGGAACGAGACGAATACTGTTTGAAGGAAAATATGCACTGTGATTATATATATTACATACTTTGTACTTAATTTTACTAATATTCACACGTTACTCTTTGCACGTGGCCACACTCGTGCTTGCCGTATAACAGTCTAGATCTTCCTTTGTTTCTTTTTTTTTATTCTTTCCTATGCATGCAGATGTGTCACCGTCGATAGAATACAGAGGTGTTCTCTTAACACTGTTTCTCTCTCGAAAAACCACCGAAGAAACATTTCTGAACTGTAATTCTCGCCGAAGGAAGAAGAGCCGGGTCAGAACGGACCCGAGGTTTGAAAAAAAAAAGGTTCCCTCTTCGACGGTCGCTCAAAGAAGAGATCTTATGCACAGAGTAGAATGTTGTGAACATCCGTAGTGAAATATAGTGGGCTTTGTTACAGAGCGCGAAAAAGGTGAAGGCGCAGGGTATGGGTGTGCATACCCCTGAAGAAGTCTCACAGTTCGGTTGCGCCGATCTCAAGGTACTCTCCGACGTGCTCGCCGACAAACCGTTCTTCTTCGGAGACGAGACAACTATGGTGGGTTCTATTTTACATACGCTCAATTTTAACCTTCGTTTCGTCGATCGTTGTAACGTAGCAAAGTAGTCGACCTTCCTAATTAACGTTGATTAATCGAACTTGTCGAAATAAAGAGCGACAGGGATTGCTAAAGTATTCTCTTTATTCGTCGTGTCGCCATTGAGCGACCGATGGGACCCTATCGGAGGGTTGGGTCCGGAATCTGTTAAATTTAGTGTGTAACGATCAACCGTAGAATGATTGGGGACCGTTTGACGAACGATTGATAGCATCCGGGTCGAAATACGCCGATCGTTCAACCAGGAACATTAACGCGAAATAGAATCTTTGTTCGAATGTATGTACTTTCTTAAATTTACTCGATCGGACGTATTTCGTTTTACGATTGAAGAAATTCTTAGTTTTTTATTCAACGATTAATGGATGCGAATAGTTTCTTCATTTTTCATCCGTTCAGAATTTTCCAGATGGAAGGGAATGTACATAAGTAAATTAATGTAAGAGGACACGATGAGGAGGACTGTTTGAAAAGTAAAGTAGCATTTGAACGTAATTTTTGCGGAAGAATGTTCAGTGGAATGTTTAATGGGTAAATTTTCTAGTTCAACGCACTTTCGAGTAACGTATAAATATTTGCTATAGTTACACAGCCGCCTTGAATCGCTTCCAAACGCTACGTCGGTGTGCACGGGTCGCGTCACCCTACTGTAGCGATACTCCGCTAAAGACCAGCCCTTTAACTGTACTTGGTGTGTTCGACAGTTGGACGTTGTAGCGTTCGCGCATCTCGCCCAGATTCTCTACATCGACAAGGACACGGTGTACAGCGTACGAGACTACATGCAGGAGAATTGTCCGAACCTGGTTGGGCATTGCTCGCGCATGAAGGAACGATGCTTCCCGGATTGGGACGAGATCTGCTCCACCCTCGACATGAACACGCATCTACCGAAGCCGGAAAAGCAGGAGGAGAAGGAGGGCAAAGAGGAGGCGAAGGAGTCTAAGGAGTCGAAGGAGGAGAAGGAGGGCGACAAGGAGAAAGCGGACAAGGAGGAGAAGGAGCTGGAAAAGGACAAGGAGGTTGACGAGAACAAAGAAAAGGAGAAGGAGGGGAAATAAGCTGTCTCGCGGCGACAGGAAGCAAATAAGTCGTTCAAAGGATGAAAAAAAAAAGAAGAAGAAGAAGAGGAGGAAGAAGATTTAACTGTGGAAAATTGAGGGTGTGATCTGGATACGATGGGGGGGAGGGGAGAGAAGGGAGAGACGCGTGGAAAAGGGTGGGTAATAAAGGAAGGATGTGTGAGCGTGTGTATGCATGCCGAGTGTGTTTGTTTGTATGTGTGTGTGTGTGCATGTGCGTGCGTGTGTGTGCACGTTTTGCGCGAACGCCCGACGACGAAAAAAAAGGGATAGTACGAAAGAGATGGTTCGTAGAGAGCATGAGAGTGATAGATATGGGGGGAGGGTAGGGATAGGGATAGGGGGGGATGCGCGTGAGAGATCCGACGAGAGCGAAAGGAGAGGGGGAAGTGGGGGGATTCAAGTCTAGAGCTCTCTACTTATACGTATAGATATTAATAGACTCATAATGTTAAATACTTCGTTTATATACGTTTCAAACACGTTACGCCATTTTCTCATCGACACCCCAGCACACCCGAATCGAACAACTATTTCCGACCCAGGGCCCTTTTTCCTCCCCCCGGCATAAAACATAAAAAAAAAAAAAATGAAGCAACAGAACGGGGCTATCTCATAAGTCATTAGAATTGTAGGTTTGCAATATATCAAATGCAATAGCCTGACGCAGGTGTGAGATCTTTTATGAACAGTGGCCAAAATGTGGACCCCCGTACACTGCGACAGAACCGTTGTTGTATGCGCGCGCGGTGTAGTAGTTTACAAGGGAGGAGCGAGATCGTTTATGGTTGCGATACACGAGAAACAGGCAGGCCACACACCCCCTGATCCCGATTCAGGGAGAAAAGCGCGGTCTTGCGGTCGCTTCTACCATTGGCTCTTACTGTGCAAAATGAGTTATGTACCTAGCGTTCCAAGCAACGTGTACCCGTATATCACATTATGATGATCTTCGTTTAGTCGTGTTTTGTTTCTTTTTTGTTTTTGGTAACACTTTTTTTAAATACACGCTTCGAATCGCCGTTCGATGTTTATAGACCCATTGATATATCAATTCTCTTTCGGCACGATCGGAAAACCACGTCGATTCGAGTCCACCATTCGTTGTAAGCGATCATAATTGTATACGTACCAGACACATTCCTTTCTGATTCGTTGGTGCTCGAGTAATTTCCAGGGAATCTCCGTCCTCATGGCGACGATTGGAGATTTTCAGTCCTCGAGTCGATGTATCAGATTGGCGAATAAATTTTTATTAGAAAGAGAGAACGAGCGAGAGAAAGAGAGAGAGAGTATGAGAGAGAGAAAGAGAGGGCGATCGCTGTTCCGTTTTTTAATTCGTCATTTTTGTACAGCCACGCCCTTTTCGATCGCGAGAGCCTCGAAGCGAAATCGTATATATTAAACAATGCGACTATATCAACGAGGAATCATTCCCACGCGTTACACGCGCGCCTCCGGGTCGACCGCTTTTTACGAATTTTAATTGACAACGTCCTGACGAGCGAAGACTCATTTGCGATTACGGATCGACGGCAAATATTATATTTACGATTACTTTGTATATTATTATATAGATATTTTGTATTATGTATACACGGATACAATCCGAGTAAAAAAAAGTGTCGCCCGCAGAGAGGGCGATGCTCGCGTGTCAATGACGACAATGACAATGACGATGACGACGACGACGACGACGACGACGACGACGACGACGACGACGACGACGACGACGACGACGACGACGACGACGACGACGACGACAACGACAACAACGACAACAACGACACAACGACAATGATGACAATGACGACGACACGACACAATGACACGACAACGACAACAGTGATGACGTCCCCGAGCGGATTCGACTGTCTTTATTTTTTTCTACTTTTTCTTTCCTCAAAACGAAAAGAAAGAGACGAGAGAAAAGAGGCACAGGCAAACATCGATCTCCTCTGTCTGGGTTTCCTTTCGGTGTATTTGAAGAAAAAAAGAAAAGAAAAAAGAAACGAATAAAAAATGAAAAAAAAGTTGAAGAACGCTGTGCTGCCCCGTGGTTAGTTCACTATTATTAGAGACGACTTTTTCCTCGGACGTGTGAGAAATTTTACATTACGTAATTATACAAAGTGTCTTTCACGCATCGAAAAAAAAAACAAACAAAATGAAACAGACATTTTGATGTATAATGTTATCGAACGGGAATTGAAGTTTTTTGTACGAGGCCGCGTACCAAAGCGGCCGCAAAATATTCCACGAAGACACGAGGATATATATTAATATTTAAGTAGCTTACTATTATTAACGATATTACGATTACATAAAGAACAAAAAATGGAAAAAGTAACAATTAGTGTGTGGAAGCTGTTTATACTTAGGACAACGCATACGTTTACACCCGTGGTTACATTATTATTACGGATTATTACGAAGTACGAATAAATAATATTAAATTAGTGACGAGAAACACTTGGACAAGACCATAAACGTTGCAAGCACAGTAGGTAGGCACATCCAGTACAGTAAGATTATTATAAGAGGAATATTAATAATAATTATAATATGACTGCTCGTTTTATGCTCGGCGCTATACATTTCATTGTCATTATTATATCACCATTTATTAACGATATACATACAAACAAATAAAATGTGTTTATAAATATAATGTGATCTTTACGAAATTTATCGATCTTTATTGATTGACCCGATACGATGAGCATTATTTCAATACTTTTTATTATTACGTTACTTTCGAGTTTATTTATTTGAGATAAATTAAAACGCAGACCAACACGTACTTCGCAAATTCCTCGTATTAAGACAGATTGAAATGTTTTTACGATTTTACGAAAATCTTCAATTTTGGAGGTGTGTTAAAAACATATTTATATTGACAATTTTTGAAAGTGATTATCTACTACTCGTTTTAATCGATAATTTTCTTCCTTGCCAACATTCAAGAAGCATTTTTGCAAAATTACTATACCCGCCAATATAAGGCATTACAATGGCGGGTCATTCACTTTTTCAATTCCTATTAGAAATTCTCCATTGTTAATCGAAACATAGAATGATAATGAAGATCGTTTAAAGATAATTTACTAACTTTGGTTAAGTAGCTGTTAGTCTTAATCCAATATTAACAGGAACATAGAATGATAGTGAAGATCTTTTTAGACAAAGATAGGATATGATTGAAGTGAAAGGAAAACATTGGGTAGAATAAAAACTCCATTGGACCAACTGTTATTTATCATCTAAAATCTGAAGGTTTACATAACAACAAACGGTTGAAACAATCCATAAGGATCGTCACAATACAACATATTACATCTAATTTGGCGAAATTTTTAACTGTATCTGTATACTTTTTAAAACGTTACAATTAGTAACAGCTAACTAATTTGACATTTTTCTCGCGATTAAGAGTTAAAAACAACTCTTACAGTAATTACTTTTAAAAGAATACAGCTAATAATACTCTTTGTTTATTAATTATCGCTGAACTCTTTTAACGATTTTCTACTCGGCACTGGGATATGTTTTATATTGCTATAATTTAATGCTTAATCAATTTAATATGTTATATACAAGAGCAGATTTGATAAGAAGTGGTAGAAGGTGCAATTTTTTTCTAGAAATCAGTAGAATAGAACATGTATCAAAGTCAGTTTAAAATATAATATAATCATATAAATATATTAGGAGATCAATATCATTTAGAGTGCTCTACTTTTTAAAAATATTAGATTCGGCTCTGGATATACATCAATTTACTTCCTATGTACATTAAGCTTTTCCTAAATTTTTTTTTAACCACATTATTTTACAGTCATATTGAATTTTGTATTGTAAGATCTGCAGAGAATATTTTAACAGACTTATAAATGAGCAGTAAGCAACTTTCATTGTTGGAGAGTTACTTTTCTGACACCAGTTTTCTAGATATGTGAAAATAGACATAAGCTGCCTAGATAAATGGTCCCTATTGGTCCAAAAATATATTCAATTATATTCTGAAACTATTAAGATGTCAACAGTTCCCTCTTTCTCGCAGAAACTGAATTTTATGACCAGATAAGAACAACCAAAAATTCAAGTGATTGCTCTGATTCAAAGAAAGTACATAGAAATTGAAGTTATAACAATTAGTGCATATTGCATACTATATACTTTCTAATCACTTCATTGGAAGTTTTCATGTGAACTATAAAGCTTTTAGTTTCTAGGTGTATCGCACATTTACTGCTATAACTTTTTATTAATCTAAACTATTAATCTAAATATTATGATGAACTCATTGTCAGTTTTGGATCGAGAGCATCATATTCGAGGTAGTGTAATTACGAACCTAATTTCTTAGGTAATGTTAAAAGTTTTAATACTTAGCGTCTTTTAGAATTCTCTTCTTGAAATATTAAAAATTTTAGACTTTTTTCAGTGCAACAGAAAGCACCAAATAAACATTGTCCATAATTAAATTTAATAAAATCTAAAAATCCAAAAATTTTCTCAATTTTCCTCTTTTCAAGTTTCCCCCTGTATTTTTAAAATATCGTATTACACATAGCTGTTGTAATTATTTTACTTCTATTTGTCTACTTGACAAAACGTTCTGCATTTTCTGCATCGCTTTAAATTACCACTTATAAGTAATTATTTCTTGACTTATAAGAAGTTCTATTGCAATGTATATAAGTAACGAAACAATAACAAATAGAGTGACACGAAAAATAAATATCTTCTCTTAGATTAAAAATGCAAATGATTTTGTGTCACTGGAAATAGTGATTCCTTAAATGCAAAAATACATAATAAAAATACTACAAAAATAAAACAAATAAATATTTTCAATACTGAACTAGATATGATATTTCAGCGAAGGACATCTCTATTGTTTAACGAGTCAAGAATTTATTATTTAGAACAACGAGATTTAAATTTCTTTCACATAATCATACAGTTTCAATTCTGTCGCATCAGCAACCCATGTAATTTTTCAATATCCAGGGCTCTATGCAGAGAATTCGGTGCATACTTTAATTTTGGACTAGAATTCCACAGCTTTCGTTCAAAAAATCTCACTCTCGAACAAACCAAGTGATTCTGAAGAATCGTTCAAGCGATAAAACACAAAGGATCAAATTAACCTTTTTAAAAGGCTGTGCTGGCCGTGGCCGTGGCCGCGGTATTCAATTGCACGCCGGACTCCGAATTTGGACGTCCGGCGTGTGGCTATAGCTACGTGGACGCGGCTAGGCTTATCGACGTCGATTCGGTAACAGCTGCTCGTGGTTTCACATCTAATGAGTCATAGAGTGGAAACTCGCAGCAGAAGAGGCATTTCAAGAAGTGTGGAACTTCAACATAAATGGATGGTGGTATTGGTATCAGCGGCGATGTCGACTGTTTGTAATAACGATACTCCTCGTTGCTAAAAAACAGTCAAGTTTAATGTTTCATGATTTTACAACATAACTACTTAAGGAATATCAAATACATCCCTCTAGAATAAAGATTGGATTAATACTACTGATAGTTTAGTTTTTGTCAGTAAATTTTCTTTGGAGAAAGGTAGTAGAAATTATTAAATAAAAATGACAAATAACTTGTTACAATTATATGCAATGTTATTGGTTTTAACACGACAAGCTTTATTTTTAATAGATGTGTAAAAATATACTTTCTCCCTAAGAGTTAATAGAGTGTAAACCATAATCCAATAATAAAAATTTTAATGATCTTAGTATTTGCAAACTCGATACTTACTCACGATATCTCTCATCGGAAGCTCTTTCTAACAGAGGCATTCCAGACAAGAATAGAATGATGAAGGTTGTAAAAATTGGAGAAGCTATAGCGACCCATTCGGCACCTTCAATTACGTTTAACGATATCACGAAAATTCCCCACCATACTACTATCTCTCCAAAGTAATTTGGATGCCTAGATAATCGCCACAGACCTGTAACAGAATGTAAAAAATCCATTAATAATAAAATTGAAGGCATTAAAAAAGCTTAAAATTTTACATTTATTACACTCATGTATTATTTGAAATACAGTTGAACATTATTATAAGCAGCACAGATGTACAACAAAAATGTGGAAAACCTGAAACACATTAAAGTGAAATTTTTGAAAGAAACATCACTTTTTTAAGAATAAAAGTACAATTGAAGTTGCATTTGCTATTTGGTAAGAAATGCTTTTAGTACAAGTTTTAAAACTAGAAAAAAATAAGTTGTATTTATTATGAAGCAAATTATAGTTTGTACAAGCATATTAATAAAAGTAATATGCTGGTATGTGAATATATTATTTTTTCTTTCCAATACTTCTTTTGCTTTCTCAACTAATTGAAACAAAAAATAATAAGAGATACATTTAAATGTTAAATCAAGTATGAAAATCATACCATCATTGCACCATCTGCCATTATTAATTGGATCCTGTTTAAACGAAAATTTTTGTAAATCAGCATACGTCTCTGCCAATAATCCAGTTACAAAGAGGCCAGTACCAGCACTGTCTAGAGATGTCATAGTTTTGGGAGCCGGAGGAATTTTGTGTCGTGGTGAATTGATAATGATGACTGGTAGACTCACAACGTATACCCATACAGCCTGTAAACAAGTTTCTAATAAGCTATAAATAATTGAATACAATATCATTTATGCATAACTTTGTTATTGGAAGTATTGCACCTATAATATTAAGGTATTCCAGTTTCAATAATACCACATACATGGTTTAAGTTTAATATTATTGGAGTGTTTGCATATTAGGATCCATATATTATTTGACAACTCAATCAAAATCAATAAAATGGAAGAATATTTGGCAGTGCTGTTTTTAAAAAATACTACCTGAAACGTCCAAAATACAGCGAAACGAATTATATTGCTGCGGCGATCTTCGAATCTTTTATCGCGGCCAATCTTGATGATCCTGTATAGAAGGTAGCCAGACAGACGTACACCCCATAAGCAAACAAATATGGTGACCATAAGTTGCCGACTGTCGTAAGGCTAAATTAAAGAAAAGAGAATAGAGTTGTGTAAAAAATATTACAGAATTTAAGAAAATCATGTGAAAGTATTTACAATGACGAATTTCAGGGAGTGTCGGTAACTTTTTTATAATGTGATGAATTGTTTTCGATTGCTTCTTCGAAACAGACAAATTTACGAAAATGATCGATCGATAGAAGCAGTACGGTTCTATCTATCGTAGCTTTCGTTACAGGTTCGTGATTTATGCAATTCGCGTGTGCATTTAGTGCGCACGTGTGCAGAACCAGTTTATAATTAGAGTACCTTGCCCACTTGGCCGAGAAAGAATGTGAGAAGGGCGAGGATGATGAAGTTCGTGCCACCAGCGAAGTCCGTTAATTTGTCCAGCTGGAAGGTCGCTGCGATCGTGAAAAATATAATCTGCATACCGACGGTGACGATCGCGCTTACCGCGAAGTGGTCCTCGTCTAAAATATCGACCGCCATTGATCCTCTTTGATTGCCCTCTCCTCCGCCGGATGAATTATTTTCGAATCTGGAATTATTAATTAACTCGTTACACCGCAATTGTATAGAAAATTATTATATCCTTCACACCCTTTTAGAAAATGTCTTTTTTTTGGTAACATTCAATGATAACTTTACAATTGCAAAATGAATGATTAAACAAAGACGATTTTCTTAGACTTTTTTTTGTACATTTGTTGAATATTTTTTCTTTTTCTGTTTACTTAACAATCATTTTTTCAATCATAAACCGAATAATTTCAGGATAGGATTGATTTTGGAAAATTTTGTCTTTTGTTTTATTATTTCCTCTTAGAGATTTTAATAAATTGTATAGTTTGTTTTAAATTTCACTTACAGTGGATGAAATTCGAGCGCGCCTTGCCATTCTAATTCTAACGATGCGTGATAAAAGTAAATATTTGTAGCTCGATTTGTAATTCGTGTTGCTAGTAGTATACCCAGTATTTTGGTCAGACACAAGAAGATTGTATATTGATGAAGAAACATGATACCCGATATTTTTTCAGTTCGCTTTCCTTTCATACTGGATCCATAATGTACAAACAAGAAAATGTTTTATACGGATAGATATTTTTAATACGAATATTCTTAGATTTACACTGTTGCGAATCCTTTGATCATTGCGAATAAATTCTAATCAGTCTTATTAGGGTAGCTGTCTGCCAGCGCAACGCTAACTGTCGCAATGCAGTTCATTTCATTCACTATCACCGCAACAAACGAGAAGACATTGGATCTGATATTTTATTGTCGTGGGCATCACTTAAATTGTCTTTCATATTTCATACGTTAATAGAGAATTGAATGCTTACAGAAATAAAAATAAATATAATATCAGAAAATATTGTTAATTTACTCACCGTTCTTTAAAACTTGCAATTCGAAATTTTTGCATCGTGTGATCACGAAACGATAAACGCTAGTCGATTTTAAAACAACTATATAATAGATAGACGCGGCTTCTGGAAATCTACACCAAAGTGTATATTAAACAAAATTAATAATTAATTCAAACAACGTACGTTATGAAATATCGTATATATTATCACAGTCTAATCAGTATCAAGTATTTCTATGTATCTTTAACGTGAACATCACAAAAGAAAGAGTTCTTCAGTGTTTCCGGCAACAGACAATGTCAGCACTGTTCACAAGCCCGATTGTCGCGGCTTCGCTAAAAAATGAAAGCGCCGACACGTTCATCGTTATTGAATAACTGTCACTGACAACTTCTACATTGAAATAAAATATGAATCACATCTCGATCAGTTCACTGTCAACGATAATAACACAGACATTTTGCTGGATGAGAGTGTTGTATTTCCAAAGCATCGAGTTCTATGCCAACATCGTGTGAGGGGCGCAGGATGTATTGTCAAGAGGAAACAACGATTACCTCGAGAGAGTGGAGCCTCATCGCAGCAACTATCAGAGCGAGCGGATCTAACCGACGTTCCACCCTGACGTGGCGACAGGCAACGGCAGGACTACGAGGGGACATTCAATGTCGAGTCTAAAACGAGAAACCCATGATCACGTGCCTACGAGCCGACGGTCGAACTCAGTCGAACTGCGAGCGCATCGTCGTTCGGACGCTCTTCTCATAGTTCGATCCTTTTCTCGTTGGAAGCTGTCTCCCTCTGGTCGGTAGTTTATGGTGTTGATTTGTTAGGTCCCCGATTCGTCTAGCCGCAAACCTATAAGAGTTTGCAAAAATAATTTTCATAATCTTTTTCATTATCGTTTGCGGTATTTAAGCTTTACTTTTCGATTACGATCGATTTGATATATTCAAACTTCATTTTAATATTTTATCGCATATACAACTGGCGAAAGAACAATGCGAGTGCATTATTTAATGGATTTTATTTAAGAGAGCGATTGAGAAATTGAAGGAATAATTTAATTCATGTTTTTGCACAAGAAATGAGAATGATGTTAGGAATAGAAGGCGATGCTGCTGATTTTCTTTTAGATTTATTCTAATGTAATTTATATTATACTTTTTATAGATAATTGTACAATTAACGTTTTTATGATAAAATAACGTACTTCCTTTTTTTTTCAACTGGCCTTTATGATAAAACGATGCAAAACTTTTTGTTTCATTCGACTGATTAATCGAGATCACTTTTATTTTTGCAGCGTGCGCTGCAATCCGCGCCCATTCAGGGAAGAATCAATACATATACGCGAGCGCGAATGAATTTCCGGTTAAATGGAACAACGCGCATTACGGAACTGCTATTCATTCGAATAGCTTTCATAAACAATTCATTGTACAATCGAACATCTTTTAAGAACATTCATCGTGCTTTTTGTTAGAATCAAGTTGAAATGAATACAAAAACGATTCACTTATTTATTATCTTACTATTTTTTATTCAGTTAAGAATAACTTATTGTAATATTGTACATTATATTATTAATAATAACATTAGAAACAATAACGATTATGTTTTATTCCAATCACACTTTATGCATAAATACAATTAGTTCTGAGATATCTTATAAATATTACAAAATTCCCTTTGATGAAAGTAAACGATTATAGTGGAACTGTGCAAGATCGTGCATTAAATGTTGATCTTGCTCCTTGATAAAAAATTATGCAAAAGATCCATTGTACGGAAGTGTAACTTATGACAAGTAGTGCTGGATTTCCCCTAAATGAATTAAGAAATAATATTAAAAGTATAGTCTTTTCTTGTATAGTTACACCGACCTGCCCTTCGGAAAATTAGAAAC
The DNA here is from genome assembly GCF_051014685.1 of Ptiloglossa arizonensis. NCBI lineage: Eukaryota > Metazoa > Arthropoda > Insecta > Hymenoptera > Colletidae > Ptiloglossa > Ptiloglossa arizonensis. The sequence goes on from NC_135049.1 coordinate 23,565,243, forward strand.
TTAGATTTTTGTAGTTTTCCCTAATTACACCATACATTTGTGTCCAATCATTCCAATTCTGTACAAATTGGAGTTTATGTTTTAATTTAAGATCTAGTGTATTTGCCCCAAATGTGAAGCATGAACACAGATGCGATAAAGAGGAGAGACATCACAAGTACAGGTACTGGTCCTCTGTAAACAGATGTTTGTACTATCAGTCAAGTTTTCAGTGCTTCTGCATCAATTTTAAAACAGTATTTATATATTTACAGTCAGATTTAATCACAATAATAGACTTTAAGATGCGAAACTGATCGATGATAGTTTATGATCATAAAGACATTTGCAAAATTCGAATTTTTCAACAAAAACATAAATGGAAATCTTTTATTTAAGTAGCAATGACTTATATCATTGAATGTAATATCTACTTACACTTTAATCCCAGGAGAGTCGTCTGTGTAGAACCTCCACATACCACCAGAACCAGCTCCTGTATTTCTGTTCCTGGTTGAGGTGGATGTCGCAGTTTTTCTTTGCCGAACAGTGCTACTACCACTTGTTCTAGGTGCTATAACTTTGCTAGGCGAACGACCAGTGGCTCCGACCGAAGTAGAACTAGGTGCGGTAGGCTTAAAAAAAATAAACAAAATACGATCATAAGTATCTTTGTGTCAAGAAAATGTATCAAATTTCAAAAAATCGTATCTTATTAAATTATTCACCATTGTGTTTATACGTTTTTTAACGTTGGTCCGTGAACAAATTCCAGATGATTATAAAGAATTTGTTTTGTAACAATTTGTATTCACTTTCACACAAAACTTTAATTTCTTAATTTATTTCGTTATTTTAACATACGTATTATTGTATAGCCGAGTACAATATTAACGAAATATTGAAATAAGTTTCGATAGCTTTATCCTAGGTCAAACTGTTGCTGGATAAACCTTTCTCTGCTAACTGCTTTAAACATTTACGGGCAGTGTGAAGTAGGATAAGACGCGACGTGTCATATGCATTCCATCAACGTGGTGCGCTGTAGACACGTCATCATACGTTGTAAACTTAGTGACGTACGAATCATTACACCGCGTTTTCATAGTAAATGCGATCGTAAGAAAAAATGTTTTTTTGAGGCGTAATAGTATTGTACATAGTTTTTGTGGAAAAAATATAAATAACGTTAATATAATGCTGAGATAAATAACTAAATAATAAAATTTGTTTACAATTAAAAATATAGTGATATAAGGTCACAGAATGAATAGAATATAGTAAGGAATATTACTTATTTATATTCACTTTTATGTAATGACATTGCCTGTAAGACTACAAGTCAGTGAGGCTGAATGGAGTGCAATGATTGTTCTGAATTTTGATTGATTAATACGAATATTATCCTAAATTCCGCCTACAGGGTAACCTAACCGTAACCGCCTATGCTATATTTTCTCTGTATAATATATTTTAGTCTGTTCAGTTTTTATTCCTGTGGATAGTGAACAATCGTTTAAATTTTATTGAAGTTCTGTAAAAAATACTAGAAAATTTATTTACTAGTATCACTTCAACATGACACTGTGCTGTGCCGCGAATTGTCCAAATCGTTCTTTCCAGAAAGTTATGAAAAAAATTCCGAAAGATAAGGAACTACGGGCGAAGTGGATACGTCAAATTAATAGACCAAATTTCAAATTTGGTCCAAATCACTTTATTTGCGAGGTAATCGATCGTTCTTTCATCATTAGGTTATCTATCAATTTCCCAAAATGTCATACTTAAAAACTTTTATTTTGTAAAAAGCAATTATTTTATAGTAATATTTGTATGTAAAATTTACTGAAATTACTAAATATATTTTATACATTTACAGCTTCACTTTGCACCTACCCAATGGGAGAACAGAGCTGCTCGCAAGCTCAAAAAAGATGCAGTGCCTACACTTTTTTGCCACTGTTCCAAAAAAAGGTTACCTCTCAAATCGTATGAGAAATTAATCGATGACCATCGTTATTCATCATCCCCACTTCCAACTGCAAGAGTATCTTCACCTGCAAGAACAGTTACAGAATTAGATCACCTATACTGTGATGAAAAAGAAAATTACAGATATAAAAATCTAAAGAAAAGGGGCAGACCTTCAAAAGGTAGTGGAGTTGAACACGAGGTGTGTTGTCCTATGAAGCTTCGAGTAATAGATCATGATTATACAATGATGTTACCGATACATAGTATCAGAGGTGAAGTCATACCTATCATAAACAGAAATGAGACTATAAAATTAGCCGTTTCAAAAGATAATGGTGTAATACAGAAATCATCAACTGTGGAAAATACTCATATTAATTTATCAGTAGAAGTGTCCTCCAATAATTTTTCAGTAACAGAGCTTCCTAGTAATATAGCTGTAACAGAGTCTTCATTTTCCAGTGAAAGTAGTCTTACACAGCATTTATCAAGTACCACAAATATGGACTTCAGTTTCTTAGATGAACATTCTGTTGGTACAATAGAAATTTCATGTTCAACATCTGATTTAGAAAAATCTGCAAACTTTAATAAAAGTGACAAAAATGACAATATTACGAATAAATTAAAAAATGAAGTTATAAAGTTAAGGAGAGAAAAAGCTGTATTTAGAGTTAGACTTTCCAGGCTTCAAAAGAAATATGATAGTCTTATTAAAATTCTGAGTGGGAAATTTGGATAAGATTAGCTAAATATCTTACAAGTAGAATTTATGGAAGGAACATACCAATACTTTATATTGATGATGCATTGCAATTAAAACAGAATTCTTAAACAAATTCTCTATTTTTTAAATAAAAATTGTATGCTTTTTCTTCCTTTATCAGTGGCAGCCAGTAGACGCTAATTGGCAGCTATACTTTTATCCTAAAATGCGCTCCTCTGATGTGAGGCTGTCTAACATAGTTTTATTCTGACTCACATTTATACACACAATTTATTTTTATTGCAGTTACTTAATATATGACATGTAAATGGTAGAAAGTAGCGTATGCATTATTAAAAAAAGGTATTTTGTAGTGCAAGCAATGATGACAGAATATGATATTTTTGAGCTCCTCTTATTTCAAATAAGGAAAAATATTTAAGTTACATAATACACAATAGTAATTTTGTTTCATATTTTTCTATATTAATCATGTTTTTGGCAATAAATAACATATAATTTTTATATAAATGTAGATCTGTGTATTGATCAAAGTAATGCATGTAATTTGTCACACTGTGGCTCTATACAAAGAATCTTAAGGTACTACGTACATGCACACATAATAATTTATGTTCTATGATTTCTTTTTAACTTTCATGTTAGTAGACTAGTTATAAAATTGTGACAACATATTATATTATCTCTTATAAAACAATTTGACGTTTTCATTATGATTATAGTAGAAACTTCGGGATACAAAAGAAAGTCGTACGTGTTACAGGAACTTTTCCTTTTGTTTCACTTATTGTACATTTGGAGCCAATTTAAAAAACGTGAAATACAAAGTTGATTTTCTTAGTTATAAAAATGCACCCGAAAATGCATTGAACTATTCATTACTGGTCAAAGTAAGAAATTTACAAAATAGAAAATTCAATATTTCTATTGGTCTCAAAGTTTACAATCTCAATTATTTTCTGTACATTCCAATAAGTAGCAGAAAATGTTTGACAAATGCTTATAAATGCAATAGTTGCATGTATCCTCACTTATTCACGTAAATTACGTGTACACTTAATGTAATACTTATTAAAAGTATTAAAACAATGTGTATTGTATGATTGTTTCGGTCAGTGAAAAATGTTTTAAATGCATAAATTCGAAGTATTCTGTTCGAGTCTTACAATAGTATACTGACATACAATAGCATACAAAATTTTGTAAAAAGTATGTTGTGTATCTAAACTAGTGTAACTTCATTATGCTTTGGCATTTTTGTTATATTTTACAATATAGAAATACTTAAAGAATTAAAATATTATGACTTTCATCCATACAATTATTTCTGTCATTTAAATCAATCAAGAAGTTCAACCTTTTGTTTGAATAAATTTCATCCCATGAAATTCAATTTGTATATAAATATATACATGACAGTGAGAAATATTCATATGGATCCCATGTAGCAGTTACTGTTTGGCACAAGAAATATCATAAATTTTGATATACAATAAACATTATACAGTACGATTTTTAAGCAGACACGTGTAAATTATGTTTATCAAGCATAATTATACACGATCAGTAGCATTATTAACTGTCATGTGACATTATTAAGAAAACACTTCCATACAATTATTCTTTTTAACAACAATAACTAACCATAACAGGATTTTTATACATATATATCAATCTATTGCTCTAATGTTCTAATTCTACTGCAATGGAAGATGAATATAATGCCTGCAAAGTAAACAATTCAACGAATGTCGAGTATGTACGAATTAACATTATGTCTCTATTAGATCTGGAATTTTAAACACAGTACCGAAAAAGTTTATAGAACAAAATATAAAATGACAAGTATTCGATTCCTTTGTTTTTGCACAAACTCAAAGTAATCTTACTATTGGTTATAACCTAATCTGATATTTGGCAGACATGTAGCTCGAATAAGTTGACTCTGTTCATGTATAGAGTGAAATAAATACTTCTCTTATATCGTGTAGATTTTTCATTTGGTATTTAAGTACTGGTCACACCTTTGCGAGCTACTAATAAATTTAATACTGGATGTTTTCTGATGTATGATACTGCTTTTTTATGAGTGACCATCGTAAAGTCATACCCATTGCACTGCAAAATTTTATCATGCATTCTGAGACCACTCTTTGCAGCCGGTGAGCCTTCGTGTACTTCAGTAACATATATACCCTAAAATGATATAAGATTAAATAAAAAACAATACAAATTTATGACACAAGATATGTTTATACTATCTATGCTACATTAATCGTCCTTACGTTATCTGTATAACCTTGTGGACTTTTTCTAAAGTCTTGATCAATTCCACCACCTATTTTAAAACCACATTTCATTACTTCTTCTCCATTTTCATTAACTTCCGTTTCCTTGTGCAATGTAATTGGTATCTAGAAAATGAATCACATACACAATATTAAACCAACTTTATCTGTTATCAACAGCGGTGCTGTCATGTTTTGATAACAAATTATTTAAACGATATACCTTCTATGTCATGAACATTAAATTTTGCATTAATAATTCATAATTTTCAAAGGAAATGCTTTTGTTTCTACAGTTGTTAGCTACCAAATTGAACGCCCAAAAAAGACATGACATTGTCGATTGAGCGTTGATCAATTATTACGTATAAATAATCAAGGTACATACGCTTAAACATTCCATAGCAGTGCCAGCCTGATGCTGAAAAGCCATTTTCGCACACATAATGCCGAATCTTGTGCCTTTGATAAGTTCAAATTGACAATTACTTTTAATGATTTGACGTGTTCACCAGTCGCGCACGCACAAAATACACCGATACAACAATGACAGGATTAACGTAAATGTATAAATGCAATATCAAATACTGTAAAAAGATTGCGTTCACTTTGAATACACAATTAGCTGATTAAAGTCGAGCAAGTTCTACGTTGTTAAGATCAGTTAAGATAATTTCGTTCTCACGTTGACAGCCATGCGTACTAGTTGACGTAGATGGGAAAACATCTTTGCAAAAGTTCAGCGTAGAAAATGCAACAGTGTTTCAATCAGTAATACCGCCAAAATTTAAACTTGCTTCGAAGATGGTAGAGAAATTAATTTAACCAAACTTTATATATTATTTATTGATATAGAATAGATCTAGCATCTAATGGAAGAATGCATTACAGGTAAGAGGGATTTCGGAAACGTAGTACTTACATGATCGGGTCCATTTAGAACCAGTCCCGTGATCTAATTCTAATTGCTTCCGAAATAATTAATTTTTCTAATATTTATTGGTATATAATTAGTGTTGAAATCGTTTTCTAGTCTAAGTCGATAACGTTGAAGATGATACGTAAATGGTAATGAATCACTAGAGTTCCAAAATCGTTTAACAGATGGTAGTACAGGACTTTAAGAAAATAGAATTGACTGACTGTTTCATCTATACTTCATCTGTGAAATTACTAATTACAAATATCTGTTTGCAGTGTCGATACACAGGAAGTGGTTACGCCATCTAGCGGAAAAAATAGAAACCATTTCTTTACTAACTTGGTTGTTTTACCGTAAATAGATAATCATTCGAGTATTAAACCATTTACTAAATATGTATCATTTGTTTTAAGAATCAATTTTGATACGCGTAATTTAGACCCGACGAGTGCTATGAAATTTTTATTTCATCGTATTATTTTGTGTACGAATATTGTTAGAAGAATTAATGGATACACGTGTATAGGGATGTAAAATTGAATTTGATGCAATTAATGTCTGTCCTTCTTTATTAACAAGCTGAATTAGCATATCATGTGAAAGTTTGACACTTCGATACGACATTCGATTGATTTATTTATTTCTTTTTTCCATGTTAACCATAACGGACGATGATTAATTCATCTATTTCGCTCACGGATACTTATACGAGGATATGATACATAAAGTCTAAGTTTCACGATTCTCATGTACAAATAGTTCGCTCGTTCGCTATAGCTGGGCTATGCGACGAGTTCCTATATATCACGCGCAATCACGCACGCACACGTTTTTCACTCACGCTCGAAAAACATTTCTCTAATTTTTCGTCCGAATTTCTTCTAACTACGATCACGATTTCTGACTATGACAAAAAATTTACTATAAATCATACGATCACTGCTCTCGTGCTTAAATTGGTGCATGGATTCAATTTTCGTGGAATTTGCCCATCACATCTGTACAGGTTAAGCACGTAGTTACGTGCGTAATAAATTGTTCTCTCGCAAGAGGGCATACTCTGCATATTTCGTGTCTAAATTCTCAATTTACTTGTTTTTTCGGTAAGGGGTTGTTTAATTTTATAAATTAGTGTACATACGTTGCACCCCAATAACAAGGTGCATGGTTAAAAAGTTCGTACAAATTTAAATAGCATTGGAAGAACTTTCGGTATACTTTAAGTATACGGTAGTATTATTTAAATATAGCGTTAGCGAAGGAGGAACTTCGAAAATCGATGATGTAATCTACCAAATTTTCATAAGAAATTTAAATAAAGTTGATTTGGCAGTTTATCGGTTAACATTAAATTAAGGTATCGATATAAATAGTAATGTAATCGAGTTCAATGGTCTCGTATAGGTTAGCTTCAAACACCTCTAATTTAATAGATACACGTATCAATATTCTTGCGAAACATTTTTATCAATTAGTAATAAAAGTGAATCGTTTAGTTTCTAGAAAAGTGTGATCCAGTCTGTTCGATATTTCCAATAGAAATATACTTATTTATGAGAAATGAACTTCGATTGAAAATGATTCGATTATGTTTGGACGAGTCTTTCATTCTCTCTTTCTGAGAAAATAGACGAAGTATGCCCTCGTTTCCGAATTACGCTCGAATCACGGACGATTGAAATCGATACTTTGTTTACTTAGAATAATCAAGGCAATAGCCTTAAATTAATAGTCTTAGCGAGCCGTAAATTCTGTTTGGCAGAAATCAGCGTAAGCGTAGTTAATTAGCCTCGGTCTCACCGTATTGAGAACTACACGAGGACTGGACTAACACGATACTGGCGTTTACAAGTCCCACATCGGTCCGCCTGTCGGACAAATTTTGAAGTTCGTTAGATCGATCGTCGTAAAGCTCGGCCGATCCGATCGACCCGAGTTCAGCCTCGGAAAGGCGATGTTTCACCTTTTGCTCGTCTATGCATTACCAGAACAAATATTTATAAGTTATAAATTATAACTTATCGGTCACGATTTACTCGGAACATTTGCAACGAATTTCAAACATTTCCACGGTAACGGTATTTTGCTTTACGTCTTTGACGGTCGGTAATTAAATTGCGTAGAAGTATTCGAATGCAAAGATCGCAAAAGGTTAAACATTGTTATATTTATATAGGTTATCTTACAAAACGGTTCGCGCACCGTTACGCGAATGGAAACAACGTGATACTTAAAAGTTACCTTTGGCGTTAATTGATGATCGAGGTCGTTCTATGTCGATAAATTATTCGCCCTCTAAATATGATGCATACATGTATATACACCTTAAAATGTACCGTTATACTCTGTCTCGATCATACATCCCGATTTTTGATCGTGACTACGCGCATCGACGTAAATCGTTCGATTCGCGAAACAAGCTTACCAACAGAATTGGTCGAACGAAACATCGAAACGCGCAGTCGCAATTTTTGTTAATGCCGATAATTAGGAATACTGTTACAAGTGGCTCTCTGTTCTAAGTAGAAATTGCCATGGTATCGAGTGATTCGTTTTTTTTGAAACATCGTTACAATACGCTTCCTCCTCGGCCATTTTAATGTATCAACATCGTTTGCACAATAGCGGAGAAAGATTTGAACAAATTTTCTTACCTATGAAAAAGAAATGTGAACATTACGTGAATGGAAACGCGGTCGTCGACATTGTCGAAACGATACAGTAAACAATTACAAAGTAAAATAAACTTCTTTCGAAGAATTCCGACATTTTTTAAATTAAGTACCGTGCCACTGTACTCTAGAAAAGTGTACTTTAAATTCTAACGTCGACACAATATCGTATTCGGTAAGATTGTTTTCTTTATGCAGTGAACACTGTGCGTTGAATTAGTATACTTAGTATACTTAGACTGTACTCAGTATACTTAGTATACTTAGACTACACTTAAACTATACTTAGACTATACTTAGTATACTTAGTATATCTAGTATACTTAATATACTTAGTATACTTAGTATACTTAGTATAGTCGTTTTTACTAAGAAGTTTACGTTAGTAGAGAATCACCACATTGAATTCTTCCAAGCGAAACATTTAGTATCCAGTTAGTACAATTATTTTTCTTGCACAATTAATTCTTCCCACCGAGTCACTACAACAATCGCAAGTAGTAAACATAGTTGAACACCGATATCGACGTTTCCATTCATACGGGTGTGTTTCACTGGCATCATTACGATAGAAAAGAATAATCTAAACGATGCTTCTCGACGATGGCAGTAAACGATCCTTGATGTTCGTTTGGCGATTCACTCCTCGCACCCGATTTGACTATACAATAGTGCTGGGCCTGTTCGAATATTTAAGTATTCGACAACGAATATCATCTTCCCCCCCCCCCCCCTGAAAATGGTGGAAATTAAAGGCTGAGTTTCCTTTCGTGGAAAAAATAACGAAATCCTTTCTTACACGTACTCCTTCCACTGAGGTAGTCTTCTCTATAGTTGTAAACAATAGCGACGTAAAAAAGAAATCTCTTACAGCCAACAAATTCATTTCCGTTATCAAAATAGAAACATTAATAAAATATCTCAAAAAATGAAAATAGAATATCGTTAACAAGATACAAACGAAAATGAAGTTCAAAGTACTCGGACTAGTTGAGACCAAGTGTTCGAATACTGTCCCATTGGTAGAGCACTCGAGTGGTATTCGAATTTACATTCGTCGAGTATTTGACTCACCGAAAATATTCGAACACACGAATACAGAAACGTTCGACGAGTATCGTCCAGCTCTACTGTACAATCCGCGGTAACAGCGTGGCTAACGTGGTGAGCAAAGATCTATAACTACACAGTAGACGATTATAGTTCGTTATCCGTCGCTAAATTGACTTGTTTTCCTTACGCCTGGCCGAGTGTTACAATCGTTCTAGCAGTCGAGAGTCTTCCCGTGGGGAATCGTTCGAGTCGTGCATTGTCTCCTTTTATTGGTAGAGGGTTTCTAAGGACACCTAAGCGTTCATCGTACTTTCATGTGCGATCGTATCCTATCGATCGTTCGATCGATACTCGCTCGTTGAGCCGGTCGATCGATAATCAAGCGAGTCAAGGTAAGATCAGACTTGTCGAGAATTTTTCCAGGAAATTCCGTGTACGAAGTGGACATTGTCTCGTAGCGACAGTAGCCTGGATTCGAGTCGTTAGTACTCGCGTTACTGGTACTCCGTCCTCTGTTTCGAGAAAACTCTGTGAGTCCTCTCATTGGCGTTCCTTAAGACGCTCGGATGGTCGACAACGGTTTACTAATCCATTTACATCGTCCCGCGAAGATTACCACTAGAATTGCTAAGTCTCGATCATACGTGTATAGTGAATTCTTGCCTCTCTTGTTCCTTCCTTTGCTGATACCTGAAACGAATTTGTACAACGTAAACGTTAGTATCGATTCTCCGATTTGAACATCGCTAAGATATATCAGTTCTTGTAAAGGAAACGCTAATTTGAACAATCAGTGAAATTTCGTCGCTTCGAGAGTTCTAAGTGGATCGGTATGTAGTGTGAAACTGGATCTCATCTCCGTGAGCCAATTGGATACTAGTATATTGATTGGTGTGGTTTCTTCTAACCCTAGGATGACTTCTGTCGGGTTCGATTACCGGTGTCTATCCAATTTCAGACTCCTGTGGACGGAAAAATGTCCTTTTGTAATTTTAACTGCTACGAAATTAATTCCCAACCTCAATGGGGAGGAACCCTCCTCACTGTTCACTTTGACTACTCTCACTACTTTATCTCACGATAGAATACAAAACTGAGCACATTTTACTTGAATTAAAATCACGAATAATCGTTAAAAATAATTAGAATCATTTCAAATATTTGATTATTTTCATTTCGAAAGTTTAATACACCAAATAACCTACATTCAAACAAGACAATATATTCTCTTGAAGATTACTTCTCAAATAATTTATTCGGTACACCCAAAAGTACCTTGTCTAACATACGGTCGCTCAATATTTTTTGTCTCGAGTTTGTCGCGTGCATTCCATCGATGCACGCTCATTCGCAAAGACATATGTAACTTCAGATATTTTTCTTCGGAGTACCGGACCGAACGATCAAAGTTTGCTACTCGCGAGATGTTTATCATCGAAAGATTGGTATTGGGCCATTGGTCGAGAGAGTCTTGGGATAATTGGTAACGTAGAAGTAAATGTTGGTCGTTTGGAATTACAGAAGTCTTCGTAGGGTTTAAAGATCAATAAAAAATGGATCTCAACGTGTCAGCTTACTACGGTCTACGGAGGTTCGTGTCGATACCTAGCGAGCATAGATTCGACGGCCTCGATCGGCAGTCTACCCAAGCTGCCGCCGTGGCGGGTCCCGGCTGACAGACCTTGCCAGTCGCGATCACGGTCACGGTCACGTTCACGGTCACGATCACGATCACGGTCACATTCTACGTCGCTCAATTCGCGGCTGTCGCTAAACCCGCTTGGCGGCAACAACGTCATGTCCTCCACCGAACTACGCACAATAAGATCAGAGAAACCTCTTAGGTGAATGAATGATTAACGCAAACACGTGAAAGAGATGTCTCATCGTCGATTAACGAATCCGATCGAGCTTTCAAATTAATTTGAACTGATCTTGACCAATTGCTCGTTCGCTCGGCGGAAGTGTTCTTTTTCTTTTTTTTTTTTTTTTCATTCCCAGCGACTGTCAATTGTCGTTCAGTCCAAACCAATTTCCTGGAATTAAACGTGATACGCCTTTCTTTCTTTTTTTTTTGTTTATGAGTATGCTGGCGAATTTTCAGACTGGTTAATGAAGGAACGATTGTATGAACATTCTTTGGAAAAATCTGGATATGTTGCAATCAAGAGACGAAGATTCTTCAGCAGTATCTGTCGTTAATAGAAAAATGTTCCCAGTTCGTTGCTCTCGAGAATTTTCTTCTCCTCTTTGTCTCGGTATAATATCGTCTTCGGTCGTTTTACACAATTATATTGATATTGTTTTTTTTTTTGTTTTTTTTTTAGAATTATTAGTTTTTCTAGACTGCGGTCCAAATCAAGGATTCGTGTAATGTCCGAGCAAACCGATTCAAGCTGCTTGGCAGTCGTTCCCGTTATCGCTCCGGAGTTCACATTTTTCCATTACTCATTCTGCATCGGCACGAGACCGATAAGACCGTGATGTAATATGGTATTTATACTGAGTAAAATCAGGACTGAGTGCTATGTGGAAACAAACAAACCTTGGCTACCTGCGAGTGGACCGGCTCGGTTGTCGGCTTCGTCGTCTCGCGAGCGAAGGTGAACCTTCGTTGTTGGACTCTGTACTCGACTCCACGCCTCGTGAGAATACATCTGCGAAAAGGTTCGGTCGATTACACTGAACAAGGTTTAACAGGGACGTAGAATTACAACAAAATCCAACCGACGCATTAAGTGATCGTATACACGAGAAACGATGGTAGATTCCGGGTAAATTTACCATAGTGTACGAACAAACGTGGAACCTCGAGAAAATGGTAAAATATTAGGTTGTTCGAAATGTCATTTTGTATTTTTTGGTGAAAATGAAACACGAGTTTTTTAGAGTGTACATTTTATTAAATTAAATATTCTCCATTTTGGAAAACGAAATTACTTTCCGAACAACTTAATACTTATCTATACATGAAAAAATATCTCTCTCTTCTTTCTGTTTTGAGACAAAGTCTTGTTCCTTACCTCTGTTTAAATAGAGCGTGTAATTCACCTCAAAATAATAACTATAACCTGGGTTCTTGGAAGTCTGCTAAACATCTGTCAAATTGTTAAGGCACATTTCTCAATTTTACTATTTTTAATAATTTCGACTTCCAAGAACCCACGGTTCCTAACTAACATTCCCACTCCACGTTTCCCTTTCCTCCAACACGGAGGACTATCCACCTCCCAGATTCTAATCAACCAACAAAATGTCGAACCGAACACATAAAAAAGAAAGTTGCCAACTTACACCAACGCTACAAATACACCAATGTGAATAACGATCGACAAGATTTATCTTTTAATTCCAACGATCTCGATACCCGTAAAAAGTTCTCGCCCAACGCGCAACACCTCACAAGGATTTATTATCGAATTTATAAAAGCATCAAGTTGGCAATTTACTACCATCGTTCTTCGAAGGGGTAAAACTGAAAGAAGAAAAGAAGATTTATAAACGGTTAAAAATTGTATTTCAGTAGGATTTACCTCTGCAAGGTTTCACTGGAACCCTGTAACTAGGCCCTGCGCATTCCCCACAAGGGCTCCCGGACGTGTCGCTTCCGGAGCCTTGCCGGCTGGAGCGTAACTTGCTTTCAGCTTCCGCGATGCTCGGGAAGTATCGTTGCTTGTGCCACCTTGGTGTTTTAGACCTGCGCGTGAAAGAACACCAGAAAGAGGCAGAGAAGAGGGTAAGGAGCGGGACATGAAACTTCGAGCAAGGGACTCTCGGGACACGGCTTCGCGATTCGAAACATGCACGCGGTGTGCGAAGCATCCGTCGGACAGGGTCGAAAGAAAACGGTTACCTCTCGAAGTCCACGCTGGACCTCTCGTAATCGATCGTGTTGATGTCCTCGTTCTCCAGATGCCCGAACGTTTTGAACTGCATCGTGTAGTCGAGAGTGGCCGTAGTCACCGAACGATTTTCCCTTCCTGGAACGCTGAACGTGGCGTACGGACTTATTTCGTACATTTCTGCGAAAGAAGACATCCAGTTCAACGATTTTACGTGTTTCGAACAAAAGTGAATATTAAACACGCGCGACTACCTGATCCATGATCGTTGGACTTGTGGTTCTCCTGTTTCACCGGTGAACTGGTATACACCTGATGATTCCGCCTGTTATCGCGTTCCGCTGTAGATTTTAACTGCACGGTCGACATGCAGCTCGACAGATGATGATGCTGTTGATGTTGCTGTTGCTGGACGAGTCCCAATCCCGGTTGTTGGTTCTGTTGTTGACCGGGAAGCATCTCCCCTAGGTAATTCGTTCTGGAAAGGAGTTGACGCTGTAGATACGTTTGATTGCAAAGAGACGAACAATGACAAACTTGTGCACACCTTCCACTGCGTTTCAGCATCACGTATCCCAAAATGGCGGCGGAAATGACCAGCACGATCGCGCAGACGAGAGGCACGACGACGTAGAGTACCTTCTGATTGGGTATAGCCTTCTTCACGTCGTCCTCCATGATCAGATCGTTTGGAGGACCTATGCTGACACCGCTGAGGGTGGTCGTCGCGAACTCCATTTGGGTCTGGGTCGATCCGGCGTCGTTGTGAGCGGTCAGACGCAAACTGTACCAAGAGGCGGTCTTCAAATCCCGTATGATCAGGTTTTCCGTAGCGCGACTGGCTACCAAAATCCATGGTTCGGTGCTGATACGTCTACGGTACTCCACCGTGTAATATTGAACCGGGCAACCGCCGTTTGGCCAGGACAAGAGGTTCAGCTTAACGGTGGTCCCATTGGCGGAGATTATGTCCCGTTCTTTTGGCAGCAAAGGAGCTGTGAAGAGAATTTAGAGTGATGTTAATCCTTATACGAAAAAAGACACTGCGCGTACTTACAAACGAGTTGTTTTTATTTTATCGAGTCGTATCGATTGGTTAAAATTTTTATTCAAAGACCAATAATGCTGATTATTACACCTACTTACAAACGAGTTGGTTTTACTTTATCGAGTTGTATCGATTGGTTATAATTTTTATTCAAAGATCAATAATGCTGATTATTACACCTACTTACAAACGAGTTGCTTTTACTTTATCGAGTTGTATCGATTGATTGTAATTTCTATTCAAAGATCAATAATAAACTACCAGTTCCTTTGGTCGTTGCGCTGATCAGACGACTCGGATCACCAGTACCCACGCGATTGTGCGCGGTCAAGTGCGCCAAGTACGAGGAACCACACTTTAATCCCGATAAAATAAACTCGGTCTGTTCCGGCGACAATGCGATCTCCTCCCAGCCACCTTGGTCCCTCTTGTAACTCAACACGTAACCTAACGACATACCACAACCACCGTGTTAATCGCGGTTGCCTTACAGCTAGGTTCTGTAATATCGGTCACAGTACCTAAATTCTGTTGTGTACCTTGAATAGTAGCACCACCGTTGTTAGGATGATTCCATCGAAGTCTTATGCTGTTCGTTGTAGTGTATTGCAGTTCCAGGGTTGGTTCCTTGGGCGGCATCACTACAACCAGCGTGTAAGTTATAGAATCGTCACCGAACAGGTTCTTAGCTGAACACGTGTAATTTCCTGCTACCGACTGCTCCAGCCCTGAGAGAAAAGAACAGTTCCGTTTTACAGCTTTCATTCTACGTTCCCTGTATATTTCCATACACACAGGTAATCGATAATTTGTAGCAATCGCTCGTTTATTGAACCAACCGCGAATGTTGAGGTGACCGTCGGTAGTCAGCTCGTAATGTCGGCCAGTGGTGACCTGACCGTTTCGATACGTCCATATTGGTCGCGGTGTAGGATTCCCTACCACCAAACAGGACAATGTGATGGACGATTTGATCGCCCTTCGTAACAGCTGCGAGAAAGACGCCACTCTGCCTGGAGCTACGAGAACAATTCGCAGAATTTAATCCAACGATCGTGAACGATTAAAGAAATTTTCGAAAGATCATCGAACCTCTGGTATTAGTAGTTTGGGTGACTATAGTGGTCGATTCGCCTTCACCCAGACCAGTCGTTGCCGACACCCAAAACTCGTACAATTGTCTGAAAGTAAAGGTGTATTTTTCTTTCAATTATCGATCTTTCCAGTATCTATGGAAAGTGCTCCGAAAATTATATTAATCACCTCTCCACTAAACCTCGCAGTTCCATAGTGAGGGTATCGGTCGGTGACGATGGTGGTTCGTGCATGATGTGCGTGTTGTGGTTGCTGGAGCCGGCTTCTCTGCTGTAAACCGTGTATTTGGAGACGTTCCCATTCGGTTGTAGGGGTGGTAACCACGAAACCAATATACTCTCGGCCGTTAATGCCAAAGCTTTGATACCAGCTGGAGGACCTGGAACTGAAACAGGACAATAGAAAGTCTATGTACAGCCAGCCGGCTTTAATATCGGTATTTCTTTCAGAAAAGATGTCAGGGACTTCGATAAATGAAAAATTAACGGGGTCGAGAAAATGATTCGTACCATCCTCTTCCGTTGTGCAAAAAATTGGTGGACTCAGAACTCCGTCACCTGCTCCTGTGTATGCCAATACCCTGATCGAGTAATTCGTGTATTTGTACAAAGTGTGCAGATAAGTTTCCACGCTGGAGGTCTTCTTCACCTCACCAACCGTCGATATATCCACTGGAACAACGCAAGTTAATTGTTATTACACTTGTTTCTATATAAAAAGCAATTTCTGTGTGTTTCAAATCACTTACTATTGTCAGTGGGCACAGGCCTATAGTACACTTTATAACCCTGAATGATACCACCGTGTTGATGGGGCGGAGGTGCGCTCCAGGACACTTTTACACTTTGGGAAGACAAAGGAACGCACAATACCTGGGTCGGTGGAGTCTCCGGCACTGAAATTTCAGATAAAATCATTATCGATCGGTCAAATAAAAACGTTACTATCTACGGAATTATGATGGGTTTAAACGAATGAAAAGTTCACCGAACCTCCTTCTTGAGTAGTTCCAACAATAGGGACACTAGCTGGGCCACTGGCTATACTGTTGAAAGCTCTGATCGATATATCGTACTTCGTGAACTTTCTGAGGCCGGTAAGTTGCACCTTTGTAGTCGCCCATCCGTTTACAGTTAAACTTTTGCTTTGGTTCACGCCCGAAGTTGAAGATGAATGCTCCGACCACGTCGCTATGTAGCCCAATAGATCTCCGTTGCAAGATTCCTTGGGGGGTGGCTGTAAAAGGAATGAAATCTGGTTAATAATTCGTTACAATTACTATGATTATTTTTACATCTTATTATATAAAGTAACTGTCAATAATACATTATTTAATATTAATAATATTGCGTTAATCAAGTATTAAATTTTTTTCAATTCTACTTCATTGATCTTGAAATATTAGGAGCAAGTGCAATAGGTAAAAAAAGAATAATGAGTAACGAGGGTTTCTATTAAAATTAGTTCTTTTGGTAGATTTAAATCGACAATATTAACTTTGATTAATTTATTACCACTTACCTGCCAGCTAACCATAAGCTCTCCTGGCCTGGAGGACTGAACTTTGATATTTTGGGGTGGTTCGGTTGGCGCTGTTTCAAAAAATATTCTCGATAAACGTGGTAAAATGCGTTTCAAAATTTGCAATAAAATTAAAAGACTGATAAAAAGGTTCGAGAAAAATACGAATACATTTCTTTACCTTCTTCTTGGGTCTTCGCTACCACGGGATCGGTAGGCGCACTCACGTCTATTGAATTTATAGCGAATATGCGAAACGTGTAAGTTACAGCGGGATGGAGTCCGCCCACCAGAGCTACTTCTTGGTCCTCGCTCGTCACTTCGAAAGGGGATAAACCTGCAAACATGAATACCATTACTTTAAACCTGCTGCCACGTTAAACGTATACATTTGTAAATTTTATCTATTATTTATTAAAGATCAAAGATTAAGATCCGACAGTTATTTACATATACCAGTTGAAACAGGTCACTTAAACGATTCCCTAACATTTTCTGATTCAAAGTTAAAGTCCTAAGGACACTCGAGGTCATCATCTTTCTTAACAGTAAAACGATATATATTTTCATTTATGATATAATATATATATTTATATATATATTTTCGTTTTGTCACAAGTGCTCGGTAGCGAAAGGGTTAAATCCGTACGAATACAAATTCTTGAAAGATCGAATCCTCCCCGTAGATTTCAATATGTCTACGTACCGTTCTGCGTCGGGTGTATCATGTTGCCGCTATTAGAGCTGCCCGGTGAATAGGTGACGTTGTGCGTTTTCGCGGGGTTCCAATCGTCCGCCAAACCGTGATTCAGGGACCGATACTGAATAACGTAATTCCGTATCGGGCTGTTTCCGTCGAAAGCTCTTTTCCACAGCAATCGTATCGATCGCGAGCCGATTTCTATGACTTCGAGCGAGGCCGGTGGATCCGGCCTCTCTGTATTCACAAAGTGAGCATAATGAATCCTTTGACCGGCAGGGTAAAATCAATTTATCCGAAAATGCTAATTAATCTTCCCCAAATGAAAAGGATTTAAGGATTATTAAACGTGTCCGCGTGGATTGGCGAATTTTTAATAACGTTCAAGTTAACATTCGGCGTTATTAAAGGGGGTGTAGGGATATCGAATCGAGTCACAGTCACGTGAGGATTGAATGTAACTGTGTAACGAGAGGCACGGATTCTGAGAACGCGTTCAAGGATCACCTGGTTGTGGAATAATCGGTGACCTTGAGAAGTCGAAAGTTCTGCTCCTTGCAGTAGCAAGCGGAACACTCAAGATAACTTCTGATAGAGGAGTGTGGGATTGATGCAACGTTCCCGATTAGAGAAGATTTTCACGTATCGGATATTTGTGTACCTTGAACAGCTAGGTAAATGAGATGTTCGCTCCTCCCGTAGGCGTTGTCAGCTGTACATCGATAGGCTCCAGAATCCTGACGATCGCTGCTCCCTATAGATAGCTGAGACTTGAGCCCGTGTTCCGTTTTCATTTGATTTATGCTCAGCCTGTTGGTGTCCAAACGATCGTTGTTGTGCATCCATTGCACTTCTATGGGATTGTCACCGATCACCGTGCAATCCAGAGTCACGGACTCTCCGCGACGAATCGTCACGTTTTTGCTCTGGAACTCGAATCTCGCTGGCTCTGTGAATCAAGGAACACAAAATGTTCGTTTCGAAGTTCAACTGCAAACTCTCGTTGAGCAGTTGCTTCGATAATAATAATTTGACAGAAATCTTAACTGTCAGCGTCGCGAGTTTGCGAGTATATGTTTTTTTCTCGAGGACACCTAAGAACAATGAACTTCGAGTCTACGAATACAGACGGATATTGATCACCGTCTATATCGCGCTACTTCGAAGGTACTCTCACCGTAGCACGAGCACGATGCATCGGCTCTAATGGACGTCGTAGCAATCAATGAAGTCATTGTCTCAGAATAATTGTGACAAATCGTGCGAGTCTAATGGCGAGATATTTCAATTTCACACGGGAGACTATACTCTTGGTGTATCTCGTTCACTCTTCTCGTTGGTTTCAGCCTGACGTACGAATGGTATATCCGTACGATCGTTCACTTCGATCGAATCGATGAGTCGAGGAACAATACCGGATTAAAAATCATACCTCGAGTTATCCGAGAAAAACATCTCCGTGCACTCGTTGGACACAATTTCTGTTGCAGTGTCTTCGATTCCAGTGTGCAATGCTATTGCTATATTTTACACACGGTTCGCAGATTATTCGAAAACGAATTAATTTCAATTTTCGACTTGGATTGTTCTTCGAATCATCGCGAAGATACCTTGTGGTATCGGATTTTCCGCGTCCGCTTGGGCCTGCTTCGAGCGCAAGCTTAGAAGATATATTACGTGCGAACGGACCTGCGTTAAGGTAAACACTTGGCGCCGATCTGTCGCCAGGTTTCTTGAAAGGCACGAGCGACCCTTTACAGGGTGCAAGACGACCGAGTGTGGGAATGCACGAGAACGAAAGAAGATGCATGTGGTACGGAGAAAATGAAGAGTGTTTGGAAAAGACGAACGAAAAGGACGGGCGAACGTAACCGAATGTCTGAAATGAGAGGGATCGAGGATTAGAATGAATGAGAATGAACGCGCGTAGGTATACAGGGTGCGAGAGGAGTGTTTTGGAAACAGTATGTAACAGTATGTACGAGTTTGAATACGAATAAAGACGTAACAAGAGAGAAGAGTTGAAAAGACACACTAAGACGAGAGACTTGTAAAAGACCTAAGCGACGAAGACGAATAGCTTAGTTTTATACACAGTCGATCTATCTAGCGAAAAGAGAAACCTATTACCAAGACCACGTCTAATACTAATAACACTGTAACGCATAATATACATAATATACATAAATATACACCAACACACCGCACGGGTACAAAAAATTTTTGGAGGCTCGTACGGGGATCAAGAATCTTGATTTTGGTCCCTTCTTACCGTGAACGGACACGTAAATCACTTTGCTGAGGCCAGTTCCGATCCCGTTGTTGGCTCGACAGAGATAGTGACCCTCGTTTTGGGGTCCGGCGGACGCGGTCCAGAGAGACCCGTTTGGCAATATGGTCAGCCTACCGTCCGAACCATCGACCAACGGATGATAGTCATTGGCAGTTCGACTCTTGGAACGTAGCCACGTGACCCGGGGCGGTGGGAACCCCTTCGCCTCGCAGTGAACGTTCAATGGGTTCCCGAGCAGGGTGGTCACGTTCTGCGGCTCGAAGATCCATTGGGGCGGCACTTTGACCAGAAGTTCGGCGGTGTGGTTGACTTTGGCCGCGCTGTTGGTCGCCACGCAAGTGTACTTGCCGCTGTGACGCGACGAGAGTTCCTTGAATACGAGCAGACTGAAGAACTCCGCCACCCTGTCTTCGATCTGAAACGCAAACGAGACGATGAGAGTTCAAGGCTTGTCACTCGGTAACGGAAACTTCGATACCATCGCGGTTCGCAACGCGGATCGTGTAATTCGATATCCCTTCGTTAGAGCTATCGATCGGGAGGGTGTGTCGTATGTACGAGTTTGAAGAAAAAAAAAACAATTTTTTTACAAATTTTCTTACTTAATTCGATCGCACAGCGCGGAGAATGTCCCGTGAAAGTTTGTACGTCGGAGTCGTTCTTTTAAAATCAATTCTCGGTGAAAGTTTTTCTCTTCACGGGTGATGAATGTACCAACCCCTTTAATTGCAAGCCCTAGCGGACCTCCGGGAACAAGAAACCGGGTTAGAAAGGCTTGGAAGCCTTTTCGTGAAATTAATGGTGTATACTGTCACTGGATATTGCTGTGTTCAAAGATTGGAGAACGAGGAACGTACGCGCAACGAGGATGGCAACGGTTCACCGTCCTTCAGCCAGGAGAAGTATATCGGAAGATCACCGGATGTGACGCTGCACGTTACTTGGGCACGGCTGCCTTCCTGGAGATTTGGCGCGAAATTGAAGGGACTCATAACTGGAGGGCCTGGAACAGAGGAGATTTTTTTTTTTAGTCACGTTTATCGTCAATGACGGAAGATTCTGTATATAAATTTATTCTGTTGTTATTTTATATACAACCGCAAAGGAATCTTTCTACCGAACGAGTTCAATCATCATCGATGAATAATATTTTTTACGAATTTTGTTTACATCGTCTTGTTGTTCCAGCAGGATCGTGGATTCTTCGAACATTTAATGTATTCTTGCGCAAAGGTCGATCGTTATCTCATCGTAACAATTCCCGAGGAACAAACGAGCTTCCGAGTGGTATTTGTTTCGAGAGTAATTTAAGAGTCACCGACAAAAAGCGGAGAACTATTCCTGGTCGAAGCACACTATCCTCCATTCGCGTATTCTCCCGCCAGCCCTCGTCCCACGAACGTCTTGACAAACGAGGGGAACTTAAAAAAGTAACGCTACACGAATTCTTTCGGGTGTGCAATTTACTTCTTCCATTGAGCTTCGTGACTTCTTCCGGAACCTCGTAAGCGAGACGAGGACAGAGAAAAAACAATTTGTGGGTTTCTTGTTAACGCGAGACCACGTACGATCACTTACTGTCTCAACTTCTGTGAAAATACTTCAACGTTGAAATAACGACTGCTCGCGCCCCTCGTGTTTAAATATAAATGAAATTCTTCGCGTCTGGATCTTACTTCTCGATAAACTTTAGGCTATACGTAGGTCGATTACCTTCTCGATGTTAACGATCGCTTCTATTTCGGTGTAAATACATTACGTCGATGCAGCAACGTCGCCATATTCGTTCATTTGTATCCGATCGTGTAATTTCTCGCTTCACCTTTCCAGGACATTAATCATTATACCGCAGAGAGAGAAAGAGAGAAGGAGAAAGAGAGAAAGAGAGAAAGAGAGAAAGAGAGAGAGAGAGAGTGGGAGACATCTGGGTTGTACAACTGCTAAAACCCAGCACTCGTTCCAGGTCATCCGATCCATTATAAAGGAGTCCTTGTCTGTTTCCTGTCCCTCTAATAAGTGTCTCCGCTTGTTTTAAAATAAATTTCCACGGTGAAATACTCACTGCTAACGGTGAGTCGTATGTCTCTGCTCGCCGTTTCCCCTGTTCTCGACTTCACTATACATGTATAGGTGCCGGCGTCGTTCGGGTCCACGTTCCCGATCGTCAGGTGGCCCTCGTTGTCGACATGGTGTCTTATGTCAAAAGGTAGATCCACGCCACCGTGGGACCACTCGACCAACGTGACAGGATAACCCGAATAAGGACAGGCTATGGTTGTATCGACACCGGCAATCGCACGTACCGGCCCTATCGATCGGATGTACGGTGGTCCTGAAACGATCGATCGGAGTCACCTTCCAAAGTGGATAAATTAAAATTTATCTACGATAATACTAACGAATACATAGTTTTATTAATAAGTATTTATTTATATTTACACTTATAAGTATAAATATAAATACTTATATTCGTTCGACGATTACGCACCTACAGACAATCGCATCGACAACGCGTGACGAACATTTTGTAACGAGTATCGACCAAAAACCTTCACGATTGTCCACTCAGTGTAGAGAACGTATTCTTTTTATAAAAATTTTCTCCGCGAGCGATTCGGGAGAAATCTTACGGCAGACGCGTTCTTGAATCGTGCAAAAGAAATTCTCCGAAAAATTGAACCTCGAGAAGACACCCTGAACGCGAGCGGTTTCGAATCGAGTGACTCGACGTTAATTGCAATTACAATTACCGTAGATGTTCAATCTCGCTTTGTGCTCGACCGTGGCCAGAGTATTGGACGCGACGCAGGCGTAGAGACCGCCATCTTCGGCGCCGGCCGATGATATGTTCAAATGACTGATCACGTCCCCGGACTGATCGACGTACTGTCCTATTGCGTACCTGTGTGGACATTGTTTGCAGTTAAGAAGCGGAATATTGATCGATGGGATCTAGTTGCGCACCTGTGACCGGCTGCGATCTCGCTCAGTGGTTCTCCGTCCAGGAGCCAAGTAAAGGATGGGGGCGGGGATCCTGTCGCCGAGCATCGCAAAGACACCGGTGGTCCTGGCCGTAGAGCTTGCTCGATGAATGTGTACTGTAGCTCCGGCACCGTGTCTGAGAGAATTGAACAGATATTGATAGCAGCCACGCGATAATATTTTCTTTATCGCGGTAGCTTCCCCACGCGCTGCGGAAATACCGTATCGTTATTCCGAGGACACGTGTATTCATGGGGAAAACGATGTATCAATCTTGCCAGTCGTATTGACTCGGGATAGCTTAAGGAAAAATTATTGCCCGTGTTTCACTTACTCGTGGTAATACGTTTAAGAAAGTATACATGGAACTAATGGTTGTAGATTTACGATACAACGAGAGGATGGAGAAAATACTGGAGTATATATTACAATAGTTTCAATATTGAAAATATGAATCAATGATCAAGATTGAGTCGGTAAAAATAATTTAGGATGGTACAAAGAGAATGGAAGCAAAGCAGGTAAAGAAAGAAAGCTATTCGAATTACTCGCAGTGAGTTTATTTCGTACAAGTTTTACAAATTCTTACATGTTACAAAACTTGTCAATATCGTAAAGCAATATCATAACTTCGCAGCCAATTAGTTCAGTACCGCTCGCGACGAAGAATTATTGTTCGTCGCGAGTAATATCGATTACCAGGTCTCACCACGTGGAGGTTGTTGCGAGCGGAGACCCGGAGGGAGATAGATGGATTCAAAGTCCCATCGATCTCACTCGATACGCAGTACAAACGAAATTACCAAACCATGGAGATAGAAGGAATCAAAGTTCCTTCGATCTCTTGATTTAGTTCTGCCGAGCAATTATCTAATAATTAGTTTATTTTTTCTCGTTTCCTCGTTTCATAGTCCGGCCACCTCTGCTTGTTGCATAAGCAAGTGACCGGCCGTGTAAGTGGTCCGAACGGTCTATCGCCGTTTCTTCTGGTGCGCCCGCTTAGAGAGAGACACGCTGCGAACACAGGGGCAGGTATTTTTGCCTGTCCCTGCGGAAGCCCTTGATCCATAATAAGACCTTCTCTTCGTCATCCTCCGTGAGTCAGGTTCACGCTCTGCGTGGCTCCTGGCTGCGGAGTTGGGAGAAACGGGGCACTCCCCTAGCGGAGTGGACGGCGTCGCGCATTTCCTCGACAATCGGGCACACTGAGGGGAAACGGGATAGACCTAGTAGGACCAACTACACGGTTCGCGTCGCGTCTTTCCCAATTTTGTCCCATTTTTTCCACAATGTAATCGCTCGGCAGAACTAAACCAGGAGATCGAAGGAATTTTGATTCCTTCTATCTCCGTGGTTTGGTAATTTCGTTTGTACTGAGTATCGAGTGAGATTGATGGAACTTTGAATCCATCTATCTCCCTCCGGGTCTCCGCTCGCAGCAACCTCTGGTGAGACCTGGTAATCGATATTACTCGCGACGAACAATAATTCTTCATCGCGAGCGGTACCGAGCTAATTGGTTGCGAATGTAGGATATTGCGTTACGATATTGACAAGTTTTGTAACATGTAAGAATTTGTAAAACTTGTACGAAATAAACTCACTGGGAATAATTCGAATAGCTTTCTTTCTTTACCTGTTTTGCTTCTATTCCCTTTGTGCGATCCTAAATTACATTGGTTATTGAAAGATCAAAAATCGTGTCGGAGAATTTTATCGGTTCACTTGCGTATACCTCCGAGTTTCAATTCCGCGGTGGCTTGAGCATTTTCCTTGTCGCTTCTAACGAGGCACTGATACATCCCCTTGTCCTTTCGGCCGACCGAGCCTATCACGAGGACTAGAGGAGCCAGCAATTTGATCCTCGTGTCCTGGGCGGTCAATACTGGAACACCGTCGTGCAACCACTCGACGCTCTCGACCGGATAACCCTCCACCGTGCAATTCATAGTGGCAGACTCTCCGGAATTGATGATCTGTAAATACCGGGAAGCGGTTAACGATTCGTGCACGAAAGTTAATGCCCGCGTCGCGATTTACGCAGCCGCGCGTCCTTCGATCCCTCCGCTGTCAGCTTCGTCCGATGGTTTTCGACGAGCTTAATGATACGAAGCAGTTCGTCGCGAACCGCATCGATAGCTTCGAAATCCCGAAACTCGGGACTCGTTACGATCGAGTTCCACTCGTTTCGCGTGAATCGCAACGCGCGATCCAGTTACGTAATTCGGGAGTCGAGTTCTCGTAACCGAATACCGTAATCCGGGAATTTCGGAGATCGAGTTCTACTATCGCGAAATCAACGATACCCGAAGTTTCGGTAATTCGAAACTCGTTGAAATCGAGTTCTACCACTCGAGAGTTATCGATTTTGAGTTCCACCCTTTGAGAGTTATCGATTTTGAGTTCCACCCTTTGATAGCTATCGAAACTGAATTCTACAATTCGAGAATCAATGTCACTCGGAGCAACAGAGTTCTATAATTCACGAAGTTATCAAAATCGAGTTCCACGTCTCGGAAGTTCTATAAATCGAGTTCTATCCCCTTTGGAACGATCGAAACTGAGTTACACAATTCCTGAACCTTTTGTAATCGAGTTTCACTATACAGAAGTCATCGAAATCAAGTTCCACAATTGTGAGTATATCTCCAATCGTATTCTACAGAATTTTACCGTTTACAAATCCTCGTAATTCTATACACGACTTAGAAACGATCGTAGTTACACGTCACACTCTGACACGGTCCTGTTTGACCTATACACGTCTCCTAATTTCGTTTAAACGTTGTCCATCTAACTGTACGATAACGCTCGGATTTGCGACGCGTGACAAACGTTCAGCGACGACGAAGTAGAGTCATACCTGCACACGGGGTTGTATTCGGGCGTTAAGTTTCGACGTGACCGACAGGTGTGTTTCCGCTCCTTGCTCACCGACCTGATTGATAGCCCGACAAATGTACCTTCCCGCGTCCTCAGCGTCCACGCGGCGTATTTGCATTAAATCGCCCCAAAGTTGAATCCGGCCAAATGACTCCACCGGTATCGAGTGTCCTGCAACAACGAGACAACGTGTTACGTTCGATACGGATCGATCGAAGGTGTCAACAATCGCAGAATCTTTGTTCTTTCTCATGGTCCAAGATGGTAGATAAACCAGTATGGTAGGTAAACCAGTATGGTATCTACCATAATGGTAGATATTCGTTAAATAATCGATAGTTAAAATATCGTGGAAATATTAGAAAAAATTAGAACGAAGTTCACGTATCGCAAACGATCTCAATAAACACGTATTCGAATTACCATTAATTGCGCTACTCGGATAAATTTATCACGAACTTTTCTTGTACGTTTTCCATAATAGAAAGGTGGAAACAAAGTTTTCAATTTACACCACCGTTCGAATCCTCTTCGTTGACGTACCTCCGTTAATTTTCATAGTTAACCCGGAGGGGTTCCGGAGTAACGTTTAATTCATCCCGCTCCAAAAACAATGTTCGAACGATGTCCGTATCACGCGATCGCGTTAGATTATGCAATGCACGGTGTGCTCCGGGGTTATACAGTAAACAATCCCCTAATTAAACCAACCGTTAACATCGCGGTACCAGGTAAATTGAGGGGGTGGGCTTCCTTGAGCGGAGCAAGTGAGGTGCACGTCTGATCCGCTTTCCGCGGAGATGGCAATTTGTGACCTTTGCATCAGTTTCGGTGGCATGGATCCGCTCGGTTCTGAAAGTTCAACGGAAAATGAACACGGAGGGAAAAAAATTGACGAACCGTTACCTGGAAATGTAATATCATTGGTACGTTAACCCTTATCGCTCCAATTGTCGAATTTTTTGTAAAACCATTGTGACGGAATCCCGTTTCAAATTCACGTTTCTCACGATAGAGAACTGTTTATTTCTTTTTATCGCATCGTTGAAAACTATAAGGAATAACACAGTTGGTGGAGTGTCTAACAAGCACAGTTAGAGTGGAACGTTCGATATCGGTGGTGCTCGAGAGGCACACTTGGAACGATAAATGTTAAACAATAGACGGATAGCTGTTTACAAAAGCTGTTTGTTTTCACAGAGGATACGCCAACAATCATACTTCATTCCGTCCAGGATCGTGTGGAGAAACGAAGTGTCGAGCGAACGTAAAATAATGCACGGAAGTAATATTTTTGTTTTTTTTTTGAACACATGGTGTTTGTTATAAATCTTTTTCATTTCACGTTGAGAATAATATCGCGTCATCTTCGAGACTGTGCAATTTTCGAAAGATTCTTTCGTCTTGTTTGAAATATAGTCGACAGTAAGGTGGTGTATATTCTTGCTCGATCCAACGCAAGTTGCAACGACTCGGATAGAAATTAATGAAATTTACCACGAAAATCGTGGTAATTATCGAAGCGTTTTTGTTACGATTTAGAGAAGTTGACGTGCCTGTGACTGTCAACGTGGCGGGTTCGCTTCTTCTTCTTTCGCTGGTCAGTGCGTGAAGAGTTAAACACGAGTACCTGGCTCTACCGTCTTCCGGTCTGGCGGCTCTAATGTGGAGGTCTCCTTGGGAAGTGACCACGAATCTTCCGCCTGTAACGTAATCGAAGTTAGCGAGAGGAAGCAAAGCTGTAAAATTGAACTCTTCGAGCAAGTAAAACACCAGCTCGAACAGGTAACGTTTCAAACTTTGATAGAAGTGGGGTCTGAAATATTAGGTTGTTCGAAAAGTCATTTCGTTTTTTTGGTGAAAATGAATCACGATTTTTTTACAGTGTATAAACATTTTATTAAATTATACATTCTCCATTTTGGAAAACGAAATCACTTTACCAACAACCCAATAGTATTATTCGCACACAAATCAATGTTTTGTGTTCTTACGACTAAAAAATTCTTCATTTATTTATTCCCCGAGGAACCGTGCTCGTTGTATTTTTCCTTCGATATTTTCGCAATTGTACATTAATTTCGGACAAAGGTGGTAAACTGACACGCTTTATGAACGATACTCTAGGAATAGAACAATTGTAACAATAATTCCAGTTCCGCGTTTATTCACGGTTAATTATCCAATCTCCCAATAACTCGTGGAATTGCTTTTTTCGTAGCTCAAATAAGTGCGAAACGATTAATCCTAGAGAATATTAATAAAAAAAAAAAAGAATAAATTGCTCAACAGTATAAAAATCCCCAAACCGAAAAAATTCATCCGATCTCGGTTGTTCGCCGTTAAACTCGTTATTTTCGATTATTTTTCGTTTAATCACCCCGGTGGATGTTGTACGATCGAGGAAAAAAAAGGAAAAAGAAAAATTTCATCTCGCAGAGCGATATTCGTTCTTTGAAACGGATCTGGCTCCGAGTCGAAAGAGGCTTTATACCGAGAATCGGCTAGAGGAGCCGTTCGAATCGAAAACAAAAGCGCCATACCGGATTTCGTAGCGATGGTTGGGAAAATATCGCGCGAGTTTCACGACGCGGCCGCGATACCCCCAATATTTTCGCTTCGATTCCATTCGGCGGGAGCGAAAGGTTATGCAAAATCCTCGGCATCTGTCGATGAAATCCCGTCGAATCAACCGACGGACGCACCGTCGGGCGTGAAATTTTCAATTTAGTCGAGCCAACGGGCCAGACCTCCGGAGGACACCCTGGACCAGCCAGACCATCCTCTGGGAGAAGTTCTTTCGTATCGCGGGACCTACGTCTAGACCGTGGAACGTCACTGTTCGCGCGAGATTTTTTAAACGATTTCGATCGAACACCTTGCACGATCGACCAATAGTAACCATTGGGGCGTTCGGATCGAGAAACGCTCGAGAAAGAAGTAAATTTACATTGATTCGTAACGCGATTACACGTTAGTGAACAGGTATCATAATCCGTAATAAGTTACGGAAGTTTCATGGATATAAAGATTGTGAGTGCGTGGATAGAAATTTGCGAAGTATTCTGGTGTACTGTGTTAAATGTCTTAGAGATACCAGGTAGTTGGCGAGTAAAAGTGTATTGCGAAAATGAATACCTTTAATGGTGGTTTCGATCAATATGTCATTTTTCTGCACAAGTGCAACTCGTTGCAACTGCGTTTTCTACGGTGATGTACTCGTATCTTTCTAAAGCGATACAAGTTGGAAAATGAAGATTCATAAATTTTCGTAGCTGTGTAGAGAAGTGAATGAAATGAACATTCAGTGTGCGGATAGTTTCAGAGTTTTTTCAACGTCAATTCCTCAAGATCGAAGAATGTAGTTTTTTGTATTCAGCATGGAAGAGGAATTGGTCGGGACGATGCTAGAAAAATCGTAGACGGTTGTGCTTGAAACTATCAACTGTAATTTCGTAACATAACTTAATCATTTAATATTCCTTAATATTTCGAACATCACCATAATTTTCGTCGGTGTATTTAAAATTGAAAAGAAATAGAAAAGAAACTCGAGTCTCTCGGTTGAATCGAAACGGTGTTTATTAAATCGAGGTTTCGAAATATCGCGATATCTTCCGGTACACTCCCCCTCGATACGCCGATTAAATTCGTGTTCATTCGATCGACGATCGACCGAGTGATTTCGAAAGCTCGCCGATATTTACTGGTATTCCCGTAGACACGGTATAAATTTAACGTCGCGCGATATTTATTGCTCCGGCGGCGTATCGTTCCAGTTTCTTATTTCCTGGACACCAGGAGTTTCCTCCTGGTGCCGTTGCACCGTATCGAAGGGTATTCACGCAGAGCTCGCGGTATCCAGCGATGCACGGTAGACGCGAGCAAAGAAATAGGAAATAAGACTAGCCAGTCAGTTGGGTAACCGTGGCTCGACGAGGGTGAGCTTACCATCGATGCAACCGGGAGGGTGGTGGTGGACGGTGGACCCCGCGAAAGGAGCAATTTAATATCGTCTACTCCGCAGAAATAAAAATACGGAGATAAATAGCCCGTAACTTTGCTCGACGTTGCGAAACCGACGACTCGATTGCACGTTTCGTCTTCGAACGCACGTACGGCCGTGTCACACGCCCCTACGGATCCGCGAATCGTCGGAAAACGCGCCGGGTAGACGTTGATGCGATGAAACACGTGGTTTATCGGCCGTGTTTTTTTTTTTTTCGTACCAGGAAACGTACCACGCTCGGTAAATACCGGCCCGAGTACGCGGTTCTTATTCGTTTCGGTGAAGTAATTAAAATTTTATTAATTTCGCTCGAGAAACTCTCAAAACGAGTACGGAGACGAGGGGATGGGTTTCCTTCGGTGGAAAATTTAGCGAAATGTTTTACAAATATCGCTACTTCTTTTCCCCGTTGAAAGAGTCCGGGGGCACGGTGAATGTAAACAGAGGCTGCTTACAAGTGGAGAAATGTTTGAGGGTTTTGAGTATTCGAATAGTCGTGTATTCGAATAAAGAGTTCTAATAGTCATGTATTCGAGTAAAGTGTTCGAATAGTCATGTATTCGAATAAAGTGTTCGAATAATTTAGTATTCAGATAATCGAGTATTGGAATAATTAAGTATTTCACTTGTCAAATATTCCACTAAAGTTTTGAATAGTCGTGTTCTCAAACAGTCGAGTATTCGAATAGTTTAATACTCAACTAGTCAAATACTCCACTGGTCAAGTTTCAAATAATTGACTATTCGTCTAGTTTAGTATTCGTCCAGTCTAGTATCTATCTAGTCCACTATTCAACTAGTCTAGTATTTGTCCAGTCTACTGTCTATTTAGTCCAGTATTCACCTACTCTAGTATTTGTCCAGTCTAGTGTGTATTTAGTCCAGTATTCACCTAGTCTAGTATTTGTCCACTCCAGTATCTATCTAATCCAGTATTAGTCTAGTCTAGTATTCGTCCAGACTAGTATCTATCTAATCCAATATTAGTCTAGTCAAGTATTCGTCCAGACTAGTATCTATCTAATCCAATATTAGTCTAGTCAAGTATTCGTCCACACTAGTATCTATATAGTCCATTATTCACCTACTTTAGTATTCGTCTAGTCTAGTATTCGTCCAGTTTAGTATCTATCTAGTCTACTATTCACCTAGTCTGGTATTCGTCCAGTCTAGTATCTATCTAGTCCATTATTAACCCACTTCAATATTCGTCCAGTCTAGTCCACCTTCGATCCAATAATCGAGCATTCGAGTACTCGATTAACCACCGAATATTCGAAAACGTCCAACGTGTTCGAATATTCGAATACGGAACGGTTCGTTGAACGGTCTCGGTCTCGGTAGGTAGTTGAAATAAAGAAACGAGCAGACACGACAATATCGAAATGGTTGCCGTCCGCAATACAGTCGTTGAATGCGTGTGTCTGTTTCTTTAAACAGGGACGCGAAGCGCGATCTCCTGAAAGAAAGGGTCGAAGCGACGCGCGTTCGTCGGGGACAGAACCATAGTTTGGCTGAATGCGTCCATTACGAAGGTGCTTTATGCGTTTGAGACGGGGTCGTATCCGATGCCGGGTGAAGTTCGCACCCTCGCGAGCCGCCGCGTGTCCTGGCAGGAAGACGACCAAGAGAAAAAGGGGTGGCCGGGGTTTTATCGATCCCTTTCCAAGTTTTTCTTCTTCGCTGGGTCGCGCGGTGCCGCGTCAAACGGCTCTCGCCAGCTTTGTCGTCTTTCTTGCCGGCTGTCTGTTCCGTGGAAGACACATTTTCATTATCCCGAGCGAGACTTCCACCGCGTCACGACCGTCGTCTCTGACGCTCGCGAAACATCGGGACACGCGATCCATTCAGCGCTCTTGCGGCGGTATTCTTTTCGAGAGTGATTAAGAAAAAGGAAGCCGACCCCTCAGCGATCCCTGCCAGAGTCACGAAGCGATCTCACCAATCCGTTCCCTTCCACGCGACTCTCGATCCAAGTCCGAAGATATTGACCGTTCAAGGTCACCCCCCACCCTACATTACACAGGACACGCCCCCTTATTCGTAATTCGAGGTAACATCGAAGCGTGAACGATCGATCGGGAAACATTGATCGCGAATGGAAGGAATATTTTTACAAAATTGAATCAACAATTTTCTCTTCAAGATCGTACCAATCTTTGCACACAATGAAACGAAATTTTCTCTTTTTCGTCGATCAAAGTTTCTTTCTCGAAAGGAGGAAACGTTACTTTTTGATATTTCAAATATATATATTTTATATATTCGCGCACGGTGTTCACATTTACGCGTGAACGTCTCCAGGTGAGGGATAGGCACGGATGAAAACTTATCGTTTCGTAGAACGTACCACGGTCCGTACTTTCTCGATTTTTCCGTGAAACGAGTCTCGAATCGCGATGCGTTCGTTATTACTCCGTTTCCCGGTATCGTTGCATCGCGTTCGCGAGATTCACCGGGGTCTTCGATCGAGGTTCATCGATCGCGGGGAATCGCGGATGCGTTCGGGTGCCTTAACGGCGCGTTTATCGACGTGTACGTGAAACGATTCTCAAAAATGGACGCGGAAGTAACGTACGAACGGTGGACAGGGACGGTGTTCGATTTGCGTTGAATTTTTCATCGAAGATCACCCGTGCCGCCAATTTCTCCACGCGTCAATTTCGATCGAAATAAATGTCCCGATTAAATATTTACCATTCAATTTCGACCCTTAGTCGAGCGTCGAACTACCATCTTTCCTCGGCTATTCTCACCTTGGAAATATTGCATGGGCTTGGATCAACAGCTTGTCGACATTCTTGAAATTTTTCACGAGGCAACGCCACGGATGACTCCTTCGGCGCATTGCGCGATACACGCCTCTATCTAGCGCGAAACTCGAACACGTAAACACGAACCACGAACACGGGCACGTTAGAGATCAATTTTTCAAGCTTTCGCAGCTGCTCTAATTCCGTTTCCGTTACCCTTCCCACGGTTTCGATACAACGAGCCTCTCGTGCCGCCGAGTACTCCGCGCTGTTGTATTTTTAACGGGCACACCCGTAATCTTAATTCACCGGCTATCTCGAAATAGATCTCCCTTGTAGGTCGTTGTATCTGCGGATACATCGATTCGTAACCGAAATATCCAGCGAGCCGATCATCGATCGGAAATAAACCAACGTCCCTGTTTTCATTTCCAGCATCGACTACGTTCCCCCGTGATATCTTTTCGAATTATGCTCGACCTTTTGCGCAGACATTCGCATACAGATTTTATCACGGATCGTGGAAAAATTATTCCATCAACGGAAAACGTCCAATTGGACGAGATTGAAACGAATCGCGAAGAAAATAATTATTCCAAGTAATTGGAAAGTCACGTTTTCGGACCAGTCGATTCTCAAGGAAGAATCGAATCGATCAACTCGATTGTCTTAACCATCTCGACGATTGGTGTAAAGTATTCTTATACACGGATTAAGAATTTTAAAAGTTACATCTTCTTGCGTTCCTTCGATCGGGATGAATTGTTTTCGTATTCGAGTTTCTTTCGAAATCGTAGTCGACTATACAATAGACAAAGTATTACTTAATAACAACAACTGTTACTTAAAAATAACAAACGTATTATTTACACACATTTTCAAATTCGATTTTCTCGTAAACGAAACTTCAAACCGAAAACTGTTATTCCTCTCTTTCGATTTGTTTTCGCGCGTGGTATCATCACCTGCTCGATGATACCACTCGTTCGGTAACACCCAGTGTAAAGTTGATCACCGACCAGCCCGTGTCTCGTGCCAGACTTTTCGTATTTTCCCGCGAAAGTGGCGAGAAACGTGGAAATGGCGAACATTTCTCAGCGCGCGCATAACTCGCGCGTGAATTTCGTCTAGAAGGGGTCTTAACAAAGAGAGTGGAACCTCGTGGGGTGACTGCGATGGCGCGTTTACGTAAAAGCTTCCACCCTACTTTGTAAAATCTTCGAGCACCCGGCGGACGCACGTTCGCGACAGATTCTCCAGGCACGTATTTCAATCGAACGGTTCGTTCGCTCGCGAAAGTATCCATTTGCCCCTCTAGCTTTCGAATAAAAGCGAATCAAGCACCAGCGACGAGGAATTTTCGTAGCAGAGGTGGAGCAAAAGAAGTTTTACGCACGATCGTCGTAGAAAGCGATCGAGGGCTGAAACAAATTACCGTCGATCGGTGAATTTAAAAGCGACCCGTGTACGCTCGTTTCCCGCGAGCGAACCGGAGTTTCATTCTTTTTCAAGCGCATCGTCGATGGAAGAGCTATCATTCCATTCGCGTATTCGTTAACGGTGCTCCCTATCGGTTCCTTCTTTTTTTCGTTTCTACGAAGGATTGGAACCGAATGTGATTTTAAAAATTAAGCTGTTATCGGAAGAAGGCGACGACCAACTTTATCGCCGGATCGAACATTTTTCCACGGAATCGACTAATGGAAGAAACGAATGGAAGAAATTCAAAGCGAACACGTATCCGAGGAACATTTTACTTTTGCAAGGTAAGTCGAATTATGATTTTTTAACTCGATGGTTTAACTGGTTAGTACAATACCTGGAGGTCGTGTCCAGTTTTTTTTTTGTTGTAAACCGACGTCTGTTTTTCTATCGGTGAATTGTACGCTCGATGAGAAACGTTGAAAGTAGCGAGGAGCCAGACGCTTCGGACACTTTAAAGAGAAAACTCGCGGCGAGGAATTATTCGATAAAAGAGCGACAAGGTTACGCTTTAAATTTCAAACCGAGCCAACTCCTGTAAAATAACTTTTCTGCAGTGTCATCGTATCTCGGGCGACCTATCGACAGACTTTACGATACGGTAACCTCATTTGTTCCATCTACAGACTATGATCCGCCTTCCTACCGGTGTTAAATAAACGACAAAAAATGAAACAAGGTTACGCCTACCTCTGTAACGCCACGCCTCTATAAGGTAACACGCGCGAACATTTTTAAACCTATCCGTCGTATCGCCTATCAATAGACGTTACAATATCGCGACATCGTTTACTCTGCTACCTCTGGCCTCGGTATGATCTAACTTCGTGATACCCAACTTCCAACAAGGAGCTCTGAAAATAACAAGAAACCGGATAGTGCAGGCGCTTCGAAAGGAAAATCCGTCTACCCGTGTTTCCTCGAACGAAACGTGGTTACGATTGCGAACGAGAGGATTTTAAGAACTCGATTTTTTCCGTTGTATTCTTTCAAAGTGAACTACGAAGTTGTAAGTTGTTGATAAATGTTCTCCAAATTGGCTGTCGTGTCCCAAAAGTGCATCTTCGAATTTTATATATCAAACAGACGTTACATTATCGTACGAACCGATACCGCGACAAACATTCGTTCGGATGACAAACAAAGAACAAAGTACAGAAAGTTAATCGGGTTAACTCGGAATATAACCAAAACGCACAGGAGAAGACTCTGATAATTGTTGCAAAATATTCTGTGCAAAAGATCCTTCCAGAAACGATATCTTCCAATGATAATGTTCCTTAAATCTACTGAAACAAACCATGTCAAAGATCCAGCAATAAGATACAACACTTTAAATTTCGAACCAAGTCTAGACGTACGCAATCTCTCACCCATATAACCAATACACACACGAGAAGACTCTCATAATCGTTGCAAAATATTCTGTACAAAAGATCCTTTTAGAAACAATATCTTTGAATGATAATATTCCTTAAATCTACTGAAAGAAACCATGTCAAAGATCCAGCAATACGATACAACACTTTAAATTTCGAACCAAGTCTAAACGTACGCAATTTCTCACCCATATAACCAATA
Source organism: Ptiloglossa arizonensis (assembly GCF_051014685.1). NCBI lineage: Eukaryota > Metazoa > Arthropoda > Insecta > Hymenoptera > Colletidae > Ptiloglossa > Ptiloglossa arizonensis. The sequence continues at coordinate 23,601,047 of NC_135049.1, forward strand.
GACACACGAGAAGACTCTCATAATCGTTGCAAAATATTCTGTACAAAAGATCTTTCCAGAAACAATACCTTCCAATGATAACGTTCCTTAAATCTACTGGTCGTTGAAACAGTGATAGACTACAACGCTTGAAATTTCGAACCAAGTCTGGACGTACGCAACTTCTCACCGACATCGTCATCTCTAAACCCATCTCGGATGACCTATCGACGGTCTCTGCGACATCACGATCCCATTTATTCCCCTCTGCGGACCATGATCCACCGTGTCGCGTCGTTGAACTCCCCCGAGCGAGGCACGGTTGAAAATAACAAGAAACCGGGTATCGGGATGTGTCTCAAAGGGGGAAACCGTCGAAGGCTTGCCTATTTATTCAAACGGTGACAAAGTTACGCGACACCGGTCTCTCGTGTCGTCGTCTACCTATAAAAAGGAGTACAACACAGTCCCGGTGCGCGCACGGTACGATTTTCAAAACCCTCCCCGTATCCGGTTGGCGGGGGTGCACCAGCAGGTACGTGCGTTAACTCTCCGGTTCGGATCGTCCTGTACACGCTCAGGCATTCATGTCCCATACATATTTATGCCGGTCGGGTGCACGTAACAGGTACGCCCGGTATATATACAGGTATAGAAGGCCTGGTTCTGCGGGTGGCAGGATATCACGGAGAACATCACGTCGTGTCGGGGTGTGATACGTTTGTTTCGTAACTAGGCGGGTAACATTGTGTCCTCCCTAGCGCTATCCACCTACCGCCACCTCCTCCTACCCCCTTTGACTCCATACTCGGCCACGTAGGAAGGAAACACCTGCAACGTCGCGGACCCCGTGCCCTCTTCGTCATCGCGCGCCCTTATCCGCATCGAAGAACAGAGAGAGGTCTTCGACGGGCATATCGAGATGGCACGTCACAGCCTTCTGTCATTAACGCTAAAACTACCGACGTTGAATGTATTCATGTTTCTACAGGTCTTTGCACGTATCTTTGCAAACAGAAGGGGAGAAGATAAATAACTTTTGTTTCTTTTTCCGGGTCGTTGAGCATTTAGATACGTCGAGACAGAGTTTGCTATATCGACAATGTGCCTTAAAGGGTTAGGTCGGGGTTAGATGTGTCAAGACAGAGTTTATTATATCGACACCATACTTGAAGGGTTAGGTCTGGGTTAGATATATTGACACAATTTGTTATATCGATACCATGGTTAAGTGGTTAGGTCTGGATTTAGATATGTTAAAACAGAGTTTGTTACATCGACACCATGGTTAAATGGTTAGATTTGGGTTAGGTATATTGACACAATTTATTATATCAATACCATGGTTAAATGGTTAAATCAGGGTTAGATATGATAAGACAGAGTTTGTTACATCGACATCATACTTGAAGGGTTAGGTCTGGGTTAGGTATGTTGACACAATTTGTTATATCGATACCACGGTTAAATGGTAAGGTCGGGTTTAGATATGTCAAGGCAGAGTTTGTTATATCGACACGATGCCCGTTCCCCTTACTCCGGATTCCCTCCCGGGGAATCGATGGAACGATAGACTTTCATCGCATGAAAAGGACCGCTTCGGAGCAGCTTCGGTGCATTGCGGGTAGTTCGTGTCGGCGATGCGGTCCCAGCGATTGCGGAGGTCGCGCGCTTGGGAAATGATATTCCTACTCCGTAGGAGGCTGACGACTTGGCAGCTTTGGTAACCGATGTCCCTCCCGAGAGGTTGACTGGGTTGCGAGCTACCACGGGGAAATTGGTAGCCCAGTTCTCTCTTATTCTTTCTCGCGCTTTCGACTCAGTCGATGGATCGTCCGTGGTTTTGTTTCGGGGAATTCTTATCGAACGTGTATCGAACCATCGAAATTTCTTCGATCACGGATAGTCGTACGATGGAAGGTGACGGAACCTTCGAGAATTTGAATCGATGTTCAACCTTCCAGAGAGAAGGTTCCGAAGAGCTTGAGAAATTTGCAATTCGATGGTATCGCTCTTGGACAAAGTTTTGTTTATTTTGCATTTATGGGAACAGAATTGTGATTCTGATCACGTTGCGCTGGGAAAGCGTGGAGAGTCAAGTCGCTTTGAAGACACTTTGCGTGGAAAATGTACACAAATGTGATACTTTGTTGTGAAACTTCGTTTGTAAACGAGAATAACGTGTAAGGTAATCCATTTTTATTTTTGCGCGGGCACGGACTATTTTTTTTCTTATTTTAAAGACACTGCAGCAATTACGGTAATTAACCGGATGTAACAAAGGGACCGGTGGCGAGCATACGTCAATGTTCGAAGTTTGGGAGTAATTTCAGCGACACCGGACTACCGGAACTTCACCCTCAAAATGGCGAAGCTCGAAGTTGCGGAGTTCAAGAGTTTAACGAGTCCCTTAACAAGTGCCCATTACGGATGCCAATCTCAATCTCAAAGTCAATCGTAATATCCAGGGTAACCTAAGAGTTTCGGGACGTTCTCGTGGATAAATCCGTACGACTTTCGGGGCATTTGTGGCGCTTCCGGAGAAATCGATCGTTGATACGAGAACGGGAGAGCGAACCCCGAATGTTCCGAGTGTTGATTAAATTTTGAAGTTCGTCTCGGACGTGTAATTGAAAACGTCGGATTGAAGTCCGATGGAATTTTTAATTTCATGGAAAAGTTTCGAAAAACGTTTCTTCCGCGAACGTAATCTTTATTTCTACGATAGAATAAAATATTCAATAGTTCCTCTACCTACGATTCCAAAGGGGGGTTAGGTAACAACGTTCGCGACTAGTTTCTATTTTCGAAGTAGGTCCCTTTCGTGGGTTTGCAAATCGAAGATTTAACGTCTGAAAGTTTGGCCGTCGTCGTCGTCGTCGTTGGTTGAACGTCTCCATTGACCGGAAGAGCTGAATGATTCAGAAGTTTATCTTCTGTCAGTCTGGTAATTGGTGCCCCTTCGCGAGAGCGAGTAATGTTGACATCTCATTCCCTGGTTAAAACTAGCTCCTGGTGTCCTGGGTACCGTCGTCTCACCTGAAAATCCCTCTTCTGTGCCCGGCGGATGACGTCCTCCGACAGCACCGAGCTCATACGAGTGTCTGCACACATTTGCAAAGCGACACGGCCCTCCCCGCCCCCTTACCACCCACGTCATCCCCTCCCGACCCCTTCGCCCACCCTTCGCCCCTTGTTTCCATCCTCATTTCCCGCTTCCTTTGCACCTCGTGTTATGATTACAGTTTTATTCCTTTTTCGCGTCGACGTGCTTCAAAGCTGTTTCTTCACTTCAATTTGTACGCCAGGCGTTTACGAGAAGATACTTTTCTCGCGCGCGAATCTTCTCTTTCACGGAGTGTTGACCGCTTACGTTATTTAACGTCGTTTCACGGTAAATATTAGAAACGTTGGAAAGCGGCGTGTCGTCCGCGTGCAGCCGTGTTGCGAGATATCTTTCGACATTTCGCGAACGGTGCTGCTCTCCGAGCGCGCGAGACCCTGCGAAAATTAAGACAAGAGGTGTTCACAGGTGTTCCGTTACGCGTGCAACGATGGTGCCACGAGTGTTCGAGATCACTGTCGCGCGACACTTTCAATGGAACGTGTGCTTGAGAAAATATTTAACGAGAGAGAGAGAGAGAGATGTGGTGCTACTCACGCTTGCCACCAGAGGGCAACTGACCACCGATCGTTTCTCGCAAGTTCCCGTACCTGCTCCGATCGGTATATATATACGGTCCCTTATCGATCTTCCAATGTCTCGACGTATAAGGCAGGGCCTGCTGGGACGTCTTACCGATGAGTAGTCCACTAGTAGGCCCCGAATGAAACGATCTCCCCTCTCCTTTTCCACCTTAGATATTTAGGGCCGCCGAAGAAAAATAAATGTTCAACCCGAACGAAACTCGTTTCGGTGGTTTATCATCGCGACAGGTATCGATGAGTTTACGAAAGCATCGAAAAGAATATTGGCCGGTACGATTCTATTTCGTTTATCCGATCAACGTCGCCTTTATTATATATGTCCGACAATGGTCGACTCTATTCCACTTGTTTGGCCAAACACGGCTCTCGCGTGTCCAACCAGGCACAATTCTATTCCACTTGCCCGAGTAGACACGACCCTGTTCCACTTGTCCGACCGGCGATGACCCTATTCCACTTGTCCGACCAGGGTCAGGTCCGATTCTTCGCAGTTTACAAAATTGTTGACAAACTTTGCAACTAAGCGCGACTATTATCGCGGTGAAATTTTTCATATCGAATGTTACGTTAGTCTTAAAAAAAAAATCAAATCTCTTCAGAGACACCCAGCCATTGATCGTCTCCAAATTCCCCAAAATTTACAAAAATTACAAAAAAATTTACAAAAATTACAAAAAAATTTACAAAAATTACAAAAAAATTTACAAAATTGTTGACAGATTGAAAATGAAAACACGTGCACGATTATTATTACGGCAAAATTTTCTATCCACGTGTACATCCCCGTAAAGAATCACACGTATCTAAAAAAATACTCCGCCATTAATAATCCTCGGTACAGCATCGCGGAAATGAAATAATATCGGAGTATAATTCAACACCTCGAACTTCGATCATCACCGAAACAAAACCTGCCTCGCGACGAATAATACAATAACAATATCCTCAACGGTGCAACTTCCCACGAGTCTCGTGCACCGCGTACAAATTTTTCCAAAGCATTCCCAGTACCCGTAACATCGAACGAAATCTCTTCTCTCGAGTTCGTCGATAAGCTTTCTTCTGCACTCTTGCTTACGGGAGCGGTCAAAGAACACGATCGCGTTGCGGAAGTTTCCGGATCGGTTGGAAAGACGTTCGTCGGTGTTACCTCTCGCGGAAGAGAAAGCGAGCGTACCATGGTCCGTAGAAGACTCGAAAATTTCCGTGTCGCCTGAAATCGGGGGAAAGATCGTCGTCCTCCTCTTCCATTTAATTCCCCGACTCGCTGTTGCAGCGCGCGGAAGTGGCCTTTATACTTTTAATAATGGCCCGGTACCGTTCCCCTCCTACCATCCGCCGCTCACCCCCTCCCCCGCTCCGCGTCGTCCGTCCGTCCGTCCGTCCCACCGCCGGAAATAGGTGCTCGACCCTTTTTCCGGTTTTTCAGGCAACGGAACACGCACGTGCATGCAGTCATTCAGGAGCTTCGGTCTCGAATGCGTTCAGCCTCCCTCCCCCATTTCAGCTACCCCTCCCCACGGCCGGTTGTAAGCCGCTGAAGCATTCCTCTCCGGCTTTATGCCTTTGTACAATCCCTCGTCTGTTTTTCATCGTCGTCGTCGACGACGTAGATGACGCAGACGAGGCACACGGGCCCGTTCTCGTCGAGAGTAACGGTTGTTAAGTTCGAATCGGGATAATTGACAAAGACAGAACCGGATGAGAGGGTGGTGGTGTGGGCAGGGGGAGAGAGAAGAGAGCGGAGGAGAACCACGCGCGATTCAAGCCCGGATTTTCCCGAGTCTTTCGAGCGGGCGTTTTCTTTCCCGTTTCGCGCTCCTTCGCCTCGATCTCGGATATTTTTGAGGATCAAAGTTCGCTCGACGATAAAACGCAGCCTCTGACGGAGCACCCGTCTGGCTTTCCCGCGCACGGATCCCCCGATACGCGGAACGTTTCAACGCGGGCCAGAGGAGACCGTGAACGTTCAGGGAACAGAGAATCTGCTCGATACTTCTCCGATGGGAACTCGGAGTTTCTTCTTTCGATGGGGAACGCGTAGATGCGTACTTGAAATACGCTCGAATCGATGGAGATGTTTGCCCGATCGAGTGCCTCTACCGTTGAAAAGAACGGTGTTCCGAACGGGGAACAGTGGTTGTCATCGTTGTCGTTAATTTAACCAATTGTGTATGGAATTGTGTCCTATATATTAAGTAGATTATAGATTTATGATTTTTTGATTCAAATCTATCAATTTAGCGAATTATGTATATATTTTGCTGTGTATTAAATAGATCGTGGATTTATGATTTTTTAATTAAAATCGTAGCCGATTGTACGCGACTGTTTACAGGTTTACAAAGTGACGAATTCTGTATGCATTGTGTCACGTATCGAATAAATTAGTTAAGATCTTCGAGTGAAAATCGTCCCGAATCTTATGAAACTGTTTTCAAGTTAAGTGAACCTTCTCCCTTAAGTACTGGAGAATTTGTTCTAATAGATGTTTAATCAAAAATAATATACTAAACGTAAAACTATACTATACTAAAAATAATATATTACTAGGATAGATCGAGAAACGCAATGGAATTAAAATCGTCGCAACGTATAAAACGTTCGGTGTTTGGTACAGATTACGTTACAAGGAACACCGAGTGCACTTCGATCTTCCCGGGTCGCGCGTTCTTCTCTTTCCAAACGTCCGGTGAATCCTGTATTTCCGCGTTTCGCGCGGCAACGGGGATTTAAACGCGTTCCATTTCCGGTCTCGTTCGCAATAATCGCGATTAAAGCGTAATTTAAACGTTTCGGTTTCCACGGTCGCGGTAGACACTTTAATTTCAATTAAAAAACCAGCCGCGGCCTTGCGCGAGCGAACTCGCTGGGCAACTGTCTGAGAGAAGTTTAAACGTTTATTCCCGACGCGTGGAACTTTTCATCGACGGGTCCCGCGTAAACAATCCCCGAAACAGGAGTGGAAGAGAGGAGAGAGTGGAGAAAGAGAAAGAGAGAAAGAGAGAGAGAGAGAGCCGGTCTTCAAACTTCATTTTCCATGGCGCGAGACTTTCGTCGGTGGCTTTCCATAAACAGTCCTCGAAACCGGCAGCTCCCTTCGCGGGGTTTATTCGTGAATTCGCGGCGTGCACCAACGATACGAATTAAAACCGCAGACAAAAATTCGATTACTCGAACGACTGAGCGCGCCCTCGGTTGTTCATATAAATAGCCCCGGCGTTTGGTAAAAGAATTGAATTCACCTGAGCGTGTAGCGACGAATATTGCGTTATAATTTCGCGCGGAAATTCTAATTAGAGCGGCCGGACAGTCGTACGGGAACGGTTCAATTTCACGTCGAAGAATATTATTTTTACTCCCTGGTAAAGAATCCTTTTTAATCTTTTCTTCCATGAAAAAAAGAAAATCGCTGAAAAAGATCGTAGATTGTTCAAGCAATAGGTGTGACAATGGGCGAATCGAATTACTATATTTCGCGGCACGAAGCTGCGGTAAATTCGATCGCGTGATTAACCTAACCGAAGTTGTCCGGAGTTGAGATTTTTTTCGAGCGCGAAATATCGGGTCAGTTCGGAAAGTAATTTCGTTTTACAAAATGGAGAATATATAATTTAGTGAAACGTTTGTGCGTTCTTAAATAATTTATACGATACGTAACACGATACGTACGGAATTCGTGGCTTTGTAAACCTGTAAACAGTTCCGTTCACTCGGCTGCGATTTTAATAAAAAAAATCATAGATCTGTAATCTACTTAATATATAGGATAATATATACATACACAATTCGAGTTTGTACACTCGTGTTTCATTTTCACCAAAAAAAAAGAAAACGAAACGAGTTTCCAAACGATCCGATAAATCTACCGATTCGTTTCCATCGTTTTTTCGATATTTCGAGTCGTTGGACGTTCGCGAATCGTGACGCGCGAGTATCGAATCGCCGATACGGAATTCCAGCGCGTCTCCGTGCAAGAATCGCGACATCTGCGGAATACGTTCCTCGAGCTTCGTAAGAAATCGCCACCGGTCCCGCAGGACGCGCGACAATAACGCGGAACTGGAAGATCGGAGCCGGTGGCAACACGGACCCCTAGCCAGGAGGTCGCGCCACTCGAGCGTTTTAATATCGGGAAATGGCGAAAACAAACACGGCAACTCCAGAAGAAATATGGAAATCCCGGTGGCAACACGGGGGAATATTCAAAGCCGGGCCATCGGCATGGACACGACGACGAGATAGTAATATACGGTCGTACACGATACGAGGCTCCCAACTGCAAACAGCGGATCGCTGGTTACGGCCGAGGTTTGCGCGGAATCGCGTTCCTGCGCGACAAAAACGGGAAAAAAGGAAGGACAGAGACGGAGAGAGGGATGGTGAGGCAACCAGACAGAGAAACGGGGAGACGGAGAGACGGAGAGACGGGGAGAGCCAGGGAGAGACCGGGGAGAGACAGGGAGAGCCAGGGAGAGACAGGGAGAGACAGGGAGAGACAGGGAGAGACTGTGAGGGACTGGGAGAGACAGGGAGAGACAGGGAGAGACAAGGAGAGACAGAGGGAGAGAAGAGAGGGATTTATTATTCAGAACGACGGTGCACTCGTCGCAAAATAACTTCAGAGTCGCCTCAAGTATGCGAAAGTAACAGCGGGGTCGTGATAATTAAATTTCCGTGAATGGCGCGAGTCCTAAAAATTTTCGGGTAAACTCAAACGAACGTTTTTATCACCTTTATTCCCGATGGAATTAAACGGGAATGGTGCTCATTCCGCTTCTCCAACCAGCAATAGCACTTATTCCATTTGTCCGCCCAAGAACAGTACTCATTCTACTAGTCTGGCCAGCAATCTTCGTTCAGCTTGTCTGGCCAGGGAATGGCCTCTGTTCTACTTGCACGACCAAGAGAAGCCATTATTCTACTAATCTAATCTTCCCTAGTTAGTTTGCTCGCCCGACCGGGAGGTCACTATTCTACTTGTCTGACCAAGAAGAAAACTGAAGGTTGTCCTTGTACTTGTCCTAGTGGAAAAAGGTATTATTCTACTTGTCTGACCAGGAAAGGTCAACATTCTTCTCGTTCGATTGTACACTAGTGTTGTTACTCTTATTCGGTCAGATATTGATACTTTGTACTAAATTTGAAAAAGTGATCCAAACAACGAAATTATGCTGGAAGAAATTTTTATCGTTCACCTTACGTTTCCTTTATAATAATAATACTCTACACGACTTCGTAGTGCATTGTACATAATATTTAACTTAACGTTTCAGAGTATCTTCATCGATACCGTTGTCAGTTAGCTCTTATTCCCATTTAGACCGAAGGTGATGGTCAAAGATCGCAATGTTAGGTCGATAAGGTTTCAACGTTCTCCCCGTTCCACTTTCCTTTTCACACCTTGACGTCGACCGATCGCACAACTATAATACAACTCCGCTGTTATTTTCAGTTTTCTATTTACCGCGAATCTTCGGCCCCTTGTCTCTTTTCAGACAGTCGCGAACTCGTCTCCGATATCTTCTTCTCAATTTCGTTCCTTTTCTCCGGTGTTTCTCGATTTCTCTCCACTGTTTCTCATTTTTCTACCCCCACCTCGATCGAGTCGATCCCACCAACTCGAAGAACGACGATCTCACCGTCATCGAGGAACCCTCCGTCTCCCCCGGGTGCGATCGCCTCGAATGTTTTTATGTTTCTTTGACTCGGTTCCGTCGCGTTTAGAATTTCGCGGCACGAAGGAACGATTTATCACGCGTGTCGCAACAGATAAATTCGTAAAGCTGGTGGAAACAGATCCGTGAACTCGTCGAAAGGTTTTCATTCACTCCGCTCTCAAAGCTTTCCTCGTTCCTCGGTGTTACTGCTTCACGTTTGACACTTTCAGGTCTTTCGGCGACGAAATTCGCGCCGGTTTCTCGTACACGTTCTCGTTACACGAAGATAATTTCGAGACAGAGGCGGACGATCGTTTTTACATCCACGTGATAAATTACACCCAGAAGTTGAAACCATCGACACACTGTTTTACGATGATCTCGCCGGAGTAGCTACGTTCATTCGAAATTTGACAAATTCTCGAACATCGAATATCCTCGATACCGTTTGCCGTGACATCGATCTCCATTCGGTTAAAAACGACCGTGTTGAAAAAAAATCCCCCAAGATGCGAACGAACACACGTCCAACGAGCAAATGAAAATTCAAGAATTTCTCGTAAGTTAACACGATTCGTATCCGTCTGGTAATAGAATGTTGTCGTCGTATCTTACGCTACGAGTGCTTGTTTCCACGTGAAAAGAAACGGGAGAAGAGATCTATGACACGGTGAACCGGGGATGTAATTATCGACGCCGGCGGCAAGCTCATTCGGCATACGGATGCACGGGGATTCTACCATCAATATTACATTTTCCGCGTGCACGTGACTTGTTTACGATTATCATTGCAACATAATACATAGCCGCGGCGAGCAAATATGGGCCACTACGGTGCTCCAAGATTATAAATGATGCCCGCGATACCAGCATTCACAGCGTTCGCTGAATTTCCGTTCGCGTTCTTGATGAGAATTTACGTAATTGTAGCGCAAAGGAGAAGGAAATTAATTCGTGACTACCAGCGACTGATAAATGACCCGAGTTTTGCTCCCGGGTAATACGATTGCGTACGATCCCATTGTCCCGCGATCGAATGGCTCCATAACCGTTGAATTAGAAACAATATCGCGAAAAGAGCGAAGAACGGTATTTTGCACGATCGCGATTACTCGAACGAAGACTTCCTTACTCGGAAACATTTGCTCGACGTGAGTCGATGCAACTGTGTTTCTTCCTTTTCTTCCTTTTTTTATTTTGGTTTCTTTCCCCCTGCCTCGTTTCGTGCTTGCTTCGAATAAATTTCGCGTTTAAAAGTGCAAAAGTAAAACTATAAACGACGTTACGAAAGTTGCGAAAAAATTGCGAACTTTTGATGTATATGTATTAAACCTCGGCGCGGTATTAATATTTTAATATCGGTACCCGCGTGCCAGTTTTTCAGTAGTTTAAAGTCAACTATTTCCCGGGCGTAGAAAGATCGCGCGTCAAAGGGGGTTTATTTCTTAGGCGTACCTCGAGTGCACTTGCTCGTGCGTTTTATGAAACGTTTCGTAGAACGCGGGAACATAAAGGTGGTTCCGATATAATTTCGTTCTACCGTGTTCGCGAACACGATAGTGTTTCACGTAGACGAGCAACAACGTTGTTACCGAGCGGCGAATTAAGAACGCAGAAGATGGGTGCTGAATTATTCTTAATATTCGCGACCTCGAATTAGCTGTAGGTTTGCAACCAATCCGATCGAAAAGTGTACAAACAAAAGGGAGAGCTCTCGATGGAAATTTTCGTTAAGAATAAGGAGCAAAGTATTGTTATAAATATCTTATCGAAGATTTCGTAATATTTGCAATATTCTCTGTGATTGTAATTTTTTTTTTTAAAAAATAGAAGCAATATTAATTATTCTTAATATTCACAACCTCGAATTAACCGAAGGTTTGCAACCGATCCGATCGATGGAAATTCTCGTTAAGAATAGGATGCAAAGTATTTTTATAAATATCTTATCGAGGATTTCGTAACATTTGCAATATTCTCTATGATTGCAACTTAAAAAAAAAAAGTAAATAGAAGCAATAATAATTATTTTAATATTAAAAAGGGAGAGCTCTCGATGGAAATTCTCATTAAGAATAAGATGCAAAGTATTATTACAAATATCTTATCGAGGATTCCGTAACATTTAAAGACACTCTTGTAATATTCTCTATTTTATAAAAAAAAAAAAAAATAGAAGAAATAATTGGAGAGAATTTTTCAGAAAGATACCTTTCTTAATCAGAGCATACTTATCGAGTAACTTTCGTTACGATTCGTTAAGTTACTTCAAAACGAACTCGACGAAAATCGAATACCGATATCATGCTTGTGGCAAATTGAAATTTTCTAAATTTCGAATCGATTTCTGGAAATAAATATTATTTGAACAACAGTTCGCGGTTCGTTCGAGCCCGTCGCTAGTCCGCGGCGACTGCACCGTGTAAAGAATTCTCTAGGCTGGAACAGAACGGTGCACCGTGATCGATTCTTTCCTCGTTCCATAGTCGATATTCACAGACCCTCGTGTTCCCTCTGTGACATTGTATTACGCGAGTTTCTCTCATTTAATTCGCCACTCGAGGCGCAACAAGACCGCGCGTATCGTTCGCGAACTATTCTCCATGCTTACCGGTGTCCGTGCTCCCAGGTAAAAGAATGGCGTCGTCTCGGAACCAGGATGTGACTGTCAGGTGTTCTTTGACGTCTTCTCGCGCCGTGCAAGATAAAACAGCGTTGCACCCCTCCACCACCGGGGATCTATTCACCCTCACGTCGTAGCCGGGCACCGTCAGCACTGAAATCCGAAAAGAAAATCTCGGTTAGATGCAAACTTCAGAACAACCGGTCCCGGCTGAGCGTAATTACAGCAGTTGCGTCAGCAGGTACGCTGCAGATGCTCAGACTTGTTTCCAGTTTTACATTTTAAACGCTCCACGATCGAACCACGAATCACGTGTTATTCTATGTAAATATTAACGTCGCGAACGTGTCAGACTCGTTTGAAACGGGCCACGTGAAAATTGTATACGAAACGATCGTTAAGAAATATTGGAGATAATTGGAGAAAACATTGGAGAAATATTGGATACTTTGTCGAGATGCAATTTCTTCGTACTGGGTATCGGTGAATATTTTATTGTCTGGAAAGATGTTTACACGAAATGAAATAACGCAATTGTATTTCAGGAATCAAGCGACCTTGCAACGGAGACGTATTAGTTGTAATAGTATACTGGATTTATAATTCAATCGAAGTGCATTGTATTCGTATCGTTCAGTGCACAACGATGATTAATTAATATTGTTTCCCATTTTCGAACTGGAATGCGAGGACTGAAAAATAGGCGTTCTAGATACATTACGTTAATTATATGTGTTAATATTACGTTTCAATTTTCTAGTTTAAATATCGGAGTCGGATTTCCCGAACAACGTAACAATATTAGCATTTATCGCGCGCAAATAGACATTTACATCGCATTATAATTAGATTCGTTCGATCGAGTTTACCGTTTACTAAATAAGATACGGTTGATACGAGAGCGGTGTTGTTATTAAATTCGCGAGTAGTTATATTCGGTGATTTTAATTTCTAGTTCGCGTCACGTTTCACCCGTCTTCCTTTCGATATTTCTATAAACAATTCACTTACTCTAAAAACAGGATGAAATATCGTCTCTTTCTACGATATCCACAAAACGTCACGATGCTCCAGGTTCTTTCGATTCTACTTAGTTCTTCGTTCAATTTTGTGTACAAAATTATTCCACACGGAGCACAAATTGCTCATGAATTTTCTCATGTCATTTTCCAATTAAATAGCCCGATAAAAAATTATTAAACCTCTATGGTACACGATGCTCCATCCAGGTTCTTTTGATTCTACTTAGTTCTTCGTTCAATTTTGTATTATACAAAATTGTTGTTAAATTTTCTATTATATAAAATTGTTCCACATGGAGCATAAATTACTCACGAATTTTTTCATATCGTTTTCCAATTAAACGGCCCGGATAAAAAATTATTAAATACCTATGGTACACGATGCTCCATCCAGGTTCTTTCGATTCTACTTAGTTCTTCGTTCAATTTTGTATTATACAAAATTGTTATTAAATTTTCTATTATACAAAATTGTTCCACACGGAGCATAAATCACTCACGAATTTTCTCATATAAATCTTCCAATTAAACGACTCGATAAAACATTATTAAACACACCTATGGTACACGGTGCTCCATCCAGGTTCTTTCGATTCTACTTTAGTTCTTCGTTCAATTTTGTATACAAAATTGTTCCACACGGAGCACAAATCGCTTATAAATTTTCTCATATCGTCTTCCAATTAAACGGCCGGATAAAAAATTATTAAACACGCCTACGGTACACGATTCACCGATCGTTACGCGCCAATTCTTGAACGCTCGAGGAGTCGCTGGAATTCAAACGATCGTGGAGGGTTGGAGGACACCGAGTGAAAATTGATTAATCTCCCCGTGGGTTTCATAAATCACTCGTAAGGAAAAAAAACGGTCGTTCGTTCGGAGGGTGTACGTGCCACCAGTATTTGTTTAACGATAAAATCGAATCGCGGGGACAGAGTACGGTACGGCCGGTCGCCTGCGTCGCGTTGCATTTGCATAAAATTCCCTCTTTCGAGCAGAGAGATTTTTCACGGACTCCCGACGTTGTTTACCAACACCTTCGAGCGTTCGATGCAGAAGTTATAAATCACGCGCCGCGACGTGACATCCGTTCCCGATCCCAACGCGGGAAATTCTCACGGATAAAAATCGACGGGACGCCGCGCGTCGGACGGAAGATGCGCCGCGACGACCCCTCGACTGTCCCCCACCGCCTACCGGTCGTAACAGCCACGATTCCGGGCTAAATCGAGGATGTAATGGCTCGAAGTTTCTGCTTAGCTTCGAAATCTCCCTTGAAGGATTGGAATCGCGTTTATACACGGTGATACGGTTACACTGTGTTATAGGTACACGTGTGTCGACCAATTCGTGTTCAATGTTTATTCGACGCTCGATAACGAACTTTCGAGGAGAGACGGGACGAGTGGAAAACGAGAGCACATTTGTACGATAATGATATACACGTACGTTGACGAAGAAGAGAAGAAGTAAGTTAAAGTAAGATAAAACGAAACCTCTAAGAGCGAAAGATCGAGGTTAAGCGCGATCTCTCTCGCGAATATTGCGATGGGAATTTTTCGTGGAACAGTTGGAAGAAATTGGGAAATTTTGTTTCAGTTGATACGTTAGAAATTATAGATGTTATTTATTGGTAATTTTTTTGTACTTTGTACGTGTATTTGATATTAATGGATGTTAGTATCGATCGATAATGGTATATCTTCGCGGGAGTAACGTGTCTGTTCTCCGTGGTGCGTTTTGTTGCTCGTTTTTAATATCACGTTGTAGATTCACTTGGTCTTCGAGAAGGAGAAGAAAGAAAGGAGGACGTTCGCCGAGATAAATTCTCCGAGTAGAGATAAGATTAGCGCCGCATCCGGAAATTCATTTTCAGCTCGAGCAGCTCCGTCGCTGCTCCATTTATTCCCAGATCTGACAGGTAGGTACGATATTGCTCTTAATAGCACTGTCAAGTCGGTTGTCACGCTGTTACGCCGTCTCATTTCGCAGGCACAATTTAAATATTAGAACGTAACGCTCTTAAGGCGCTCCTTTCCTGTTCTCGACGTTCTAACGCTCGCGACAAAGCACTTTTCTACGGTCGTTAACGATCGTTACAAACGATACGTAATAACTGTTCGTCATGAGCCGTAAATTAACATTTTCACGACCGATGACAGACCGTCCGCGTCTCCCGGTAAACTCGAAGCAAGAGAAAGTATTACATCTCTCGGTGAAAGCTGCCGCTCTTAACTCAAGAATAATATAGTATAACGAGCGAATGTAAAATACGAGTCTCCCTTTCCTCCATTTACCCCGCTTTCAAGCGACGGAGTCGAAATCGCGCTTGAAATTTCCTTCTATTGTATCGACAATAAGGTATCCAATCCATTATGGGTCATCGAGTTTCTATACACAGGGTGTCTTATTTATCTCGGCACGGTGGAATGTCTCGCGAAGAATTTATCGAAAATATGTTCGGGAACAAATTTTTGTTCGATAAAAAGTGGGATATTTTACGGTATAAATAATTTTTTCGTTCCTCTTTGTAGTAAACATTCTTGAGAACATTTTTTTCGTACCATTGTCGGTCGTTCAGTGAGACATTTTCTCGAGATAAATACACTCGGTATATTTAGAGATCGTTAATCGTTGCGATGAAATTTAGCGGACAAATGTCGTTAAGTGTAATCATGGATGCACGTGACACGCGATCGAGACTTACGGATCGGAGGAGATCGGTGACGTTCCACCGATCGTGAATCGGAGCACGTTTCATGGTCCAATAAACAGTTCGAGTGTACGACGCACACATTGTACATACCGTGTACTCTTGGAATCGATGTTTCTTGCGCGGAGAACTTCGAACCAACGTTACTCGCGGGGAGTACTACGAACCGACGTTACTCGCGGGGAGTACTTCGAACCGACGTTACCCGCGCAGAGAATTTCGAACCGATGATTCTCGCGAAGAATTTTGAACCGACGTTATCTGCGTGGAAAGTTTCGAACCGACATCACTCGTGAGGAGTACTTCGAACCGATATTATTCGCGTAGAGAACTTCGAACCGACATTACTAGCGTAGAGTACTTCGAACCGACGTTACCCGTGCAGAGAATTTCGAACCAACGATTCTTCCGAAGAACTTTGAATCGACATTACCCACGCGGAAAACTTCGAACCGACGATTCTCGCGGAGAACTTTGAAGTAACGTTATCCGCGCGAAAAACCTCGAACCGACGTTCCTCGCGCGGAGTACTTCGAACCGACATTACCCATGCGGAAAACTTCGAACCGACGATTCTCGCGGAGAACTTTGAATCGACGTTATCCGTGCGGAAAATTTCGAACCGACATTACTCGAGAGGAGTACTTCGAACCGATATTATCTGCGTAGAGAACTTCGAACCGACGATTCTCGCGGAGAAATTTGAAGTAACGTTACCCGTGCGAAAAACCTCGAACCGACGTTACTCGCGCGGAGTACTTCGAACCGACGTTGCCCGCGCGAAACTCACCCTTCGATCTCGTTCCCCGTCGTTCGTCAAACGTAAACGCACCCTCGACAAAACGCCACCGATCGAATTTCCAATAATCCCCCGAGTCCCTTCCAGCCCTTACAGCGTGGTCGGGATCCTCTGCACGACGCACTATACCTCCCTTGGGTAGCTAGCCCGATTGACCAGAGACCGAAGAGTAGTACCGAGAAATCGCCGATAAGATCGAAAGAAGCGCCTCGTTACCACCCTGTTTCGCGTCTGCCGCGTCCCCATCGACCACCCCCATCGTGGCAAACACGAACGGGTGGTAGGCGAACTTTCGACTCGTGCTTTCCAAACGTCTCCGCTCCGCTCCGCTTTTCTAAAGTCACGACCGTAGTCGCTTGGTCGACGACTCTCCCGACGCTCTTCTCTCGAGGTTCTCTACCAGGGATGGGACGCGGCGTTGCTTGACGGATGAAGGGGGGTGGTGGAAGGTGGACGTTGGAGGGGCGGGACCGTGGAAAAGGCACCGTTCATTAAAATGTGTTCCAGCCGGCGGTAATTACGCGTTTAATTATTTAAACGAGTGACCCGGCATTCACCAAGATTTCATCCCCACCCCCTGTCAGCCCCGACCCACTCCACCTTTTTTCCAACCGAGTCCGATTCGCCCTAACCGTTTTCTGTCTCTCTTCGCGACTCCGTCTCGTTTCTGTCGCATTCCTGAACCCTCGCCCCGTTCCTCGTTACGAAAGTCCTGCTCGTTCCCTTCGTTTCTTACCTTGTTCTCCCTCCACTTG
This sequence comes from Ptiloglossa arizonensis, assembly GCF_051014685.1. Classification (NCBI taxonomy): domain Eukaryota; kingdom Metazoa; phylum Arthropoda; class Insecta; order Hymenoptera; family Colletidae; genus Ptiloglossa; species Ptiloglossa arizonensis. The sequence continues at coordinate 23,618,309 of NC_135049.1, forward strand.
GAGTCTTCTCTTTATCCTAGAGCCTTCTTCTTCGCTTTCTTCTCGCTTCAACCAACGGGGCTTTTCCATCGTAACCCTTTCTTCGTTCGCGTCTTCTCTCGTCAAGTGTCTCTCTTTCTCTCTTTCTCTGGTTCTCTCTTTCTCTCTTCTCTCCCTCTCTTCGATATCACGCGGTCCTCGTTCGATCGTCTTCGTCTCTCTCCTCGGTCTTCTTTTTTCCCCTCGTCGGACTCGCAATTTCGTTTCCTTTTTTTGTTTCCGGGCGTTCCCTTTCAGCTCGACGTTCTTTCACTCCGTACCTACCATCACCACCGCCACCACCGCCGCCGCCGCCGCCACCGTCTCCGCCTCCGCTTCCCCTCGCTCTCGTCACGTCTCCGTCCAACCGTCGTCTTTCGTCTCGCTCGCATTCGTCGTCGGGGCACTTCAGGATGTCCGGGCTAACGCACCCTCTGCGCCGTGTGTCTGCCCAGCCAGATCCAACGGAGATACCCTGAATGAGACAGTTAATTGGTCGTGAGGATAGAGGGGGGTTTTCTCGTGTGTATCTATTCATCGGCCCGTTTGCATTTCAAGTCACGGCCGGGTTGCTTATCCGCGCGTTAATTGTCGCTGTTTGAAAGATACCCGGCTGAAGACTCGTGGCCCGATAACGCTCGCTGGAAGATTCCACCGACACCTTCGCTCGTTATTTCCGTCCCCGAACGGAGGATTTCTTTCTTGACGAACCGGAGACGAGGATCCTTTCCCGGTACCTTTCGTCCCGGCGAGAGGTTAATCTCGAGTCCTTTGTGCCCTCCTCTTTTTTTTTTCTTCTACACCATCGGTGCACGGAGTCTTTGATATTCGTTGGAGTAATTTTTCCTTCACGGTGCCTCTCAATTTTCCACGACACCCGCAACCTCTTGGTATCGATAACGCATTACCATCGAGTGTACAACATTTCTGTTTCGTTAGCTTCTTACCCCCAAGTGTACTCCTGCAATCTGTATTTTCATTCTGCAGATTTTCATTCCACTACTTTCTAAACAATAGTTACTTTTGACTATTAGCTAGGAGTAATTATTTACCATATATCGCGCATCTTATTTCTCAATAAGAATCTGAGTTGTACGTATACCCAATCGTACACTCTTGATGATTCCCGCACCAATAGTTACGCTTTTTTCACCTCGCTCCAAGCTCGAGCTCGTGTTCTCTTATCTCTGAGCGCAATTCCACGATCTCTGTTCCCGTTCTGAAAATTTCCTCTTTCCTCGTAGCAACGGTACCCGTTCGGATAATTTCCCCGCGCTAAGTGGCATTATTGCGTAATAAATTTCCACGTGCCTTTAGCCGAGAAAAATGCGCGAAACGCGGCTTGAAACGGCGACGGAAATGTCACTCGGAACACAGGTCGTTCGTCCCGCGTTTGAATCGCGGAACTCGAAAAGGAATACTCGATTACACGCGGCGTAAACCTCTCTGATTCCCGGTGCTTTCGGTCCCCGTTTGGCTCCGGTCCTCTTGATGCACGGTATCGCGAATGAAAAGGAGAGGCTCGCGTTGAGAGTCGGGCCGGACAAGACTGAAAAGCGATGAGGAATTTATCTGAAATGACATCGGCTCGACCCTCGTCTCCGCCAAAGAACTTATTCCTGAAGAGAGCGAACGAGAGGGAGAGAGCTGGAACGATAGAGCGAGAACGTGTATTGTCTAAAAGGGGAACCGTGCTCCCCTTTTCCCTTTCCTGTGCGCCTTACCCTCGGTGGGCAAGCAGCTCAGCGAGAAACCAAGGGACTCGGGGAATATTCATCGAGCCGTGGCACTTTCGATGATGATCTCTGACAGAAACCGTTGGAACGTCGAAGAGAGGAGAGGTCTCGAGTTCATTGTTTTTAAGAGATCGGTAATTAATTAACTCTCTCTCGGGCTGGGGTCAAACACCATCCCCCGTGGCGGGGGTTCGGTGGGGATCCGCAGGGTAATTAAACTCCGGCCGATGTTTATGCTCGGCTCTCCTGTAACTCTCGCTTTCGCTCGGGAATTGAATAGAGAGAGAGAGGAAGAAAGAGAGAGAGGAAGAGAGAGAGAGAAAGAGAGAGAGAGAGGAAGAGAGAGAGAGAGAGAGAGAGAGAGAGAGAGAGAGAGAGAGAGAGAGAGAGAGAGATTGTAATTAATTGCGGTGTGTTATGGAATCCATCGAAAGTGCCTACTTTGCTCGATGGATTATTCGACGGGCGTTTATGTATTTAAATTTTCCTACGGACGAATTACCAGTTATTATACCGGGATTTGAAGTTTGCGGTCACGGGGGTTTAAACGTTGAAACGCAACGAGTCTTCCGCGCCGGAGAAAATACGGAAGCTCGGGGATGTATTCTCGCGTATACCTAGGAAGAATACGAGATTTATTGCACCGAATGAGATTTAATTATTTGCGAACCGCTGGCTGTACGAATACGTTGGAAAGAATGTTACGCGACGCGAAAAAGATCAATGGTATTCCCGAAGGAATTCGATTGGAATGTACCGTACATTGAATATTGTTGAGTTGTGGATAATTATTAGTGTTCAAATATTTTCAACCGTGGATAGTCTGAAAGTTGAAGAGATACGATTTAACATCTCAGTTTTGCAAACAGTACGGTCATGATTCGACACTGATAGTTTTTAGTCTCGTCGCGATCACATCGATATTCAACAGTGAACTGTTGACGATATATGTAACCACGATATTCAACGCTCAACGGTTGAAGATGGACACATAAGAACAATGTTTACTACTTAGCGGTTGATGAGAAGTCTGATGATATTAAATCGATTTTCAACACTTGACCACTGATAATCTGACCGCGATAATATTAACGTTCGACACTTATCAACCGATGATAAATCTGACCGCGCTAAAATTAACATTCGACACTCATCAACCGATACTCTGACCGCGCTAGAATTAACATTCGACACTCATCAACCGATACTCTGACCGCGCTAGAATTAACATTCGACACTCATCAACCGATACTCTGACCGCGCTAGAATTAACATTCGACACTCATCAACCGATACTCTGACCGTGATAAAATTAACATTCGACATTTATCAACCAATGATAAATCTGACCACGTCAGAATTAACATTCGACATTCATCAACCGATACTCTGACCGCGATAAAATTAACATTCGACATTTATCAACCAATGATAAATCTAACCGCGCTAAAATTAACATTCGACACTCAACAACCAACGATGAACCTGACCACGCTAGAATTAACATTCGATACTCATCAACTGATACTCTGACCGCGCTAGAATTAACATTCGACACTCATCAACCGATACTCTGACCGCGATAAAATTAACATTCGACACTTATCAACCGATACTCTAACCGCGCTAAATGTAACCTTCGATATTCAACAACCAATGATGAATCTGACCACACTAGAATTAACATTCGACACTTATCAACCAATGATAAATCTAACCACACTAATATTAAAATTCAACCCTCAACAATCGATGATAAATCCGACAAATATTTAACTTTCGACTCTCGACAACAAATTCGATCCCAGCATAGAACAATCGCAAAACTCCCCACGTTTGACGATCACAATAAGAAACACCAGGTACGACACGGTGTTCGCGAGGGGCCGATTTCGACACGCGGTATTGAACCGATTTACCCCGAAGGAATCGGCGAATCACCGCTCGCATCGATGCCGAAATAGACGCCGACGGATACGCGACGCCCTCGCGCGAACCGAAGAAACTTAATCCCGAGGATGGCTGCGAGCCCACGGAAATATCATTGGCCGCTTGGTTGGAGATCTGCGCATATTGGCTTCATTTGCACGTTTCGTTTCGTTCGGTGCCCCAAACCCCGCGCCCGTACAATTTTCTCGCCATCCACCGTATTTCCCCGGTAACCTGGCCGGGCGTCGGGACGCGCCCTCGTCTGTTGCAGCCAACTTCCTAATTTTTCACGTCGACTTGGCCCGTCGAAACGACCGCGAACCTCCTCAAAAATTTTCGTTTCACATCTTCTGGATCTTCTGGATCTTCTGGATCTTCTGGATCTTCAGGATCTTCTGGATCGTCATTCGATCGCAGCCTTTGATTCGAGCCCGATTCTTGGAACGACGTATCACGAATGCAATTATTACCGAACCGTTCTTAGAATTCTGTTATCTTTTATCTATTAATCGTTTCTTGCCCTCGTCGAAATTTTGCAACCTAGCGACGAAAGAAAATTTCCGTTGGAAATTGTCGAAAAAAAAATATTCCCCGAGCACGGGACAAAAAATAGTCACTGTTGGGAACTTGTTTAAAAATCGTCCCCGTAGAACAGGTACCGTAGAATTCGTGCAATAAAAGTTTCCGCGGGAACAGCTATTCCCAAACTTTTATCACCAACCGACTAATCCACGATGATGGTTACGGCGCGCGAAGGTACGTTGCGATGTAACGTACGAGCAACATTGTTAATACCGAACGTTACAGTGTACGGGGATTCAGTTGGCGATTCGGAATAAAAAATTATTCGTTCCTCTGTCTCGTAATTCGTTCGAAAATTATTTTTCGCGTACATTCTACGCGGGATAAAATAAATTTCTATTCTCGCGAAGTCCAATTGTGAGAATTCTTTCTGGAACTATTCGAACTGTTGAAATATTAAAGAGGAACTCGTGAATGGCGATGTCGTCGAGGAACTAAAAATACACGAGGATACATTTTTCGAGTTCAGTGTATCATTTGTCGAGGAACTAAAAATACACGAGAATGAATTTTCGAGTGTATTATGTAAGTGTCGAGGAACTAAAAATACACGAGAATGAATTTTCGAGTGTATTATATAAGTTGTCGAGGAACTGGAAATACAAGAGAATGAATTTTCGAGTGTATTATATAAGTGTCGAGGAACTAAAAATACACGAGAATGAATTTTCGAGTGTATTATATAAGTTGTCGAGGAACTAAAAATACACGAGGATAAATTTTTCGAGTACACTGTATCATTTGTCGAGGAACTAAAATTATACGAGAATGAATTTTCGAGTATATTATATAAGTTGTCGAGGAACTAAAAATACACGAGAATGAATTTTCGAGTATATTATATAAGTTGTCGAGGAACTAAAAATACACGAGGATAAATTTTTCGAGTACACTGTATCATTTGTCGAGGAACTAAAAATACACGAGGATGAATTGTTCGAGTATATTATATAAGTTGTCGAGGAACTGGAAATACAGGAGAATGAATTTTCGAGTATACTATATAAGTTGTCGAGGAACTAAAAATACGCGAGAATCAATTTTCAAGTATACTATATAAGTTATCGAGGAACTGGAAATACACGAAAATGAATTTTCGAGTATATTATATAAGTTGTCGAGGAACTGGAAATACACGAGAATAAATTTTCAAGTATATCATATCCGTGAAAACGACCAGATAAAATTTGCGAAACGGGAGAAGATTCGTGGACGTTAACGTTTAACGCGTACCACGCGTGAGCGACTGAGCGATTCGAATTTTCGCTAGTGTACTTTTCAAAGTACGTTCTCACCGACTTCGAGATTCGTACGGTGTGTACGTGAACCGAGTTCACGGGAGCCGAATTCGCCGCCATGGGAAAAAGAATGTACCGACGAATGTAACTTCGAGACGGTGGAGTGCCCCACGGAGGACACGATCGATTGATCCTCGTCGTTTCAACGGTACACGGAAGTTCGTGAGTCGAAGCGGTCGCCAGAAATTCTTCTTCTGGTTTTCGTCGAGTCATCCCGGGAAACTTTCCCGACAAGGAAGCCCCGCGCGGAGCCAATTTAAGCCGAAAAGAGGAATTCGAAAGTCGAATTTAAGCGCGACGCTCCTGACCATACGTTTTTCACCGCGGCAAGAACCTTGGTTACTTCGCGAAGGGTTCTCGAGACTGGCGTTCGATGTCGTTTCCAAGATGGCCGACTTCAATCTCTCATCGTTTCTATCCATTGGCTGTTACCAACGAATAGGTTCGTAACGGAACGTGTTGTTAGAATTTTTTTCCTCTACGTTGCAAAATTTTGTCGCGTTTACGATGATACAATATTGTACGAAAATTGAGTTTTGTAATATCGGTGCGTGTGTTTTATATTTATGTATGTATGTATATATGTATGTATGTATTTCTTCGTATGTAGGTTTAATAATAACATTGTAAACAACGACGACGAATTTTGAACATCTCACGCGTGTACGTTACAAAAATTGATCCCTTCTTTTACGATTTATTTGTAAAGTTAACGTGCTACTTCGAACTATTTGAATATCGCAATTATTTCAATTTGCATCGAATTTATTCACGAAAGAACGAAGACTGTTTTGTATAGAATAAAGAAAATTATACTTGTCAAATGACAATACTGTAGCCCGTCAAAATTCGAGTTCGACATCCGTAATTTCCACTCAAGGGATTAACATAAACGAGTGCATCGCTCCAACTTCTCTGGAGCAGATGCACAAAAGTGCATCGAACCGTTCCCGCCTAAAATTCGAGTCTCTACAAGATTTACTTCGAACGTGTTTTAACAATTCTTCGAACAATAAATACCTACAAAAAAATCAATATAAAAACCTTCCACGAGATATTCGTCCGTTAATCGTCCATAGATCAAAGTTACTAAAAATATTTCGTCGAGACTCTTAAAACGCGTCCAAAATACACATTCCAAATTCCTCTCGATCGTTATTATTCTCCAGGATCGTGACATCCCAAAAATACAGAAAAATACTCAGTAGTTACCTACCGAAAAACGAGTTATTAACTTGTAAGAACAACAGTTCAAAGATAACGAATCGAGTTCTTGGTTTTCTACGAGCGACAAAAAACAGAACGCCCAATAGATAAACGCAATTACACGGAGCGATAATTTCATCGTCTTATTCACTGATCTCGTTCGATTAAACGCGAGGATACGGAATTTCCTTCTAATTTCGGTTTCCCCTCGGTGCATTCGCGCGTCCACGGTTTTGTATGCGCCGTGGGGCGTCGGTCGGCTTAAAATCGGCCATTTAAATGGTGGCTCACGTAAACCCGCCCGACTAAGTTCCGTAGCGTCGCGACGCGGCGTTTCGGTGTCCCCCGCTCGACGTCGCTGCCACCTGCCACGAATCGAACTTCCTCCGATACAATTTAACGGGGTTTCAGCGACGTTTTACCCGTCCGGTATTTACTCGGATGTCCCGGTTGGAAAACGCAGTCCTTTTACAACGCTTCCGGCATAATGGGATCTTCTTCTTCGGGAAGTTTTACTCGGCGTCGCGTCCAGTCACGTTCAACCGGAGCGACGTCGCGTCTGTAATTGACGTTTATTGTACGTGCGCAACTCCCTCCGTACAGTGGGTGGAACGGATCGTGGGGACGTCCAGGGACGTATCGATGGATAAATAAATTTCTGAGCAACGTTTCTGCGTGTCGTGGACCCGGACGGTCGCAACCGACGGGAAAATTATTTTAATTATTTTAATTATCCACCGAGCGACGTTTCGACGTTTCGACGATCGCTCGGGACTTTTATCGACACCCGCCAGTTATCAACGTTTCGTTTCACCACGCTGAGAAGCTTTCGTTTCCAATCAACATAACCGGGAACGATACTCGAGAACAGAGTGAACCGATACGATATCCACCGTTTCGTTTCTACCTCGGACGGAACTACTTAAGGTAATAGTAAACGCTTTCTTCGCGCGAAACTGAAACATCGATCGGTGCATCCGTGCAACAAAAAAAAAGAATACTGCGCGAACGAGTCATATCTACGGTTGTCGTTCCGCGAGGACAGTTTCCTGGCGAGCGAACGTTGCGTTTACCGATCATGCTTCTCGGATTGCAATCCTCGAGGCGGGGAAACACGAGACGAAATGCCGAGGATTGGTTTAGGATCAAGTGTTATCGATGCACGTGAGTGAAAAATTTGGTAGGGAAAGTATAGACAGGATGGAATAATCGTGTTGGAAATTTTTAATTTTCTTATCTTTCTCATTGACGGAGAAATACTTTTTGATGTGTGTATATATATTTTTAGAGACGAGCGAAATAGAAGTACGAAAGATTTAAATGAAATATGGGAACGTTTGTGAACGCAAACTGCATCTGTGAGTGCAACGGTAACGAATTCGATTTCAAAATTTTTTAAATTGTTTTCTTTTCTTTCCCAATCTATCATTTATTATTGTTAATAGTGGTAGTGTTATTAATTTTGTTGGTATTATCTTCATCGAGATTGTCGATAAATGAACGCAACACGCTTTACAAATATGTATGGAAAGTGTATTTCAATTTTCTCAGAGAAATTTCTAAAAGATCTGTACCGTTATAATTTACGCTACGTGACATTAAATACAACACAGGAAATTCTTCGAGTGTTCCAAGTGAAGCACCAAGCTGAAAAATGCTCAGTATTTCGAAAGAATTAATACAGCTATTTGTGCGCAACCTTTACTCGCTCGCAGGATGAATAAAAAAATGTCACTTGAAAAGCTCACTTTCGATCTTCTATATACCGTGACAAATAAAATCGGTATATATTTATACGTACGTTCGTTTCAGAATCGAAGAAGTAATTATATTTTTCAGACGTCGTGGTGTCGTCGTTGCAAGACGCAACAGTCGTTCGTGTGACACGAATATTTCCCCGCCAATGTTAGGAGGGATTCGGGGGCAAAAAAAAAAAAAAAGAAATCATAGTAATTAACGAGTGCCGCGCTGGGACACGATAATGAGACTCGCGGCGTCTGTATGCAACCGTGGATACGTGACGACCGCGCAAAGCGAAGCGCTTTTCCCCCGTGATATTTTGCACTATTTTTTTCATGTTATTAACGCGGCCGGGTCGACCTCGCTGCAGAACTCGATAAAACGTGCTACGCTCTCCGTGGAGGTTTCTTTAATTATTTGTCCGCCTTGGGGTCTTATTTGTTAGCATTCAAGGCGACGACGTATCGTTACTTGCCGCGAGTTTGGGTCTGATCGTTAACGATGGAACCATTGCAGTTGCATCGTTGATACGGATTGCATCGATTCTCGAGAATCGGTATTAAATGGTAAGTATTAAAATAAATATGGAGGAGTACTACGAGAAGTTGTAGATGGGTATCAATTTCCAAGTACTGTCTTGACGTTAAAATTAGTATTAAATAGTATTTATTAAAATAAGTATCGGACGATTACTACTAGAAATTGTTGTAGATGTGTATCAATTTCCAAGCACTGTCTTGACGTTAAAATCGGTATTAAATAGTATTTATTAAAATAAGTATCGGACGATTACTACGAGAAATTGTTGTAGATGCGTATCAATTTCCAAGCACTGTCTTGACGTTAAAATCAGTATTAAATAGTATCTATTAAAATAAGTATCGAACGAGTACTACGAGAAATTGTTGTAGATGCGTATCAATTTCCAAGCACTGTGCTGGTACTAAAATCGATATTAAATAGTAACTATTAGAACGAGTATTAGACCAAAGTTAATTGTTGCAAGTAGAAATCCCTAAGCACTGCGTTGGCATTAAAATCAGTATTAAATACTAACTATTACAATAATTACTAAAATAAAGTAAATTATCGCAAGTAGAAATCCTCAAACACTATTTTGGCATTAAAATCAGTATTAAATACTAACTCTCACAATAATTACTAAAATAAAATAAATTATCTCAAGTAGAAATCTCCAAGAACTGTACTGGCATTGAAATAATTATGAACTAATAATCATCGAAAGAAATATGAAACAGAAACGATGTTATTACATTCTCGAGCATTGTCTCGATATTGGAGCATTAAATCAAGTTATCGATCGGCTGTAACGTCCCGATCGACGTTTCTTATCGTTCCACGAAAGAGTATCGATTTCAAGCCCGGCAAAAATGATACCAAAACTTACGTTTCGTTCGCGATCTTGATATTAATTACAACCGAGAAATAATTAGGCGCGTAGAAGTTTCAAGCCGGTCCTTGTCGCACGAACGGGGACGTACCATCTCGTGAAATATGAAATGCAGTTGCACCTACGTGCCCGTCGAAAATGCAACGCGTGTCGTTCAAACATCGCGTCGTCGCAATCTGTATCGTCGAAATAATGTGCGTATTATCCCGATACGTGTAACGATGATATTGTACGTCGTAACGGAGCCACGGTCGCATCGAGGACCAACGTGTACGTATCGGTCGTAACGACACGTAGCTTTGAGTCGCGTACTGTGGAAAATTCTGCGGTATTTCGAACTCACCGGCACGAAGTGTGACCTCACGGGAGAGGACCGTTCCCACGGAGCTGGTGGCACGGCATCTGTATCTCGCGTTGTGGACTTCCGCGCGAAAATCCTGCACCAGAAACGGTGGAAAGTAGAGGGTGCCATTCCCGAGTAATTGTCTGAAAATAACAGAAGAAAACGGCGTTGGTCGTCGACCGTATTGTATACCTGCATTCCTGCCATTATTATTCGGGATACGAGAACACTTCACTTCCTCGCCTCCTTTTTGCCTTTGAATATTTCTTTAAGGAACAATACCAAGGATTAAGTCACTCCTGGTAATAGTCACGAGAGAACAAAGGGAGAAAGAAAATCCTTCCGTTCGGATATAAAATATTAGCGGAGCTTCCCTTCGTCGCGGACACCTCGAAAAAAATAATCGAGTTTAATTCTCGTTTGTTAATAACCACAGATTTTTTATTATTTCTTTGATTACGGTTTACGATATTTATAAGAGTGAAAGAAATATAATTGGCAAGAAAATGGTACACGCTCCATTATTGACGCGGTATACACGTTAGTAAGATGTGTGTAAGAAGACTTTACGATAAATTTAGAAGGAATTCTTTCTTTCACAATTATCGTGTACGTTCCACGTGGCACGGAACGTGTATTTATAAGAGCGAAAGAAATATAATCAGTAAGAAAATGGTATACACACTACTATTAACACGGTGTACACGATATTAAGACATCTATAGATAACTTTACGATAAATTTAGAAAGTATTCTTTCTTTCACAATTATCGTGTACGTCCCACGTGGCACGGAACGTGTATTCATAAGAGTGAAAGAAATATAATCAGTAAGAAAATGGTACACACCCTACTATTAACACGGTGTACACGATATTAAGACATGTATAGATAACTTTACGATAAATTTAAAAAAAATTCTTTCTTTCACAATTATCGTGTACGTTCCACGTGGCACGGAACGTGCATTCATAATAGCGTAAAATTACAATTAGCAAGAAAATGGTTCACACCCCACTATTGACGCGGTACTAACATACTAGTACCACGATACTAAGACATCTATAGAAAACTTTACGATAAATTTAAAAAAAATTCTTTCTTTCACAATAATCGTATACGCTCCACGTGACACGGAACGTGCATTCATAACAGCGAAAGAAATACAATTAGCAAGAAAATGGTACACGTCCCACTATTAACACGGTATACACAATACTAAGACATCTATAGATACTGGGTTACTCGGAAAGTCATTTCGTTCTTTTTAGTGCAAATAAAACACAACTTTTTTATACCGTATAAACATTTTATTAAATTATATACTCTCCATTTTGGAAAACAAAACAACTTTCCAAACGATCCAATAACATTACGATAAATTAAAAAAGAAATTCTTTCTTTCACAATAAACGTACACGCTCCACGATAAGTGTTACTTTTCGTATCGCGTCAACATCTCGCTTGTCTAACATCGATAGAATCCGTATCGAGAATCTTAGTACGAATTAAATTCACAATCTTGAAATACACACGGTTCGAAGCAAACCGTGACGATTAAGAAGGTTAATAAGTGTCGAAACGTCTAGGATGAAATATTCAAACGTTACGTCACGACCGACCGACCGACCGACCGACTAAAAATGTCTCGCGAGGTATCGACTACTCGAGAGGTCAGACTCGCCGGATCCTCCATCCGTCGTCATCATATTCGATTATCGCTAGGTCTGAGGCTGCAGCTTTTCACGGCTCGAAACCGACCGATTCGTGCTTCGTATCACGTCGCGGGCGAATTGTCTCGTCCTTTACATTACTCGCGCGCGGTTCAATTGCATTCCCGTTTCTTGTCTACCTCGGAGCTCGAGGGACGGCTCGGATAAATTTATCCCTGGGCCGAGATGGCGATGTAATTTCTACGAGAAGCCGGATGGGGGATCGTTCCGGAGCGTCAGACTATTTACACAACCGAGTGTTTTGACGGAGCAAATACGCATGTGATTACGGGAACGATCGCCACGCCTTGTTTCCGTCTGGAATTAGAATTTCGAGATGCGAAAGCAGCGAGTTGAAATCGTATTTACTACTTTTCGAAAACGTTTCATCGTCGAATCGTTCAATTCGTTCCACGGTTCCGAGATCGATATTATTAATATTATTCGACCGGGAACAGAACTAATACGTCGTATCGCAGTCGAACGAAGCGAACGTTTTCGAACGAAAGTGATACAGGATCGTGCGTGGTATCGTAACGGGAACGAGTATTATTGCACCGTTGGTGGAATTACGTAAGGTAACGATAATGCTTGGAATATGGATAATGCGTTCGGGAAGAGTGGTGTGGAACAGTGTGCTATTGGACAAGTAGGGAAATATATAATCGGACGAGTGGATGTTGCGTAAAAGGAACAGTAGCAAGGGACAGTGCTTCGTAAGAGAAGTGATGTAAGATTGTACTCGGTGAGACAAGTAGTATCGGTCCGTGGTGGTCGGACAAGTAGTAAGGATATGTATCTCGTCGAATAAATATCGCGTGAAAGTCAGAGATTTGGATCAAATAAACGCGTCGTGAGAAAATAACAAAATTGCACAAATCTTTGTATATAAACACAATATCTTTTAATAAGTAGCGCGAGTAAATGCACGATCGGACAGTCGTACGAGATCGTTTCTTAATTTTCCATCGGTGTGTTCGTCGATGATAATTTCCACGAAAGTCGCTCCTCGAAGTTCTAATTGCAATAACACGATCAAAATTTCATAACGTGTCTTATTAAACCGCCACAGTCGAAATCCATTTCCAGGACCGTTTACGTTTAATTAGAATGTATGCGCGAGCTCACCGTTCGTAATATCACGCGTTGCGCGAATCGTCGCGAAATACGAACGGACACGTACGATTCTCAGTTCCGATCGTTCGATCTTCCACGTATACGATTCTTGACGCATCGATCGGTTACTATTTTCTATTCTCTTACTACAGAAGTTCTTTGTTCTATTTAATTCTAATTCCAGAAGTTCACATCGAAATTCATGCCTCGTGTTTTCGTTTAGATCCAAATATCATGCAATGACAGCAAACGCCTCTAAATTTTATTCGCGTCTCGAACTCCTCGAATGCATAATCCATTGCTACATAAACGTAACTAGAGTTACGTATTCAGTTACCACAAAGTGTATATTCCACCTATTATTTTAATCGCAGATTCGAAAACTCGTAACTGCTTTCCTCGGGGAATTTCGTACCCCCTTCTCTCCTGTTCCCAGATTTTACTATTAATTAACGAATATCGAGCAACGACTCCGACTATAACGCAGCGACGTTCACGAATAGCGATGTTGGACGCATTAAGCGTTAATGTAAATCATTCTCAGGGCAGACATCGAGTTCGCGAGCGTTCCGTTTAATCCGGGCGCGTATTTATCGCGAGGGGGAACTCGGGACGCGTTGTCGATAATCGAAATTGAAAATTCCATTATTTTTTCAGTGGACGCGAATTTTCCTACGTTTCTTCCCCCCGTCGGCTTTTTTCTTTTTTTTTTACAGGACGTGTAGTCGAAGAATCGTAATGAAAAAAAAAAAAAAAATATAAATTTGTCGCGTTCGCTTTGTGCTCGCGTTCGACGCGAATGCGAACGACAGTCGCGGTATTTTTTTTTTTTTGTACGTCCGCGCGTCGGTAAGCGTTTTTCCCCCGATGTCCGCGCGTATTTGTCCAGGACGAACGACTATCTCCTGGCGGGGAAATTAAACGTAAAACTGTGGGGGGAAAAAAAAAAAAAAATGCGAAAGCTCGCGGACGCCGGGAGTCGGCGTCTCCGTCGCGAGATAAACCGTGGACGGTGAAATTAGATGGCCGACCGAATCGCATTATCCGCAAATGACCGCTACGCTGCCGATTATCTCGTTCCTTCGTTCCCGTGAATTTGCATTCTTTACGCGTTTGCAGCTCGATTACGGGCACCGACGTTTAACGCGCGTATATACATATATATATATATATATATTATATGTATATATTTTATATATGTATATAAACGTGCAGCTCGGGAGGAAATTAAATCGAAATTGTGGCGGCACTACCCACGCTTGCCACCAGAGGGAAACTCACCACCAACCGTTTCCCGCAAGTTCCCGTACCTGCTCCGATCGCTATATATACGACCTCTTACCGATCTTCCAATGTCCCGGCGTATAAGGCAGGGCCTGCTAGGATGCCTTACTGACGAGTCCACTAGCAGGCCCGGGATGAAACGCTTATCCCCACTTCCTTATATTTCCGTTTTCCCTCTCTCTAACATACTTTAATTTAGCGCCGCCAAAAAATAATGTGTCGTTAATTCGTTGTGAAAGAAACAAAAAGTTCACCGAAAATAATGAGTGCTTGAGTTATATCTGTTCGCTCTGTATACATGTATATATGAAATATAGTATTATATAATATAATGTATGTAGAGTATAATATGTATTGTAATACAATGTGTGTAGAGTATAATATGTATTATAATACAATGTATGTAGAGTATAATATGTATTATAATAGAATGTATGTAGAGTATAATGTGTATTATAATACAATGTATGTAGAGTATAATACGTATTATAATATAATGTATATATATAATACAATATATAGTATATATTATAATATAATGTATATAAAGTATTGTGCTGTTCGGAAAGTCATTACATTTTCCAAAATGGAGAACGTATAATTTAATAAAATGTATATACACTCTAAAAACATCGTGTTTCATTTTCACTAAAAAAAAAACAAAATGACTTTCCAAACAATCCAATATTTTGTTCCTACAATTACATCATTCAACACACGTATATCCTAGAACTTTATTCACCCTTATTTTATAACCACCGCTACTTAGATAAAATTCCTACAATATAATAAATATAAAGTACAATATATATATATATATATATAAAATATATAATCCGTATTTTAATACAACGTGTATACTTTGCGACACAATTGTAATCCTTTCAAAGTCTAATGCCCGATGTTACGTTAAACGTGAAACATCCCCGCGAATTCCTTATTTGTTCGCCGTGTGTTATCAGCAACAAGCACGGAACGCTTGTCGCGCACGCTTTTTCAGCGTGTCAAGCGTCATCAACAGATTCCCACTCGGTTCCCGCGTATTCGGTTCATCCGCCCGCAAACGCCCGGCGTTCCGTTTCGCGTTGGTCTGGGAACGCGCGCGTTAACCAACTCTCGGTCATACATCATCCGCTTGAAGTCCGGCTGGCCACTGTAAAATATAATAATCCCGTGACGTGGATTAAACGGTCGGCCCGTTCGTCGCGTGGACGATTCGTGGACAAGGTGGAACGCGGACGAAACAGCGAAGACAAATTCGTCGGAGGATTCGAGGACACTCCAGAGTCCTCGAGGAAGCGTAAATAGAAATCGTAGATGGTGAATGTAGACAGCGACGTAGAGAAGATTCGAAGAAGAATGAGAAATTCTCCCTGTGATTCGTTCGGAGCGAATCTTTGTACTCGAGGTGGCTCGTGAAATAACGAAACGTTACAAATTACACGATTATACATTCCATGTAAACAATTTTCTACATTGCTACTTCCTTCGTTATTATTCATTCCTCCAGTAAATTTCTCATCCGTGCTCCACATCGGTACTGTCTTTTACGTTCATCGTTGCGCGATTGATCCATCGTTCTTCGACCAGTCTTCCTTTTTCCATTCAACGATTTCCGGTTCCCATCTCTTCTCATTGTCCCCTTTCACCCTTTCACACTCCCTTTTGTCCGTTCGTGTTCCGTTTCTCCCCTTCCGTGCCTTTCATTTGCATTTATTTCGCAACGATCGGCTTCACCTTTTCTTTTCGTGCGCGCATCGTTTCCACGTTCATCCGTTGGAAACCCCGCTCGCCACCGAACACGTTCGTCGTCACGAATCGTGCACGAGCAACGTGCACCGGGCTACCTTCTTTAATCGATCGATGTATCGGTGTACAGGATTAATCGGCAGCCAATTCCGCGAGATGCAAATGAAGACCGCGACGTCTGAATGGCCGGCCGCGGTGAGCTCGGATCGTGCACGTCAAAGGGAACTGTTTCGGAGATGAAGAGGGTAAAAGGGTTGCTCTCTCGTCGAAGGTTGCTCTCCCTTCGGATTCAAACGACTTCTTTTGCGGCCTCGACCGTTCCTCGAAGAATGAGCACGAGCCGTGTGTTCGTCGAGAGATCCAATCTTCATCGCGGTCGATGTCTGGGACCCGTGGAAGAAACGAATTCGCGGGTGAAAGTAACGTTTCCTGAAACTCTTTGTCCGTGATTGAATCGCGAAGCCTTGACGCGACGTTGCGAAAGCCGCTTTCACCCGTGCTGAAAAGATCTACGGAGTTTCGCAACACGAATGCAGTTACACGACGAGGGAATCCAGTGCGCAACGATGACAATTTTTACGACGTTCCGGAACGGTGGAACGTACCACGAGCGCGTTACGTTGATACTTCGGGGTGGGATCATTTTCAAATATGCGCAAACTTTCGGAACATTTTCTCGCGTGGACGGCGATACGATCGGTTTTATTTGATCGAACGAACGAAAGTGGAAGTGTAATTGGTCGGGCGAGCGGAGTGCAACGTGTTTGTTACGCGGACGAGTGGAAAGGATATTAGTTGGACGATGTTAAAAATGCGACGACTATGGAGAAGATTGGTAGAGAAGGATTTAATCGTCGAGCGAAGGAGGAGTTTTTTTAGTAACTGTCCAGTGGAGAAGAATCTGTCATCGGTCGTCGAGTGGAGAAGAATCTGTCGTCAGTTGTCGAATGGAGAAGAATCTGTCATCGGTCGTCGAATGGAGAAGAATCTGTCATCGATCGTCAAGTGGAACGTGAGGTTCGTCGGTTAGGCGAGTTAGAACAGAACATCGATCGTCAAGGAAGTGGAAGATGACAATTCCTAGCCAGACGATTGGAAAGGATATTCATTTCCAGACAAGTGAAATATGACAATTATAGTTCAGATCAGTGGAGAAGGATTTAACCATCGAGCGAAGATGGATCTTTCACTAAGTGTCAAGTGGAGAAGAATCTGTCATTAGTTGTCAAGGGGAGAAAAATCTGTCATCAGTCGTCGAGTGGAGAAGAATCTGTCATCGATCGTCAAGTGGAACGTGACGTTCGTTGGTTAGACGAGTTAGAGCAGAACATTGATCGCCAGGCAAGTGGAAGATGACAATTCTTAACCAGACGAGTAGAATAGGACGTTCGTTTCCAGACAAATAAAATATAACAATTATAGTCCAGACCAGTAGAGAAGGATTTAACCACCGAACGAAGAAGAATCGTTTACTAACTGTCAAATAGAGAAGAATCTGCCATCTATTGTTAAGTGAAAAAGTATCTGTTATCAATCGTCAAATGGAATGTGATGTTCGTTGAATAAACGAGTTAAAACAGAACATCGATCATCGAGCAAGTGGAAGATGACAATTCTTAACCAGACGATTGGAAAGGACATTCATTTCCAGACAAGTAAAATATAACAATTATAGTTCAGACCAGTAGAGAAGTATTTAACCACCGAACGAAGAAGGATCTTTTACTAACTGTCAAGTGCAGAAGAATCTGTCACCTATCGTTAAGTAGAGAAGAATCTGTCATCAATCGTCAAGTCAAACGTGACGTTTGTTGGTTAGACGAGTTAGAACGGAACATCGATCGTCGAGCAAGTGAAAGATGACAATTCTTAACCAGACGAGTAGAATATGACGTTCGTTTCCAGACAAGTAAAATATGACGTTCATTGGTCAGATAAGTAGACACACGTCATCCGTCAAGAGGAATGCGACGTTCATTGTCTAGACAAGTAGAGCCGGACATCGATCGTCGGGCAAGTAGAATATGACGTTCATTGGTCGGACCGGTGAAATACGGCTTCCTTTGTCCAGACAAGTAGCACGGGAGATCCTTCGTCGTTGAAACGTGATGAGAACTGTCGTCTCTCGAGCGAACGAAGTAGAACGTTCCTTGATCAGACGCGTAGAACGTGCCGATACTTAGCCGGACAAGTAGACTCGGACGGTACTTGTACAGACCGGGGCATTTCCGCTTGGAAAACGTATTAAGGCACATCGACGCGATTAACGCGCGTTGTACGTACATCGTGGCACCGGGAAACGGAGTTTATGCTTTCCTGAGGGACCTTCGACTACGGATAAACTTACGCGAACGACCATTGGATAAGGAACATTTCAATTACCGGGAGGAAATGGTTTCCCCAGGTGCCACGGTCACGATATTGCCAACCGAGTAGCATCAGACTTCCAATAATACGAATCTTACACGATCTCCGGGTTTCGTACGCCACGGTGTCTCTACCTTGGTTACGGAAAGATTTGCCGTTGTTCAAAAACAAAATTCTTCTGTACATCAAATCTCGAGTTGCATCATCGTCTCGCGTAATCCTCTTCCAACGATTTCGTTGTAAAGTTCAGATTAGTGGAGAAGGATTTAACCATCGAGCGAAGATGGATCTTTTACCAAGTATCAAGTGGAGAAGAATCTGTCATCAGTTGTCAAGTGGAGAAAAATCTGTCATCAGTCGTCGAGTTGAGAAGAATCTGTCATCAATTGTCAAGATCGTCAAGCAAGTGAAAGGTGACAATTCTTAATCAGACGAGTAGAATAGGTACTAGTTTATTATAATATCCAGGGATCTCGCGTATCTAGTAGTATAGTTATTGTATATATAAGAATATAAAGTTCGAAGAAATGCGTATATGTCGTGTGGTCTTTCTGACTCTGGACTTGGAACTCGACTAAAAAGAAAAACCAAAAGGAAAACGGTCAAACCGTTGACCGCGTGGCGGACGATCCTTCCGCGCCGATACGAAGACAGTTCATAAAACTGACATCGACATCTGCCACCTTTAAGATCGTTGTTGCATTCATTCCAACATCATCGTCTCGCGTTATCCTCTTCCAACGATTTCACTCGCGTAGACGACACGTGGATTCTTAAATCATCGATCGTTTCGAGAGGAGATCGACGATTCAACGAGCAATGAGCAAGAATAATAAAAAAAACAGTACGGGTCAGAGCAGACCCAATGAAAACACATACAAGGAGAGGACGAAAAATCCGCGACGATTTACGGACTTACCTCGATAAAAGTACGCAGCAACGAACCCCGTAAGAAGTTCACGGGTAAATTGAGGATCTCGTAACTAATTAGTCGAACGAAGTTGCGCGATAATTACCGTACCGGAGCGTTGGTAATTTTTCCACGGGACAATGCGAGTCCGATCGTGGATGGAGCACGTTAGAAACTACCGGCAATTTACAGCGGCTTCGAAAGTTCTAAATCCCGGGACAGGCTAATCCGCTTACCCATTTTATATCGGCCGGTACACTCTTGCGAGCAACGCCGCGAATTTTCAGCTGAAAAAGCGGATCTTACAAAGGCCGCTCGATAACTGAAACGGAATTACGAGGAAGCCGCGTCACGACGAGGGAAACCCAAGCGGACACGGTTTCGGTTCGTACCCGCGGTACCATTTCACGTGGAAATCTACTCGCGTAGGAATAACCTAACGAAAGCTTAATCGAGGTATACTAGGAAATTCTTAACGAGGTAAAGAAAAATTCAAACAACGTTCACCGAGACGATATCTAACGAGGGTTCGACGAAGTTTCTTTAAACGTGATACTATGGTATAATTTGTTAAGTTATAAATAATTTGAGGTTTAGCGGTAAATTTTTACAGAGGTAACGTAAAATTGAGACAAATTCAGCGAGACGATATCTAACGAGGGTTCGACGAAGTTTCTTTAAATCTAATACTATGGTATAATTTATTAAGTTATAAATAATTTGAGGATTAGCGGTAAATTGGTATAGAGGTAACGTAAAATTGAGACAAATTCAGCGAGACGATATCTAAAGAGGGTTCGACGAAGTTTTTTTAAACGTAATACTATGGTATAATTTGTTAAGTTATAAATAATTTGAGGTTTAGCGATAAATTTTTACAGAGGTAACGTAAAATTGAGACAAATTCAGCGAGACGATATCTAACGAGGATTCGACGAAGTTTCTTTAAATCTAATACTATGGTATAATTTATTAAGTTATAAATAATTTGAGGATTAGCGGTAAATTGGTATAGAGGTAACGTAAAATTGAGACAAATTCAGCGAGACGATATCTAACGAGGGTTTGACGAAGTTTCTTTAAACGTAATACTGTGGTACAATTTATTACGTTATAAATAATTGATACTTTGACAGTAGCTGGATAACAGTAAATGATGTGACACAATACTCTGCAACGCTTCAAGACTCTTTGTTTAACATTTCTCGGTTTAATACTTCTCGGTTAAATATTGTCTTTCGTTTCGAGAAAAGAAAGGCCCTTGCCAATGTTTTTCATTGGGTCTGCTCTGACCCGTACTTTTTTTTAATTATTCTTGCTCTTTGCTCGTTGAATGTTGTCTAAAAATTACTAGGTTTTTCTAAACCTATTCTACAGTTACCATACTACAATACGAATGTAGATTTTACTTAACCGAAAATTAAACAAAAGGAGCTCTAACTTAGCTCTAAATCAACCGAAAGAAACTCTTAATATTCCCCGAGTGGATTTCACATTTCGAAAATATTTAAATATCTCTACCAGTGTCGTAGGAACATACGCGATCGAACGAGTAGTAAAGGAACGTGCTGGACCGGACAATTGGAACCGGAACGTACGTGACCAGACAAGTGGTAGAGGTGAGTGATCGGTCAGCCAACTCGCGTAAGAATATCAGAAAAGTAGTAAATGCCAGGTGACTGTCGGACAATTGACACGAGAACGTGTACCATCGGACAAGTAGTATAATTATTTCCACGGTCGTGCATCGAAGTATGGACGGTTAGGTGAATTTTTTTCCGTATGAGAACGTGTATTACCGAACAATTATTATAATTATTTCTACGATTGTATATCGAAGTATGGACGGTTAGGTGAATTTTTTTGAGAACGTGTACCATTGGACAAATAGTATAATTAATTCCACGGTCGTATATCGAAGTATGGACGGTTAGGTGAATTTCTTGAGAACGTGTACCATCAGAAAAATAGTATAATTATTTCCACGATTGTATATCGAAGTATGGACGGTTAGGTGAATTTTTTTTCCGTATGAGAACGTGTACTATCGAACAAGTAGTATAATTATTTTCACGGTCGTATATCGAAGTATGGACGGTTAGGTGAATTTCTTGAGAACGTGTACCACCAGAAAAATATTATAATTATTTCCATGGTCGTACATCGAAGAATGGACGATTAGATAAATTTCTTTTCTCCATAAACAACATCTCCGATCACTCGACAATATAATTCAATCGCACGGTTTACGATCATTGGTGCGCAATTGAAAAAACTAAGAAAAGCTTTCGTCCATTCCGTTCAAAAGTACGACATTCGTTTCCGCGCGAAGCTGTCCACACACGTCACTTATCTTAATTACTTACCGTAGTCCGGGAACCGCGGTGACTGATCTCTGATCCGGACTAGTTATCCAGGTGACGTGCGGCGTTGGACTCCCATGGGCAGAGCAGCTTAGCTGGGAGCCCGTGGTATTGGAAAAGACCAGAGTGCTCGGTGGCTCGAGAACGAAAACCGGTCCTTGCTGGCCGAGCACGAGTTCCAAAATACACGCTGGAAAATCAAATGAAATTTCTTAACGAAGCTCCAATCCCCCCTCGAAACCGATCACTCGAAAATTCGCGTGGCATAAAATTACAACGTATCAGTTTCGAGCACTTGATCATCGCTCGGGAACGTTGGTGAATTTCTTTCGTATCTTCCATTGTATTCTCGATGCGTTTCTATTTGTTTTTAAACGTTTTATCCCTACCGCGAATATTCTCAGACGTTACACGATCATTCAAAGTCATCGAGATCGTGGGTGGTGTGTAATCATCGATTGACACTTCTCGATGAATTTTTGATTCGCGAGCGGTATTATACGGTATTGGTTTTCAAATGGAATCGCGTCACACGATCCGACAATGAACGCTTTGATACGACTGTGGGTATCACGTTGTGCGTTTGAAGAGAATCAAGGGGGGATCGTGTGCGGGATGAGGGAGGACGAGGAGGGGGAGTCGAACGGGGGAGAGTGGCACACAGTCCAGTGCACGCGCACTACAACAATAATTCAGAAACCGGAGAAATCAATTCCGGTAAGCCGAATTCGACCTACATTCCACATCGATTTGACACTACGGGCCAGCCTGAGATTAAACGGCCGGGGAACGAACGACCGCGTCATCGGCCCGTTGAAATATTTAATTCGAAATCCACGGATTAAAAAGCTCTCTCTCTATCTTTCTCTCTCTCTCTCTCTCGAAAGTGGCCCTCGATTTATAGGGAAATCATTCCGCGCGCCCGTTCCCGTGAACGTTTATACGCTCTCTCGTTTCGTTTCGTTCGTTGTTTTTTTTTTTTTTCATATTTATCGGGCCGTCTCCGCTGAGCGTTATCTTCGACGAAATTTTTTTTATTTCACTTTACGCGCCTCTTGAACGCGGTTGGAAATAAATTTCTCTCGGGGGAAGAATCGGTTCGATGGGTTTGCTTTTTGTCGACGTTTCGTCGAGATCGGTCGGAGGAATTATTTAAAAAAAATATTTCAATCGAGTCCCGACGTTACTTCTGCGAAACGTTGTCGATATTTAAGATCTTTACGCACGGAATCGTATAGAAACTGTTCGATGATCGATACTTAATCGTAACACCGGTTTTAAACGCTCGATGATTCTCGCGACGCTCGAAACGGGGGATGTTCCAACGCGATTTCAATACGAGGGGTTTCCGTTTCGAGATCGCTCGCAGATTGTTCCTTCAGACAGTCGAAAATGGAGATTCAATTTCAGCATTTAAATATAGACATCGCGATCAATAACTCTAACGCTTCCGCTGGTACACGTGACGGTCTCGCGAGCTTTCAGATCGTTCCTTCGAGTGTTTCGAAATTGTGACGTTGTTTTCGGTTACGATCGATCGTCTAATTTTGGTCGCTGGTTTTCGAAACGAATAATTTTTCCGATAACTCGAGAACCGTGCCGATCTCGAATCGGTACGAGTTGCATATTTTCCGATTGTTCGAGAACCTTTTGTTTTCGTCGTTTTTACTCGATGCACGCTTACTGTTATAATATTTATTACAGTATAATATATTTCATCCGCAGGACAAGTTTATTAAACGTCCATCGTACCGATTACGTTTCGTAAATAAACATCAGTCCGTCGAAGATCAAAGTTACTCTTTCATTCGTCTCTGTACAATATTTCTCGGCCGGAAACTGTACGGGAGGTTCGTTCTTTGCAGTGAGAGCACGTACACAACGTTCTCGCATCTACCCGCGAGGAGAAGATAAATATTTATTAAACAACGTTTCCATTTATATTCCAACGTGTAGGAAAAAAGCGAGACTCGCTCGAGCGTTTCCCGGTACACTCGACCGTTAACGATTTCCGTTCGTCGGACCGCGATGTTTCATAAAAGGAGAAACCTCCTCGAGGAAGCTGCGTTGTACGCACGCGACCTCTCATCCTTATCTACGCCCATTACCCTTACGACAACGCGGTCCCGCAGGGAGAAACGTTTTCACGGCTGTCTGCGTGGCGGCGAAAAACGCTGCTCTTTGCATTTCCCCTGTTTCCTTCCGCGGAATACGACCAACCTTGCCAGTGGATCTCACTTGAATTTTCGTGAAATGTCCGCGGTGTTGGAACTCGTACGTTGTACGTACGGAAAACTCGAAACTCGAGAAACTCGAGAAACTCGAAAAACTCGAAAAACTCGAAAAACTCGAGGAACTCGAAAAACTCGAGGAACTCGAGAAATTCGAGAAACTCGAGAAACTCGAAACTTGAAACTCGAGAAACTTGAAACTCGAAACTCGAAACTCGAAACTCGAAACTCGAAACTCGAAACTCGAAACTCGAAACTCGAAACTCGAAACTCGAAACTCGAAACTCGAAACTCGAAACTCGAAACTCGAAACTCGAAATTTGAAAAACTTGAAACTCGAAACTCGAAACTCGAAACTCGAAACTCGAAACTCGAGAAACTTGAAACTCGAAATTCGAAAAACTCGAAATTCGAGAAACTTGAAACTCGAGAAACTCGAAACTCGAAATTTGAAACTCGAAACTTGAAACTCGAAATTCGAAATTCGAAACTCGAAAAACTCGAAACAGGTCGAAACGTTGGGAAAGCTGTTTAATTTTCGGAACTCTGTGTTCAAAATTGAACAATTTTTAAGTAAACTCCCCGAGCATATTATGTACAGGTGTACACTTGTACACAATATGCACAGGTGGAAAGGAATATTCGAATCACCCTGTATCTACCGTACGTTGTCCCCCAGATGCGAGAGTTACTCTGTTTAATCAACCGAATGGAACAGTAACCGTATTTAGTCGGATAAGAGGAATAGTTATCGTATTCGGTGAGGTAAGAGGGATAGTAATCGTACGCAGAAGTGAAATACTTAAGCGAGCTGAACAAGTAGAGTACACACGGTGGACGGTCGCGCTAGTAGAACGGGTACAGTGTCTAGTCAGACGCAGTGGAATAGTTGGGGTGTCTGGTGCGCGAAGAGAGATTAATATCCGTGTCTGATCGGACAAGTGGATAAGTACCGTTCTTGTGCGGACAAGTAGGACGGTGACAGTACCTGATTCGACAAGTGGTAAAAGGATGAAATTACCGATCGAATAAGGGGGATGAGAACCGTTTCTGCCCCTTGGAGTCGAATTACGAAACCTGTCCGATCGGGCAAGTAGAATAGGGACCGTTCTTGTTCGGACGAACGAAATAGCTACGGTAGGCAATAGAACAAGTGAGACACGACTGATTCTCCTTCGTAATAAACTCATTATCAAAATTTTCTTCTGTCGAGCAACAATAGAATTTACTTGCGAAGAGATTGATATTCGTGTCTGATCAAAGAAGTAGATAAGTACCGTCCTTGCACAGACAAGTAGAATAATGACAGTACTTGGTTGGACAAGTGGTAAAAAGTGAAATTACCGATCGTATAAAGGAAAAGAAGGTTGTTCTTATTTCTGGAAGTCGAATTACAAACTCTGTTCAATAGTGCAAGTAGAGTAGAGATCGTTCTTGGTCGTACGAGTGAAATAGCTACAATTGGCAACAGAACAAGTGAGACACGACTGATTCTACTTCATAATAAACATATTATCAAAATTTTCTTCTGTCGACCAAGAATAAAATTTGCTTATGAAAAGATTGATATCCATGTTTGATCAAAGAAGTAGATAAGTACCGTTCTTGCACAGACAAGTAGAACAATGACAGCACTTGGTTCGACAAATGACAAAAGGTGAAATTAGCGATCGTATGAAGTAAAAGAAGATTGTTCTTATTTCTTCAATATCAAAATTTTCTTTTGTCGACCAACAATCGAACTTGCTTACGAAAAGATTGATATCCGTGTCTGATCAAAGAAGTAGATAAGTACCGTCCTTGCACAGACAAGTAGAACAATGACAGTACTTGGTTGGACAAGTGACAAAAGGTGAAATTACCGATCGTATAAAGGAAAAGAAGATTGTTCTTATTTCTTCAAGTTGAATTACGAACTCTGTTCAATTGTGCAAGTAGAATAGGGATCGTTCTCGGTCAGACGAGTAGAACGATGACCAGTTCTCGGTCGTACGAGCGAAATAGCTCCGGTAGGCAACAGGACAAGCGGGACACGGCTGATTCTACTCCGTAATATCCTCATTGTCGAAATTTCGTCGCTTCGACCAACAATCGAACTTGCCCGCTCGCAGTTCGAGGCTGACGAACGAACAGTTCCGCTGATTAATGCGTTCGTGATTTATCGCGCGCTACGGAAATACGTGCGGTAACGCGAGCCCCGAAGATTGATCATTATTATAATCTGGTGGGGACCTGCAACGTTTCACGAGCGTGCGAAACATCTGCTACTGTGCGAACTCCTCTCATCTATCTCCGTCACGTTGCCGTGGTTTTGGGAATACGCGTAACTCTCTCTCTCTTTCTCTCTCTCTCTCTTCGTCTTCCAGAGTTGCACAACGTACAATACGAAGAAAACGATCGTATCGATCGGTTTGCTTTCTTTTCTTTTCTCTCAATTTTTTCCGTTCGTTTCTCTCTATTTTTTTATTCACCAATTGGCCAGCGAACGTAATCGAGTAGCTGCACTGGTTACGGGCATCGATACGAATGATCAACCGGTGGAAAAATGCGAGAAGAATCGGGAGACCGAGCGATCCGCGTGCACGACGAAGTCGAGGGTAACGATAAGTTCATTAAACGGGGATCACGGGTCAGCGTTTAATTAATAACACGATACGGTGTACCGTCGCGTCGTTCCGTATCGTCGCTCACCGATTCAATCGGGCTCGATCCCCGATCGCGGATTTGCGTCATCTCCGCGGACAGAAAGCTCTCCGATACACCCTCCCCCCCACCTCACGTTCGTTTTATTAATTCAATTCAATCTACCCCCCGATATTCGTCGGCCCGTGGATTCCTTCGAAGAATGGAGGTATTCGAGTAAATAAAAGCGTTCGAGGCTTTCATTAATTTTTGCGATAAAAGTTGGAGAAAATACCTTCGAAAAGAGGTTTCCAACTCCATCGTTCCACCATCTTTTTCCAACCGTAGCGGTGGTCCTGCGCGGTCCTATTATCGCGGGACAAATCAATTGTCACTTCGAGCGCAAGTGATCCGGCGAGCACCGAGAAGTAATAATCGAAACCGGGGAATAAGGAGAAGGGTCGTCCGTACGCCGGCTGATTCACGGATTCTTCTCGACGTTTATTGGGAACATTGTTCGCGGATAAATCGCCTCCTTGGTTTGTTCCATTTAAGAACCGTGTCGCGGTGTGCCCGGTTACGTACTCTCGCGGGAGTATATTCTCTTCGGTGATCGAAACGTTCGAGCGAACGATGGCACGTCGCGTGTATTTATTATACGAACGTAAACGAGGATCCAGAGAGTTAAGATTTCGGGTGCACCGTGCTTACGAGATCATCGATCGCGATACCAACGATGAAAATATCGTTCCGTTAACTTGGTTGTACGTTGGAAACGTGTTCGTTTCGATCGATCTCGATTACGATTTTAGACACTCCCGCGATCGAAACGAACCCGATGTATAGGGTATACGGGACGGTGTTACGGATCGATTTAGCTGTTTCGAATGGACTATTTTTTAAGAAATCGTTCATGCGAGAGACAATCTCGATTCCACGTAGCTGAACGCTCGAATAACCCCGATGGAGGAAGAAACTTCGTTCGCAGAGTCGCGCGGCGGGGTCACGGTTCTGGAGATTTCGGAAAATTGGTCTCACGTGTGATGGTAATACCTTTCACAATACAAATAGATACGATCACTCTGGAAATTTGAAAAATTCGTAA
Organism: Ptiloglossa arizonensis; assembly: GCF_051014685.1. NCBI lineage: Eukaryota > Metazoa > Arthropoda > Insecta > Hymenoptera > Colletidae > Ptiloglossa > Ptiloglossa arizonensis. The sequence continues at coordinate 23,646,030 of NC_135049.1, forward strand.
TATTGTACGGATCGATATTTCTTGCCCGATATTTTTAACAGGAAATCGTGCGATGGTTTTGGAAATTTCGGAAAATCGGTCTCACGTATGGTGGTGATATTTTTCACAGTACAAATAGATGCGAATGTTCTCCAAATTTGAAAAATTCGTAACGTTGCACGGATCGATATTTCTTGCCCGATATCTCACGTAGAAAGTTGCGCGATGGTGTCACAATTATTGAAAATTTCGGAAAATTGGTCTCACGCGTGGTAGTGATATTTTTCACAAGTGCAAATAGATGCGAATGTTCTCCAAATTTGAAAAATTCGTAACGTTGCACGGATCGATGTTTCTTGCCTGATATTTCCAATAGGAAATCGGGCGATGGTGTCACTGTTTTGGAAATTTCGGAAAATTGGTCTCACGTATGGTGGTAATATTTTTCATAGTACAGATAGATGTGAATGTTCTCCAAATTTGAAAAATTCGTAACGTTGCTCGAATCGATATTTCTTGCCCGATGTCTCGAGTAGAATGTTGCGCGATGGTGTCACGATTATTGGAAATTTCGGAAAATTGGTCTCACGTGTGATGGTAATATCTTTCACAATGCAAATAGATACAATTACTCTAGAAATTTGAAAAATTCGTAACGTTGCACGGATCAATATTTCTTGCCCGATATCTCCAGTAAAGAATCGCGCTACGGTGTCACGGTTTCGAAATTTTCGGAAAATTGGTCTCACGCGTGGTGATAGCTTCACCAGTGATATCGCGCACAATGCAAATAGACGCGATCGTTCTCGAAGAGTGAAAAATTCGTAACGTTGTACGAACGGATGTCGCGCGTTATCTTTCTCCTCGCGGCTCGTCTTTTCGTCGCTCGAAAACGGGTTTTCGTTTCTTCGTACGCGATAATCCTCCCTCCCCCTTTTCCCCTCTCGCCATTCGTCGCGTAACCGAACGGTTATCGCGTTTCCGCGATCGTAACTCTTTCGCGAAACGGGCGCGCAGAAGCGAGCGGCGCGTAACGTGTCCCCGTCTGGTAATTCAGGGGCCTCGTCGGGAAATGGAATTTCAATTTCCTGCCCCGGAGAAGCCGGTTTGTAGCTCCTAACGAGGGATGCAAATTTCATCCAACGGTCGCGGGGGCTGAGACGCAGACGCGCGTAGGTTCGAATCCCGACCGCGTCAAAACCTATTTTAAGCCGCGTCGCAGACCTCGCCACCGGGCTAAATAATTCATCCGATGAATTATTTCCTCGCGTGCACCGCCGGTTAACGAGGATCGATCCGGTTGATCGTCTTCTGCGTTCCCGTGTCCTCTTGCCCGATCTAACACCGTCTACGGTCTCAACCTACCGAAATCGTCGAGAGTGTTCGGAATCGAGATACATTGTAGCTTCAGTTTTCCAGTTTTTCAGTTTTCCAGTTTTCTAGTTTTCCAGTTTTCCAGTTTTCTAGTTTTCCAGTTTCCCAGTTTTCCAGTTTTCCAATTTTCCAGTTTTCCAGTTTTCCAGTTTTCCAATTTTCCAATTTTCCAGTTTTCCAGTTTTCCAGTTTTCCAGTTTTCCAGTTTTCCAGTTTTCCAGTTTTCCAGTTTTCCAGTTTTCAAGTTTTTCAGTTTTCCAGTTTTCCAGTTTTTCAGTTTTCCAGTTTTCCAGTTTTCCAGTTTTCCAATTTTTCAGTTTTCCAATATCTTTCATCGAGGATAAAATTGATAAAAAATATTTGTTGACACTCAAACGACACTCTTTGTTTGTAGGATACGATGTAGAGTTCCACGTGTCTGTTTAAGTGTGATCTCTGATTAGATTCGTTCGGATCTCTACTTCACTCGTCCGATCACGCACTATTCCTATTTCGCTTGTCTGACCACGCACGGTCTCTATTCTACTTGCCCGATCAAGTGCGATCCCTGTTCTACTTATATGACGAGGAACCGTGCTACTTGTTCGATCAAGTACATATTTTATTGGGTTGTTTGGAAAGTGATTTCGTTTTCCAAAATGGAGAATGTATAGTTTAATAAAATGTTTGTACACTTTAAGAAAAATCGTGTTTCATTGTCACAAAAGAAGGAAAATCGAAATGACTTTCCAAACAACCCAATACTTATACTAATAGGTACAACACTAATTCTACTTGGCTGCTCCAATATAGTTCCTATTCTACTTTTCTGACCAGTGACCAGGTACCACCACTTTTGAACAGTTGAATCAACGATACGAGCAAGTGGATCGCCTCTATTTTTCATAAATTATTATACGTGCAATATTTCTAACTTGTACACATTTAATTTCAAAACATGTCACCGTAAAATAAATTTTTTAATTTTCAGAAAAACATTGGATCGTTCGAAAAGTCATTTCGTTTTTCCGGTGAAATAAAAACACGATTTTTTCCAGAGTGTACAAACATTTTACTAAATTATATATTCTCCATTTATGGAAATCAAAATGATTTTTCGAACAACCGGATGTATAATAATCTTCGGTGCAACGATATTTTCACTAACGGACGCGTAGCGTACACTGTACAAGTTATTGGGAAAGAGTATCGTGTATGTGCAAAATAGAAACTGTACTGATTCGCACTCGAACGCCGGTTCCCCCCATTCTTACGCGACCGCCATCATTTTATGCATTCATGAAACTCGTTGTTTCGCAGCCGTGCACGGTAACGTTGCATTGTAGTGGTGATCTCGGATGTATGGATTTCATGCTTCGATTCTACACGCTCGAACAAAGCCGGCACACCGTCGTTCCCATTAATTTATACCACCGGCGGACAATAACTCGATCAATTCTTTCGTTACAGTGAATATATTACCACTGATTTATTGGCGGAGTATTATTTTAAATGAACCGAGGCTGAAAGGCAGCGACTGTAATCCTTTCTCGAAATTATATGAACGCGAACGCCCGAATTAAATTTAGACGATGTTCATTGAACATCGATTCGTTCGTTGTACATTGAAACGTCTACCATTCGAATCGCGCAAAATTATTACTATTGCCCCTACGATAATGCAGTTGCAAAATTTACATTCAATTATATTAAAATTCACGAAGGATTAATAATCGTATTCAAAAATATCGGAAATTGGCAGCACCGAAACAATCGTGGATATAAATAAATCAATTTTTAATAATTACTATTCCGTCGCGAGAATATCGATACATCTCGGACAGCAATACGTAGAATAATTATTTTATTTCCAATCGTAACGTTCAAGCGCCAAAGATCGACCGATTGTCAATATTAACTATATCTAAGTTACTAGTAAGCTGAATCTGAAATCACTCGATTGGAACTCTCACCGATTGATACTTTCTGTTCAAAATCATAAATTGTCAAATTGACCGTGGTCAGCTTTCAACCAGTGTAAATTTCCATGCTCCTTCAAGATCTGTCAGATTCACTCGCACCTTCGTCTCAGAGAGCTACACTTCTCGTTCCCTTAATTCTAATTCTATTACTCGCGTTTGCACCAAATACTCGTACCCATTTGCATAAGTACCAGTACTTATCGTTCAACAAGTGCTCTGGTTGTCTCTCGATATTTTCAACTGGTATCTTACGTTAAATTTCCACAATCTATTCCAAACGTTTTTCCTTCAATTTTCTCAACCGTGTTTATCTCTCTTTGCAAGTAATTGAGTTTACAATCCGTAAATGAATAAACAACCGACCAGATGGAATTAAGTGAAATTCGTCGAAGAAGCGAAGGAATCAATATCCACGAAGCTCGTAATGCCGTTGTCACGTAATAATTAAGAATTTGATAGAAAAAATGTCGATCTCCAACGGGAGATCTTTATTATTTTCTTCTGTATTACACTTTAATCGCGGTACCTTTGGTCACAGATTCGTGCGGATCTAATCACGGGTCAAGACTGATCTTTCTCCTATGCGTCGATACGGTTTCTATATCTGTTCCTGTCCCGAGTGTCCTTACGTAAGGAGTGCGTCATGATGGGAACGGAAAGAGTCTCGTGAGTTGTTACGGGATCGTATGCAAAAGTAATTTCGGTTATCAGCTGTCGTACGGAGTGTCATGAATTGTTACGACAGCGGAAAGAGTCTCTTCCGTTGTTATGGGAACGTGTGCGAAAGGAATGTTATCGGTTTTTGTTACGGTCACACTGTCGCGAATTTTTGGAAACCACACGACCGGGATAAAAGCGTTGCGAATTTCGAATTCGCGGATTGGAGAATTTCACGAACACGCCGCCACGGAACCCGTTTATCGAAGTTGTCCGGGTCCGCGCGTGTGCCGTGCTATCGGGCCAATACGTGAATAATTTGTGTATCCGATTCGGTTTGCGAACCGAACAGCTGGCTACGTCTTCCAAATAATCTGATCGATAATCTGGCCCCCTCCCCAGCCCGCTCGAATCGTTCGTTCGTCGCTGGCCATCCCGCAGACCAATTTCGGGGGCATCGTCAAATAATCGGTTCACCGACCGTGCTTTGCCGCGCGTTTCGTTCCGAATGATTTGTAGGTCACCGCGCGGCGAAAACGTACTCCGCGTAACACATTCGGAATAATTATTCGAATAATTGGTCGACGAGTACGACACACTGACACGGGATACGTCGCGACCGGTTTTCGGTAATTATTTTCCACGTGTCCCCGATATTAACGTAATGTTTTATAGGTCGCGTGTACGCTTTATCAAAGAAGAAAAAAAAAAAAATTGAAATTGAAAGAAAAGAACCGTGTATACTTCGTCGATGGTAAATTGGTACCGACAACGCGAGAACTGTATCGGACTCGGTTGGAAATTTACGAAACGAAGCAACGACACCGATGCAATTCTACGAGTAACGATAAATTACTTTGGATACTTTCTGGAAATTACGTCGGGCGTTAAGTAACATCTCGAAAGCGATAGATTGTTTGTTAATTTGTAAGTGTCGAAGTCGCGATCGGACCGATCTGTTGATTATTTTTTATTTAAATGGAGTACAGGTGAGAATCGATGCTGAAGATCGATCGTCGAGAAATAATAACTCTGCGGTATTATTTCGAGTATGTGGGTCGTGTGAGTGGAAGAATGACCTGAAATGATCTGTTCGGTTCGAATGGTACAATTTTCTCGATACTCTCGCGAACCTCTCGATTTAATTATCGAAAGAGTATCGTTTGTTCGTTTCGAGTATCTTCCATGCGCGTTTCGCGGTTTGGAAAGCGACAAAGCTCGTCGAAAATGTCGTAACATTAAATGCTGTCGTTTCGACGATCCTCGAAGTCGTACGTCAAAGAATAGAGTTACGTTCCGCGATCGAAATCCATCGATCGATCAATGGGAAAGCTCATTCGTAAGCTCGGAAAATCTCCGGGAATGGTGTGCCTGTACGCGACACGTGTGGGCGTGGAACGTGAGATCCGACAGTTGCAATTTTACCGCATCTTGTCACCATCCAATCTACAATGCCCTCCCTTCGTTTCTCTCGGCCCTTCGTCGTGCTTTCTCTCGCTCGTTTTTTTTTTTTCTTTCTCTTTCTCATCACGTTGTTTCGCCAATTTTCCCAGCCTGTTCCATTCGAATCCAGTTTCGTCGATTTCCTTTTTTCTTCACTTTCTTTTTTTTTTTTATCGAAGCATTGTATTTGTTTACGTGACGTTTCTTCCGTGCGTTGAGAATTTCGATGTTTCCTTCGCGCCGGTTACGGGTGTACGAAATTTACGACTGATATTCGTTCGTGGATAGCTGCGGAATATGAACAGTTTCGCGGTTAAACGTGCGACTCGAGTGTTATAAATTTTATCAAGTGGAATTGGCCCGTTATTGGCCGAACGACTAACGCAAGGTGTGTATTTACCGACAAGTGGTATAAATCGGTGGCAGTCGGACGTGGAACGCATACCAGTGCATTGTCGGGCGAGTAATACCGCTCGGTGTGTAGTCGGGCAAGTAACGTCGGCCAGTGTGTAACCAGACGAGGAACGCGAGCCGGTATACACTCGGAGAAATATAACGGCACAAATTAGGGCCCATTCGGCCGACCGGTGTGAGTTTATATCCCTTGTAAAGTGGTACGAGACAGCGCATCGTCAGACGCGCACTCGAGACTTTATATTCGATGGGGACGTACGTGGTTCCTTTTTTTCGTAATGTAAGATACCTCGCGCGGAAGAATCTGTACATTTATTACCACTTGGCGCGTGCAACGATGTCACTGCTTTTTGATTACTTTTCACCGGGTAGTTTTCCACGTGTCGGTCGCACGCGTTGCAGTATCACGGTACATCGACGCTCATTTTTTTCTTGAATTTTTTAAACACTTATCAAAATTCTATTTGTATTAAAATATATATATCTTGATTGTCGATCGATACGTATACGAATCGATGAAAAATTTTGTCGCGATTGTAGTGTAGGTATTTGTAGCGTAGTGTTACTAATTCGATCGAAGTTTTATTCTGAATTTTTTAAACACTTATCAAAATTCTATTCGCATTCCAATATATCTCGATTCTCGATCGATAGGTATAGGAATCGATGAAAAATTTGGTCGTGATTGTACTGTAGGTACATATAGTGTAGTGTCACTAATTCGATCGAAGTTTTATTCTGAATTTTTTAAACACTTACCAAAATTCTATTTGCATTCCAATATATCTCGATTCTCGATCGATACGTATATGAATCGATGAAAAATTTTATCAAGTACTTGTAGCGTAGGTGTCACTAATTCACTCGAAGTTTTATTCTGAATTTTTTAAACACTTAACAAAATTCTATTCGCATTCAAATATATATCTTAATTGTCGATCGATACGTATACGAATCGATGAAAAATTTTGTCACGTTTGTACTGTAGGTACTTGTAGTGTAGTGTCACTAATTTGATCGAAGTTTTATCCTGAATTTTTTATACATGTATCAAAATTCTATTTGAATTTCAATATATATCTCGATTCTCGATCGATACGTATACGAATCGATGAAAAATTTTGTCGTCAAGTATTTGTAGCGTAGGTGTCATTAATTCACTCGAAGCTTTATCCTGAATTTTTTAAACACTTATTAAAATTCTATTTGCATTCGATTATACGAATCGATGAAAAATGTTGTAATTGTACCGTAGGTGTCTCGATTGATTACTTAGAATTTTTAATCGAGTTTATTTGATGTACAAATATAATGAGAAATACGTAAAAATAATAATGATTCGTAGAAATATATGCTTTTTCAGTGTTTGTCCACAAGATGCAAATAAACGGGCAAAGGGAAACGAGAATCACGCTTCACCGCCAAAAACCGTGCTTTTGAAACCGTTTTCCGCCGCGCGTCGGCCGGATACGTTTTTATTTTCGCATGCAATTTGCATTGTTCCCGAGGTAAACGTTCGTTAACGTTGTTTCTTGAGTTCGCCTTTTGTCCGCAAACGCTTTTTCTTCGTTTCCACGTTGCTGGCTGTTTTCAACCGCCCCTACCCGAGGTCTTGTCTTTCGTTAGATTTAATTTCGTCTTGCGTTAAACGAAATGCGCGAGGGTTGCACAAGGAACGGCTGTGTAAACACAGAGTCAGAGACAGTGACAGGAATAGAGACAGAAACAGATACAGCAACTGAGTCAGAGACAGAATTAGAGGCAGAGATAGAAACAGAAACGTGGAGATAGAGAAAGAGAGAATTTAGCTTAGTTTTTGAAAACTCAGAGATCGTGCTTGAATATTGGAATACAGAGTCAGAGACAGTGACAAGAATAGAGACAGAAACAGATACAGCAACTGAGTCAGAGACAGAATTAGAGGCAGAGATAGAAACAGAAACATGGAGATAGAGAAAGAGAGAATTTAGCTTAGTTTTTGAAAACTCAGAGATCACGCTTGAATATTGGAATACAGAGCCAGAGACAGTGACAAGAATAGAGACAGAAACAGATACAGCGACAGAGTTAGAGGCAGAGATAGAAACAGAGACGTGGAGATAGAGACAGAGAGAATTTAGCTTAGTTTTCAAAAACTCAGAGATCGTACTTGAACATTAGAACACAGAGTCAGAGACAGTGACAAGAACAGAGACAGAAACAGATACAGCAACAGAGTCAGAGACAGAATTAGAGGCAGAGATAGAAACAGAAACATGGAGATAGAGAGAGAGAGAGAGAATTTAGCTTAGTTTTTAAAAACTCAGAGATCGTGCTTGAACATTGGAATACAGTATCAGAGACAGTGACAAGAACAGAGACAGAAACAGATACAGCGACAGAACCAGAGACAGAATTAGAGGCAGAGATAGAAACAGAAACATGGAGATAGAGAGAGAGAATTTAGCTTAGTTTTTAAAAACTCAGAGATCGCGCTTGAACATCGGAATACCAATGGCGCGGGATTGTCGTTGATAAGTTTTAATTAATGCGCCGCATTAATGCAGAAGTTTGTCCGAAACTTTAATCAAATATTGCAACGGAAAAGTTTAAACTTTATTTCTTTAGCGGCGCGAAAAGCGTTGAATAAAACATTTATATAGATTTCGAAAAAATTATTCCGTCGGTTGAAATTTTCAAGTAATGTCGAAGAGATTGCATTTTCACGAAGCTTGCAGTGCAGTTTTACAAACGAGAGGAGAGTCTCCAGGGAGAAAATGGCGTGGAAAAGTTTTTAACGAGTATTGCGACAAGGTCCAAACACAGCGTGGCTCGTTTTGGATAAACGTTTCGTCTTTTAATTAGGGGCTCGCCTAGGTAGACGAGACTCGATACTTCGCGTCGAGAAATGTACAATTAACGAGACCGTGCGACAAGAAACGAACATATATAGAGTCGTTGTCGCGATCACGCGCGCGGTAAGTTTCCAAGGAAAGCAATAGCCAATAATTACGACTGTCACGTCGACCACGAAAGGCCCGGGGAGCTTGGTGCACTTCAAGGGCGTTTGTTATTGGACTCTGCAATTAACTCGCGGCAATAATCGTTCGCGCCGCAAGCAATCGAAAACACGTAGGTAATTGCACGACACGTGTGGAAAATACTCGCGCGAAGGACCCCTCCGACTTTGTATTTTCAACGGCCAATGTCGAAATAGCTCCACGCAGAGTTTGAGTGAACAGTACAGGGAAGTTGAATGTACAGGGAAAGAGAAAAAAGAAGAATTATACACCCATCGTACTGTTCAATTAGCGACTCGTTACGAGGTCGGTTTCTACGAACAGTCGATACTCGCCAGTTTTTGAAATTTCATTGAGTTGAGCAACGTTTTTCGCATCTTTTTTCCTTTCGAAGAATTGACAAAATATTCTTTTCCAAATTTAAGAATTTTGATTCACTGTTATGTCTCAATTGAAGGGAAATGTTAAGAAGCTTCTCTATGTTATCTATTTTTAAAAAATTTAAAAATTTCGATTCACCATTGTGCTTTAATTAACGATAAATGTTGGGAAGCTCTTCCATGTTGCACATTTTTTTCAAATTTAAGAATTTCGATTCACCGTTATGCCTCAATTAATGGGAAATGTTGAGAAGCTCCTCCAAGTTATCCATTTTTGAAAAATTAAAAAATTTCGATTCACCATTGTGCTTTAATTAACGGGAAATGTTGAGAAGCTCTTCCGTATTACCCAAGTTCTTTTATTTTTGTTACACACGAGTTTATTTCCTCGAAAATACAATACAAGGCAATTAAAAAGGTTTCAGAACTGTTTTATCGTGACACGATTGCAGGTAGTGTATATCATTTTCAAAAATAATCCGTAAAAAGAGAACACACGGTTGATGTGCCAATAACAATGTAAATTGTCTAATATCGGTGTGCACGAAATAATAAAGGGATAACGAAATATAAATAAATATAAAATAACAAAATATCATACTCACATATCGACACTCCACGACCGTGCGAGAAAGTTAATTTCGTAACTAAGAATAGCGTACAAGTGATATAGGACTGTATATAGTCAGACACGCAGTATTTGTGTTTACGCAATAAGTACACTGTGCCTGTCCATGGTAAACAAGTGAATAGTATTGGCCATTGTATGACAGACAACTTACACGCTTACCCAGCTTGAATCGACAACAATCGCCATTCGAAATTACCTGTTATTTATCGATCGTAGAAAAAACTATTTCGTTCGAGGCACGTGTACTCGACGGAGCTCATCGAAACAAGCATTCGTTGTTAACTCGTCCTGCTCATGTACACTGTCGAACACGAAACATTGATACCGATATCGATTTTACGAATCTATGAAAAATTAGATTTCACTTATGCTCCGCGTTTAGTGGAACCAGCTCAGTGAGTAGAACTAGGTCGTACCGGGTCAGACCACGTACGATGAATTTATTCATGCTCGTACACGTGGTGTGCACCGAGAAATATCGTGTACTACGAGATACGACTGATTTCATTTTATTCGCGACAGGCATAGAAATACAATTACCGAAAAATTGTGAAAGAAAACTTTGCGATTCTTTTCTTCTTTCTCGTCGTGAAAATGAATTTTAGCCGCGAGATTATCGATGGTAGAGACAAGTATACTTTATTTTTTTGTTCCGATGTCGGTGTTGAAAATAATTCTTTTATTTGCAACGTGTTCGTTGCTACGAGTAAAAATCGACTCGTTGTAAATTGCATCGTGTTGGTGACGTTTCGCCCAGCATATAACGTACAGTAGCGTGCACATTTCGCCGGGTGTCATCGGATCCGAGGTATCAGATCCGAGAAAGGGGATGAAAAAAAAAAAAAAAAGAAAAAATCGTCGTATAACTATGTTATATATTCGGAATCCTTCGATATCTTCTGAATTACGACGACGAGAATTCAACGTAAAAACAACGTAGCAACCTATCATATCCCTGTTCTCCATTTTTCCTATCTGTTTCTGCTTTTTTGATTTCGCGTACTCGCTGCTCGCGCACTTTTAGACACGTATAGATTCTATTTACGATATATTCACGAATGATCGACGTACCCTCGTTTCAACACCCGTTTCTGGCTACCAACGGGATTGTTACCATATTATATGTTGTTTTATTTACTTTTTCCTTTTTTTTTGTGATTTTACACAATCGTTGTTGACTATCCGACCGTACATTGGTGCACCGACACGGAACATTCTTCCCGGTGTAAATAAATCGATACGTATGGTAAAAGTGACGAATTTCACGAGTGATTCGGTTTCGAACATTAACAATCGCGAAACGTTGCGAACGATTTGCAAAATTCGTATTTAACGTTCTATTTTTTGCTTCGAAAGAATACGTGAGCTTGTTACGAGGGAACTTTATATCGATTGTGTGCAATATTGGGTAATGGTAAAGTATTGTTTTTTTTTATCTATGTTTCGTGTTAGAAGAAGAAAATGCTTCGTGAAAGATGTCTGCGATAGTGAGTGCACTCGAAACTATAATAAAATGTCGTTGTACCGGTGGGTTTACGCTGCAACATTGTTGCATTTCTGCGAGAACTTTGGCACACCGGATAACACACACGAGGAGGAGTCTGTGTTTCCATCTGTGTGTCCGGGGAATGTGGAAATACTGGTTCTTCCTTTATCGAAGAAATATCTCTTGTATTTACTCGTATCAATAAAAAGGAACAAACGAAGATTCGTAAATTAATGAAAGGCAAATAATTGGAGAAATTTCTTTTTAGAGAGAAAAATGTGAAAGTAAACGATCGTTTAAAGATTCGAGTGACTAATGGAGACTATAAAGAGAAATTTTGCACTCCTCCTTATTTCGTGTATTTATTTATGCTTCAACATATTTACTAAAGAAGATCAATAGAATCGAAACGTTCAAATGTAATATGGTTATTTGTATGATACTTTTGTCGATGAATATGAGTTACAATCGCAAAATTGAGTTGCAACTAGAAATAATGATACATTTATTAGACTTGCTACAATTTTTACAATAATTTTTACACCACAATTTCTTTTCTATTTTTTGCAGAACAAGATCTGGATTTACAATGCTCCGTGTTTCTTGTATTTACTCGTATCGTTCAATAAAAAGGAATGAACGAAGATTCGTAAATTAATGAAAGGCAAATAATTGGAGAAATTGTTTTTTAGAGAGAAAAATGTGAAAGTAAACGATCGTTTAAAGATTCGAGTGATTAACCGTAATGGAGACTATAAAGAGAAATTTTTCTTCTTGAATTCTTACTTTTAAACAGTCCATTTTGCACTTCTCCTTGTTTCGTGTATTTATTTATGCTTCAACATATTCACTAAAGAAGAATCAATGAAATCGAAACGTTCAAATGTAATATGGTTATTTGAATGATACTTTTGTCGATGAATACGAGTTACAATCGTAAAATTGAGTTGCAACCAGAAATAATGATACAAATATTAGACTTGCTACAATTTTTACAATAATTTTTACACCACAATTTCTTTTCTATTTTTTTGCAGAACAAGATCCGGATTTACAATGCTCCCCAGTGAAAAATATCAAACGCGTGAGATTCTCTCCACCGGTTTACGATGTAATGCATCATGGCAGGATAAAAACCGACTTTCCTGTACCGAATTCAACAAACCCGATAGCGTTCGAGAAAGTTGCGCAGTCCCGAGTGCATCTGACTTAATACACACCTGTCAACGTACGAATTTAAGGAGCCGAGTGCACGACGACGCACAAGGAAACGACAATGCGCACTATTTCGTTTTTCTCTGTTTTTTTTTTTTTGTTTTGTTTTCTTTCCTTTTTCTTTTTTTCTCTTTCGAGGGGAAGCAGGTGCATCAGTACCAGACCATGGTTATTTTACGATGTGCAAGGATGTCGACGTGAATATTGCAGCTGGAAAGTGCGAGAATTTAGTACGGTAAGAAGCTCCGAATCGCGAAACTCTGACCAATCTCGTTCCAAAGCTTAAAATATTAATAAACGAACTCCTCGCGGACTATTTCATCCCTAACTTTACGTTTTCTCTTTACCAATCTCCAAAAAAAAAAAAAAATTTTCCTTTTCATTTCGGCTGGAAACTTTGTTTACTGTTTCATCGAAGACTATTCAAACGATACGAAGTCGAAGTGTTTAAAATTGATTTTTAAATTTTCAGTTTTCCTTCGTTTGGCGTTTTTGTACCAATTCGTCCAGTTTGTACTGTTATCGATATTATGAAACGCGGAAAGGACAAAAGGATCCTCGCTGGGTTATTGTCGAAAGACGGGTCGAAAATTTAGCAACCACGAGGAAGGAAAAAACAGAGACCCACGCATACATACATAAACACACACACGTGCACACCACACAACTGAGAAATCGATAAATGTAAGCGGTTGCGTTTCATATATTTCGCCGACGTATTATTGGACACGTACGTGTCGCTGGATGCGCACGTGTGCGTGCGAAAGCGGCCGGGACGTGACTTAAATATAAATGAAAGTACGCAGCAGCGGAACAACGGTGAGGAGAAACATCAATGCGGAATATTTTACTTTTTTCACCCCACCTTTGATGAGGAATGCATGCGCGATTTCAGGGGGCTGCATTTTTTATGAGCCGTAGAACAGCGCGCCGGCCGACGAGCACGAATAACCGAACAGCTCGTTGTCGTTTCGTGAAATCAATAGCGACGAAACGCAAAGAAAACAAAATGTTGCGTTCGTTGCGCCAACGACGACGCTCGTTTAATTGATCCGGGACTGATATCCGTACGAACGACTCTTAAAAGATACCCGAGCGCCATTATTGTAACTTCGATACGAATTTGAATCCCAAAAGTTTGAATGTTGTTTCCACCTTCGAGGAAGAAATTATCTCACGGTCGATTACGCGTCTGTAAATTAATTAATAGCTGTACAACGACGAACGAACTCGTAGAATCGTTCACGTATCTGTAACGACAAATTCCAATACCAAGATAAAGAAAAACAGGTGGGTAATAACATCCGAGTGTCTTTAAAAATAATAAAAATTCGAAATTTATCCCGGAGATACCGTGCAAGTGGACAGGAAATTTATCTAAGAGATACGGTGGTACACGATCGGGCAAGTAGTATGGCGCAACGTGCGCGGGGACCGGTAATACTATATACGCGAGAATATGTGACCGGGCTAGTGGCACGTGAACGTATGCTGTCGGGCTGGTAGCACGCGTCTGTGTACGATCGGACGAGTAGTGTTGGATCGCACATAATCAGGGGAGTAGTGTTAGATCGTGTGTAATCCGACGAGCAGTACGACGCGCCGTTGGAAGGCAAGTAGTATATGGAGGCGTGTGGCCAGACAAGGGATACGAGATCGTTTACGGTCTGGCAAGTGGTAGAAGCCAAAAACGTGCGAGAAAAGTGTCCAAAGAGTCCCGGTGGCTCATTGACCGAACCAATGTGGCAAGATTATTTACAGAGATTAGTCAGAATGTCTTTTCCACGCCTCCCACGTGTAAACCACTTATCGTAGAATAAACGTATTCCTGTGGATATTATTTGCACTCCATTTGCATTCGTTTCTACACTTTCGTTTAATCGCTAAAATAACACTACTGAGTGAAAAATTGATCGAATCTGCAAAGCAAATTTTCACTCTTTTCAAACTTTCAACTTTTACTAATTCTAGGTATAAAATATAAATGAAAGGATACAAGTTCTTATATCGTCTCTGTCGAAACACTCGTACAAATAATATCAATATATATTTGTACAAGTATATTCAATATCGATATTTAATTTTTTATTACTAATCTGAAAATTAATGTTTCGTAGATGACACTTCAGACCGTAAGAATTGTACAAATACGCGTAAATCGTTACGGTTGTCTCGTGTCGGTACCTCCTATACTCGCCACTAGAGAGAGAGACTGACCGCTGACCGTTTCTCGCAAGTGCTCGTGCAGGCTCCTATCGGTATATATACGATCTCCACCGATCTCCCAGTGTCCCGGCGTACGAGGCAGCGCTCGCCGGGATGCTTTACCGACGAGTGCATTTAGTAGTCACGGGATGAGAAACGCGCTCTCCCTTCCTTTACCTATCTTCACCCCTTCTCCATATCATCACACCCCTCCAGAAGGGGTGTTGTTACAGCAGAGATATATCTCGCTGTATACATACTCTCCTGGGTTACAACCGGAGAATTCTTCGGTGATTGTGTTTCGAAAACCCATATCGTCCACAAGAAATGTATCCATCGACGTTCGTAGACTCGGAATTTCTCTCGATCGAGAAAATTATCCCGTCCAAGGACGTCTCGAGATTGGCCATTGTTCCCCGCGCGAAAATTCCAAAGCCATTTCGCGAATTCCTCGACTGGCGCCACTGTCGCGAGCCGGCTGATCGTCGGGTAGAAGAAGGAAGAAGAAAAAAAAGGGTTTCTCCGAGCTGGTGGCGCCGCGCGCGCGAGCGAGCGAGCGTCAAGTGCCACGACCGAGCCTAAGGCGATTATGGCACCGCCTCTGGATCTCGAAAATCTCATTACTGTCTCGACGGGGCTGTGTTTCTCGAGGAGACTCGGGAGGTGCGCCGCGCACTCCGTCTCTAAGGAAGAACTCAAAGAAACGAGGCGCGCGCGGCTCGCGTCGAAAGACGCGAGAGGAAAAGATCAACGGCAGAAGGGAAACGTCGAGGGGGCAGCGGAAGAGAAGAAGAAGAGAAGGTGTTGCTAAAGAGGGACGCGGAGATTGTGGAGGGGCACTCGTGCGTCAGGGGGGAGGGATCTAAATCCCGCAAAGCGATGCAAACCCTCCAGGAGGAACCGAGTTAGCGATAGGAGTTAGTGTAATGAACAGAGAGGCGTGTTAGGTGATCGGAGGGGAACTCCTCTGTGTGCCATTGACACACTAAACTGCTGTAGGATATTCCCACGTAGAAGGGGAATGGGCAATTACATAAATAAAATTTATATCGGAGTCTCGATCGTCGTTCGTGTCGGAGATGGGAAATTTCTCTTCGCGAAAGTGGATAAAATAATATACTTCCTACACGAATTTTCTATACATTCGCGACATACGAAACGAAACTAATTAACAATGTCGCGAGATCGCAGATCCGGGTCGACGCACTTCTATATCGCCTCGAGTTAACCCACGATCCTCGAACGCTCGTTTACGCGCGGATACTTTAAACGCACGGACTCTCGTTTCTTCCACTCGAGAGTTCGAACACCATGTACTCCACGTGAATACGGTACGCGTAGAGAATAAACCGAAATCAGAAAACTTCGCCCTCCGGGCCAGAGACGACCGAGGTCTTTGAAAGAGGAAATACGCGGTTTTAGGGCCTACCAGCAAGATCGGGTAGGATAACACCGACACCGAGGACGATAATTCTTGAAGCGATAGAATGGCGCGGAGATAAGGATAAGGGTGTCGAGCGTGGCGGGAGTGTAACGGTCAAAGTAAACTCATCGAAACGGCGCGATAGAATCGTTGAAGGGGGAGCTCGGGTTCGGGGTACGAACGACGACGAAAGTAGAGACGAAGAAAGCTTTCGAGGCGAGTCAACAGCCGAAGGAAAGACGGGGGGGAAACACGAGGACGGTGGACGAACGCGAGAAAATCGAGGGAAAAAAGGGTCGACACCGGAGAAAGGAAGGCGCGGAAGAGAGCGGCAGCCAGGCGGCGGGCGGTGCAGGAATATCGTCGGAGATTCCAAAGTCGACGAGAGAGTAGGTAGTCACGTCGACGTGAAAGATCGTAATTGCGAATTCGTTGACCCGCGAGTCGAGTGAGCTTCTCCACGAAGTCGCAATAGAGGGACGACGGTTCAAGAGGAGTCGGTGGGGGACAGAGCGCATGGAGTGGGACATCGTGAAGGGTCGGGAGGGTGACTCGGGAGGGGGGGCTACGGGGACCGAGAGAGACCGAGACACCGAGTGCAAAACGGAGAGATCCGTTTGGTAGGGACGGTGGGGTGGTAAAGGGGAACGGGGACGTCGGGTGGCAGGTTACACAGAGAAAAAGCAACGGGGTAGAGATTCCGGTGGGTGTAGCGGGGACCCGGAGGGGGAGTGAAACGGCCGGGTGAGGCGCGAGCAAACAGACTTTGCAATCGTTTATTTTTCTGGCAATTATATTCTTCCGTGAAAAGAACCCCGAGCCCCTTTCACTTCGTATTTATTTCTGTCGTGAATGCGTCGTGAAACGTCCGACCTTCAGTGGTGCTCAAGACGCGGAAACCCCGTTCAGGACCACGACGACGACGACGACGATGGTGCCCCGTGAAATTCGCGAACCGGTTCATGGAAGAGATTGGATTATCGCCGAAAGTGGTAAATGGAAATACCACGTTACAGAGAACCGTTCTCGCGGCTGTGTCCGAGACCGAGGTAGAGAACAATTTATGGAACGAAACGCGTACAGGATCGGTGCTACTCGAGAGAAACGGAAACTCCGGGTCGTACCTTCCCAACGAGGATAAACCGTATACGTTGCGCGATCGACGAGGAACCGAAAGTTAATTTCCTCAAGATCGGACCAGCATGATAGACACTTTATCCATTTGTACACCGACCGAGATCTCGTTACAAGAGCGGTTTTATTGCACGGTGAAACACATTGTGAATTAAATGGAATAGGTGACTCTTCTTCGCTGGATGCTATTTACTAGGAGCTTTTATTGTACAGGTTTTAAAACGTCTCAACACGGTAGCTTAAGCTTATCGAATAAAAAACATATTTCGAATTGAACGAAATAAACTTCTGTCAAGATGTCGGACGAACAGGGAGCCCTCGTTGAAGATTTTTTGAAGTATGTTTAGATTGGTATCCATTCGATGAATTTTTTAATATTCTCTTCTCTTTTGTTTGGTTGAACATTTTCTGCAAGCGAGGAGCTGTAAGTTGTTGGACAACGTTGGAATTCTCTGGTAGAAAATTTTCCTGACCTAACCCAACATATGGTCCGACAAGTGGTATAACCCGTCTATGACCGGACAAGTAGTATAACCCGCCTATGGCCATACAAGTAGTATAACCCGTCTATGACCAGACGAGTACTATTACCCTTTTGTGATCAGACAAGTAGTATTACAGCTTACAATCAGACAAGTAGTATTACAGCTTACGGTCAGACAAGTAGTATTACCTCGCATATGGTCAGACAAGTAGCATTACCTCCTATAGTCAAACAAGTAGTATGGTCTAGCCTATGGCCAGACAAGTAGTAGGACCCCGTGTATGGTCAGACAAGTAGTAGTACCCAGGTCTATGGCCAGACAAGTAGTATTACACTTCGTCTATGACCAGACAAGTAGTATTACACTTCGTCCATGACCAGACAAGTAGTATTACACTTCGTCTATGACCAGACAAGTAGTATTGCACTTCGTCTATGACCAGACAAGTAGAAATGCGAGCGTGTAGTCAGACAATTGACCAGACAAGTAGACATGCGTGTGTATAGTCAGAAAAGTTGAAATGCGTTTGAATGGTCAGAAATTTGATCTTAAAGAAATGCTCTCTGTTGGAAATGTCTGCTTTATCCAGTCTCGTTTCTCCACCTCTCTGGGAATTACCTTTTACTTTAAGTCATGCACACTTCGAAGAGAAAGTTGCGCAACGATCAACGACCAAGAAAAAATCATTGAAAAGTTGAAACGATTGTCAGCGACTACGCAAGAAGGTAGAAACTTTCGTTCGTTACTCGCTTCGTTATACTTCGTATCGCGCGATTGTTATTTCTCGTTTAAATCATTTAACACTGTCACGTCCGTGTTTCTTTTTCTCGAAGACACAAGTTCGAACTTTTCACCTTTTCAACAACCGCTTGGCTCCTCCTTATTAAATTATTCCGACAATTGTCCAGAGATTCGTGACGCGTTCTCTCGCTCGCTCGCGTACCTCGTTTCCGAGCTACTGATTCCATTTTGTACGTTGTTCGTTTCGTCGCGTAACATCGATACGTTGCTACGATCTCGTTAACGACGAGGATCGACAACGGGAGAATCACCTGTAAAAATTCGATCGTGTCTTACCTTCGTTTGCTTTGTGTGTTTGCGAGTACCGTCTCATTTTCAAGAGTTCCGAGACGTTCGACGGCTCAAAGACGCGTTTTACATTTTTCTGCCTCGATTATTAGCTCGGTCTCTTGTGAAAATACACGACATCCGAAGACGTCCAATCAGACAACGCAACGACGATACGGTGGTAGGGGGAGGTGGTGTGGGGTGGGGTGCCTTGTTAAAATTTAGTAGACAAGTCAGCCAACCGGAACGGAAAGGACAAAAGGGCTCTGGTCCCAAGGAGCAGCGCGACGCCATCCTCGTAACTTCCGGGGTGATCGATAGGCAATAATTCTTAATTACCGTCGTGCCCCCTAATTATTGGTTTTCGAGTTCGCTTGGCTGAGTTTCGCAATTCGAGCGAGTCGATAACGAGGAACTTGGATCGATCGGTACGCAATTTCATCGCTCTCACGAACAAACGGTGTGTCCTGAGCGAGAGAAAGGCGTTTGTGCAAACTTTTAAATCGTTTCAGCTCGAATGCACAAGATTACACGGACGATGCCCGGGGAGACTCGTATTTGTTCGTGTACCCGTTAATTAACGAGTGAAATATTACGATCGTGATGCATCAACGACGGGCAAAGTGAATCGATTTTGTAAACTTTAATACGCGATCTGATCGACGTATTTATTTTCAAACGATACGTAACGATCGAAAATTAATGTTTTTCATTAAAACATTTCTTCGCTATTTTCTATTTCGATTCTTCTTTTTTTTTCTCCCGGTTGATTAGAGTAGCACGATGAAAACAAGTCGCAGTTAAACACCAGAAACAACACCATCGTGAGTTTTCATTGTCCGGTGCAATATGTGTCAATAAATTGGTATTTTTTAATTGCCCGATAACTTCACACGTTACACGCAATGACGCCGCTCTCGCGCGTTCAACCATTGCGATCGATATGACAATTGAGATTAATGAACGTCGGCTTCGCTAGTTACAGGGAGCGGTGAGTTCCTGGAATAATAAATAACGAGACCCGGAGTATTTTTATTAAAGTTGCTTAACGATATTAATACACGTTCCGTAGATTGTTCGAATTTTTTGAACAAGTGTCTTACAGCGAGAATGCTCGACATCATTGTGAACGTTTCGGAATGATCAATTGCCGACAAAAGTGTACAGAAATTGAAAATTTCGTGCTTTTTTTAAAAAACAATACTCAAAGTGCTCCACGATACTCACCGAACTGTTAAATAAACGTTTCAAAGTATTCGGTGCATATTTATTAAGGAATTCAAACTTTCGAACATGACTTGGAGAGTTCGATAGATAAAAGTGCTCGAGCTTTCTTTAAATAATAGGTTGCTCGATAAATTTTGTCGTTCGATAAGAAATAGCATTATTAGGTTCGTCGTTTTACTTTTTTTAAAGATGGTACTACTGTTTGATGAACATGTGTGAAGTTTCATGTAAATATTCAGTCAAGTTTCACGTATATTTACAGTTGTTCAAAGTTGAAGTGTCACAGTATTTTTCTACAATGGGAAAAACGACGTAACTTTTTGAACAACCTAATACTCGCTGTAATTAATCAAGGAAAGTTTGTTTAATATTGAAATTAATATTCATAGTTTCTTACACGCGTTTTTAATTACTCGGTATAATTAACCGAATGGAGTATACTTTACTAAAAATATTAGTACGATGAAAATGCTCATATTTACTGACACGTGTTTTTAAATACTCGGTGTAATTAACCGAACAAACATTCTCGAGTATATTCAAAATATTATGAGATTCAAAGACTTCGTATTTTCTTATAAGCATTTTCAAATACTTGTTACAATTAACCGAATAAAGCTTGTTCTCGAGTATATTCAACATATTAGTAGGTGCAAAGACTTAGTATTTTCTGACACGTGTTTTTAAATACTCGGTGCAATTAACCGAACAAACATTCTCAAGTATATTCAAAATACTAGAAGGTTTAAAGACCTCGTATTTTTTTATAAGTGTTTGCAAATACTTGTCACAATTAACCGAATAAAGCTTGTTCAAAATATTAGTAGGTTCAAAGACTAATTTTTTTTTAACACTTGCTTTTAAATACACGTTGTAATTAATCGAACAAACATTCTCGAGTATATTCAAAATATTAGGAGATTCAAAGACCTCGTATTTTCTTATAATAGCCGCTTCCAAATACTTGCTACAATTAACCGAATAAAGCTTGTTCTCGAGTATGTTCAAAATATTAGTAGTAGGTTCAAAGACTTAGTATTTTCTGACACGTGTTTTTAAATACTCGGTGTAATTAATCGAACAAACATTCTCAAGTATACTCAAAATACTAGGAGGTTCAAAGACATCGTATTTTTTATAAGCATTTTCAAATACTTGCTACAATTAACCGAATAAAGTTTGTTCTCAAGTATGTTCAAAATATTAGTAGTAGGTTCAAAGACTTAGTATTTTCTGACACGTGTTTTTAAATACTCAGTGTAATTAATCGAACAAACATTCTCAAGTATATTCAAAATATTAGGAGGTTCAAAAACCTCGTATTTTCTTATAAGCATTTTCAAATACTTGTTACAATTAACCGAATAAAGCTTGTTCTCGAGTATGTTCAAAATATTAGTAGGTTCAAAGATTTCGTATTTTCTGACATGTGCTTTTAAATACTCGGTGCAATTAATCGAACAAACATTTTCAAGTATACTCAAAATATTAGGAGGTTCAAAGACCTCGTATTTTCTTATAAGCATTTTCAAATACTTGTTACAATTAACCGAATGAAGTTTGTTCTCGAGGATATTCAAAATATTAGGAGGTTCAAAAACCTCGTATTTTCTTATAAGCATTTTCAAATACTTGCTACAATTAACCGAACAAAGCTTGTCCTCAAGTATGTTCAAAATATTAGCAGGTTCAAAGACCTCCTATTTTCTTACAAACTCGTATTTTCAAATACTCGCAATTAACCGAATGAAGTTTGCTCCCGAGTTTATTAGAAATATTACGAGGGTCTAAATGGCCTCACATTTTCAGGGGCAACGTCTTAAAGAAAATTGATTTCACCGCGAAACGAGGTAGGTAGCGACGAAACAAAGAGGGACGCGAAAGTGTGCTCAATTTACGCGACGCGGCTTCCGGGGTCTCACAAACAAAACACTTTTCAGAAGTCAGGCAGACTGAAGTGTGCCCCGGGGTTATTCGGAGTCCCCCCACCCCGAAAAGGGTCGAGCACTTAATTAATCGAAACGAGAGGGGAGATTCAAACAATATTCAGGGAGACGCGCGCCACACGCGGTCTCTAACTTGCGCTCGCGGGCTCGGTGTGTTTTTTCTTTTTTCCTTTCTTCTCTTTCTTTCTTTTTTTCTCCCCCTTCTTTTCTTCCATTCCCCCGCCTCGTGAAATATTCGAGATTATATTGGATTATAATGACCACGCTGAATATGCATAGCCTGTCCGCGATTCGTTCGAGGTAGAATATATTTTCGTTTCCGGAAAATCCTAGATGCATTTCCCCGTGCACGCTCGCATATTTATGGGGCTAATTATTTATTAACGTCGCGTGGTTTCCCGGACGACCGTTTCCCCCGATTTTACTCCCCTGATTCGTAATTGTTCACGAACTTTTAATTTTCAACGATTCGTCGATTCGGATTGCCTCGAACGATGAATTGCAATACCACGAATCGATCAATTTTTAAAAAATGTTAAAAACAAAATTAAAAAAATTTATTCGTGGAATAAATTATTTCAGGCTTCGACGATTTTTTAAATTCGAAACACTTTGGAATTTCATTCTTCGATTTCGTTGTATTCGAAACACTTTGCCTTTGATTTCGTCGAAGTAACAAACAAGTTTCGGTTGATTTTGGAAAATTGATGCAACGAAAGTTGGCACGACGCGTCGCGTGTTGCGGTTTTAAATTTGTTGGGAAATTCTTCGATGAATCGACGACTCGCGGTTTTATAAATAAAACACGGTGGATCGACAATGGAGAACACGCGATATTAATGCCATTTCTCTAACGATACGGACGATCGTATCGACAGATACGCGTACCCCATAAAATAACCACGCTGAGAGCTAATGGCGCGTTAATTAGTTGCACGTGCTGATCGTTATAATCACCGATAACGGCAACATTTTAATCGGACCCGTTTAAATAGCGGCGGTGAAATTTGTGGCGGTTGTTTACGATCGCGTATGGGGGTTTTTCGTATTAATTTCTCGTTCCCGCGAAAATTGCTTCGATAAATTCAGCATCGTTGTTGGCCCCGCCCGATACGATTCGCACCGTGACCTCAATAATTTACCAAATTAATATCGCGGCCATAAGTCTGTGTGTGATTTTCTCTACGTGACTTTCTATTTGCTCGATCGACGTACAAACGGGGCTCGTTTCTGCGAACGTATCCGGGACACGAATATTAAAATTATATCGATACGTTCGTTCGCGCAACGTAGCCCTAAAAATCGTAGAACGTCTCGTTTGTTGAATAAAAACAAAGAATTTTTGGAAAAAATACAAGGGGATGGTTTTCGATTTTTCTGGTCAATATTTTCGCAAAATGGTACAAGATTAAATGTGAAATTCCTCCGTTCGAGAAATCGACCTTTTTCTCGAGGAAGAATTTCTCGGGGACTTAGGCCCCTTTTTTGTTGGAAGTATCGTATCTGCTGGAATTTTTTTCAAATTTGATTTCTCCACTCAATATCCATTTCGATATCGTTTGTAAAATCTTCTACATTCTTGAAGAAAGTAAAAAATTTACAAAAAATTAAATTGTCAAGAAATTGACAATTTGGGTCAGTGACCCAAAATCGAAGATGGTGTATTTCCTTACGAGACTTTCGTCATACCTCTTTGTCCAAACACAGTCACTTCGATATCATTTATAAAATTTTCCACACTCTTGAAGAAAGTAAAATTGTCAAGAAATTGGGTCAGTCTGACCCAAATTCAAGATCGTGTATTTCCTTACGAGTTTTCATCGTACCTCTTTGTCCAGATACAGTCACTTCGATATCATTTATAAAATCTTTCACACTCTTGAAGAAAGTAAAAAATTGTCAAAAAATTAACAATTTGGGTCAGCCCGTCCCAAAATCGAAGATCATACATTTCCTTACGAGTCTTTCGTCATACCTCTTTGTCCAGACATAGCCACTTTGACATAATTTATAAAACCTTCCACACTCTTGAAGAAAGTAAAAAATTGTAAAAAAATTGACAATTTGGGTCAGTCCGTCTCAAAATCGAAGATCATACATTTCCTTACGAGTCTTTCGTCGTACCTCTTTGTCCAGACACAGCCACTTCGACATAATTTATAAAATCTTCCACCCTCTTGAAGAAAGTAAAATTTTATCAAAAAATTGACAATTTGGGTCAGTCGGACCCAAAATCAAAAATCGTCTATTTCCTTACGAGTCTTCCGTCGTGCCTCTTTGTCCGCACGTTTGCGAAAAACAGTCTGCTCTCCCCGAATCCCCCCATTTTGAACCACCCTGTGTCTCCCCTCCCTCCCCGAATAAATGCAAAAAGAAGGAGGGTTTCTCGTTAAGAAAAACGCTACTTTCGGTAACGCGTTACAACGTAACGAGACAAAAATACAAATCACGTCGTTGGCCCCGTACCAAAATGCCTGGAACCACAATAGGCATCCTTGCCACCAGACAGCCAGATAATTTCCACCCCTCACCCGGTTCCCCCATACCCCCGGTGGCTCGTGGCTGCCGTTGCTGCGCGCGTGTACACACACGTGCGCGTCTCAGTTACGCGATGCATAGGAAGGATGGTCGTCCAGTGGAGAGACATCGATGACACTATACATATTGACAAGACACTCGAGACCGCCTGCCTGGGTCCTCGCCCTCTGGGTCCTCATCGCCCTCCGGTGAACCCTTTCCCCTAGCCACGACCTCCCTTCCACCCATCGGGAACGTTTCCTAGCACAACCAGTCGCGTAACGGAGGAACCGTGTGCCCTGAACAGATCGTTACTTTTTCGATTGGACGCGAGTCCTGCTAGTGGAGGCTGCGTCGATCTTCGAACGCATTAAACTCCAGCTTAAACCGTCACCGGCTGTCGATACCGTATTGGCGATTCTCTTTTTGCGATGTCTGTGAATGTTTGGACACTGCGTTCGACATCGAGGGATTTTCCTTTTTGTTTCTTTTTTTTTTTTTTTTTCGTTTTACTTTTGTTCGTTTTTTTTTTTCGTTTCGTTTCGTTTCGATACCACCGAGACCTCGAAACACGTTGCAATTTTTTTTGTTTTAAACCGAGAGCGGTGTCTTTTCTTTTTTCACGGTTTCACGTGTCGTTTCGATCGATGGTGTTCCTCGAATTTCGACGAGGGTAGCTACGTGTGCCCATGATAGTTCGAACAGGTAGGGTTTCGTAAGTTTTTACTGTCGTGGTAGCGATCGAGTTTACAATTGTTCGGAGTTCATTTCGTGGGTCGGTTTCGATCGAACGAACCTAACGGGGAAAAGGTATCAAGGTTCGTGGGTAAAGGGCAACCTGGAGATTCGCGAACACTGCGAGAAATTCGAAAGTGTTCGATCAGAGGGGTTTGTCAGATTATAATTGGTACAGACAGATGTCGTTACTGGGAATACTTATCTCTTTGTTCGTTTTCTTCGAATTTGACAACGCTTCGTTTATATCCTGTATTAAAAGGGAAATATTCAACGAAGATACACGAACGAAAAGTCATAGTAAATGGTATTCGAACAAGTCGACCTTGAAAAAGCTAGCGAGAAACGGAAATAAAAATACCACTTTCATTTCCTCGTACCTTTACCCGATTAAATTCACTTCAGACACCGTGTACACTCGCACGATCAAAAGTAATGTATTCGTACGATTCGTAAAAGCGGGTATTTTATTTAATTTTCACACGTGTTCGTGCATACGGTATACACAAGTTCGATACGTTGTATAATTTGTCGTATAATATTATAATAGGTCGTTCGATAAGTTTAGTCGTTCGTTAAAACTTACTGAGCAATTTAGTACTATACTTATTGATAAATTTTATCGAAACTTATCGAACAACCTAGTAATACGTTGCACAATAATGTACAAGTATACCTGGTAGATTAACAAGAATTGAAAGCGGGTATTATATTAAAATAAAATTATATTTAATTTTCACACGTGTTTGTGCATACGGTATCCATAAGTTCGATATGTTGTATAATTTGTTGCATGATATTATAATAGATCTGTTCGAAGTTTCGAGCAACTTAGTACTATACTTATCGATAAATTTTATCGAAACTTATCGCATAATCTAGTAATACGTTGTACAATATCGTACAAAGTATACGTGATACATTAACAAGAATGAAAGCGGGTATTATATTTAATTTTCACACGTGTTCGTGCATATGGTATGCACAAGTTCGATACGTTGTATATTTTGTTGCATGATATTATAATAAATCGTTCGATAAGTTTTGTCGTTCGTTAAAACTTATCGAGCAATTTAGTAATATATTGTACAATATCGTACAAAGTATACCTTGTACATTAACAAGAATTGAAAGTGGGTATTATATTAAAATAAAATTATATTTAATTTTTACACGTGTTCGTGCATACGATATGCACAAGTTCGATACGTTGTATAATTTGTCGTATAATATTGTAATAGGTCGTTCAATAATTTTTGTCGTTCGTTAAAACTCATTGAGCAATTTAGTACTATACTTTTACCTAGTAATACGTTGTACAATATCGTACAAAGTATACCTGGTACATTAACAAGAACGAAAGCGTGTATTATATTTAATTCGATAGTAATAACAACGAGCGTAAAATTACCCACAGTAGAGAATCAAGCCGGATGTGTAGAGCGTGGCCGACTTTCGTTGGGAGGATTCCGATTCCCAGAATCCATCGGTGTTGAACGAGTCCCAGATAACAATACTGGAACACATGGTGCACCATGCACGACACGTTTGAATGCAACGCGTTCTCTGGAACGTGGCGTGGCACCGCGACATTTGCCAACGATCCAGGACGCGTAAGTACGAATCGAGCGAACTAACGAGCCTCAATCTCAGCGCGCGGCTGCCGATAAACTGTGGAACAATGGCACGCGTTTATTCCACAATGCCACTCGAAACTGCGAGTGCGACGATAGGGAGGCCCCGTCGAAACAATACGACTCTAAACAATAGCCGATATCTTTCTACCGATTCAGATTTGAAACCAATGATGGAATAGCGATTGTTTGGACGCTCGAAGGGGTCCGGAGGGTGGTCTTGGCACCGAGTCGACGTTTCAACGATGCGGTGGAGAACGAAGATCGGTTAACGATCGAATCAGAGAATCGAGAGTGGTCCCGTGTACTCGAGCCGCGTCAGCCACGGAAACGTTTCTGCGAATTTCGGACCGTAACCGTGTGTATCTTTCGCAAGGTGTTTCGTGGAAGTTTCAATTTTTCACGGTCGTTCGAACAAACGACGAGGTTTCGACGAACGCACGCACGCACGCACGCATCGAAGCTGATACTCGTTACAGCGTGTACCCCGTTTTCTAGTTCGAAAATTGTTCGCGGCGATTCGACGCGAGATGGCTCTGCGCGCGAGACGACTCGGTCTCGTGTTACACGGTCACGATCGGATTGCACTCTATTGTTAGTTCTGTACGGACGTTGCTTGTGCGCGTTAATTGTTCACAATTGAGAAATTAACAAACGTGTAATCTCGAGAGAATTGACGTATACCGTGAGAAACTTCTTTCTTTTCAAACCGAAGGTTATTTTTTGCTTCTAACGAAATTAATTTATCTCGTTTCGCATCGACTTATCTGTACTACTTAATTATTTTAATTTCACACGCATTTATCTCTAGATATATACACTTTCAATTTCGAACAAAAGAATTCCACCTCACCGGAAATTACCTGCCTCAAAAGATTAATTCGTCCCAACACATCTCGTTTTGCATCGACTTATCCACAATCCGTAATTATTCCAATTTCACATGTATTTACTCCTACAAATACATATTTCGAACCTCGAACAAAAGAATTCCACCTCACCGGAAATTACCTCCCGAAAAGATTAATTCGTCCCAACACATCTCGTTTTGCATCGACTTACCCACAATCCGTAATTATTCCAATTTCACACGTATTTACCCCTACAAATACATATTTTAAACTTCGAACAAAAGAATTCCACCTCACCGGAAATAACCCCCCAAAAAGATTAACTCATCCAAAAACGTTTCATCTTACGTCTCATCTTACGTCGACATACCTGCAATCACCGATCGTCTTAATTTCACGGGTATTAACCCCCCTCCCCATTTCCACAAGTACATTTTTGCACTTGGAACGAAAGAAAACCGGAAATTGCCCCACAGGAAGGTTAATTCCGTCGAAGATATCCCCTCTAGCGTCTTACCCTCGCAATCTCGTTTCCAGAGTTTGGAAAATTCTTGGCGGCGCGGCTCGCAGCAACCGGAAGTGGATTGAACGAGGCGAGAAGACTTCTCTCGCGGATGGAGTTACGCGCGCGGCGAGAAGAGGGGTGGAAGTTCGTGACGAGTTAGTTTCCTCATAACGCAGAGCCGGGTCTAAAGACGGGTCAAATATTTACTGGGACTCGGCCCCGGCCCCTTTAATAAGTTTTTCATTGCAGTTTCCCTTCTTTGTTTCCGCGTATTTGCGCGTGCCCGATCGCGTTCGTTGGTCGGGGAACCCCGTACCCCCGCACCCCGTTACCACCAACCGCGGCCAACCCCTTCTCCGGTTGAAGAAGCTGACAATGAACTTGCCGTGGTGTTCCTGAAACGTTCTCGAGACGGCTGCCGTAAGGAGAGCCCGGTACTCCACGATCGGGGAATGCGAATTGACGTTGATTGCTCGTAGAAGCATCTCCAGGATCCCGCGTTTACCCGACGATAAAGTAAACACCGCGAGAGCATCGATCGTTTCCGCCGCGCGGGATCCTCGACTAGATTCCGATGGAATATTCGTCGACTTGGGCTCTACGGGCACCGCGAATCGACCGCGTGATTTACTTTCCTTGCGCTTTGTACCCCGGTGAGGGGATACCCGGGCGTGTAAATCTGTTTGTGTACACCTTTGGTGCGCGATGATTGAGAGGAATGTTAATGTTGCACGGTAGACGATGAGAATGGGTAATCTTGTGCCATTGTCTGTGAGAAGAGTTAATCTTGCGCGGTAGTCGGCGAGAAGTGGTAATGTTGCGTGGTGGATGGTGAGAAATGTTAATAGTGCGTGATAGTAGGCGAGAATAGTTAATGTTGCGTGGTAGACGGTGAGAAATGTTAATAGTGCGCGATAGTCGGTGAGAACAGTTAATCTTGTGCAATAGTCAGCGAGAAATGTTCATATTGTGCAATAATCGGCGAGAAATGTTAATGTTACGTGATAGTCGGTGAGAAATGTTAATAGTGCGTGATAGTCGGCGAGAATGGTTAATCTTGCGCGATAGTCGACGAGAAATGTTAATGTTGTGTGGTAGACGGTGAGAAATGTTAATAGTGCATGATAGTCTGTGAGAATAATTAATCTTGCGCGATAGTCGGTGAGAAATGTTAATGTTGCGCAGTAAACGGTGAAAAATATTAATCTTGCGCGATAGTCGACGAAAAATATTAATGTTACGTGATAGTCGGTGAGAAATGTTAATAGTGCGCGATAGTCGGCGAGAATGGTTAATTTTGTGCCATTTTCGGTGAGAACGGTTAATCTTGCGCGATAGTCGACGAGAAATGTTAATAGTGCGCGATAGTCGGCGAGAATGGTTAATCTTGTGCCATTGTCGGTGAGAACGGTTAATCTTGCTCAGTAGTCGGCGAGAAATTGTAATGTTGCGTGGTGAACGGTGAGGAATATTAATCTTGCGTGATAGTCGACGAGAAATATTAATGTTACGTGATAGTCGGTGAGAAATGTTAATACTGCGTGATAGTAGGCGAGAATAGTTAATATTGCGCGACAGTCGGTGAGAACAGTTAATCTTGTGCAATAGTCAGCGAGAAATGTTGATATTGTGCAATAATCGGCGAGAAATGTTAATGTTACGTGATAGTCGGTGAGAAATGTTAATAGTGCGTGATAGTAGGCGAGAATAATTAATCTTGCGCGATAGTCGACGAGAAATATTAATTTTGCATGGTAGACGGTGAGAAATATTAATCCTGCGTGATAGTCGGCGAGAAATATTAATGTTACGTGATAGTCGGTGAGAAATGTTAACAGCGCGCGATAGTAGGCGAGAATAGTTAATATTACGTGATAGTCGGTGAGAAATGTTAGTGTTGCACGATAGTTGGCGGCAAATGTCAATGTTCCGCGTCAGTCGGCAAGAAATGTTAATATTGCGTGGTAGTCGGTGAGAAATGTTAATATTGCGCGATAGTCGGTGAGAAAACGTTGATGTTGGACCGCGATATTTCGTCGACCACGCTTCCCGTATAATAAATGAATATTACCAGGATCGTTGGAAATATAAATGACGAAATTGCATCGATCGTAGATGTGCATTTGGTTACACTTAATTATCGAAGCCCTCCTTGGTTGTATGCAGAATGATTGTTGACCGATTGTTCGATACAGAATGAAGAACAATCACGGAACGAATGTTCCTCGTGTATACCCACTATCTACACGAATTTGGTGCGTGTTCCCATCGAACCATCAGTTCGTCGTAGAAATGGACACGGTTGTGCGCCATTTGGTTGAATTTTGCGTAGTAGTGAAAACACGGAATAAAAAATTCTCCTTCACGATGTTGACCCGGAGTTCCGAACTGACAAGTCGAACGAACAATAAAAGTGTAAAGTTTGGAAGGAGGTTCTCGACCGCGGACGTTTCGCAGCCGTCCGGAAACCACGGGTTACGGTCAACGTCGACCGTAACGATTAATTTGGCTAATTGAAGACCGTGGATCGATCGGAGGACACGCGAGCTAATCCTGTCGCAGAGTGACAGGTTTGAAGAACTCGCGCAGACCGTATGCAAGCTTCGACGACCTTCGTCAGGCGAGATTGCCGCTGTTGTCACAGTTATTGGGGAGATTCGCGGGGTTTATTTATCGAGAACCGATAAATAAGCGGAGAGGGGAACTATCACGGTCGGAGATATAAAGAAGCGGAGATTTACGGTGCGAGGGAAATCTACCAACCGAAGAAGAGCGAGGGACAGGTGGATGAAAAAAAAGAAACCGGAGTAGGGGATCCGGGCGAAGATTCAGAGGTAAAAGTAAACTTCCAAGGAGGAAGACCATGGAAATTGGGGGATCGGGTTCAAGGGTCGGAGTTTCGGGGGTTGGAGGATCTGTAGCTTTGGTCGGAGAGTCGAAGAATAATTGCGGATATGAAACGTTTCGAGTTTGGACGAGTGGGAGAAATTTTGAGTGGTTTGGAAACAGTTATATTTAGGGGTATGAAACAGTCGGGAGAACCGAAAGATTGTCACGATCGTTGCTGGATACATCGGTTCTGGTTCACTTTGATTTCCAGTTACGGTTTATCGACAGTGTTGGGGTTTCGTTTGCTCGTTTGGTTATTCAATTCTTGATGTATCGTTGATAAGAATGTATCTACCGAGATGAAAAATAATAGTTACAAAAAAAGATATAATATCGATCCCGAAGAACAGATTTATTCTAGAACACTTTTCCTCTTCTCGTAACTGTTTCGATGAAAATCGATGTACAATGTTTCCAAACGGTTGTATTCGGAGTGGTTACGACCCCTGTGGATAAGTTTAAGAAGAAAACTATTCATAAAGGAAATCTTCATGCGAATGAATCGCGAGAATCTGATCCAGTAGAGACAGAAGAACACAGCTTCGAAAAGCTGTACACCCGACGAGGAAGATCTAGAAGAAGCCAAAGGAGGATCAGAGACGAGACAGACTCGGCAAAAAATGTAAACTCGGGTAGGAAAACAAGGAAATAGGGTAACCTGGAACAGCATTTCGGCGAATCTCGTTGAGAACGGGCCCTAAACAGGGAAAGCTACGACCGAGGCGTGTGACTTTGCGCTCCGTGACTCCCAATGGTGAACACCGGGCCGAATGGAAGATCGATTACAGTATCGGTTGTCATTATCGTTACTTACCACCGTCTACTTACTATCGTCCGATCGACGTAACGAAAACGACAACGTGGTCCCGGGATGCGAGATCAAAGCCGAGTTCGACGGCAAACGCATTAACCGCGCTCCCGGCGTTGAGGGAAAAAGAAAAAAATAAAAGAAGAAGAGAGAAAAAAAATCGGCGTCGGAGGATCGACAATGCGCTCACGCGGGCAAGAACGATCCGCGTGACGGAGCCTGAAGTGATATTAATCCCGAGCTGAAAGACAGCGGGGTTCCAGCGAGAGAGACGGACAAAGAGAGAAAGAGAGTGAGAGAGAGAAAAGAGGGGTTCTGGCGGGAAAGGGGTAAGAGTAGAACGCGGGAGCGGCTGGTGTCTTTGAACGAAGACTCTTGGCGGACGCAGATGGCCCGGAGAGGGGGGTCTTTGTAGCTCGTACATCTCGCTAATTAAATAAAAAAAAGTCCCCCTTTTCTCCGTTTCCTCTACTCTTGCTGTC
The DNA here is from genome assembly GCF_051014685.1 of Ptiloglossa arizonensis. Classification (NCBI taxonomy): domain Eukaryota; kingdom Metazoa; phylum Arthropoda; class Insecta; order Hymenoptera; family Colletidae; genus Ptiloglossa; species Ptiloglossa arizonensis. The sequence continues at coordinate 23,678,478 of NC_135049.1, forward strand.
GCTCTCGCCGGTCGGGCTGCTATTCTTCTGGGTGTCGGCCCGCAGGCACCCGTCACCCGGTGTCTCTGACTTCGCGTGGCGCGCGGGCCAGGGGGGGTGAGGCGCGGCGGGGCGTGGAGCGGGGACGAGGGACACAGAGTGGACGGAATCGGGCAGGGTAGAGGGCGCGCCGGAAAAGGGATAAAGCGAGCCGTGGGCTCCCCGCAAGTATTGTCTCCGCCATTGTTCCCGCGTGTTTGCATTGTTCGTCGGCGATACGTCGCGTTGAAGTGTCGTTACGCGCTTAATGTTATTAATATCGAAGTCTCCCCCCTTCTCGAGCGATTTCAAGCCTATCCGAGACGGGAGTTAGGATACGAGGGGAGAGTGCTTCGCGCTCGTGCACGCGCGTGTATCTTGACTTCCATCCGGTGACTAGGAGCGGGTAGACAACCGGTGACCTTGAACGGCCAACATATCTCGCCGCGACCGTAGCGAGATTTCCTCGGTGAGTGGAAACCATTCACCACTCACTGGTGGTTCCAGAAATTGATCCAAAGGTCGATCCAATGGAGCTTGGAAACTGGATTAAATTCCAAATGTTAATTTCACCGAATCTCCTCGTCCCTGAATTCCATGGACAGTGAATTTGGAGATCTTAATTTTATTAGAAATCGATAGCAAACTTTGGCCCGTTTGTTTACTTTGTCTTACGACGATCTTTTCAACGTTGCAACTGTTCACTCTTGTAAGTTGTTTCGCCTTCTCTGCTTATCGGGAGTCTGTGGTTGAGAGAGAAAGAGAGAGAGACAGAAAGAGAGGGCTAGGGGTGTCAGCCTGTGAAAGTGGAGGGGAGACGAGGATGTACGCAATTTTTCAAGCGAGCAGACACTCGCGACGAGCGACGATAGCGGTGAAATCAAGAGCAGGAATCACAGCGGTGAACAAAAGGAGAACGGAGCGGACAGGCGGAGATAAGAGGTGTGCGAAACTCGAAAGAAGGAGGCCATCCAGCTTTTTGCGGCTGGTGTGTCCTCCGGGACGCGCCGTGCCGCGAAACAGAAGACACTTTCGCTTTGATCGGCGACGATAGGGCGTCGAGGAGGTCGGGACGTATTGGAATCGTTCGACGTGTGTGCTTTCGCGTCGCCACTGGCGACACATCGAAACGAAACGCTAGATTGGCCGTGGATTACAGTCGCCCCGGCGGCCGCCATTGTTTCACCGGTGTAAAAGCACGCGGCGAACGACACCCCGTATTATTTGTACGCGTTCAGACCGTATGAATATCCGGTCTTTCTTTCGTTGTGCACCGTTCTTTTTTTTTCTTTTTTTTTTACGACGATCGATCAAATCGACCTCACCGATGTTTAATTAGATCCGTCGGGGACCTTCGCGCCGCGTTCCAGGAACCGTTGATTTTTCACGAGGGGAAACACGGGTTCTCGAACGGGGCCTTTCATCGGGGACTACTTAACTTTTCCACGTGTCGAATCTTTCTGTTGGAATTTTTTCGCGATTCAATGGAATTAACGATAGATCACTGCTATTGAGGTATCGTTGATGGTTTCTGACGGAGAAGAGGTTCTCAAACGGGGACTTACGGGGACTTGGATTGGGTCTTTTTATCATAGTGTGTCTCGCTGATGAAAGTTTTTGTAAATTAAATTTGGATTGATGATAGATTTCTGTATTCTAAGAACCGTTGACCTTTCTCTCGGGGGAAGAGATTCTCAAACAGGGACTTAGAGGGACTTATGGGGACTTACGGGGACTTGGGTTGATTTTTTTATTATACTGTGTCTCGCTGATGAAAGTTTTTGAAAATTAAATTTGGGATTAATGATAGATTTCTGTATTCTAAGAACCGTTGACCTTTCTCTCGGGGGAAGAGATTCTCAAACAGGAACTTAGAGGGACTTATGGGGATTTACGGGGACTTGGGTTGATTTTTTTATCATACTATGTCTCGCTGATGACAATTTTTGAAAATTCAATTTGGGATTAATGATAGATTTCTGTATTCGAAGAACCGTTGACCTTTCTTTCGGGGAAGAGATTCTCAAACAGGAACTTAGAGGGACTTATGGGGACTTACGGGGACTTGGGTTGATTTTTTTATCATACTATGTCTCGCTGATGACAATTTTTGAAAATTCAATTTGGGATTAATGATAGATTTCTGTATTCGAAGAACCGTTGACCTTTCTTTCGGGGAAGAGATTCTCAAATGGGGACTTATGGGGACTTACGGGGACTTGGGTTGATTTTCTTTATCGTAGTGTGTCTTTCTGTTGAAATTTTGTAACAGTTAAATTGTGATTAACGTTGGATTCTTTCGACCGTGGGAGCAATACTAAGTAAGGCCCCAAGAGGGATAACTTTGTGTAATTTTCTAAAGTTTAAAAAAAATACGTCAAAAATTTTCCTTTTGTAATATATAGACTGTCTTACACGAAGCGGTAAGACTTTTCGATGGAAAGAAAAGCGAACACGCGGGTAAATAAATAGAAAAACGCAGAATTTTCGTGCAAACTTCCTCGTTTCGAAGCGACAAAATTTACCCCGCTTTCAAGAAAATTACCCTAATTATTTTCTTCCGTTCATCGCGCGAGTACTTAAACCGATCGAAATGGAGTAACCGGGAAAAAGTAGAGAAAGTTTCGTCTAACCCAACAGTGAAACGCAAAATAAAATTTCTTTTACGAAAAACTATTCGAAATGAGATTATTCGATAAAATTCTACCGAGCTTGAATTCTCGATTACTCGTCGTTTCAAATTTTGTACACTTTGCGTTCACTTTCGTATTTGCTATTTGTTTCTTTTTCACAGCGTACCATTAACGTTTGACGATATTTTGGCAGCGCTTTAGGTCCGTCTGTCCAATTTTTCATTACGACAGGAAATTTCACGGCGTCGTGCACTCGAGCAACCCGGTTGCCAGATTATCGTACCGGAAGCGGAGTATTACCACAGATTTCCCCGGCGCGAGGCTTCGTGTCCCGTTTCACTGTATTAATAATAATCTCGCGCCCTTCGTAATTTACAATCCGGAGTTGTGTAACGCGCACTTAGCTTATTGTTGCTGGTCGTTGACGAGGCCAACTGCTGTGCTTGAACGAGGCCAGCGTATCGAGCCGTGTGCAATAAACATTGAGATATTACCTCCTCAATGGGAACGATTAGCAAATTATGACTCGAGAGTTGGTTTATTAACTCAATAACCCCCATACTATTTACGACGACTGGGCTATGAATTAAACCAAAATTGTCCAAGTGTTTAACGCAACGTTCGAATATTACGATAAATTAATCGTAAACGAATAGAATTCTAGATACGAGAACCGAACTTAATTTTTATCAAGTATTTAGAATGTACGTTTCGTAAATATCTTTTTTTTTTTCTCTCTCTTTCGAGTGGTAAATTTTTGTCACTTCCACGATCGGTAGAAAAATTGTCCAAGTGTTTAACACAACGTTCGAATATTACGATAGATTAATCGTAAACGAATAGAATTATAAATTCGAGAACCGAACTTAATTTTTATCAAGTATTTTGAATGTAAGTTTCGTAAATATCTTTCTTTTTTTTTCTCTTTCGAGTAGTTAATTTTTATTACAGAAACACTCCGCGTGTTATTTGCAGGGTACATTTTTGTCATTTCTACGATCGGTAGAAAAATTGTCCAAGTGTTTAACGCAATATTTGAATATTACGATAGATTAATCGTAAACGAATAGAATTATAAATTCGAGAACCGAACTTAATTTTTATCAAGTATATTGAATGTAAGTTTCGTAAATATCTTTTTTTCTTTTCTCTTTCGACTGGTTAATTTTTATTACAGGAACACTCCGCGCGTCGTTTACTGGGTAAAGTTTTGTCACTTCTACGTTCGGTAGCAAGGATCGATTCTTCACGGGTAAGCGCGTTGAACGAGACTCGCGAGAACCGTCCTCGGTATAATGCGCGATAATGCTCGGAATTTTTAACGATTTTCGCAGCGGGTGCATTTTCCCGGTGGTTTCATTTATACGTACGTATATAGTCACCGGAAAGCTGGGAGACGGTGGCAACAGCGGCGCCGGAGATTAGTCGAGATTGTGGTTCGCCAGCGGCACTTTCTCACGTTACTGGCGTTTATTACGGGGCCGTACGGTAAATAGTTAATTTATTAATGTAAATAACGTATCGCGCACCGCGGTGAACCTAACCGTAATTGTATAATAAATCCCTACGACCTTCTGTCTTTATTCGCTCGTGGCTTTCACTTTCCAGCCGCTCGGTTCGCTCGATATGATTCTCGAACGGTAAGGTCGAAACACGGGGTTAATTACCACGTAGGATAAATATTTTATCCACTCGTCGACGTCCACGAGTGTACCCTTTTGTGTGCTTGCGTACAACATTCGTGCAGACTAACAATCCTTTCAACTCGATACCCACCGTAGTTTTCCGATAAGATGTTTCATCGTAAGACTCGAGGGACGTTTGGACATCTTTAGAAACATCCTTTGTCGATATTTCAAGCTTCGAAAAATCGTCGTGAATTTTTTACTCACCCATTTACATCGATCTCGATTTCGAAGTACCTTCGGATCCCAATTAAGGAGGAAGTTTTCGATAACCTTGGGATTAAAAATTCTATCAAAGAGCCACGTTTACCTAACCCAAACCTAACTCAAACCTAGTCCAAATATCCTCGATTCTCCAAATGCTCACAAGTGTCGCGTGTTTGGTCGAGAACTTCTGAAAGTCGAGACATCTTTAAAAGCATCCCTTGTCGATACTTCAACTTCCCAAAAATCGTCGTGAATTTTTCACCCATTCATTTAGGCCAAAATATAATACCATCCCAATTAAGAAGGAAGTTTTCGATAACCTTGGGTTTGAAAATTCCAATCAAAGAGCCACGTTGACCTAACCCAAACCTAACCCAGGCATCTTCGACTCTCCAAATGCTCACAAGTGTCGCGTGTTCGGTCGAGAACTCCCGAAAGCCGAGACATCTTTAAAAGCATCCCTTGATGATACTTCAACTTCCGAAAAATCGTCGCAAATTTTTCACTCATTCATCTAGATTCATCGACCTCAAAATACCATCCCAATTAAGAAGGAAGTTTTCGATAACCTCGGGATTAAAAATTCCAATCAAAGAGCCAGGTAGATTTAATGCAGACCTAATCCAAGCATCCACGATTCTCGGAATGATCACAGGTCTCGCATGTTCGGCCGAAAACTTCCGAAAGCCGAGAGCGCCTATCGTCAAACACGCCACGCTCTTGGCGGTGGAGGGGGGATGCAGTGTAGGGGCTGTGCGGGGATGTTGGATGAACAAGGACGCCGAGGCTACACACCGGTATAATCGGCTTACACCAACGCAGCCTGACGAGCCCGTGAACGGACGGGCAGACTTGATCCCAAAAGCCTCGATACCTCCAAAGCCCCGATATAACTCCCCTCTCCCTCCACTCCTCAGCCCCGCTCACCTTCGTTCGCTCCCCCCTGCCGCGTAAAGCCGCCCCGCGCGAGTCTACGGCGAACAGAATGGAATACGGAGAGCCGGGTGATCCGTTCGTATTTCCCGCGAAATGCGGTCCGGAGTTCGATGCATCCTTGTCTGTTGACGCGGCCCGAGGAAATTAATGATGATTCGATGGGTATCGAGCACGATCCGTGAAATTTGTTTCGCGTCGACGACGATGCGTCGTCTCGGAATTTTGCTAGCGTTGGACATCGATTTTCTTACCGGTTTAAAAGGTTTCCCTGGTTTCGAGCTACGAAAGTTTGACGATGTTTGAGAATTTTTTGGGGGGAAATTAGTAGACGTACGAGTTTGAAATTAGGTAAGTATATTTGTTTATGCTTTGTTAAGGTGTAGGAATTTTTTTAGTAGTGTAATCGAGTACATTGAAGTTTGTCGAAGGGTATCGATTCGTTACTATTTTGAAAGATTTGCCTGGTTTTGAGCTCCGAAAGGGTGATGATGTTTGAGAATTTTTTGGGGGGAAATCAGTAGATGTACGAGTTTGAAATTCGGTAGGTATATTTGTGTATACTTTGTTAACGTCTGGGAATTTTTTCAATAGTGTAATCGGGTACATTGAAGTTTGTCGAAGGGTATCGATTCGTTACTATTGCGGAAGATTTGCCTGGTTTCGAGCCACGAAAGTGTGACGATGTTTGAGAATTTTTTGGGGGGAAATCAGTAAACGTGCGAGTTTGAAATTCGGTAGGTATATTTGTTTATGCTTTGTTAACGTCTGGGAATTTTTTCAATAGTGTAATCGGGTACATTGAAGTTTGTCGAAGGGTATCGATTCGTTACTATTGCGGAAGATTTGCCTGGTTTCGAGCCACGAAAGTGTGACGATGTTTGAGAATTTTTTGGGGGGAAATCAGTAGACATCCGAGTTTGAAATTCGGTAGGTATATTTGTTTATGCTTTGTTAACGTGTGGGAATTTTTTCAGTAGTGTAATCGAGTACATTGAAGTTTGTCGAAGGGTATCTATTCTTTACTATTGCGGAAGATTTGCCTGGTTTCGAGCCCCGAATGTGTGACGATGTTTGAGAATTTTTTTGGGGGAAATCAGTAGACATCCGAGTTTGAAATTCGGTAGGTATATTTGTTTATGCTTTGTTAACGTGTGGGAATTTTTTCAGTAGTGTAATCGAGTACATTGAAGTTTGTCGAAGGGTATCGATTCTTCACTATTGCGGAAGATTTGCCTGGTTTCGAGCCACGAAAGTTTGACGATGTTTGAGAATTTTTTGCGGAGGAACTATTTGGTATATGAACTTGAAACTTGGTAGGCATATATGTCTATGCTTTGCCAAGATGCAGGAATTTTTTCAAGTATAAACCACCTTCAGAGGTGTGAAAATCTTACGAAGTACTTGTCATGGATACCAAATGCTAATTGGATTTCAATTCATCGTAAGTTCCTGTGTCGTACAATGGATAAAATACGATAACTCTCCAGAATTAATTCGACGATCAAAGAGCTGCATTGGCCTTCTATGTTTAACACACGCAGCGACAGATCGTTACACGAATCTTGTCTCCGATTTCAAATGCTAATTGCATTCCATCTCAAGCTGAAATCCTCCGTGCAACAATGGATAACATATACGGTTGTAACTGTCCAAAATTAGCCCTATGATCGAGAGCCTTCATTGTTCTTGAACGTTCGCTTCTCGTAAATACATTAAACGTTCATACAATTTCGAAGAAAATGTACAATGTTTGGTGTACAATGTACAATGTACACCAAAAGGATAAAAATCGTATCCTATTAAAACTACCGAATGAGAATTATTTCATAATGATATTTGAATTGAAATTTACCCCGGAACGTACCCGTTAAATTGTTTCGCGCTTGGTGAATCTTGGTCAACAATTTATAATTACTCCCGTGAAATTTCAACGCAAAATTCTAGTTGCCTCGTACGCGCGTCGTTCGTGCAATACGTAATCTACGAGTTCGCTTATTGTGAACACGGTAGGTATATTTCTGACACGGTAACCGTTATCAAGGGTGTAAATTTTTAGCGGAAAGGAAACTTTGGAATCAAGTGTACAAATACGGGTCACGTAACAGACGTCGACAGCGAGAAAAAAAAAGAAACAAAAAATCATAAAAGCGTCGATGCGATACCTAGCAACGAGAATATGCAATACCAGCTCCCAAACGTATCGAATATCCTAGCACGAAACGTTTCAGGCCAAAGTACACCCTGTACGGTCGGCATCGATTGCACAGGAGGGATAGAAGACACCGGCGCATCAGAAACCAGGTCAAAAACAGCCTGGTTACCCTGTCGAACGCGGCATCACGCTTCTCGAAAGCGCTTTGAAAACACGAAGCCTGCCCTACGAGTGGACCCTGCATTTCCCTCGAATTTATCGACGACCCCTAACGCCCCCTTTCCCCACCCCGCCTCTCTAAATCCCTCCACGATTCGATGCCGAGGCTCTCGATCCCCCAGTTAACCCTCGAGCGTAACCGTATGGTATCCATTGTACGATAGAGGATTTCGAGCTGAATTAAAATGCAATTAACACTTGACGTCAGAAACGGGATTTCTCCAGAGGTTCCCGGCTATAAGTATCAAACCCACACCGGGGTAACAATTCGTCAATTATTACTACGAGATGATAATATACACTACAACCAGTAATACGCGAAAGTTCACAAGTCAGATCGACTCCAGGGAAGTAAAAATATTGTATCGTAAACGATCGGATCGCAGTGCTGGTACAATGATGAAATTGAATTGAAAGACAACGTTTTTCGAAAGAAAGATCACGAGCTTCGAATCGAAGTAAGTTTAAAATGTAGAAGTTTTGAAAATTACTTGTAGAATTTTTCAAATTCTGTACGGTTCGAGTACAGTTCGGGGAAGGTTACGAACATTGTTTCTGAAATATAACTAAGATCGAACGGATCGAGTTCCGAGTGGTCTGTGTATTTTTCCGTAACAGCGAGTTCGCGTTGTATTTTCGTTTCGAGTCGACGTTCCTCGTCGGAGAAATAGGAATGTTTTTTAAATACGATCCAACCGTGTCGACGAGAATAAATAATCCCGATCTCGATCGTGGCACGCTTCGTGTTTCGGAAACGCTTTCCAGCCGTGGTGCAGGATGGTCCTAGTGGGTAACTGAACTGCACTTGACCCAGTTTCCGATATATTGCTATCATCTCGTAGCGCGGTTTTCCCGCGCAACGAGATCAAAGCACTCCGCTAGGAGAATGTCCGTTATATTTTGATTGTTTTGTCGCCAGCTCGCTTTACAAATTGCCTCTTGTCCATGGCGCCGCGCCAGCGGAATTATTCGTTTATATTTCTTCGAGGAGCCCGGAATTTCATTCGGAGCGCGTGCCCGACACCGGGACCCCGTTTGATGGACGTTTCAGAATTTTCGCGAAACAAGTAATAATTTTATATTTCCCCCTTTGATCTCGGATCCGTTGAATCCTAAAGACCGTTCCTTGTTCGCGAAACAATCAACTGAAAATTGTATCGGGTCCTTTGCCGTGGAGCTTGCCCGAGAAACTAAATGTAAAATTAACGGAATGGAAATTTCTTCCTTGAATGTAAGATTTCAAAGTTTTTTCCTTTCTCCTTGCACAAAAATCTATTTAATTTTCTAAGAATCACAGGATGCAACGATCACTCGAGTCTTGATTTTATATTAATTTTACCGAGGATATCCTTCGAGAAAGAATCTTCAATTTAAAAATTCTTCGTTTGGTAAATTGTCGGAGAATTTTACGATTATTGAAATTTCTAAAATTGAACCGTGATTATCGAGACGAATTAAATAAGCGAAAAGAATCGATTTCCCTGAATCGGTAAATGTGTCTTCTTACATTTAAATGTACCAATACGCACGAAACTATTGGAATAACATTGTACATATTTTCGAGAATATTACCCGATTGCTTTTGAAAATTCTTCGCAAAAATGTACAATCCCTAGTTTCCCTCAGAAATGTTCCAATTTGCCTTATCGAAGCTTTTCGGCCACGGTGCTTTCGCGATTCCTCCGCGCTTCATTTGCGAAATAATAATTGCAGTTCCTTTTTTTTTTTTTCTTTTCGATCGCGCGGTGAACTTCGCGCCGAATTTCGAAGTCTAATAATCCTTGATCCCTCACGGTAAGCTGATTAAGGCCGCGGTGGTCGGACATGTGTGCAAATAAAAGTTCGCGATAATAGTCCGTAATTGGACGCTTGTACGCGCACACGTGGCGGCTCGAAACGCCCGGTAACAAATATGGCGAACGCCCCTCTCGAGCGTGTTCGGAGGGAAGTGCAGCCAGTTACGCTTAATGCCTTTTGGCTCGCGCTCGAACCCTCCTCCCCACCCCTCACCGTCCCCAAAGATGAAGGTTATCGAGATTCCAAGGGTGGAGAAGCCAGTCCGAAACGATTCGACCGACTCCTCGCATTTCATGGAGCGGGTCACAGGTGCTTTCGATTGCCAAAAGAATGGAAAGTGAGACCCCGTGCCCGTGGAAAACTTTGCCGGTTCTGAGCAAGCTAAAGCGTGAGTAAAGAGTAACTTCCAACTCAATCGATAATAAACAAAAAGAATTACAGTCTTACGGAGAGAAAATTTTGAAGAGAAAATAAAAATTCTTCCGAAATTTCGAGAACCAGTACGGTGTATTATTTTGTCTTATTTTTTATATATGTAGCGCCTTTATCGTAGAAAGCTTGCAGAGTTTTAGACAAGAGGTAAACTTTCGTTTCCCGCGAGAAATGAGATGTACGAAGATAGGTTGTGCGAAGAAGCTTTGTTGTTTCGAAAAGTAATCTTAAATGTTTGGAAACCCCTTTTACGCGCGATATTTGATCCGAGAGTATTGTAATAAATTAATACTTCACTTTGGAAAGAATTAATGTACCGTACCATTTTGAAAAGTAGGGGTTTCGTCGATCGATAAAATTAATTTGAAAGTTTCTCGAGACGCGTGAAAAAAAATTATTTAGAAATAAGCTTACTATTGGACACTGTAAGAAAAAAAAAATTGAACCATCAGTGCACCGTCACGGGCGAGAATTTCCAATTTCGATTCCGTTCGAGCGCGTTCTCGATGACTCGATCCGCGAGACAATCGAAAACAAGCTCGAAGGCGGGCCTGGCCAGGTTTTCGAAAACAACACAGTCCGGAAACCGTTCTCGAATTCTCATGTTTGCTGGTAGTATTGTTCCACAGTGATTCGTGAACTCGCGACGGAGCTCGTAACTACGAACTGTTTGCACTGCGCGTTTCCGGCGGCTTTTGTACGATGGTGCAATTGGTGGAGCTGATAATTAACGACAAATTAGTTCGTCGAGATAGATTACGAGGCTCGTCGACCTGAGCGAATTTTACAGCCAAGTGGATACACCCTGGTTGAACTTGTTCTTCCTCGGTGTCGTTCTAAATGGAAAAAGTAAAGTCCGCGTCAAATGTTTTGTCCTTTCAAGGTCACATTTTCGCAGATGAGTCCCATTTCCCAAGTAGATGTACTCTAGTCATTCTGAATAGTTCCTTCTCGAGGTTTTTCGAGAATATAAAAAGTCTACGCCAAATATTTTGTCCTCTCAAGGTCACATTTTTACAGATGAGTCCCATTTCCAAAGTAGATGTACTCGTCGTTCTGAATAGTTCCTTCTCGAGGTTTTTCGAGAATGTAAAAAGTCTACGCCAAATATTTTGTCTTCTCAAGGTTACATTTTTGCAGATGAGTCCCTTTTTCCAATTAAATGTACTCTAGTCGTTTTGAATTGTTCCTTCTCGAGGTTGTTCGAGAATGTGAAAAGTCTACGCCAAATATTTTGTCCTCTCAAGGTCACATTTTCGCAAATGAGTCCCATTTCCAAAGTAGATGTACTCTAGTTCTGAATAGTACCTTCTCGAGGTTTTTCGAGAATGTAAAAAGTCTACGCCAAATATTTTGTCCTCTCAAGGTCACATTTTCGCAGATAAGTCCCATTTCCAAAGTAGATGTACTCTAGTTCTGAGTAGTTCCTTCTCGAGGTTTTTCGAGAATGTAAAAAGTCTACGCCAAATATTTTCCCCACCACGAGGTCACTTTTTCACGAGTGACTTACATTTTTCAAGTAAATGTATCTTCGCCGGGCGCCAAATATTTTTCCCTCTTAAAGTCGCTTTTTCGCGTATTTCTCGCGTATTCGGTAAGCTTCCGAGTGAAACTCTCGTCCGTTCGTGCAAACGAAATTACTCAGATACGAAATTAGAACAGGTTGCACGATCGTTACAGTTTCATATAAATTTAATCTATATTAAATAGTACATCCCTCTGATAATAGAGAATAATCGTTCACCATATTCCTGAGAGGGAACGCGGTGTATTTCTGATGTGTACACGATACTCCGATTCGGTTAATTTCGCACGTAAAATCGGATTTAAAGTTCCAGTATTCCGCGAAGGCCTGTTACGCTTGGGAATTACGTCATTCACTTCTAAATGCACGTGTGCGCAACAGGAGGAAGAAATTTTAAATCAAGTAGCCGGATATTGCGTCGAGAACGCGATCTTCCGTAACATCTGATATATTCCGGAAACAAGGAGTTCAAGAAAGCTGTTAGAACGCCATTTCGAGCGGCTGTCGGCCGGAAATTTTGCGGAAATTGCCGCGCGTTGCTGTTTATCGCTGAGAAATATTAATCTTGACAGTGGATGCGTAACAGCGATGTTTCCAGAATTAGTATTAAATCGATTACTTTCCTTTTCACAATCGGCGATGTATTCTAGAAACAAGAGGTTTCGAATTTTAGAATTTTACAAAAAAAAAATATTTAAAAGATCGCACAAAAGTGGAATCGCTATGAAAAAATTCCGCGAAAGCTTAACCATAAACGCAAAAATCGATATCGTGTGAAATTTTCGTTCTTAAATATTTCGAAGAAATATTTTTCGAAATAATCACGATTTCATTCAACGTAGAACGATGCACGGAGTCTCGTTTCGTTCCTTGATTTTCAAACAGAACAATTACGCGAATCGTTATAATTTCCTCCAGGGAAAATGTTTCCGTAATCGCTACTGCAATTTCGTGTTACGAAAGTTTCAATTTATCGCTGGTCATCGATCTGGAGGATCTCATTAACGAGACCCGGCGATTAATTAAATCTCTTCTTATATCAGGATCCGCGTGAAATGAAGTCGGATACCGGGTGAGGCTGGCAGCGACGGAGCTTACATCCTCGAGCGTTGACAATCTAATGTAATTTACTTCCCGTTTAACGTAATTAAAGTGTACTTTGAGGTGTGGCGGGACGAGAAATTAGCAGTGAACTTCGGTTTACCGGGAAACTTCCACGGTGAAATCGACACCGTCGCGATCCCGCTTATCTTCCGTAAATTTCGCCCAGAATTCCGTCGTTAGCGCCGATTTGCGAAACGATTCCGCGTTTCGGGAAATACTACGGAGTAATCGTTCCGAGTAATCGGTTTCTGTTTCCCAAAAGAGTTACTTATCCACCCTTGAGAGTTCGTAATTTAATTTCCTCGATCTCGTTACAATATTTCACCCAATATCTCGCGAAGATTATTCATCGAATACTTTCGAAACTGACTCGTTCAAATATACAGAAAAAGAGAAACTTATCGAAAAATCGATACAACAAAAATATCACACCAAATCCAAATTACTATTACTAAATTGTAATTATCCCCTTTGCACTCTCCGTAGATAAATTAATTGACAAACTAATATTTTTTGTTGAGGGAAACAACACCGCCGCGTTCCATCTCTGTTTTCCTACTTGCAGATTCCACGTCGCCCGGGAATTGATTATCCGACCGTTCGATCGCTAATTAATCGATTCGGTGTTGCATCACTCGATATAACGCGGACTCGATCCGACATTTATTAACGGTCAAATTTGCCCGATCGTACACCCAACGTACGTAGAAAACAAAACTATTGTAGTATCGGATTTTCCGCGTTCGCTTAGGCCTGATTCGAGCGTAGACCTAAACAAGATAACGCGCGCGGTCGGACTTGAGTTAAACTAAACATTTGGCGCCGATCGGTCCGCTAGCCTTCCTGGAAGGCACGAGTATCCTTTACAGGGGGTCTTGCTCTTGCGCGACGACCGAGCGTGAGAATGCACGGGGATGAAAGGGAATACATGTGGTTCGGAGAAAGTGAAGAGTGTTTGGGAAAGACGAACGATTGGGATGGTCGAACGCACCGAATGTTTGAAGTGAGAGAGACTGAGGATTGGAATGAAAGAGAATTAATGGGAATGACTGTATAGAGCGCGAGAAGAACGTTAAGACACGGTAAGACAGTAACACACAGTATGACACAGTATGACAAAGTGTGACAAAGTATGACGACGAGAGTATGTCCGAAGAGTGTGTCGCGGACAGTATGACTGAAAAGACGACAAGACGAGACAATTGAAAGACGTACCAAGCGAAACTAACCATCGACATCTAACACTATTATCACTGTAATTTATAATAAATATACATATACCCATAAACCACGCACGAGTACAACAGTTATTTGGGGGCTCGTACGAGGATCGATCACTCAAAGATCTCTTCTCAAGTGATTTGAAGAGAGAAAAACAATTGATTCGACTGAAATTTTGACAGTAGCTGTCTACAAGAATGTACTACAAGGTAGTAAATTTTTCTTGCGATCGTGGTGACCTAAGTAATTATCGTGAAGCTAAGTAATTATCGTATCGCCCTCGTATATTTAAACCGTTCGCTTCGATCGATCGTTTCGACCGACCGGACACCGATGAAACTCGTGGATCGTTCCGATCCGCTCGAAACGGAGAGCGTTGTTCCAAGGAACGATAAAGGGAACAATTTCTTCGAAAGCTCGTGGAAAACTCGCACTCACGCGAGAGAAATGGAGACAGAGATCGGTTGAAAAGGGAGCTGCGATTGAATTCAGTCAGCTCGGGTCCCCTCGCGCGGGGTAGGTCTCGGTTTATCCAAAGGTCTCCATTTCGCAGCGCGCGTCGTTCATATTTGTACATTATCGAGGGAAGAGTGTGTAACGGCGGAACCGTGAGAGAGATGGGGCGTTTGGGGCGGGGGTTCGGGGGTGGTTGGCACGAAGGGATAGAAACGCTGAGCGGGCTTTTGACGCCGAACGGCAAAGCTTCGGAAAAGCGTGGAATACGCGAGAGCTTTGATATACGAGCATAGACCGCTCCACAATCTCCTGGCAGGCTGCATCCTCGCAGCCGTGACTACCAATAATCGAACGTTATTGCGTTACGGGGCTGAGACCGGCCTCGCAGTCGTACACCACGTGCACGTCGAAATGGAGAACGGCTGTTGCTCGGGATGGGGCGACGAGGAGTGGACGAGGAGGGCTAGAGGAGAGGGGAACGGGGTGAAGGTACGAGGGACGCGGAATTTGCCTCGGCGAGAGATTCGATTTTAATGCCTCATACCGCTCCGCTGACTGGTCCCATTGCGGCTGGTGTTGCGAGGATGATAATTGGAGACGCGAACTTCGCGTTTTGTTCGGCTTGTTTCTGGGTCGTGTTCAATATCGAAGCGGAGACCAGGTTTCGAGGGGTCTGTGGACGATCGAGATGTTCGAGAATTTTTTGATAATCTATATCTGAGCTGTATCGATGTGGATGATGCATCCAGGATTACTGTGACGGTAGGATCATTGGAAATGCGAAGGTTGGGGTTTGTTTGCCTTGTTTCGTGGTCGTGTTGAATATGGAAGCAGAGATCAGTTTGGAGGTGAGTGAGATGTTTAATTTCATTTCACCGACTTTTTGTTAATCTACATCGATGTGAATGATGTATCCAGGATGACTATTGTGGTGGTAGGATTATTGGAAATGCGAAGTTTGGGGTTTGTTTGCCTTGTTTCGTGGTCGTGTTGAATATGGAAGGAGAGATCAGTTTGAAGGTGAGTGAGATGTTTAATTTTATTTCACCGACTTTTTGTTAATCTATATCGATGTGAATGATGTATCCAGGATGACTATTGTGGTGGTAGGATTATTGGAAATGCGAAGTTTGGGGTTTGTTTGCCTTGTTTCGTGGTCGTGTTGAATATGGAAGGAGAGATCAGTTTGAAGGTGAGTGAGATGTTTAATTTTATTTCACCGACTTTTTGTTAATCTATATCGATGTGAATGATGTATCCAGGATGACTATTGTGGTGGTAGGATTATTGGAAATGCGAAGTTTGGGGTTTGTTTGCCTTGTTTCGTGGTCATGTTGAATATGGAAGGAGAGATCAGTTTGAAGGTGAGTGAGATGTTTAATTTTATTTCATCGACTTTTTGCTGATCTATATCGATGTGGATAATGTATTTAGGATGACTATTGTGGCGGTAGGATCATTGGAATAGCAAAGTTTGGGGTTTGTTTGCTTTGTTTCGTGATCGTGTTGAATATGGAAGTAGAGACCAGGTTTCTAGGGGTCTGTGGACGATCGAGATGTTTAACGATTTTTTGATAATCTATATCTAAGCTGTATCGATGTGGATGATGCATCCATGATGATTATTGTGACGGTAGGATCATTGGAAATGCAAAGTTTGGGGTTTGTTTGTTTTGTTTCGTGGTCGTGTTGAATATGGAAGCAGAGATCAGTTTGGAGGTGAGTGAGATGTTTAATTTTATTTCATCGACTTTTTGCTGATCTATATCGATGTGGATAATGTATTTAGGATGACTATTGTGGCGGTAGGATCATTGGAATAGTAAAGTTTGGGGTTTGTTTGCTTTGTTTCGTGATCGTGTTGAATATGGAAGTAGAGACCAGGTTTCTAGGGGTCTGTGGACGATCGAGATGTTCGAGGATTTTTTGATAATCTATATCTGAGCTGTGTCGATATGGATGATGCATCCAGGATGACTGTTGTGGCGGTAGGATCATTGGAAATGCAAAGTTTGGGGTTTGTTTGCCTTGTTTCGTGGTCGTGTTGAATATGGAAGCAGAGATCAGTTTGGAGGTGAGTGAGATGTTTAATTTTATTTCACCGACTTTTTGTTAATCTATATCGATGTGGATGATGCATCCATGATGATTATTGTGACGGTAGGATTATTGGAAATGCAAAGTTTGGGGTTTGTTTGTTTTGTTTCGTGGTCGTGTTGAATATGAAAGCAGAGACCAGGTTTCGAGGGGTCTGTGTACGATCGAGATCTTTAACGATTTTTTGATAATCTATATTGTTGCGGTTGATACATCGAGGATGACAATTGTGCTTCAAGGACAATTGCAAACGCAAAGTTTTGTGCTTGTTCGCCTTGTTCCGAGGTCACATGCAATATTAAAGCAGAGATCAGGTTTTTGGAGAACTGTGTGGACGAACAACATTTTTTTTTTAACCAATATTTTTGCGGTTGATAAATCGTCACAATGACAATTATGATAAAAGGTTAATTGAAAACGCAAAGTTTGAAATTTGTTCGCCTTGTTCCGAGACCGTATTCTACACTGAAGTGCACCAAGACTTGGATAGGAGCCGAGTACAACCGAGAAGTTCAATTTCGTAGCATCCAGTTATTAGTACCAGAGATGGTAGTTCCTTTACGACGATGGTTACTCGAAGTTGGTATTTCGTCGAGATTGTTTCTAGGTGATATCGAACATCAAAGAAGGTTCCAATGGAAACATCCGAGAGGTTTCGATCAATTATCCATACTTTAATTAGTCCCATTGCAAACGACACGATAAAGATGACAATTTCATCGAAATTTTGACCCAATGATCCAATAAACTACGTTTCGCAACAATGAACGTTACAATGGAGTAAATCACAATTATTTTGTTTCGTCTCAGTCATTATGATTCATTCTGTAAAGTATGCGTCACGTTGAAATTTTTTGCGAACATCGATGACTATGTATACTATAATGTATGCGATGGTGTCAGTGAATAACTCACAGCTTCGATTTTAATACATTATCCCCGAGCTAACTACTTTCACTGCTGATATCACGAGGTTAATAATTGATTGCATGACGTTTGCATTTTGCCTGGTTTTTGGGCCACGTCGAACACGAAAGGGTAGATCTGGGTAGGGCCTATGAATGACTGGAAGGTTTGATTCTAATACATTAACTATCGACCGATCTCGTTCTCGTTGGTATCACGAGGACGATAATTACACCCGAAATACGAGCCACCTAGAGTCTACACGCTACTCTAGGTAGTAGATAATTGTAGATGCAATTTTAATTCTCGACTAATAGGAATGCTTGTTCCAGGTGTCAAGTTAAATGTTTTAGGCCCGGATCGAGTAATAATAGATGTAAGATACGTTTCAGTGCAACGTGCTGGACAATCCATGAACAAATTATGTATACATTTATATATAAATTTCCAACGAGAACGATGAACTTAAAGAACTCGATCTCATCGACAACCCCACTCGAGTACCATAAATATTCGATCGGTGTGCAAAATACTCGAATATTCGAATATTCAAAGTGTTTGAATATTTCACGTGTTCGATCCTAGGTAGAGGATACAATAGATTGTTCAATAAGTTTTCTTATTCGATAAAAAATGACACTATTAGGTGATTATTCACCTAATATCGATTATTCGATAAAAAATGACACTATCGTCGTTTTATTTTTTCTAAAGATGGTACTACTGTTTGATGAGCATGTGTGAAGTTTCATGTAAACATTCGGTCAAGTTTCGTGTATATTTACAGTTGTTCAAAGTCGAAGTGTCACAGTATTTTTTTACAATGGAAAAAACGACAAAACTTATCGAACAATCTAGTACTCGCTGTAATTAATCGAGGAAAGCTTGTTTTCGAGTATATTAATACTCATTGTTTCTTTCACGCGTTTTTAATTACTCGGTATAATTAACCGAATGGAGCCTACTTTACTGAAAATATTAGTACGATAAAAGTGCTCATATTTTCTGACACGTGCTTTTAAATACTCGGTGCAATTAATCGGACAAACTTTGTTCCCGAATATACTAAAAATATTAGGAGGTTCAAAGACCTCGTATTTTTTTTATAAACCAAATTACATTATTAGGTTCGTCGTTTTATTTTTTCTAAAGGTGGTACGTTTGATGAACAGGTGTGAAGTTTCACGTAGATCCGTCGATTAATTCGTGTATTTACAGTTGTTCAAAGTTGAAGTCTCGTAGAATTTTTTTTTTCACAATGGAAAAAACGAGAAAACTTATCGAACAACCTGGTACACATCAGGCAGAAGTAGAACTCGGTTCGAACGAATAAAATGTTCCGCTGTGAACACTGTGGAGCAGGTGGAACATTGTCGCGATATCGATTGCTCGGCGCCCAATCAGCGCGAACGAATGAAAAACAAATTTCCAAAAATTCGGTAAACACGAGGACGTTCTTCGTTCTGGCCGCTGTGACGCGATACGACGAACTCTTCGAACGTGAACGTGATATTAAACGTGATATTCGAGTTCGAAAAATAAAGAAGAAATAAAAAAAAAAAAAAATTCCCTTGTTTGATGACCGTGCTCCGAGCCAAACAGAGAAAAAACGAAAAAGAGTTTCTCTATCCGACGTTCTACGATTCAACGTAGACGTCCGTGTGTTATAATTTCGTAGCCATCATCGAGCAGTCGTAGAAATTGAAAATGGCCCCCGACGGGGCTCGAGGAGTTCGCGTGTATCGATTGTCAATAGCTCGAAAGGTCTCTAATACGGATAACGATGGAACTAATGCGATTAGGTATCGATACAGCCCGATACCGACGCGGAACGGACAATTTTTACGAAACTCGAGTAAACGGAGGAATGAAAAATAAAAAACAATCGATTTCTTCCCGATCGATGTTCACCATGGAAAATGTGGAAAATTCGCGCGGTGTTAAATATTTGGAAAAACAACGGATAACGAAAAGATGGAAAACAAGCAACCAACGTCGATCGACAATTTTTGGAAACACGGTGAGCAACGAAAAATACGAGGTTTTCGCGAAATGGATAAAAATTCCCAGCGAATTAAATATCTGGAAAGCGTCGAGCGAAAAATATTAGATTGCTCTATTTTTTTTTCGTTCTACGCGATTGATATTCATATTCAAGGGATGAAAATAATGGACAAAAGGGACAAAAGTATCCACGAAGTGGACGATATCGTAATCGGGTGAAATATCGCGGTTATGAATGAAAATTGAAAAAGATGGAAAGTGAGGTAGGCGTACGGTGGTTCGATACCGGATTATAATTCACGGTGTCGTTATCGATAAGTATTGATTCCGAATGGTCCCCGTCGGTGAGCACCGGTACGCCGAGTCTAATCGATAATTTCCTCGTGAAATTTTACAGCGCTCGGTAACGTCGGTTCGAAATCGAGCGAGGGGTAGAAAAAGGGCGGGAACACAGGAAAAGTTGCGGTCCTCGTACGGGAAATATGGTCGAGTGGCTCTCCAATGCTCCTTCTGCACTCGCGTTCTTGCAGTCATGAACGTTAATAATAGCGGAACGTTATTGCATTATTCTGTCCGTTACGAACTCTTCTCCGGTCTCTCCCGCTCCCCACTCCGTCGTCTCTGTCCCGTGTAGAGAGAAAGATATCGCTCCGCGCACACTTCACGTTTCCAGTTCCATTATACCATGATTACGTCAAGTATCGCGAAACGAAGGTCCGTCGCATTTTAACGAGGAATCGACGCGGTTAAACGTAGATACGTAGCGCACCGGGACCACTCGACGATGTATCCTTGTACACTCATCTCGATTGCTCGGCAAGAACAATATCCTACGGAGAAACGTTGGAATTCGATGATTATTCGTGCGTCGAGAGATATGGAGATTACTGCGTGCAATTACTTAATGCCACGTTGTCGCAGCCAGGGACGAGGAGTTCGTCGACGTGGATCGATCCGACGCGGATCAATCGAGACCGATAATGCGGTGAATCGCCGACTTACAAATTAAGGGATCTGTCTCTGGGAACCTATCGGCTTATGGACACGGGCTCTGATAACAAGGAGACCATCAGAAGTGGAAATGCATCCGCGGGCTTCTGACTGAGCTGTTTAATAAGCGTCCCCCTCCTTCGGGGGTGTGGCTCGATATTATCGAGGGAGAATAATTTCACGTGATTTGAATTTTTTAATCCAACGAATGTATATGCAATTGTTCCATCGGTCTGATGATAGAGAATATTCGAGATTTATCACTTTTGTGTATTTTCGTAATTAGAATGGAAGTTAGAGAGTTCGGATATGTTCGTGTTCCGTTTACAATTTCCATTTGAATTTCTGTTATTTTAAATCGAGTGATATACGTTCGTTAAGGAGAAACAATCTCTATTTAGGATTGAACGAGTAGAATATTAACACACTGTAATTCAAGTCGAGAAGATCGAGTTCTTTAAGCAGTTTGACGAATTATTACTAAAGAAGAATAATTTCATAAGATTTGAATTTTTGAATCTAACGTATAGACACAATGGTTTAATTTTAATCGCGACATTGTCGAAAAGATCGAGTTCTTTAAGCAGTTTGACAAAGTATTACTAAAGAAGAATAATTTCACTAGATTTGAATTTTTAAGTCTAACTAACGTATAGACACAATGGTTTAATTTTAATCGCGATATTGTCGAGAAGATCGAGTTCTTTAAGCAGTTTGACGAATTATTACTAAAGAAGAATAATTTCACTAGATTTGAATTTTTAAGTCTAACTAACGTATAGACACAATGGTTTAATTTTAATCGCGATATTGTCGAGAAGATCGAGTTCTTTAAGCAGTTTGACGAATTATTACTAAAGAAGAATAATTTCACTAGATTTGAATTTTTAAGTTTAACTAACGTATAGACACAATGGTTTAATTTTAATCGCGATATTGTCGAGAAGATCGAGTTCTTTAAGTAGTTTGACGAATTATTACTAAAGAAGAATAATTTCTAAGTTTAACTAACGTACAGACACAATAATTTAATTTAATCGCGACATCGTCGAAAAGATCGAGTTCTTCAAGTTCGTCGTTTTATTTCGAAATTTATTTCTCTTCTCGCGATCGAAACACGAGACCGTACAGACTCGATGATTTAATTTTAATCGCGACGTGGATCGAAGAGATCGAGTTGTTCAAGTTCGTCGTTCACGTTCGAAAATTATTTTCCTTTTCGCGATCGTACGTTTCGCTGGTAAACTCGAGATCGTTGCGTTACCAGTGGTCTCGAGTCGGCCCCGCACCGATAACAGAGATTCGAGTGGCTGGATGCGCGAGGATCGAACGAGAGCGCGAAAGAAAAGAAGGGGTGAACCGGGCGCGAACGAAGGGTGTTTCCGGGGTGCCTTTTTTAGTCCACTTATCGGGGAAGCACTCGACTACGATGGCTATATTTAATTCAGCGCTTAGGCGGTGAACCGAGCCACTTGACTCTTTTTCCCTTGGTTCGATGGACTCGGAAGCTAATTCCAACGTATCTGGAGCGTTTGCCGGCGCGGTTACATTGTGATATTACGACGATCGTCCGGGCAATGAAACCTCGATCGATTCGATCCCGTTGACCTCTGTACGTTACCAACGAACACCGTCAATAATACCATTAACGTGACAATAGTGCACGATTTTAACCACCTTCCCATCTACTGTTTTTAAAACGCTTACACGCAATAATACGGAAAGCTTCTCTTGCGTTGAATTACGAAAATGTTATTCTTTTTTAAATTTCATTTGGTAATTTACAGCGCTTCGGTCAGTCCAAAATTAACCGTTTGCGTCCCAGCGGGTATTGAAAAAACACTGTCGACTGGGTAATACTACTTGTCTGACCATATATGGGTAATACTACTTGTCTGGCCATAAAGAGGGTTATACTACTTGTCTGACCATGGGTTAGGTTATACTACTTGTCTGGCCACGAACAGGGCTGTACTACTTGTCTGACCATAGATGGGACCATACTACTTGACTGACCATAAACATGGATATACTACTTGTCTGACCATAGACGGGTTTATGTTACTTGTCTGATCACAAACAGGGATATACTACTTTTCTGACCATAGACGGGGTTATGCTACTTGTCTGACCACGGACGGGGCCATACTACTTGGCTGACCACAAACATGGATATACTATTTGTCTGGCCATGGACGGGGTTACACTGCTTGTTTGGCCATAGGCGGGGCCATACTACTTGCCTGACCATAGACGTGGTTATACTACTTGTCTGACTGTAGACGGGCTAATGCTACTTGTCCGATCATAGACAGGGCAATGCTACTTGTCTGACTATAGACGGGGTTGCACTATTTGTCTGACCATATACGGGGGTTATACTACTTGTCCGACCATAGAGGGTAATACCAATTGTCTGGGTTAGGTCTGGGTTAGGTCAGACAAGTTCAAACGCGGTTGCATGGTAAGAAATTTGACCTGAAACCCATCGATTACGATAGTTTCACAGAAAAGTGTAATCTTTCTCAAAAATTTCGTGAGCTTCTTTCGCGTGTTTCGAATGATCTTCCGTGAAGTTTCTGAAAGTTTCACGTTTCACAAAAATTTTCAAAGCTTTACTTCTCCGACAGGTCACGAATTATCCAGGACGTGATATCAACTCGCCGTTTACAAATTGCACGAAAGTAAGCGTTAAAAATTATGCGAAGCTATAAACGAAAAAATCTTATCCATGTGCAATTTCTTTTCTAAACCCCCGTACGATGATCCGCCATTGTTTTCCATTCGGACGTCTACGGGCGTACATTCTCCGAGCTTTTATTTCGGCGGGCCAGTTCTTTCTGCATTTCTCTTGTCGTTTCAACGAAACATTATTTCTCTTAATATTTTTTTTACACTGTATCAATTCGTTCGTTTCTCATAGTTTCGATCGCGAAAGAGAGATACGTTCCCGGCGAACGATCAAACGAAACGAAGACGTTCCACGAATTCCAGTCGAGAATTCCGCCAATTTCCAATCGGCGATACGTCCCCGGTTACAAGGCAGACCGGGTTTGCTTCTGACGCGCGAACCCGATTCGTTGCGTCGAGTTGACAGCGGAGACGAACTCTAACGCGCCAATAACGAGCATACGCGACGCTTCGACGCGACGTCGCGATGCCCAACGCCGTTGCCAGCCAGGTGATGGATTAGATGCGAAAACGACGTACGACCGACACGAAATGAAAATCTGATTTGGAACGTACACCGTGTGTATCGCTCGCTTGCACGAACGATTCGCATACGAGCACGTGGCCCGAATGTTTACCGCCATTGTTCGAATTCTACGCGAGTGCAGAGAGATTCGTATGCGCGCGCACACACACACACACACACACGTTGTCCAGGAATTGCGCAAATTTTCCGTTCGATCCGACGAATTATTTTATTCATGGAATTCGGAATTTTTGTATTCATTCTTTGGTTATCGATATTTGCAGAAAATAGAGAGAGGTTCCTCGATACGCGTGATCCGCCATTGTTTTCCATTTGGACGTCTACGGGCGTACACTCTCCTGAGCTTTTATTTCGGCGGGTCAGTTTTTTTTTTCTGCATTATTTCTCTTGTCGTTTCAATGGAATATTATTTTTCTTAATATTTTTCTACACGGTAACAATTTCTTTCTTTTTCATATTTTTGATCGCGAAAGAGAAAGAAACTCGTGGGTAGACTTTATTTCGTACGGGATACTTTTTTCATTTCCATGGTTCGTCGAATACACTGTCGAAGAATATTGTATTTATACGAATATATTATACATACACTGTGTAACATTTCGTATATAGTGTAAAAATGAAACAAATATCGGCTAACCGTTGCAATCTTTGGTGTAAACGATTTTTTTTCGAAATATGATGCCCCTTCCAGGTGGATACGTGTAAATATCTCGCGGCAGGTTTTCCGTGTTTTGTAACTTTTTTAGTAATCTTTTTTTTCACGTTTCGGGATGTCAAAGTGTCAAGATCTCGGGGAAAGTTTGTGCTCCGAACTGTGTTTTACTCTTTGAACGATGGTGGCTCGTAAACGTTATTGAAACCTGTTAACGAATACCTAACTTCTCTTTTATTCGATCAGCAACTGCTCTTCAATTTTTCGAAACTCACGATACAAACAAAAACACCAAATTGTTCGTAATTGAAGTACAAGATGAATCAGATTCCATCTTTGATAAGTTCACGCGTGGATAAACAAACCGAGATAATTTCTCATTTAGTAACTCTGGATAACCATCGTCTCTGGTAACTTCTATGGAAAAAATAAACACTGAAGTATACGACTCGAACTGTGGGTGAAAAATAATTCATCGATAAATGTTTATTACACCTTTCTCTTTAAGTTTCTCCTCCAGTTTCGAGCTATAGAACACCCCCGCAAATTTAACGACTTTCAAGCTATAAAATACCTCTTTAGATTTGACGAGTTTCGAGTCACCCTGTAGAAAATTCTTCGTTAAACTCGCTTTACGTCTCCGCGATGTAATCGTGGTTAATTAATCGTTGTGAGAGCGGTTCTCGAAGAAATTCGAAACGGATTAGAATAAAATAAAACGAGTCACGATACGCCCGTGTATATATGTATATTTATATATATTTATCTGGTAGATAATCCGTTGAAAATTCATTCGCCGCGCGTGGAACGAAAATGGAAATCCAGGAAACTCGATCTATCGTTTTTCCGGCGCTTTGAAGTGCACGGCTCGGCTACGCTGGGACACGATTCAATCCGGGAAAATGGTGGAAAAAAGCTGGGGCGGGACGGGATCGGAAAGAAACGAAAAGTGCATAATAACGCGAGATCAAAATCGGATGCAACCCGTGGAATCACGCGCGGCGTGAAATTACTTTTCGCCCGTGTTATCCCGTAACCGAATAAATATTAATCGATCAACGCAACCGGCCGAGTTATTCGCTTGTTAATCGGTAGTTGATCAACGGGACGATTAACCCTTAGGGTCGGTTTTCACCGAGGTGAAATTCGAAACTCGGTTAAAGAGAACGACGATAAAACGTATCAAAGTGCACGAAACTTTCATTCGATATTTTTCGAAGAACGAATCTTTCGTGCAATTAATTCGAGTATCGTAAAGGAAGTATTGTAAAGGAAGTATTGTAAAGGGAGGATAACTTTGTTTCGGATAATATTCCGCGGAATCAGCGCCAATTTCGTCGTTTCGTTTAAATCGGATTTCATCCAGAATCCGTCCGCTTTTTTCTTTTTTTTCTCTTTGTACCTTCGAATTAAATAGTCCCTTCATGGAGTCAGGAGACTCGGTTCGAAAAAATGCAAATTAAAATCCAATTTGCCGCCCGTCTTGCGTGTTACGTGCCCACGCCGTGAAACGTAAAATTGTTCGAAATTCTGAACGCGAGTTTTCCTTTCTTCGTTCCTCGTTGTATTATTTCTGACCGCGAACATTTCATTTGGAATTCGAAACATTTCGAGAACTTGACGATGAACGAAAATTGAGAAACGTACACTTTCCTTGGGGGAATTTCATCTTTTTCGAATAGGTACTAATTTGGAACATTCAGGCTTGAGTATGAGCTCCAATTGTTGAGGAAATTTTCTTTGTTCAATAAATACTAATTTCGAAGATTCACGCTTGCGTATTCGTTCAAATTGTTGAGGAAATTTTCTTTGTTAAATAAATACTAATTTCGAAGATTCACGCTTGCGTAGGCGTTCATATTGTTGAGGAAACTTTTCTTTGTTAAATAAATACTAATTTCGAAGATTCACGCTTGAGTATGCGTTCAAATCGTTAAGGAAATTTTCTTTATTAAATAAATACTAATTTTGAAGATTCACTTTTGTGTATGCGTTCAAATTGTTGAGGAAATTTTCTTTGTTAAATAAATACTAATTTTGAAGATTCACTCTTGTATATGCGTTCATATTGTTGAGGAAAATTTCTTTTATTAAATAAATACTAATTTCGAAGATTCACACTTGCGTATTGGAGCAGTTTGACCAATGCGCTCCAATCGTTGGGAAATTTTCTTTTTTAAATAGATACTAATTTCGAAGATTCAGACTTGCGTATAAGCTCCAATCGTTGGAGAAATTTTCCATTTTAAACAGATACTAATTTCGAAGATTCACGCTTGCGTATTGGAGCAGTTTGGCCAATGCGCTCCAATCGTTGGGGAAAATTTCTTTTTCGAATAAATACCAAATTCCGAAGATTCACGCTCACATATACTCTCCAATCATTAGACAAATGTTCTCTTTTAAACAGATACTAATTTCGAAGATTCAAGCTCGCGTACACGTTCCGATACTTGTGGAAATTTTCTCTTTTAAACAGATACTAATTTCAAAGATTCACGCTCGCGTATTGGAGCGGTTTGACCAATGCGCTCCAATCGTTTGGGAAAATTTCATTTTCAAACAGATACTAATTTCAAAGATTCAAGCTCGCGCACGCGTTCCAATCGTTGGAGAAAGTTTCTCTTTTAAACAGATACTAATTTCAAAGATTCACGCTCGAGGAACGGAGCGGTTCGGGCGATACGCTCCGATCGAACGCCGAAACGAAAGGTTACACGCGTATCAGATTTATGGAACCGTCGTCGTCGTCGTCGGTGGCGGCAAACGCAAACGACGAAAACGATCACGATTCTATCGACGGTGCTATTTGATCGGCGATATTGTTAATGAAATTTGCGATAACTGGCAGCGATGCGTTCCGCTTTGCGGTCTGGAGTAAATATTAAGCGCGCATTTTAGCGCCTCTGGCAACGCGCCCTCTGCGGTCGGCCAACGCCGTGGAAACGTCCAGCGAGACCGTAATACCATCGACAAAATCGATTTTGACAAAATCGACGGCTCGAATTACGACGCGTTCCGCTCCCGTGGACGCGTTGATACGCTGTAATCGACTTTCGTCGAGACGGAAAACGCGTACCGATGAATCTTTTTTTCACGTTACCTCGAGCTTCCGCGAAAATCGATGTTTCCGTAATTATCCACGAATTTTATCTCGAAAATTGTGTCTCGTTCGAAAATAAATTTCGACAGACCGAATTCACTTTTAATCCACCGTTCGCGAGTCTTCTACGACTGGTTTCGTTCCTTTTATTTTTGTCCACTCATGAATTTCTCATTTCTCTCTCGTGTACATTTTAATTATTCTCGTTGAATTACAAATTTACGGTAAAATCAACGAACACTTCGCGATAAATTCTCCGCTAACAGATTCGCGGTTAATCGAATCCGGTGAGTTTTTTATTCGATAATATTTCTAATCGTTTCTTCGGAAATTTATCAAAGTTAGCCGAGTGTAGGAATCGTGAGTATCGAGTTGACGAAAATGATGAATCGATCTCTTTCGTCAACGTACTACGAGTACTTGGAAAGACGTCACACGGAAGGAGGTACGGATAGTATCGGGTTGGACGTTTCAATCGTACTTTCGCGCGACATCATCCCCTTACACGGTAACACGTTCCCCTTAATTCAGCTGACATCTTCTCAGTTCCCCATACTATATATATTTTCCTTCTACACAGTGTAACAAACACTCGATTATTCTCATCGTCTCTCCTTATTTTTTTACCACTTGAATGCAAAAAATATATTCATTTCCACTTGAGAATATAAATTATTACCTAGAATCTCCCCAATCTTAACAATAACAAATAAAATAAATTCATCCCCACTTGAGAATATAAATAATTACCTAGAATCTCCCCAATCTTAACAACAGCAAATAAAATATATTCATCCCCACTTGAGAATATAAATAATTACCTAGAATCTCCCCAATTTTAACAATTACAAAGAAAATACATTCATCCCCACTTGAGAATATAAATTATTACCTAGAATCTCCCCAATTTTAACAATTACAAAGAAAATACATTCATCCCCACTTGAGAATATAAATAATTACTTAAAATCTCCCAAATCTAAACATTCTTCTCGCTAGAACCCACATCCAACCATTATTTCCCAGATCGTCCCAATTTCGTCATTCTACACCCTTTCTCGTTTCTTTCGATGATTAACATATTTAAAAATTCACGGACGATATTCTCGCACCCTCTGCACGAGTACTCGAAATTCGACTCGTCAGTCGTAGCGAAACGAATTCGTTTCATCGTCACCTCGCTCGATACGCGCGATCGCGCGACTAGGGGCCAATTTCCTGACGCGAGTATTCTTTCGCTAGGGCGTAAAGGGGTGAGCGGTCTGTACAGAAGGGCGAGAAGACGTCGCGGGGTTCGTTCGTTCGTTCGTTCGTTCGCTGACAATGCTTACGCTGCCATAACTTGAACTACGGGCCTCGACCGTTCTGAACTGCCGAAACGTGACCGTGTTCCCAGATCGAACCGTTTAGTTTACGAGATAGCGTGGTATCTGGTAACACGGCCAATCCGCGTCGGGGCGCCGTGTGTAATCCCATTATCATTTTCGGCTCGGGGATCCGTCGATTAGTCGATTAGGATTATCCGAACCGAATCGGTAACTCGTCGTTGTACCGACTCGAAATTACCAGGTTCTACGATCCAAGATGTCACGTCAGGAACGGGGACCATCGACGCTCCATTCTCGCGTCATTATTCCCGATATTGTCCAACAGAGTGCCATTTTGCATTTTCAGCCGAGACATGGCTACCGGAGTCACGAACTGAATTTGAATAGATTCTGTTCGGTGTTTCGATCGCGTGGAAGTTTTCGATCGGTACTTAGCGTGCGGTGAACGCCTATAGGCGTTTAGAGTGTACGGTGGGTAAACGCGAGTGGGAGATTTCCGCACACGGTTGAGTGGAAATATTGGTATAGGTGTCTTTGGTTTGAAATGGAAGATCATACGAGTGGGGTTATTTCGAAGGCTTGTAAAAACGAGTGCTATTGTGTTTTATATATGTGAGATGTAGGATAGAGATCTTAGAGTTGGTTTTATGTTTTGTTTAATTTATGTTTTGTGTTTATCTGGAGAGGTGTTATAAGTGGAGAAGGTTGAAGGTATGGTGATTGTACGGAGTGATAAGGTTACTTTTGTTGAAGAACTAAGTGGAACTTGTGAAATAAATTGGTTTATTAGGTAACTTAAATTTTTAGAAATTTCAAATTGTAACGATTGTTGTTTTCGAATCGTAGAAACTATGTCGGTAAAATGGGTGAAAAATTCATGAATATTCACAACGATGCGCTCAAGTCTCTTACGGATATTTATCGCGAATTGCATTTATAATTATTGAAATTTTTTCGCCGGGTAAGAGACCGAGTAATGATACAGGAAACAAGAGTGACCTGAATATTCCGTATTCAATCCGAGGTGGAAATTACTTTCATTCTCGTCCACGAAAATACTGCTGACGATGAATCGACGGTTCTCAGTCATTCGGATAAAATGCAACAATAAAGCGATGATTAAAAAGAATAGAGCGAAAAAAGACAGCTCTCCATCGCGTGTCCGGGTGTCGTGCCTCATTAAAAACGTATTCTTCGCGAAACGTAAACGAGGAGGAAGGAATCAATGGAAACAGAAAACGCGCGAAATGGCGCGCAAATAATCTACCATCTTTTTAAATTAAAACTTGCGAAAATATTTTTGCGAAACTTTTTTCTACGAAATTATTTTCAACTATACACTATAATTTTCAGGCTTGGCCGAGCATTGAGAATATTCGTTCCCTTGCGGCAGATTAAATTTCACGAATAGACAATTATTTAGTACACGGTTAAATTTAAATTCTGTCCGCAGGGAGGACGATTTTAATAACGTATAAACGCGTATTAATGAATCAGTGACTGATATTTAAATTTACGTAAACACGGTACATTTTAACACTACGTGTTGTTCTTGTCTTTATTGAAAATTTTAATTAATACCCGAATAAAAATAAACGATTATCAAAAGTCCGATGAAACTGGTGACGTGTAAAGTTCAACGTGGTATTTTATCGACTACTACTCGCTGAGAATATTCTAACAAATAATTACTATTACACGGTAAACTCTGTAACACGATAACAATAATTATTCTAGAAGCAGCTACAACTAACCCAACGTGCAAGTATTTCAAACATTAGAATCTGTAACAGATTTCCATGTCCCATTACGAACGGCCCACCTCTTCGAATGAATATTCAGAAGTTTGTCCATTCACCTCTACAAGGCGCCATGTTGTCAAAGACGCGTTAAACGATCGTTAAAATCACCAATAGCCGGTAAAAATCGTGCAAACTTCGATTAATAATACCAACATATATTTACGATCGATTCTGCGAAAGAATAATTATACGAGAAATTTCCAAGACAATTTTAATAAATATTAAAAAAAAAACCAACAATTCCAACGAAAGAATCGTGGCTATTGTATCTCGTGTTTCCAACACTGGAATCTCTGCCAACTTCTCGTGTTTCGAACTTCTCATCTCTTCGTAGGAATATCGAGAAGTTCGTCCACTCGTGGCACAGAACGCGAAAGAGTCGCGTACCCGAGAGATCGGGAACGAAAATCGTCCATTTTCGAGCGGACACGTACCTTCGCTTAATGTCCGTTCACGGTACCAGGTACCGGCGATGCGCGGGACACAGATAGGTGTAACGAGAGAGAGAAAAAAAAAGAGGCACGAGCCGTAGTAGGTGGGTGCAGCCAGAGTCACAAAGAATGGCGATCGGTGGCGAGGGGAATGCTGGTCGTACGGTAGACGTAGGAGAGAGCGAGTATCGCGATACTCCATCGGCTAGAAATCGATACGAGGATGGCCAGGGGGACAGGGGCACGCTGGAGAGAGAGAGAGAGAGAGAGAGAGAGAGGAGGGAGAGGGAGGGTCGCTATCTGTATTTTTCGCGAAAGCATTACCGACACGAGTATACGCGTGCACGTGGCTCTCAGCTGTGTTCGAAGCTTCGCAACGAGAACTTGCTACCTTGATTACAGGGGACAAGTCGACAGACACGATCGTCACTCTCTTATGGTCGATGAAATAAAACGATCTTCAACAATCTGGTACCACTTACTGGGCTAAAGTATGATGAAACATTTTTAAAGATTTGTTTTCTGTGTACTTGTTACACCTTCCTCGATAATTGTCTCCTTTATCGAAAATTTGTATCTAAGTTTAACAATCTGGTACCACTTACTGGATTAAAATATGATGAAATATTTTTAATGATTTGCTTCTTGTGCACTTGTTACACCATCCTCGATAATTGTCTTCTTCTTCGATACTCTTCAAAATTTATATATAAGTTTAACAATCTGGTACCACTTACTGGGTTAAAGTATGATGAAACATTTTTTACGATTTGCTTCTTGTGTACTTGTTACACCTTCCTCGATAATTGTCTCCTTTTTCGAAAATTTATATATAAGTTTAACACTCTGGTACCACTTACTAGGTTAAAGTATGATGAAACATTTTTTACGATTTGCTTCTTGTGTACTTGTTACACCTTCCTCGATAATTGTCTCCTTTATCGAAAATTTGTATGTAAGTTTAACAATCTGGTACCACTTACTAGGTTGAAGTATGATGAAACATTTTTAAAGATTTGTTTTCTGTGTACTTGTTACACCTTCCTAGATAATTGTCTCCTTTTTCGAAAATTTGTATGTAAGTTTAACAATCTGGTACCACTTACTGGATTCAAATATGATGAAACATTTTTAAGGATTTGTTTTCTGTGCACTTGTTACACCTTTCTTCATAATTGTCTCCTTTTTCGACACTCTTCCAAAATTTGTATATAAGTTTAACAATCTAGTACGACTTACTGGATTAAAATATGATGAAACATTTTTAACGATTTGCTTCTTGTGTACTTGTTACACCTTTCTCGATAATTGTCTTTTTCTTCGATACTCTTCAAAATTTCTATATAAGTTCAACAATCTGGTACCACTTACTGGGTTAAAATATGTTGAAACATTTTTAAAGATTTGTTTTTTGTGCACTTGTTACACCTTCCTCGATATTTGTCTCCTTTTTCGACACTCTTCCAAAATTTTCTATATAAGTTCAACAATCTGGTACGATTTACTGGATTAAAGTATGATAAAACATTTTTAACGATATGCTTCTTGTGCACTTGTTACACCTTTCTTCATAAGTCTCTTTTTCGACCCTCGTCAAAAATTTGTATATAAGTGAAAGGAACATTTATTACAAATTCATAATAAAGAACACGATATACTTCGTATCGAAAGAATCGTATTATTTCTACGGAGTGTTCGAATAAATTTTTCGTTGGCACAAGGTATGCGAGCATTGTTTCAGGAAAGGAAAGTAAATAAGATGGACGTGGTTTTGTAAACTTTAAAACGCTTCTCGGGTTCTGAAATAATGTACACAGAACTGGTGGGAGTTTTGCGAAAATGGTTTCTCTAATGTTTCCAGGCTATAGTTCTTCCTTTAAAGTGGTATTACGTTGTTCGGAAACGAAAGCAAAGTGAGGGAATAATGTACTCCGTGAAAAGGCAAAGCGTGCTGTTTCATTCGGCTGCTTTTCCCGCGGAAAGTGGTTGGTTATTAGTACTTCGCGGTAATTCAGCTTAATTGTGTGTTAATTAACCGCGAGAAATTAATTAATACTTCATTGAGCTCGTTACGAAGTTGTTAATCCGGAGAAGTTGTACGGACTGCATTCTAATTAGCAAAGTGCATGTACCGTGGTTGGTGGTAATCGAAGCTCATCGATATACTCGGATTTTAACCTAACCCGGACCACTGTTAATCAACGAACAAGTGTTTCCCGTTTAAAGAAAACTTTAATATTTCGAATCGCGGTATCCTAAAAAAACAACTACATAAATTCCAACACGAACAGGTAGAATCGATTGTATTCCTTCTTTGCTCGGATAAATGAACAAATATTTTTCAAAAATTTCTCCAAAAGTATCCAGACCGTTAATTACATATTTTCTCGAAAAAGATCGATGAACTCTCGCTTGTTATCGTAAGAATAAATAAAATGATCTTCCAAACGAGCCAAATCGATCGGGTTCCGTCTATCTTTGCGCCAAAAAAGAAAAATCATTCGTACGAATATAACAATAAATGTACACCCAAAAAATAAAAAAAAAAAAAAAAAGAAACGCACGCGATCGAATAGTTTAACTTTCCACGCCCGGGGGCAATTAATTGCGTAATCGTTTTCGAAAAAAAAATCCGAAATCGTCCAAAAAATCGTAACCGGTGTTAACGATTTCACAGAATTCATCGTCTGGACCGACGTGTTGCGATAATTGGCAAACGAATTCCCCGTCGAATTTTTAATCGACAAACCCGAAAGAGAACGGAAGGAAAATAAAACGGAAAAATGGTCGGTTCGAAATTCCGTTAGCTTGTTACAGCGGCATAATTAGCGAATATCGCGCCCGTCAGCGTTTTCTACGCCGATGATTCGCTGACTTCCCGTTCGTCGAAATTAACGATAAAGGCAACTCATCGTTCCCGCCAAGTCTGCTTAAATATTTGAAGAAGTGCTCGGGCGAAATTCTTCCCATCGAGAAACGCTCGAATCGGGGGATCGAGCGACTTCGGTCCCTCAGCCCTTCGTCGTTCTTCAGCCCCCTACCCCCACAAACCCCCACAAACCCCCGGTTTTTCTGTCGTTTACTCGTCAATACTTCAACGCGGAATCTCTCTGTCCCGTAATGGATAATTTCCCCGTGCCTCGAAACTTTGTACGCTTAAAAAGCCTGTCCGCTACGGCAGTTGGCATCGCCGATTACTTCAATCAGAAATCAATAGAGGGAGCCCGTCTACCAACGACCAATACGCAATCGGTGCACGTGTCAATGTATATTACGTCCGTTGACTGTCGTGTCTGCACCATGGATGTTACACGCTTCGTCGATCCCGGTTTGACGACCTTTCGAGCGTTTGCGTGTATCTTCTTACGCGTGGGAGACCATTCGGCTCGGATCCGCTCGAAAAACCACGAAGCCATCGGTCGTTTTACGCTCGCTTCGACGAGTTTTCGAAACTTATTCGAACACCGAGAATGAAAAGTATCACTCGAGTGTGTTCTATTATGTTATCGTAGAAGCTCCTCCCCTAAGATTTGATTACAATTGTTTAGGTTGCCTAGATATGCGCTCGAGAGAAAAGATATTGCGAATGAATCGTCAGAATTAGGTATCTTTCTTTTTCGTTCTTCATTTAGAGTTCATTTCAAGGTGACTCTACTGTGGATTTGTACACTTGTGTTTGTACATTTGGAGGTGTACAGTTGTGTTTGTATATTTGTAGGTGTTCACTTGTGTTTGTACATTTGGAGGTGTACAGTTGTGTTTGTACATTTGAAGGTGTACACTCGTGCTTGTACATTTGTAGATGTACACTTGTGTTTGTACATTTGTAGGTGTATACTCGTGTTTGTACATTTGTAGGTGTACATTTGTGTTTGTACATTTGTAGCTGTTCACTTGTGTTTGTACATTTGGAGGTGTACAGTTGTGTTTGTACATTTGGAGGTGTACACTCGTGTTTGTACATTTGGAGGTGTACAGTTGTGTTTGTACATTTGTAGGTGTATACTCGTGTTTGTACATTTGTAGATGTACATTTGTAGGTGTACATTTGTGTTTGTACATTTGTAGGTGTACACTCGTGCTTGTACATTTGTAGATGTACATTTGTAGGTGTACATTTGTGTTTGTACATTTGTAGGTGTACACTCGTGTTTGTACATTTGTAGATGTACACTTGTATTCGTACATTTGTAAGTGTACACTTGTATTTCTACATTTGCAAGTATCTCTCCTTTACTCACGAATGCTCATCACAACGCAAACCTTCCTCCTGTCAAGTATTATATCTTCCACAACTATGAACCGGAGCGTAAATCTCACACAACTTTCAAAATTTCACTCCTGCATCGATTCGTCGATCGATCAATAATTACACCGTCGCTGGTGATCATTATCGTCGAGTACCTAGCGACGAAAATGAAATATTCAAGATCGTCCGTGACGAGATTCCCCGAAAGCACGCGCGCGAGTCGAATTCAGCGGATCCTCCGCCCGGAAAATCTAGCAATATCGCCCATCGAGTGTCTCGGAACTTCGCGTACTTTCTTCCGAATAGAGTACTCACTTCCACCCTCCCAGCCCACCCTTTCTCTCTACATCCCCGCGTCCACCCTTAAGAATTTCTTACCGATTCCTCGAGTCGCGGAGACAATGGTCGTTCGAAGGACCGGTTCGTGAATCGTTCGAAGGTATGCTCGAAAATCGCCGACCAACCGGAGCATCGATAAACCAGAAAATGAGAATCACTGAGCTCTTCGGGTACCCGGAGTGTTGGCACAGTGCTCGTGATCGATTACTCGTCATCCGCGCGCGATGTCCCGAGTTCGACGCCCACCGCCCGCTGCCAAACCAAACGTACTTCTTCCTCTTTTTTTTTCTCCCCTCCTCCTCCTCCTCCTCCGGCCCCTCCTACCCCGTTCGTCCATCTCCCGCTCCGCACGACCCACACCGTCCTCTTTTTCTCCCGTTCCGTTTCCCCTGTTCCTCTTTTTCCGCGCTGCATCGACCGTAGGCTCGACACGTAGATGGCCGTTGCACGATGGACGTGTACGAGACTCTCCTCCTTTTTCCATCGTGTGTGTCTGCGCTTTGTGCGAAGCGCGAGCCGAAGAGAGGCCCGTCTGCAGCCCGGTGAAGACCAGGGGGTGGTTGCCGGTGAGACGGGGGATGAAGGAGGAGGAGGAGGAGAAAAAAAGGAGCCACGCGGATTCGATCTCTGCCAAATCGAACTCGAGTCCCGCGAGCTTCTTCGCTCTTATCGATCTTTCGGCCGAGTGGTCACCTCCACGGTGCGATTCGACCGGTTTTCTCGTTTTCTGACCAACTATTGCAAGACTGGTGAGAAACGATCGCTTGTTTCGATCGAGAACGAACGTTCGAGAATGAAGGGTGAATGAGTACTACGATGAGCTGGAAGGATGTCTTGAAGGGAACAAGGTCGATTAATTTTTGTCGAGTGTTGAGTCAAGGTACAAAGTTAGGGTTAACGCGATTGGCAATTTTTGTTAGATGATATTTTCTTGGTTTTTCATAGTATTCTTTTTCGTTGGAGTCCCGTGGCTGGAATGCGAGAGTAGTGGAAGGGGTGTGTACCTGTTCTCACGCACACGTGCAATTCTAGTTCGCTATTCGTCGCGGCAGTTGAACACGTGTGGACTGAGATGGAGAGAGATAATGAGAAACACGCGGCAAACAGAGCTCCATTGGCGTAGGTGCAACGTATTACTATTGCGCAATAGTTGTATCCGATACAGGACAATTTTTTGCTATTTTTTTTTACAATATACTGGGAAAGCATTGGTTGTATAATTACCAGTAGAAGTAAAATTCTTTTTAGGAAGAAAAATAATTTAGTAAAAAATTTAATTTAGAAATAAATAAAAATGAATGGAAATTCATTTCAGAAGAAGTTGTATAGAGTGTATGTTTTCAGGCAGTTTTAAGAGTCTGATATGAGGTGATAGCAGTGTTAAATTTTAATACACTTGGAACATTGTTCTTTTGGGAAACATGGCTTGATACTGTTTTTGTGTAAAATGAGTGGAGTTAAGTCGGATTGTTCGTACAAAGAATTCGATTGAGGAAAATTAATTATATTCCAAAATCGTCTTTATTATTCTACCCATAGAAAAACTGTTAATATTACATAATATTCTTTTTTATATCAACTCTTGCGAGATAAATCAGACGTTTCGTGCATTAAAGTATAAGCATAAACCTCGGCGGTTCATAATCTCCAAGCTTCGTGTTTACGTATTTGCTTATTCGAAGAGTCATTTCGTTTCTTTTGATGAAAACGAAATAAAATTTTTTCATAGTGTAAAAACATTTTATTAAATTATATATTCTCCGTTTTGGAAAAAGGAAAGATATAGGACAACAATTTTTGCTAATTCTTTTTACAATATACTGGGAAAGCATTGATAATATAATTACCAGTAGAAGTAAAATTCTCTTTAGGAAGAAAAATAATTTAGTCAAAAATTTAATTTAGAAACAAATAAAAATGAATGGAAATTCATTCACTTCCGTTCACTTTCCGAACAACCCGATACGTATAGTATTGCGACAGGACGCAAATGAAATCTGTTCCTACTACTATGTCAGAGTGCGTGGCCAAGGTTCGGAACGTGGTGTTGGGGTGGGGATGGGCGGTCCGATCCTTCTTCGCCCCCCCTACCGTCCCGCGAGACTTCTACTCAGAGGAAGACGATACAGAGACGAAGAAGGTCGATCTGTCGTTATTATCGTACGCGTTGCGATTCACGATGTACTGTGAATCTGGGTACCAAGGGCCACGTGTTTACACACCTCGTTCCAGTCTACGGGCTACCATCGTACGCACGGTTGCTATTGGTCGAGCAGCAGCAACTACGATGGAGCTAGTGGACCGTGAAAGTGGGTATGTAAACACTCGTTAGCTTTCTCCTCGTGGACGAACCGTACGCGTTCCTTCGCTTCTTCTTTTTTTCTTCCCACCTTTTTCAATTGCGTTCAAGGTGCGAAGAAAACGTTTTCACCACACCGTTGAGTTTCTACGCGAGAGGAAAATTTCCCTTCTGCCATTATCTCGCGAGATCGTTGCTACAGACATTATCATTGGTATTAAAGAAAAATAATGGCTCGGTTCTACGGTGATGTTTCTTCATTTAAGACCACAAGAGTTGGTCGAAACGTCACGCAATAAACGTTCAAATGAAGAAGCATTGCCGTAGAAACAGGCTATTACTTTACTTTAATCTCTTCGGGGATGCATTACTCCGTTCGGAAGAGATAAAAATTCAGATTGATATTGATCCATAACGTCTATCGATCACGCGACGAAATTACATCCTTGGGAGATTTGATTACCTACGTTTGTTCGCAATTTTCATTCTTAATTCCTCCTTACTGGAGAAGAGTACTCTATCGCGATAAAAGAACAAGAATTTAATTATTATTCTCAAGTTGGTTTCATCGTTACTCTCGAAGAGTCGGTTTTCACGAAAGGAAACACTCGAAGTGAAAATATACGCGTCTTGAAAAAAGCACGAGTGCGTTCTTTTTAAAATTGAAAATTAAACTTTATTTACACTACTCTCCATTCTTTGGTAATTCGCAACGACAGACCGTTCTCTATTACCGCGCCATCTTGGCTCTCGAAAACGGGTCGTTACGACCCTCGAGCCCCAAAAAGAAACAATTTCCTCCCTCCTTGTAATCAATGTTTCAATAAACCAATCAACGAGCCACACGGTACAAATGACCCCCGTTACGACGTCATCGATGTTATCGTCTGCGTCGGTGCCCCACGTGAAACGGAATCCAAATTACTCCTCGTTCAAGCCTCGGAAAAAGATCGCAGATTGCCGAGTCCATTGTCTTAAGGAGCACCCCATATAATAAGAGCGTTATCTATCCATTAATCTGTACAGAGTTCAAGCTCTGAACATGTCCCTCAGGATACACAGAGACCCCTTTCTGGCCCTCGTGTCGGCTATTATCGTGGTAAAACGGGGACGGTGGAGCTAGGTCATACGGGGATGCGTCTGGAAACGGGAATAAGGATGTCTTGGACACAAGTCACACCTCGATTGCTGCCAATTCTCTATTGTCGTTGGCAGTCGTCCATTTTTTCCTTTTACCTGCTCCTTTCCACCAGACACGGTACGAACAATTCGTTTGCTCTCGAAAAGTCGAATTTTTCTCGCGGTGGGAACCTACTCGTGGAAACCGTGGTTCTTTAACGGATATTGGGTCACGTGGATGGTCTTCGCGACGATGGATATTATTGGTGATTCATCGAATTGATTCTCTCGTTCGAGAAAGTTGTGCAATTTTTTCGAGATACTTTTTAGCGAAATATTTTACTTTTTAGCGATCTTCGCTCGATTGGACGAAAGTATTATTCGATCTCGATTGTTTTTGTAACGAAACGATTCAAAGGGAATAGTTTTGGGGAATTCTTGTCAGGGAAGGGAGTTTCGTACGAAAATATTGCACTGTAATTCTGTTTAAGTGTATTCGTTGGGTTGGAATATTATTTTGTTCATTTTATGCTACTTCACCGGACCCATCGACACATTCTATAAAAGTTTGAACTTACCAGTCAAGAGGAACAGCAGCACGGTCGAATTCATTCCCGAAGCCAAAATTCGTCGAAACGGAATCAATTCAACGCATTCTCGGCACATTCCTGCAACAAAGAGCGGACTGGTTTGAGATGAAAGCGAGAAATGCGAATAAAGGACGCAGGGACTGAAATGTCCGGGGTTTTCTATTTTCTTTTCTTTTTTTTTACCAGAAATTCGATGGAGCGTTTGTTAGTACCAATGAAAATTGTGTAACGACGTTCTTTTTGCAAACAATCGGTGCAAATGAATAAATTCAAATGATTCGTAAAATTATAATATCAATAAGCCGTCACCACTGTTTCGAAAGCGTACGAAATTGAATAATTTATAATGTTTCACTCGTTTCGTCGGTTACCCCCAAATGTCGAATAATTATTGGATTTCACCGACGAAGATCGAATAATTTTTACCGCTCCGTTTATTCGTTAATTCTGATCGGAATAATTAGAAATCTCTCTTTAATATTAATATCCAAAAATAGACGTACGTTCGAGTTAAATCCGTACCATTGAGTCATTCTTGCGTCAGGAACGAATAATTGCTTCGATAATTATATTTAATAATTTGAAGCACTCCATTCGTTCGGTAATTTCATCGAAACGAGGCTGTAGGTACATTTACCGAATTTAAGTACATTTACCTTAACAGTGCTGCCACTGTACACCCAGGATGCGAACAAAATTTTCTACTCGAATGAAAAAAAATATATTCATCGTTTCAAGCGAATGCCAAAACTTGTGGCAGTTAGTCAATTGTAAAATTTTTGAATACTTTTTCAAATACGCAAATCGAGATATCATCGATACACTTTTATCGTAATCTTTAGCTATAGCTTGTGCGTATATGAATTTTATTAACACTTTATTTTTATTTATACATATAAACAAAACCCACATATATATATATATATATATAATAAAGTCGTAAAATATAAATATATAAAATATATATCTAATAAAGTCATTTGGTAATAACAGCAATAACATTTCGAAGTAGCTTGTATATAATAAAGTCGTAAAATACAAATATATAAAATATATATCTAATAAAGTCATTTGGTAATAACAGTAATAACATTTCAAAGTAGCTTATATATAATAAAATCGTAAAATACAAATATATAAAATATATATACATATAATAAAGTCGTTTGGTAATAACAGCAATAAAATTTCGGAGTAGCGTCAATTTGTTAACGTTGAGTAAGAGCCAGTGGTGTTTCGGATGCGAATAAGTGTTAGGCATACCAGTTTGAATAACTCATGCTCCGTCGTTAATTCAATAAATTCAAGTGAATAGCCCCGGGACCGTAATGCTTATTACGACGGCGCGTTTAACAGATTTTACGGGAGTGTTAACAGGCACGGTGTGTACACGAAGCCCAGAATCGGGGGCAAATTAGCATGGTGCCTCTACATCTGTTGACCATTAATCAATTAGCGCAATTCCGGGCGCGCACGAGCCACCATGTAACGACTGTTAGACCAATAGAGTACTATATAGCGTCAGGCGTAAAATTTCGGTCGAACGAGCGCGTCCCTTGTTATATGTTTACGATGAAAAAATTCCAACGGGGTCGTAACGCCAGAAATGAAAAGTGGGAGCAGTGACGCCGTCGCGTATCGACGATGATGCTAAAACCGATGAGCAATGGAACACCTATTCTCCAACCCTTTGGGTATGGAATAATCGAAGCAAAGGTTGTCGAGATAATTGGATTATTTTTTCCCTAGAATCTTGTCGATCGAACCCACAAGACGTAACTGAGTCGTAATCGTAAGAATTCTTTCGTCTTGAATTAAATCGTAGCAGAAAATTATTTTCAAACTTAAAGGGTGTTCCAATCAACACTTACATCTACTACTTATTATAATAAATAAAAAATCTACCTTTCGATCTATTCTCGAGTGTTCTTCGAGAAATCGATCGCTGTTTCACTGTTTTCGCGGTCGATTCTTACGATCGTCTTCTCGGACAGTGTTAATTAACCAAAATAATTATTTCGGTCAGTTGGAGGACCGTACCAGCAATAATACATAGTGTCAACGATAGTCACGAAAGTTACTACAGTGCGTACGTAATAAAATGTTACAAAAAATTGTTCCATCTTTTCGTAAAAATTAATTTAAAAGTTCTCCGACGCGACTCGATCGTCGCGTCTGACCATTGCGCGCTGGTTCCACTTAATACGGTAATACGGCTGTGCCCGGTCTCGAACGCGAGTAGAGGTAACGAGCAACGGTCAGACACGCCAAGAGGTTCGGAATCACTCGCGTGCTCCGCGTATTCTCCGAATCAATTTTCTCGGGAACGATGCGAAGATAAAACGGGGTACCACGAGCGTCCCGGTTTTTCGTCGAGCGGAATTACCCCGAGGAGTATTCCCCGTTCATCGATCGCGACGAAAGTTTCCCCGTACGAAGCGCATCGCGCG
The DNA here is from genome assembly GCF_051014685.1 of Ptiloglossa arizonensis. Lineage (NCBI taxonomy): Eukaryota > Metazoa > Arthropoda > Insecta > Hymenoptera > Colletidae > Ptiloglossa > Ptiloglossa arizonensis. Next base: position 23,720,439 of record NC_135049.1, read on the forward strand.
ATAAAAACCGAAAGCAACGTTTCCCGAACGGTGGGCGGGAGACGGGTGGGTGGGGTGGGGGGTGGGTGGGTGGGGGGCGGAGTTAGGTACCCTCGAATTGAAACGTACCGGTCTCGATGTAGGTACACGTATAAACCCCCGTCGATGAGCAATAAGATTGATGGTCCCCCGGACAAGATATTCATTTATTTCTGAAGAGCGACGCGCTATTTTTCAAACCGTTCGCTCCGACGAGCGCGGCGCATTTATCTTAATCTCTCCGCGCTATTCGAAAGAATAGAGAGAGAGAGAGAGAGAAAATAGAAAAGAAAAGAAACAAGACACGGGGAAAATATATATTAATATAAATACGAGGAACTGAACGAGAGGTAGGGGAAGAAAAAAGGATCCAATCGTCGATCATCCGTTCGAACCGCGACAATTTTTCTCTCGTTTAACGCGGCGCGGCCGAAACTTTCGGTGGAAAGAACGAAAGTAGAGGAGAGAAGGGGGGAGGGGAGGTGGAGAACGGGTCACCGTCACGTCGCCGAGGTCACCGTCCTTCCCTTTTTCATCCCCTTGAACCCTTCGCCGCGCTATCCACCCCCTCCCCTCTTCAGCCGAGCTTCTGTCCCTCTTCGTTCCGTACATATTTCCGTCGCCATTTTTGTTTGTATTTCGCTCGCGATCGCGGCCCGGAAACGGACGTCCGCGCCGTGAAGAATGACCGCAGTCGCGCATCCGGTCTCGAGTACACCCGCCATCTCTCTCATCCCCGACCCTTCCTGCCTGGCCAACGAAATGTGTTTTTGGTGGCGACCACCCTACTCCTTTATTTACCAGTCCTCCGTGCAACCCCTCTTTTAAACCCGGGGAACGTTCCACGACGCGACCATAACCCGGCCATCGTTCCGTCGGGATCAGGACCGGTGGTCCATCGTGTGTTCTGGCATTTCGAATTTGCGCAACAACGAACCTCGCGTTTTACGTGCTCGTTCGTGGAAGAAGGTGAACTTTACAGTTCGCGATTTTTCACACCGGAGAGACAATCCCTGTGATCGTTGCGCACGTATTTCTGGGGTGGTCGATTTTTTTGTACGACGTGTCCCCTCGAGACCACGACCAACGAATCGGCGAGGTTCTTCTCCATGGAAACGAGTACAAACACGACCCTTCTACGACCGTTTTTTATTTTACCAAAAAATTTTCGAAAATATTTTTTGATAACCAGTGCACGGAAATTGACCCGTGTTTGGACTCATTTTTCTCGGGAGGATCTTGCCGGTTGATTGGTAATACACTTTCAAAGATACGGTGAACAGTGTGGAGTAATTTATTATATTATAAATAATTAATACTGAGACAGTAGCTAGATAACAGTAAATAACGCGATTGTGACGCAAGTCTGTACGATACTTCGCGACTCTCGTCTCGACACTATTTTTCAATATTCACGATTCAATACTCACTCCCACCGTACACTCTCTTGTATCCTTACTCGTTGCTCGACAAATTTCGTTAACTGTACGCACGAGGCACCCATCGTCAACAGAGAAATATAGAATTTTCGCGAAAATGTAACGAAAAATGTATTTTCGAAAAATTACTGCGTTGGAATATTTTTTAATTTTCGTCTTTCTTTTTCAATGACACTCGAGTCAAAATTTACGAATGATCGTGTCGGGAGGTAACAGAAACACAAAAGACTCTTTTACAAGTACTCTCCGGGAACGTGTTACCAGCCAATGACGAATACGACCTCTGCCCTCCCTCGTCGATCGTATTTTTTCCCGGTTTATGGTGCGCGTACAAGGATTTACAGTTAAGGTTAGGTCGCATCCTTTGCTCGCGCGCGACCCAACGATGCCGAGACGCGCATCGGGACAAGAAAACGGGTTTGAAAGGATGATTTATGGGCTGACCATCCGCGCTGGAATTTTTCCTCTTTTAGGGAAATCGGTTTACGATCGGTAGATGGGATTATAATGTATCGTGCGCCGCGAAACCGGCCGGAATAAAAAGAGATTCGAAAGTTGCTCGTTCGAGCACACGACGCGGGGCCGACTGCTCGCACGAAACTTTCCATCGAAACGAAACCGTGTGACGCGGAACGCGAACTTCTGACACGAAGACATCAATTTTCCACCATCGTGTGAAAAATTTAAATTCGACCTATCCGAGCTCCCTCTCACCAAGGCGGCAATATTTTTTGTACGTAACGAACGTCGCGACAATTCTTCGACGATCGTTTTCGAATTGTAATAGAACGTTCGAGATATTATTTTTTTTTTTTTTTTGTTTACACTGTAATACGAAAAATTACTATTACACCGAGAATTACTTTATCATTATTTTATTTATTATCGATTTATAACGAACAAATGCGAAGTTGTTTCAGTGTCTTTGAAATTTAGAAAGGTTTTTTGGAATTGCTTTTCAACGCGTTTCGAAATCGTTGAATCGAATCCATAACACCGTTCGTGGTCTATCATCGGTGATTGTTATCGTACCATCGTGTCAACATTACATATTTCGTGCAACAGGAATTCCATTACACCGACACGCGGGACAAATACGAGCCGACAACAATAACCGAAGCGTCATCGTCGAGATTATTGTGTTTTTCCAAGCTCGCCGCAGCGCTGGAATTTTTTTGCAATTGAAATGCAATAACAACAGACGAACACTCGACACCCGCTCTCATCGAGAACGATTCGCCGTGGTTTCCTAAACCCCGCGCTCGAATTAATTAATCGGATCCTCGACAAAAAATTCGATAAGAATATTTCGATCGAACGGTCTTCGTTTTCGACGAAACTTTCTTCCGCGAGTAAAGTTTACCGTGAAATTGATATCGAAAATTATAATTACTCAGAAATTTCCAAGTATTATTACTAGAAGAGGTTACAAATTTTCCAATCTTCTTCGAATAAGTGTACTACGTACGAATAACTCGGAAGGAAGAAAAGATACGAAATTAATTTGCAAACTTGACCTCATCGAAATTATTTCTGCATATCCCAAAGAAACTCGACGAAAATAATCTTATAAACTTACTTTGAATTCAAAGATCGAACGATAAATCGTCAATTAAAAATGTTTAAAATTACCGTACTTACATTCCCCTGTACATCTTCGAGCCGATTCCAATTCAATATTCAAAATTAATTTGTAAACTTGACCTCACCGAAATTACTTCTGCGTGTCCCAAAGAAACTCGACAAACATAATTCTATGAACATACATTGGATTTAACGATCGATAAATTACCAATTAAAAATGTTCAAAATTAACATACTTACATTCCCCTGTAAATTTTCGAGCCGATTCCGATTCAATACTCAAAATTAATTTGCAAACTTGACCTCACCGAAATTACTTCTACGTATCTCAAAGAAACTCGATAAAAATAATCCTATAAACGCACTTCGAATGCAAAATCATCAATTAAAAATGTTCAAAATTACCATACTTCCATTCCCCTGTAAATTTTCGAGCCGATTCCGATGCAATACTCAAAATTAATTTTTAAACTTGACCTCACCGAAATTACTTCTGCGTGTCCCAAAGAAACTCGATAAAAATAATCCTATTTTTGAATTCAAAGATCGAACGATAAATCATCAATTAAAAATGTTCAAAATTCCGCTGTAAATTTTCGAGCCGATTCCGAGAAAAGTGTTCTTCATTCGATTATGAAAAATACAAACAACAAATCGTTGCACACCACGATAAAACGTTGAACTTCGAAAGTGGATAGTTTCTCCGTTTCGTCACTTTGATCCAACGATAAAGATCCTCTCGCGGGAGGATACAGTTTATTCTCCGTGAATAAAGAGGGAAGATGGGCCATCGTCGTTTCGTCTAGCGTTGAAATTGTCCTCGTGGACGTTTCGAAAACGTACTCCATCAAACACGGGACAACGTGCGCGTCCCGTCGATCGAGGAGCAGCTCGAAAGACATCGTCAAAGGTCCGCGCGGTAACATTACGCAACGGCCATCAAGCATCTCGCGTTGCGTGAACGCATTATTCGTTGGAAAACGCGGAACGAGTCACGGTGAGTAACCATAGAACGGGGTGAACGGATTTCGTTCGATCATGCGTCGTGGAAAAGGTTTCCCGGGCTCTCGGTAGCGTCGCTGTCACTTTGCGCGAGCCGTTTGATGCTTTTACTCGCATCATGGCCGACTCTCAAAGCTTTTTGCGGAAGTCGCCGGTGAAAGAAGTCACGACGCGTGCACGTTGCACGATTCGTCGCGCGCCAGGAATCATATTATTCCGTGGAGGTTTTTTTTTACAGTCGGTCGGTGGTTGAAGAGGGCTCGCTCCCGCATCTCAGCCGGTATCACGTTGTGCATAAACATAACTCGCGAATGGCTATACGTTCGTTACTCGTTCCCTTTCGACGCCGCGGATAGGGAAACGTCGAGGGAAAAAAACACGCCTAGTCTCCCTTGAATTCGATTCTTCCCACTGCCGGAGAAATGGAGCTTTTCATTCGCGGTGTGCCACTCTCTACTGTGAAACCTCAGAGGTTACGAGAAACTCGCGTGCAACGTGGATGCGCGTTCAACGTTGCCTCCGCCATTGAAATATGATTTTCCTTCCCGGCCGTGTAAATGAGCGGAAATTTACGCGTCTGTCGACCAACGCTGCGCTGAAACGTTGAAGAGAGATGTACACTTTTCTCATGGGATACGTTCAGAAGTCGAGGGTAATTTTTTCATTAATCTTCCCTTGTTTTCGATTGAAAGGATCGTTTTAATTGGGTCACTTCTTGTTTGGTTTATCGTACTTTGGATCCTTCTTTTCGTTACGATCATTTCTGGTATTGCACCTAATCGCACGAAAGGACTAGATAAATAATAATAATACCAAAGATTGTTGTCAGTAGTGGTTTTCGCGGTCCGTGTACTTCTCCTTGTGATTATTTTATTAGGTAATTATTGTGGTAATGCGCGAGAATGAAAGGAATTGCACGTGGTTCGGAGAAAATCTGAAGTGTTTGGTATAGTCGAGCGAGTGAAGTGTTTTCGAGGTGCGAAAGAAGAGCAATTGAGATGGAGCCAGAATTGGAAATTTTCGGTGGTGCACGGAGTGAGAAAGATTAAGGATTAGAATGAAAGGGAATTAATGCGTATGAGGATATAAGGTGCGGGAGAAGAGTGCTTGGTGGCAGTCAATGTGGTCAGCGTGGTCAGCGTGGTCATTGTGGTCATCGTAGTCAGCGAGGTCAGTGTAGTCAGTGTAGTCAGTGTAGTCAATGTGGTCAGCGTAGTCATCGTGGTCAGCGTGGTCAGTGTGGTCAGTGTGCTCAACATAGTCAGCGTAGTCAGCGTAATTATTGTGGTCATCGTGGTCATCGTAGTCAGCTTCTAATTATAATTTCTGTGCTTTGTTAATGTTTCCTACTGTTACCTCACTCAATACACGCATTGAATCCTAAAACTCCGTTCACCTTAATTTCACAAATAACCACCACCGTTATTGATAAATTCCTACATGATTCTACAACCGTTGCAATTATTTTCCATTCACATTCGTACACGCGTTCGCTTATTTCTCCTTCCCCGTTGTCTCCTGTACCATCGAAGGGGCAACTAAATAATAAGAAAGATCGTATTCGTTGTTCCAGTATTACGTAAGCAATTAACCACGATTGGCACGAATTAGCACGACGTTGGTAATTCGATCGAGGCAGCCGATGAACGTCAATCACCGATCCGTTGGTAAGTTACAGGGAACGATCCCCGTGGCGTTCTTTCGGACGTGAAATTACACGTCGCGATACGTTTCAACGGTCCTCGTTTCAAGGATCTCCCCGTGCCTCCCCTCCCGCGGTAATGGAAACCATTATTGCAGGGAATATCGAAAGGATTTGCGGCGAATTCGGGGTGGGCCCGGGTTAATCGGCGGAAAATCTACTTTGCCAGAAAATTACGATATTGAGTTCGTTGGCACTTTAACAAGTTCTCTCCGACCTCCCACGGCCACGGTTATTCAATCGATCGGGGAAAGTCTGGCCCCGCCTTTTGTCCGCCGTAGGATATGTCTAAATCGCTTATCCGAGTGTCTGAGCTCACCTGTTGAATACGAAAGAAATTTTAACGTCGATCCCGGGCCAGCGCGAACCACTGAAATAATGAAAAAGGGTCTCGCGGCTCACTGCGCGTGAATAATGGATCAAACCGGTCACGTGCACCGCCTTGTGAACCACGGCCCTTTCCTTTCCGCGTTTGAATACCTTCGAACGGTAACCGTCGAGGGTTCGAGAACCGTGTACCCCTCGTTCCTTTCGTTTTCGTTCGTTTCCTTTTTTCCAAAGATCCATCCCGACCGGTAAAAAAAAATTCTACTTCTTTCGTTCGTAAGTAAATTAAGCGTCACCGAACGAACGCTCCCTCGATTCTGTTTTTCATTTTAATGCTTCGACGGTGAAGTTCTTGGGTGTGGATGGAAACGCGTCGATGGATCGTTTGTGGACAGAAATGTGTAGATTGATTATTTGTGGATAGAAATGTGTCGATAGATTATTTGTGGGTAGAAATGTGCAGATAAGTCGTTTGTGGATAGAAATGTGTAGATAGATTGTTTGTGGATAGAAATGTGTAGATAAGTCACTTGTAGATAGAAATGTGTAGATAAGTCACTTGTAGATAGAAATGTGCAGATAAGTCACTTGTAGATAGAAATGTCTAAATAAGTCACTTGTAGATAGAAATGTGCAGATAAGTCACTTGTAGATAGAAATATCTAAATAAGTCACTTGTAGATAGAAATGTGTTAATAAATTATTCGTAGGTACAAACGTATAGGTAAATACTTCGTCAATAGAAACGTATAGGTAAATCCTTTGTCGATAGACACGTATAGATGGATCGTTAGAATTAAATAGGATATTAATGGCACATATTTCGTACGTTCGCGTTATTCATTGTCAGCAGAGAACGTCTCCTCCCGGAAAACATTGAAATCCCTCCCAAAAATATCTCGTAATCGTTTCCGTCGATTTCTCTTCACCGGTCCTGGTGAAATTTCCAAATTGAATGGCCCAATACGCGCGAAGCTCTCCCGTTCGCTCGGTGTCGTTGTTTGACGTAATTAACTTCAAAGAAACAAGCAAGTAGGACCGGGTACGGATCACGGTAGACAAACTTGCCTGAATGCAAACACAATAAGCTCCCGGCGGGAGTTTGCGTCACGTAACGCCGCGTAAACAACCTGTAACGCTGGTGGCGGGCTATTATGGAATCCAATAACGCAACTTAAGACGTCGTTATACGTAGCGAGCGGGCCGAGCGACGCTTCTTCGTTACAACGGTTACGTAATCATCGTTCGGTTTGAAAGTCGACGGAAGAGTGAACGATCTCGCAGACACGGTCCCGCGCCGGTGACATCAATGCCCGAACACTGCCAATTAAAAGTGACGCAACGTACATCGATTCGTAACAACGAAACGAACGCGTTGAATACACACGTTTACTTATCGATTCTTCCTATTGATACTACGCAGCGAGAGAAGTTGTATAATAATGGATTTATTTTTTCAGTTTTACACTTCATCCTTGAAGGTGACTAAGAGGACTAAAAGGACATCTACTTCTTGATGTTACAATTAAAAGTGACGCAACGTACATCGATTCATAACAACGAAACGAACGCGTTGAATACACACGTTTACTTATCGATTCTTCCTATTGATACTACGCAGCGAGAGAAGTTGTATAATAATGGATTTATTTTTCCAATTTCGCACTTGATCCTTGAAGGTGACTAAAAGGACATCTATTTCTTGATGTTACAATTAAAAGTGACGCAACGTACATCGATTCATAAAAACGAAACGAACGTATTGGATACACACATTTCCTTACCGATTCTTCTTCTTGATGCTACGTATTGAGAGAAGTTGTATAATAATGGATTTATTTTTCCAATTTCGCACTTGATCCTTGAAGGTGACTAAAAGGAAGAGCTTTATCGTTTTTACTTCTTTTTTGATGTTACAATGTTCATCGAGAGAAGTTGACTAACAAAAAATTTCTTTAGATAGTTTTGTACTTGAACTTTGAACGTGACGGAGAAAAGAAGTCTTATTGTTTCTCGATGTTACATTGCGAATCGAGAAAAGTTGTATAATTATAGATTTATTTTTCCAGTTTCACACTTGAACCTTGAAGGTGACTAAAAGGAGAAGCTTTATCGTTTCTACTTCTTGATGTTACAATTAAAAGTGACGCAACGTACATCGATTCATAACAACGAAACAAACGCTTTGGATACACATATTTCCTTACCGATTCTTCCTATTTATACTACGCAGCGAGAGAAGTTGTATAATAATGGATTTATTTTTTCAGTTTTACACTTGATCCTTGAAGATGACTAAAAGGAGGAGCTTTATCGTTTTTACTTCTTTTTTGATGTTACAATGTTCATCGAGAGAAGTTGACTAACAAAAAATTTCTTTAGATAGTTTCGCACTTGGATTTTGATGTTACAGTGCGAAAGGGGAGAAGTTATATAATTATAGATTCATTTTTCTAATTTCACACTCGAACCTCTAACTGTGACTAAAAGGAAAAGCTTTATCGTTTCTATTTCTTGATGTTACAATGTTCATCGAGAAAAGTTGACCAACAAAAAATTTCTTTAGATAGTTTCGTACTTGAACTGCGAACGTGACAGAGAAAAGAAATCTTATTGTTTCTCGATGTTACAGTGCGAATCAGAAGTTATATAATTATAGATTTATTTTTCCAGTTTCACACTCGAACCTTGAACTGTGACTAAAAGGAAAAGCTTTATCATTTCCACTTCTTGATGTTAGAATGTTCATAGCTAGAAGTTGATCAACAACAAATTTCTTTGGATAGTTCCACACTCGAACCACAAACAAGGCCGACAAGTAATCCTATCGCATCTTCCTCTAAATGTTACAACGTACATCGAACGAAATCCAATAATAAGATATTATCCTTTCCAGTGTTACACTCGAACGTGGTCAAGAACAAAGAATCCCGTTTCTTGTTCTCTATGTCGCGTCGCGAAGAAAATCCAATAATAACGGATTGATATTTATAGTCTCGCTCTTGAATCTTGAACGTGACCAAGAACAAGGAACGAGTTTCGAGCGTATCGATGGAGCTCCGAGGATTCGTGGAAGCATAGGGGTTGTTTCTGATTGATTAAACCACCGTTTCCGGCGACTTCGTGTCGAAATTACCGAACGCGATTCACGTCGCAGTTGAGGGACGTTTTTCACGCACGCGACAAAGCTTACAAACGGGGGACTATTTTTAAGGGTAACGTGAACCCTCGACGAACCTTATCTAAATTCCACGTCCTCTTTATCAGGGGAAACGATTACGGTTGTCAATCCGCGGTCGGTTTTTCAGCTTCTCGAACAGACGGAGAAATTTCCACCCTTTTGTCGGTCGGTAAAAAAGGAAGGGCTAAGTCTCCGAAGACGGTCGGGTCGGAGCACGTGAAAAAATTCGGGAATAAATAACGAGGACCACTGGACAGAGAGGAAATCCTAGTTTTACAGAGGAAACTGAAAGGAAAAAAGGAGAATGAAAAAGTTGGGAAAATTTCTAAGCAAAGAATACTTATCGAACAATATCACCGAACGTAAGAAAATAATTTGAAATATCTTGTTCGACGACACTGGTCGTAATGAATATTCAACAGTTTCAAAAGGGACGATGCGAATAGATACTTGAAACGTCTAAAAGAAAATCCAATCTTAATATTCAATGAAACGTGATGGTCATGTATAGAAAATGTATTCTATAAATATTCCACCGACTTTAATATTGTAACGTTTTGTTAAAATTCATAAAGTGTCGTAAACTTCAAGGTTTAACTTTAAGGTAAACTAACGATTTTTTTAGAGCGTATAAACACTTTATTAAATTATACATTCTCCATTTTGGGAAACGAAAGTAATTCCCGAACAATCCAATACTTATCTATACATGAAAAAATGTCTCTCTCTTCTTCCTGTTTCGAGACAAAGTTTTGTTCCTTACCTCTATTTGAATTTATACCTCATGTTGCGGCACGCAAAAGTCTGCGCGGTCCGTACGCACCCTAACGTTTATGGTTGGATGAGTACGGGTATCGAGCACGTGCTCGACCTCAAGACAATAACCATTAACCTGGGTTCTTGGAAGTCTGCTAAACATCTGCCAGGTCGTTAAGGCACCTTTCCCAATTTTACTATATTCAATAATTTCGACTTCCAAGAACCCCCGGTTCCTAATTAACATTCCCACTCCACGTTTCCCTTTCCTTCAACACGGAGGACTACCCATCTCCCAGATTCCAATCAACCAACAAGATGTCGAACCGAACGCATAAAATAGAAAATTGACACGTGGAGCAAAGTTCAGTGTCGAGTCTTCAAAGACGATCAACTTGCCAACTTACGCCAACACTGCGCGACAAATACACCAATGTGAACAATGATCGACAAGACTTAACTTTCAATTCCAACGATCTCGATACTCGTAAAAAGTTATCGAGAAGCGCGATCGACGAGACGCTCCAAATCAACGCTTCATGTTGACCAACGCTTCACGTCGACAAACGCTTCACGTCGACCAACGCTTCACGTCGACCAACGCTTCACGTCGACAAACGCTTCGCGTCAACTAACGCTTCACGTCAACTAACGCTTCGCGTCGACCAACGCTTCACGTCGACCAACGCTTCACGTCGACAAACGCTTCGCGTCAACTAACGCTTCACGTCGACTAACGCTTCACTTCGACCAACGCTTCAACCAATGCTTCACATCGAGCGACCGACGAAAGAACAACCGACTCGAACGTCTGGAAGTCATTGGAACGTCGTGAAACGCACTGACGTTACGTTCAGAGAGAACAGAATTCCGTGGAGGACGGAATCGAATTCACATCCCGGGTTTTTAATACCGTGGAAAGTGGCGTGGAGGGCCGAATTAAATAACAGTGGGTTAGGACGAAACGGATAAAGAGAAGAGGGACCGGGAAAGAGGAGGCTGGAGGACCTCGTTAAAGTGGTCGAAGCGACGCTCCGGTCCCGCTCTTCAGTCCTGTCGCCTGTCACTATATACGGAGCCGTTGGTCGTTAAATTGGAAAGAGGCGACGACGAAAAAAGCTCGATCTAGCCCGACGAGGGCACTCGTAGCATCTGATAAGGCGGACGGGGATGGGTGGATTCAATTAGTGTCCCGCGAGACCGTCGATCGATTCGCGAAACTGTGCTGTAAACATTCACGGGATTGAAGAAACGAGAGAGGCGGGGAAACACCCACGGTGAATTATATTCCGAACGGGACCAGACGCAACGTTTCGACGATAAGATCCAGACAGCTTTGTCCCGTCTGTAGACGCTTCGCTGCTTTAACGCCACGGGACGGAGGACCAGACGTTAGAAACGTCTCGTTGCTGGATTATTCAAATGCGGGGAGTTCGCGAGAATTACGAGGACACGAGCGAGTACACTGTAACCGGGTTCGAACACGATCGATTCCCTCGCCGAGTATCTCGAGGAAGGATAAGCAATGTTTTCGAGAGCTGGTTAGACGAGTTTCAAGTTTGACCACTTTGAGAAACGAACGCTCCGCTTCGACGCGTAATACAATCGAGCGTTCAAGGCCAACCAGAGGCTGTCCACACGGTTCGACTCTCCCCCACTTTCTTCCTCGGTGACGCAAGGACGGGGGCGGTCCCTAGCGAGACTCGAAGTGGGGGGAAGCGACCTTGAACGGCCAAGTGATTTCTCAATCGACCAAACCCCAACTAACCCACAAATGACCTCTCTTCTCTTCCTCGCTCGGAAGCGTTAACATTGATCTTTCCACGATCCACGCGATATTATTTCCAAGTTACCACTTCAACGAAATACAAACTTTGGCGCGCGCGTAATTGCTAAACTAACTTTCTTCGATTTTAATTATAATTATAATTATAGATTATAATATTCTAGAATTCAAAGATAGAAACACAACGTCCAAGGATGAAACACTGGACGTTCGAGCGTTCCGAATTCGACGTTCGAATTCTTATCGATAATTTTAACAAAGATTGGAAACTTAACCTCTTTGCCTAAATGCACATTTGGTACGTTTAAATACATTATTTGGAAAATATCTCTCTCTCTATCTTGTAAAGAAAATACAGAAATCCAGAAACGGTGGAAGATCCTCGAGAGTGACGGTGTGGATTTTATTTATATTTGTCAGTGAAGAGCTTCGTTACCTTTCTTTCTATCCGCTCGCGCCAAGTCGGACGTGAAGACATTACTTCGGGTTTCAGGACGAGCGTAAAAAAGTTAAGAAGCATTTGTCTCGAGTCTCGGGAAGCGTTACTCGCGGCAGAGCGTCATCTCGCAACGTCGAGAATCACGAGGACGGTGAATACAGGCGTATTATTACAAATCGAGGAGGAAATCGTCGAGTGTCCTCATAAAGACGCGGAAGATAAAACAACGGTCGTCTGCCGTAATAAATTACAGTCTGCGGATATAAGGTCGCCACCTATCCCGGCCAAAGAACACCTGGCCTCGCCGCCAATCTCCGGCTCCCGTTCGTTCTCAATTTCCAGCGGTTCTTCGCGCATAATAAACCCTCTTTGTCTCATCCCGTAGGGTGGAAGGGAAAGAAAGGGCCACCGTGGACGGAAGAAGAATTTATTTTCCTCGCCGGCTCATCTTCGATTCAGCCGATTATCATACCGGCCGTGAGGACACTACCAGCACGAGGGCGAACGAACTCGCCTTAATGAGAACCCGACCTCGACGTAAATGTTCCTCGAGGGGAATGAGAAATTTCCTGCCCGCGGAAAAATCCCACCTAACCCAGGATCTTTGTTGAAACGACGACTGGACGGTCCTGCGCGAGCCGACACGCCTCGAAGAACGATGTTGAGCGAGCTTCTGGAACCGCGATCGCGAACGATGGTACGGTGGATCGTAAAGATCGACGTCTTTCTGTTTTTATTATTTTTTTTTTTTTTTTTTTTGTAACGTTTCAGAGGTGAGACACTGGACGTTCGAGCGTTCCACATTCGACGTTTGAATTTTTATCGACAATTTTAGGAAAGATTGGAATTTTAACCTCTTTGCCTAAGTGCACATTTGGTACGTTTAAATATATTTTTTTGGAAAATATTTGAGAAATTGTACGTGCAGTGTCTTCGAAGGGAAAATTTGGAAAATTTGTCGATAACTTGAAATTTCTCGATAAGATTTATTACTATTTAAGATCTTAAATAGTAAGATTCGATAATGGTCATCGTAATAAATCTTGAGAAATTTCAAGTTATCGAGAAATTTTCTAAATTTTCTCTTCGAAGACACTGCACTGCTCTTGAGAGTACTGATGAGATTACAATCACCAGGGTGGTTTAAATATACGAGGTAGAGAAGACGCGTTATAAAATTGTGAATTAGAAGGTACCGGTTCGAATTAGGTATCGTATACCGGAGTGTCGAGTTAATGTTTCTCGGTGGGAAGGAAAAAGAGAATATTTCGACGTAATCGCGATTTCGATGGGAAGTTTTTCTCGGACCGGGCGTTTATTCCCTTTCTGAGCGCGGTGCTCGTGTTAAAATAAAAATCCCCGGGAAAGTGACAGCTGCCTACAAGGGAAACGAATTAAGCGGTAAACAGTTTCCGGTTTTCAGTAGAATACTCGTCGCGCGTCAGACACGACAAACTCGCTCCAAGTTGAATAGTCAACCTGTCACGAGGGAAGCGCCAGCAAGGATTCTGCATTTCAGTTTTACAAATTGCTGGAAAACGCCGGATCCCTCGTACGCGCCGCCTTACGCCGGGAATTCTCGAAATTTTATCGAGCTACCTTCGCAATCGTGCATCGTGCAAATTGCGCGCCAAGTTACACCGCAGAAAACAAACCAGAGACAATCGATCCACGACTGTTGATTAATTCTACAAATACTCTGGTTATCCTTAGCAGTACACGATGATACGACAAAAATACGAATATACGAAACAAAGATTCTTAAGATTGAATATAAAACAACTTTCTCCGCGCGAGCTGTTCGATAGTGACCTAGATAGCGTAAAAATGTTCAGATTGTATTTATTTATTTTTTAATGTAATAGAAAAAAAAGAGAATCCAAGAGAGAACAAGATCTTGTTGTCACGATGGACATTTTACTAGAATTTTGGAAAAAAGAACAAATTAATTTTCATTTCTCGATGCAAGTTTAATCGCACATACGTGTGCCAATGTGTGGGTACGAATGGTCTTGCGTGTGGGCCGGAGAAAATGTGAAACGTTCGGGAAGCACGAGCCCCTTATCGTGGAAGTGTGAAAGACGAGCAATTGAAATGGCGCCAGACTGAGGAATTTTGAACGTGACGAAATTCGTCGAGCGAGAAAGTTGAAGAATTAGAACGAAAGGGAAGGAATACGCGCGTGAACACAGAATACAAGATCGGTTTCAAGACACTACGTTATTGAAAATTAATCAAAATGAGTACCTGTTACTTCGTCACCACCGTTTCATACAATATACCCTAAAACAAAATTCACCTTCAATTCCACACAATAGTGATTTCTAACATTTAAATTCCTTCCTAAATGTTATCGTAGAACAGATGAATTCTTCGAAAAATTTTCAACCGTGCAACTTTCTTCTTTCTCGAAATAAATTTCATTATACTCTCGAATAATTCGCGCGTGATAATTCGTGGAAGAACAACTATAAATCTTCTTCTCGCGGACGATGTACCACGGTTGACGCAACGTTACACGGTCCGCGTGACTTTTACTCGCGTAGGAGAGATTCTTGACGACATACTCGCGGTGGTATAATACGCTAGGAGAACGCCGTAGGAATCGATCGACGGTTTCCGTTTCACGGGCGAAATCTCGGTCGGGCGTCGAGTAACCCGCTGGAAGTTGAATAGCCGCGCCAGAGGGGTAAGACAAGGACGGCCAAGAGTTATGCATTATGATTCGCCGTTCGCGAGGCCCCTCCCCCCCTTCCACCCTCCGCCGCCAACCTAATAACATCACTTGTTGCACAGGCCGAGCCCCCGTGACCCCGCCCCGACCCTTCTCGGTTGCTCTCGCTACGCCGTTTCACCCCCGACCTCGTGCAAAACTATTGCCCCCTCCCCCGTTGCCCCCTTGCCCCCGCCTCTGGCCCTCCAGACGGGGAAAGTCCCGTCTGGAGGATACCGCCCCGCCGTCTTATGAATTTCATTTATCTCGACCGAGCATCTCGCACGCGAACGGCGTCGCAGCGCGCCTCGCCTCGCCTCGCGACGCCTTGGATCGTTTTCGACGCCCGCCCCGTTGGAATGCAGACGCGGATAACTCCCGACGTCGACTCGGGCAGATTGTTCAATTTTTCCGTACCCCGGGTATTCGAACACTCTCGCGGTACGATATTCGACGGGTATAATTGGAATATTTCGAGCGGTCGAGTTGAACGATTATCGGAGAGTTTAGAATCTGGATATCCGGGACGAGTGTTTTGTTTTTTTTTTCATTTGGTTTTTCGAATCTAGTGCTTTTGTATGTTTTTTTTTTCTTTTTCTTTGGATTGAATATATTGAAAACGAGTGTTTTTGTATTTTTCTTTTTTGGAATAGAATATTCTTGGGGTAAGGATGCAATAAATTGTGATAAGTAGTCGAAAAGGACAGCAATAAGAGAATTTAGAATCTGGATGTAGACACAAGTGTCTATTTGCATTTTCTTTTTGGAGTAGAATATTTTTGAAGCTAGAGTATAAGAAACTGTGACAAGAGTAAATTGTGACAAGTGGTGGAGAACCATTGTAAGAGAGTTTAGAGTCTGGATATTGGAGATAAGTGATTTTGTATTTTTTTTTTCTTTTGGAATAAAATATTGGAGATGAGTGTCTTTTTGGAATAAAATATTGGAAATGAGTGTTTTTTTTTTTGGAATAGAATATTGGAGATGATTGTTTTTTTTAGAATAGAATATTCTTGGAGTAAGGCTGCAATAAATTATGATAACTAATCGAGAAGAACGATAATAAAAGAATTTAGAATCTGGATATGGACGTGAGACTGTTTTGTATTATTTTTTTTCTAGAAATAGAATACTCTCGAGCTAAGATTGAAAACTGTATACAATGCAAAGTATAGTTAATCAACGAGATTGCAATCGAGCGATAACTCGCGATGCACGATGAATTTAATCTTCGAGTTTGTCACCGGTTACGTCACAAATTCAATTCAGATACGAAAATATATTCGAATCGAGTTACGCGTTGCGTTAATCCGTATCGAAGCGATTCGACACGACGCGGACAATTTTAATTAGGTTTTTTCCCCGGTATCCGTTGCACGAACGTTATCGATCTGTTCGAGATCGGTCGACAAAAGGCGTACATTTGTAAACGATTAAGAATACAAATCAGTTCCGCTTACTTTCCGCTCAATTTCCGCTAAACAATAAACGCGAAAATTGAATCGATCCGTTACGTTCTTCAGTGTCGTTTGGATTTTATATCCCAGTACCCACCGCGCGACAACCATTGAAATTACCTAATAATAAATCATAAAAACAGGTTGCCTCTATCGCAAAGTTAAATCGTCAAGTCGAATTATTCTCACGAGCGATTAATTATCAAAACAACAAACGAAAGAATATCACAGAGTACCCATCTTTTCTCGATAACTCCTTATCACCAAACTTTCCACTTCTACTTACATATACAACATTATTTCAACTACTCCAATTAAAACAAAATTTCAAATACACCTTTCACTTCCTCGTTCAATTTATCCATACATTTCTCGTGATGGATAAATATGAAATTAATTAAAGCTTCTCCCGTCACCGATACACTCGACGATAAAAACATTAAACCACCAGACGTACTCCAAATCGTCTAAAATCGCTGGAGTAAAAACTCGACTCGAATTTATTTTCACGCGAATAAGAAACCTTCGTGTCTCGAGGTACACGATTCGATTATAAGAGTAGGATCAAGTATTCCGTTTCGATGTAGTTTCCATCCATTCGTCGGTCGTAAGAAAAAACATTCATCCTCGCAATGGACAAGCATTGATTCATTGCTGGCCGCGTTTCCTGTGCACCGAAACTCGGCCCGGTTCTACAGCATCGTTAACGATTTCTCGTCGGAATTTCCAGCGGCATTCCTCCCAATGCTCCTCGTATATCACGACACCGCTGCCGAAATATCAAGCTGACACGCTCGGTCGTTAACGGAAGAACGCTCTCAGACGGGTCGCTCCGATCGCTTTTGACCGAAAGATTTATGACATTTGCAATACGAGGCTCGCTCGATCAAAACTCTCGAAACCCTCTCGAAAAATACTGCCCGTGTTCTCTTTTACCCTTTTTTTTTTCTTTTTCTTTTTTTACGTTCAACGCTGTTCATCGGTCGCCTGTGTTTCCCGCGCGACGAGAACAGCCACTTCGGAACGAATCGACGAATTCGAAGATCGAAATACCGCTCGCGATACACCGGTGAAATTTATTCTCCCGGACGTTGATCATTCTCGATCGTCAAAAACCAATCATTGGACGAGTTTCTCGTTCCGTTTTTTTTTTTTTTTTTTGCCACCGATCGCGGGAATAATGCGCGATAAATTAATCTCGAGAGATGTATCGGTAACTTTCGTGCGTTCGATGAAGTTTCTTAACGAGAACGAATTAGGGGATATTAACGCAGCTTTGTGTGTCAGATACTCGGATACACAACGTTTCGTACTTCAAATGTGTCAAGGTTTCGATGAATGTTTTCAAAAATACCGCGCAATGGTTAATCACGATTGGAACATCGTTCACTGTGATTCTATTGCGTTACCAAACGAGTGAAAGTTGTTTTGAAATTATTTGAAGATTATGATTCGCACAATTAAAATTCTTGGGTTTAAATTGTCTTGGAATTATTTGAAGATTATAATTTGCATAATACCGTCCACTGGTTAATCACAATCGGAACATCGTTCACCTTCTATTACGTTACGAAACGAGTGAAAGTTGTCTTGGAATTATTTGAAGATTGTGATTCGCACAATTAAAATTCTCGAGATTAAATTGTCTTGGAATTATTTGAAAATTATAATTTGCATAGTACCGTGCACTGGTTAATCACAATTGGAACATCGTTCACCTTGATTCTATTGCGTTACGAAATGAGTGAAAATTGTCTTGGAATTATTTGAAGATTGTGATTCGCACAATTAAAATTCTCGAGATTAAATTGTCTTGGAATTATTTGAAAATTATAATTTGCATAGTACCGTGCACTGGTTAATCACAATTGGAACATCGTTCACCTTGATTCTATTGCGTTACGAAATGAGTGAAAGTTGTCTTGGAATTATTTGAAGATTATGATTCGCACAATTAAAATTCTTGGGTTTAAATTGTCTTGGAATTATTTGAAGATTATAATTTGCATAATACCGTCCACTGGTTAATCACAATCGGAACATCGTTCACCTTCTATTACGTTACGAAACGAGTGAAAGTTGTCTTGGAATTATTTGAAGATTATGATTCGTACAATAAAAATTCTCGCGATTAAATTGTCTTGGAATGATTTGAAAATTATAATTCGCACAATTAAAAATCTCGCGATTAAATTCACCGAACAAACGAACGACAAGTTTTACAAATAGACCATATTTAACGTATTCGCGATCAAAACAAAATTCTACGAACAATCCAAATCGAACGTAACAATCCACCCGTCGATCGCGTCGCAATGTAAATAATAAATAGAAACTAGTAAACGGCTCGGTAAATTGATAAGTTATCGACCTTCGGAGGGGGAAAATATCACGGTATCGTTGTTTTGCGTTCCATTCTCGAAAAGCGATCTCCCCGTTTCGAAAAATAGTGTAAATTCCCGTATATCGGGCAATAATAGCCACTGGGGAGTGAGGATCGATTCGAAATCAATGAAAACCCGATAGTCCTGTTACGGAGGGGGGTACGTTAATCGATGAAACAGTGGGAAGAGGGGGTTGGGTGGAAGGGGGAGCCGGGATTTTTCGCGGACGATTGTCCGCGTAAATTGAAAATTCGGCGACTGTTTAACAAACGGGCGTCGCACCGCCGATTACGAGGGATACCAGGAAACGAATGTCTGACCGAATGGGAATAATCGACATCGCCTACACCACTTCCACCCCCTATCCCTCCTCGTCTCTCCTCATCCCTCCTCGTGGCCCGTGTGTCGACGCGCGTCCAGTAATGGCCGCGTCGGCGCGCAAAATTAAAAGTGCCACGACGATCGAGGTATGCAACAACGGATCGCGCGGGAATATTTCAAGCTCGAATTGTCCGTGAACGAAATATCGGTGCCGGTTGGAACGAGCGACAAACAACGCGACCCCGTATATCGAGCTACGCGATACGTAACGCAACGTCGTGTACGTGGCACAAAAGTGCTCGTCGAGTCGATCCTATCGGATGTCGATAGCACTCGTTCAACGCCGGCCCGCCCGCGCGCGTGCTTGTTTCGTTTCTGTCCGCGTCCCGACGTCGAACACTTCCGACGTCGATCGTCGTTTCGATGGCGGCGTTGTCGAATCGATCCTACACGGAGACGTACTCGATCGATTCTCTCTCGGGTTATCGGATCTCGATTAACGGACCAACTGCCGCGGTATCGATAAACGATGAAGGACATTACCGCGCGGAAGTACCACGCGCGGTGAAAATTCTCGGCCGAGACCGGCTACCGGGGAGAGGATCCCTCCGTGTGAAAATAAATGGAACGCTACGGTGGAGAAAATTTCTTTAACGCGGGGCTTCACCGACGGGGAAAATTAGTTTGGAAATTCACGGGTTAGGACTGGTAGTTGGCGCGTGTCTCATCGTTGCTCGCTGGGTCTGCTTCGGTGCTTGTAAATAACGTGAGGATCAGTTTGTTCGTTTGGATTGGTATTGGAGGGTAGCGAGACGAATGGGACAAGAATCATAAATGAAGATGATTCTTCGTGGAAAAATGAATTGATTAGGAAGAATACATTTTTTTCATATGTGGTTTGGTTAACCAGAGAAACGAGTTTGAAAATTTGCTGGTAGTTGGTGCGTGTCTGATCGTTGCTCGCTGGGTCTGCTTCGGTGCTTGTAAATAACGTGAGGATCAGTTTGTTCGTTTTAATTGGTATTGGAGGGTAGCGAGACGAATGGAACAAGAATCATAAATGAAGATGATTCTTCGTGGAAAAATGAATTGATTAGGAAGAATACATTTTTTTCATATGTGGTTTGGTTAACCAGAGAAACGAGTTTGAAAATTTGCTGTTACTTGGGCGTAAGTCTGATCGTTGCTCGCTGTCTCTACTTCGGTGCTTGTAAATACCGTGAGGATCAGTTTGTTCGTTTTAATTGGTATTGGAGGGTAGCGAGACGAATGGAACAAGAATCATAAATGGAGATGATTCTTCGTGGAAAAATGAATAGATTATGAAGAATACATTTTTTTCATATGTGGTTTGGTTAACCAGAGAAACGAGTTTGAAAATTTGCTGGTACTTAAGCTCGTGTCTGATCATTGCTCGCTGGATCTACTTCGGTGCTTGTAAATACCGTGAGGATCAGTTTGTTCGTTTCGATTGGTATTGGAGGGCAGCGAGACGAATGTGACACGAATCATAAATAGGTAATTATTCTTCGTATAAAAATGAATAGATTATGAAGAATAAATTTTTTTCATATGTGGTTTGGTTAACCAGAGAAACGAGTTTGAAAATTTGCTGGTAGTTGGTGCGTGTCTGATCGTTGCTCGCTGGATCTGCTTCGGTGCTTGTAAATAACGTGAAGATCAGTTTGTTCATTTGGATTGGTATTGGAGGGTAGCGAGACGAATGGGACAAGAATCATAAATGGAGATGATTCTTCGTGGAAAAATGAATAGATTATGAAGAATACATTTTTTTCATATGTGGTTTGGTTAACCAGAGAAACGAGTTTGAAAATTTGCTGGTAGTTGGTGCGTGTCTGATCGTTGCTCGCTGGGTCTGCTTCGGTGCTTGTAAATAACGTGAGGATCAGTTTGTTCGTTTTAATTGGTATTGGAGGGTAGCGAGACGAATGGGACAAGAATCATAAATGGAGATGATTCTTCGTGGAAAAATGAATAGATTATGAAGAATACATTTTTTTCATATGTGGTTTGGTTAACCAGAGAAACGAGTTTGAAAATTTGCTGGTACTTAAGCTCGTGTCTGATCATTGCTCGCTGGATCTACTTCGGTGCTTGTAAATACCGTGAGGATCATTTTGTTCGTTTCGATTGGTATTGGACGAATGGGACGCGAATCATAAATGAAGATGATTCTTCGTGTAAAAATGAGTAGATCACGAAGAATAAATTTTTTTCATATGTGGTTTCGTTAACCAGAGAAACGAGTTTGAAAACTCGCTGGTACTTAAGCTCGTGTCTGATCGTTGCTCGCTGCTTCTACTTCGGTGTTTGTATCTACTGTGCGAATAGTATCGATCGTTTTAATCGAGTATTAAAAGATTGTGAGACGAATGAAATGTGAATCATAAATAGGTAATTATTCTTCGTATAAAAATGAATAGATAACGAAGAATAAATTTTTTTCATACGTGGTTTCGTTAACCAGAGAAACGAGTTTGAAAATTCGCTGGTACTTAAGCTCGTGTCTGATCATTGCTCGCTGGATCTACTTCGGTGTTTGTATCTACTGCGCGAATAGTATCGTTCGTTTTAATTGGTATTGGAGGACAGTGAGACGAATGTGACACGAATCATAAATAGGTAATTATTCTTCGAACATGAAATGAATAGATTATGAAGAATAAATTTTTTTCATACGTGGTTTCGTTAACCAGAGAAACGAGTTTGAAAATTCGCTGGTACTTGGCACGTGTCTGATCATTGCTCGCTGTTTCTACTTCGGTGTTTGTATCTACTGCGAGGATAGTATCGTTCGTTTTAATTGGACGTTGAAAGATAGCGAGATTAATGAGAAACGAATCACAGGTATGGACGATTCCACGTGCAAAAAATGAATAGAACACAAGGAATAAATATTTTCCGCGCGAGATTTTATCGAGGAGAGAAACCAGTTTGAAAATTCGCGGGTTATCGGGATACCTGCCGGTGTCTGATCATTGCTCGGTATTTCTACTTCAACGTTTGGAAATACCGCGATAGTATCGCCTGTTCAGTTAGAATCGAGGATCGGTTAGAACCTATCGAGATAAATAGGAAACGAATCGCACTATGAATGTTTGCGTACACGAGCGCAAGTAGAAATATCGAATAATGATCGGACACGATGAGCGAAATTGTGTCGAATAGTCCACGTGCTCCATAAATTTTCAAACTCAATTCTCCCTGAAAACGGAGCTCGGTATTAAAAAATGTTGCATCCTGGGCTTTCGTTTCGTTTTCAACGAATCGTGTTTCGACCACCAATACGATCGTGTAGGGTGAAAAATTTAAATTCGATCAACGTATCTTGGAAAGTACCACGAATTTCAATTCGATCAACGTATCTTGGAAAGTACCACGAATTTCAATTCGATCATTGTATCTCGAAAAGTACCACGAATTGAAAATATCGCAGGCGCACACTGTCGGGCAAATATTATTTTTCAAGATCGTAAGGTCACTTCGACTTCTTCAAATCCCCGTCTGATCAGGATTTATTTCTCGACTTCGTTCTTCGCCGTGGAAAGCCCATGTATTCGCATTAGAAGATCACGGCTACTTACGTACAAAGAAATCCGCGTATATACTACAGGAAACCTCCTATTGCGGCCTACCCGCGCGTGTCACGAAACCTGAGAAACTTCTTAAGGTTAATTCCGTGAGCCGCTGAATTATCGCGGCGGATTTCCAGCTGAGGAATGACCGTTTTCTTACACAGTACGACCATCCGCCATTCGTTTCTTCGCGCGTTTATGGATTCTGGTCACTTTCGTCAGAACTCGAAACAAAAGATCGAATCGAGCGTCTACAATTTTAAAACCGATTGTTATTTCGACGGACGATAAAAGAAAATACTAAAAAATTCGAACAGTAGACAAGTTCGATATGTTTGTTGCTTTGAATAAAGAATATTCTTCCTAATTTGGAGCCCCAAAAATTTGATACTATTTAAAATTTTTTTTTTTTTAAACTATTGAAAATATCAATTTCAAACTTTGTAGCTATATTTTTTTAGGTTTTTTTAAGTTGTAAGAATTTTTCGATTTTACAGAAACAGTAGACAAGTTCGATATATTTGTCACTTTGAATAAAGAATATTCTCCCTAATTTGGAGCCCCAAAAATTTGATACTATTTCACTTTTTTTTTCTAGAAAACTATTAGACATATAAATTTCAAACTATGTAGCTATACTTGTTTAGGTTTTCCTAAGTTGTAAGAATTTTTAGAAAAATACGGGCATAGAAAATCTTATGTTCATACTTCGCGCGATAACTTGTTCCGATTGCTCCAAAAATGTAGAAAAAGAAGAGAGAAAATTTTATCGTTTTTCGACTGTAGTTGTCACCGTTGAAAAACTTTGACCTTTGGAAAAATATTAAAAAAAATATCGATCGTTTCAACCTTCGAACTAGGTAGCCCCCTTAAACAAGAGCTCACGGGAATGGAAATTGATGGAGAGGCTGGTAGCGAGAAATACAGTCGCACAGTTTAATTCTCTCGGGGGTATTCATTTCTCCCTTTCAATTAGCAACATCATTCGTCAGACGTTTCCTTTGCTAGACGTATCCTCGGCGCGATCGCGTAACGAACAGAGAAGAATGGATCTCGACGAACAGTATTACCAATTCAAAAAGATGATTCAGGATTCGGGTGAAAGCGATCCGATCGATCGAGGCTTGAAAGGATTTAGAGGGGAATAGAAAAAAAAAAAGAAAGAGAGAGAGAGAGAGATAGAGAGAGAAAGAGGAAAAACAAGGAAACTCCGCGGCTCGGACAAATTGATTGCGGGGTTTGAATACCACTCGTCGATAGAGTCTGCACAGGATAACAAACAGTGTGAAGATGTTATCGAATTTAAACGCGAGTCCTCGACGAAGTGAAAATTAACGATCCGTCTGTGCACCGCCGTGAAACACCGCGTCGCACAAAAGCCTCCTCAGACTGCGCGTTGTTTATGCGCCTGCATCGATAACGAAATAAATACAAGAGAGAGCGAGAAAGAGAGAAGTAAAAAAAAAAGGAGAAAAAATAAATAAAACAAAAACAAAGCACGACTCGCGGACAAAGAGAACCGAAGGATCCCTTTGATCTATCGATGGGCCTCTCCCGACTCAGCCCAGCTACATTGTAATAAATGTTTTTATATCCTCGTTCCCTTTGTTGCCGCTAGAAGCTCGCGGTGCTTTCAACGCTCGCGCCGTCGAGAATTCCGATTGTTATCGATGCGAATAGTTTTTCGTTGAAAGTTGGTGAACCGAGCCACCCAGCCTCGCGAGGAAGAACGGTACCTCGTACGAAAGTTTTCGGAACTTGTCGGTACACGCCTGGATTTTGATGGCTGGATCCCATGGTATGGGGGAGCCATCTCTCGTGAAAATACGTGGGAAGGTACCCACGAGGAACTACCAAACGCTGAAAGATTAACCGAACTTAGAAACGGGTATCTAAGGAGTTTCCAAGTTAAAGAGGATTCGGTTCTTGGGTTTCGACCGCTTCTTAATTTACAAATCTACCAGGTAAACGTTGCGTTCGTTTTATTCGGGATTAGTCGCGAGGTTCACTGAAATTAAAGAGGCGTCCAGAGGGGGTGTCCAAGTTATCGTTGAGGTGATTTGGAAGGGGTGTCGAATGCTCTGGTTCTCTATTTGTAAATCCATGACGTAAGTATTGTACCCTGTTCGTTTCTAAGTAATCGTTTGTAGATCAGAGGTCGACCGAAATCAGAAATGGGTATCTGAGGGTCGCTCGAGTTAAAAATGATCTGGAGAGGATCTTGGAGAGTTGTTGTCAAAAGTGTCGACTCTTCTATTATTCAATGTTTAAATTCACCCCGCGAAATTACAAATTATTACGAGTCTCGGAAGGAACTTGTCAAAAGTATCAACTTCTCTACTTTTCAATCTCGAAATCCACCATGCGAACATTCCATCCTCTGCGACCAGTTGTTTCTCTAGATAACAACGATAACTGATCATCCATAGATGAAAGATCAAACTACGAAGAACTTGTCAAAATCATCAACATCTCTACTCTTCAAACTCCAAATCCACCGCGCGAAATTACAAATTACCACGTGTCTTACAAGGATCTTACCAAAAGTATCAACATCTCTACTTTTGAATTTCAAAATCCATTCCATCCTTCTTTACGACTAATCATCTCTCTCTCTTTCTCATTCATAAACGAAAGATCGAGTTACAAAGAACTTGTCAAAAATATCAACATCTCTACTTTTCAATCTTGAAATCCACCACGCGAAAACTCTATCCACTGCGACCAATCGTCTACCATTCATAAACGAAAGCTCAAGTTACGAAGAACTTGTCAAAAATATCAACATCTCTACTTTTCAATCTTGAAATCCACCACGCGAAAACTCTATCCACTGCGACCAATCGTCTACCATTCATAAACGAAAGCTCAAGTTACGAAGAACTTGTCAAAATCATCAACTTCTCTACTCTTCAATCTCCAAATCCACCGCGCAAAATTACAAATTACCACGCGTCTCAAAGGAACTTCTCAAAACTATCAACATCTTCATTTTTCAATCTCGAAATCCACTGCGATCAATCGTCTATCATCCACAAACGAAAGCTCGAATTACAACGAACTTATCAAAAGTATCAACTTCTTTACTTTTCAATCTCAAAATTCACTACACGAACATTCCATCCTCTGCGACCAGTCGTCTCTCTAAATAACAACGATAACTGATCATACTTTCATAGATGAAAGATCAAGCTACGAAGAACTTGTCAAAATCATCAACTTCTCTACTCTTCAATCTCCAAATCCACCGCTCGAAATTACAAATTACCACGCGTCTCACAAGTAACTTCTCAAAACTATCAACATCTCTACTTTTGAATCTCCAAATCCACCGCTCGAAATTACAAATTACCACGCGTCTCACAAGTAACTTCTCAAAACTATCAACATCTCTACTTTTGAATCTCCAAATCCACCGCTCGAAATTACAAATTACCACGCGTCTCACAACGAATTTCTCAAAACTATCAACATCTCTACTTTTGAATCTCCAAATCCACCACGCAAAATTACAAATTACCACGTGTCTCAAAGGAACTTCTCAAAACTACCAACATCTCTACTTTTCAATCTCGAAATCCACTGCGATCAATCGTCTACAATTCACAAACGAAAGCTCGAGTAACAACGAACTTATCAAAAGTGTCAACACCTCAACCGTTCGATCTCGAAACGCGAACATTCCGTCCCGTTTCTCGACCAGTCGTCTCACCGAGCAACAACGTTATCCGCGAAACAAAGCCACCCCTAACAACCGTGTCTGCTAGATACCGCGTGCACGTCTGGAAACTCTCCATCGATTGGCAACAAAAAGCAAACGTTCGCAACCGATTCCCCGATACACCCCACCGTTGCCTATCGAACCTACTAGGGTGAGATCCAGTAACTTCGTTGTCGTTGCAGTCGAACCGTTCCAAAGAGCCAGAAGCAACGATGCAACGTGGTTGGTCGTTTCGTAAAGGATCGTCGTTATCGTTCTCCGATTGCCTAATTCACGTAAACGTGGATGCCTCCGATTCGCGATCGCGATGACGATTCCGCGATACCTTGTTCCCCGCGCGCTTAACCCTTCTCGCACCCGAAGATCGATCGATGGTACCGGTCCCGCGAGCGAGCAAAAATGAGATAAAAGGGAAGCAGACAGGCAGCAGGAAATAGAGAGAAGAAAAGGGTTTGGGTAGACAGGACTGGGCGGGTGGTAAGAAACGACAGCGGGTATGGAAGAACTCGAAGGTAAGGGACAGAGAGTGTGAGAGAAAGAGAGAGAAGTGGAGAGAAGGGAAGGCGAAAGGAGGATGTGCTGTCGTTCTGAAAGGATAGATTGTTAAGCTACGGCTGAATGGGAACGTCTCCTTTTTACCTCTCGTTCGGCCTTTTCTTTCGCTCGTCTCGCAGCCGACTTTTCGATTTTCTACGTCGTCGCGAAGAAAGGATATTGTTCAGCCGGTAGGAGCAAGCTGGAGACAGACCTGGTGGGAGAAGAACGAGCAACAGACCGTACCGGAGTGGAACCGAGACGCGACGAGGATTTTTCATCAGCGTTTGCTCAGCCAAAGTGCTGATTAGCGGGAACCGCGACGACGAAATTGTTTCCTGCCTCGAGATCCTGATAGAATACCACGATCCAGGATGGTACGGGGGACTCCCCGACGCTGGGTATCTGCGGGCCCTTTTCCACTTTTATCGAGCCGCGCGCTTCTTGGTTCGGTATCGTTGCACAAGGGAGAGGGACCCGGAGGAAGCTACGACGATCGAGAAAGTTCACGTCTCGTCGGTGACGAACCGCATGTTACATTCCGCGCGCTGTCGCCCACCGAAACGCTCCACGGACTGAGAAGCGAACAATGGAGACATCGAGAACCGTTCTAACGTTCTACCTACCGTCCCATGGCCATCGTTCCCGCGAAATTCCCTACTTTGTGAACCTGCACGGCAACTGCATCGTCCGCGGGAACTCTACGTGCGATGTACGACCTCGGTTCGATGAACACTTGAACCAACTGTGGAATAAATTCTTGAGTCTCGGGGAGCACGGCGAACGATCGAGCCGGTTAAGTAGAAGTCACTTCGGTATAGGATCTCGAGTAAATCTTCGCTCGGGGACACCAACGTGGAGAATCTACACTTTTCAGCGAATTTTGAAAGTTAGACACGTTTCGAACGATGATACTCGAAGAACGATTGTTCTGTATTTTTTTTTTTTTTTTTTGAAATATGGTGAAAGTGAATCTTTGATGTTAATTATAGAAATTTGATAGTTTATTATCTTGGAGGATTATTTGGAATTGTTTGTTTTAGATCGTGGAGCGATGCGAACACAGTTTACGTTCCAATTTGAGTTACGAGTTTTTATATAGAGAGGTTGCGTAGAAATTTACAAACCTTCTCCGAAGGTGTACAAAAACTTGTAAGCGAATTTATGTGATAGAATACTTTATAGTTTCTCTAAAAGAGAAATCACAATCGCTGATCCTCGAGCAAAAGTACACATTCGAGTTTTACCAAATCGAATCCTCCGTCTCGAAAATTTTTCACGCCTTCTTCGAAGATGTTAAAATATATAAATATATAATACAATCCTCTACACTTACACACGTAAAAATATCAAAGAAAGCTCACCGTTCTGAATGCTTCGTAGTTCCTTTGAAAAATTATCATTATTACCAGAAACTAAATATCCTTTGAAATCCCCCGAGGAACTCGAGTTCTCCGCGAGGCGTTGATGCAAGATGGCGCCGAGGACGATATCTCGATCCGTTTAACCGATCGAGATTTATCGTCGCGCGAACAGAAGACGAGGAACCGGAACGAAGATCAAGAGCTAAGAAAGTGGAGCACGAGAGGGCAGATAGACAGGTCGAGGGAGCAGCAGGTTTAATTTCCGGTCGGGTACACGTTGAAGCACGGTGGAGCCGATTTGTGGTTCGCTCGGATCGCGAGAAAGAAGCGGAGGGTGGCGGTGGTGGGGATTCGTGGTGGGTGAAAAGTAAACCGCGTCCCGTTACCGTAGGAATGGAATCTTTTATGCGGTCGAAATGCAATCAACTTGTATCGCGTACACTCCTGGGGTTAATGCTAAAATATCGCCATCGAAATATAACACTCCGCGGAACGAGCCGTGTTTGCGAATCCACGATTCGCCCCACGATTCTATTTTCAAGCGAAATTATTAGGAACGAAACGTGGTCGTGCAAACAACACGGAGGTCGTGTTTGATTGCATCCCTCCCCTTCGTATCAAAGACGAACGTTGGGGAGAAACGAACGATAAAAATTGTTCTCGCGGGTTATTTACAAAGGAGATCCGCGTTGTTTATATCCACGTTGACTAATTGAATTTGGAGAACGACGCTGCACCGATGTCGATAAATCGAGTTTAATTTAACACTTATGCGAAAAGATCGACGAACGTCGAGGTCTTTGAACGAAAATGTACTCTTTGACGGAGTATTAATTAGAAAATTGTTCTCGCGGGTTATTTACAAAGGAGATCCGTGTTGTTTATATCCACGTTGATTAATTGAATTTGGAGAACGACGCTGCACCGATGTCGATAAATCGAGTTTAATTTAACACTTATGCGAAAAGATCGACGAACGTCGAGGTCTTCGAACGAAAATGTACTTTTTGACGGAGTATTAATTAGAAAATTGTTCTTACGAGTTATTTACAAAGGAGATCCGTGTTGTTTATATCCACGTTGATTAATCGGATTTGGAGAACGACGCTGTATAGTTGGAATTGTACCGATGTCGATAAATCGGGTTTAATTTAACACTTATGCGAAAAGATCGACGAACGTCGAGGTCTTCGATCGAAAATGTACTCTTTGACGGAGTATTAATTAGAAAATTGTTCAACGTACGAGGAACAATCTCGCGGGTTACAGTGAAACGAATAGTTACCCGCCGCGAGTCGCATAACGGAGTTTAAATATCGCATAATTAATCACTCGTGGCGGAAAATACACGATTTCTGGAAGAATATATTTTTCCGCGAGCGGCGAATTCAAATTCAAACTAAACAAAATAAATCCGCCCGGGGGAAATTTATAGCCGCGCGCTGTAACAAAAATTAATCGCGCCTTGTACGCGCGGCCACGCCACCGAACAATAAACAATGTCAACGGGACGCTGTGTAAAAGTGCTTCGCGCGAATTTTACAAACGCGTAGCGGTCGGCCAGAAACAACCGGCATAGTAACAGCGATCGTAAATCAAGGATAAAATAAGACGTGCTCACCGATTCGTGTGAAAAATGGGATATGTCAAAAATTGAGAAACCTTCGCGCTGAAAATCAGATATGAATAAACAAGAAAAGGATAATGAAATAGAACTGAACCGGGATAAACTTCTCGAGAGAAATTCCGAAACGGAAACGATACGATGGATCATTAAATAGAAGAGAGAACTTTCTGTCACAGTTAACAATAATTTTCTTTTATCGTGCGATCGATAATATTACACTCTATCTATCGTGGATTTATACGAAATAGAATATCTCACGCAATAAACTCCATGTGTGAAAAAAAAAAAAAAACAAAAAGACAGAAACGAGAAAACCTTTGGCCCAACTAATAATAATTTTCTTTCATTGTTCGATCGACAACACCCTCCATTCACCGTGAATTTCTACGAAATAATACATCTCGCACAATACACTCCATCTAGTCAAAAAAAAAAAAAGAAGACTTTTAGCCCCGACTAATAATAACTTTCTTTTATCGTTCGGTCGACGAACACCTTGTCTTCCATGAATTTCTACGAGATAGAACATCTCACATAAATAAAGGCCAGTTACTAAAAATCTAACGAAAAAAAGGCTTTTAGTCCCGACTAATAATAACATTCTTTTATCCCTCGAGTGACTAACGTCCATCTTGAAGTTCTACGAAACACTACATCTCGAACAATAAATTCCATCTATTAAAAAAGATTCTTGTCTCGACTAATAATAACATTCTTTTATCCCTCGATAGACTAACGTCCATCTCGAACAATAAATTCCATCTATTGAAAAAAAAGATTCTTGTCTCGACTAATAATAACATTCTTTCATCCCTCGATAGATTAACACCCATCTTGAATTTCTACAAAACACTACATCTCGAACAATAAATTCCATCTATTGAAAAAAAAGATTCTTGTCTCGACTAATAATAACATTCTTTCATCCCTCGATAGATTAACACCCATCTTGAATTTCTACAAGACACTACATCTCGCGCAATAAATTCCACCTATTAAATAATAAAAGAAACGTTTGTCTGTTCTAATAATAACATTCTTTCATCGCTGGATCGACGAGCACCCCATCTTCTATGAATTTCAACGAGATCACGCGACACGCGCCATTATCCAGCGATCCTCCTTCCTTTCGCGTATAAATCCATCCGGTATCACGCGGCTGGTTCGCAAATTCCGGATCGGTGCGACAATTTTCGTCCCACGATGGTCCGAACGCGACCCACCGTTCAAGTAAACGTTTTTCTCGAGATTCTCAGAGTTTCCAGCGACATATTTCAGGCACGAGAGTACCCGCCAAAGAACCAGCACCGTTCCATTAACCAAGAAATTCAATTACACCGACAGGATATCCTTCGATAATCGAGGTCTCAACGTCGGTCGAGCGTTTTATTAGCCAGGGTTCCGGGAAGCGCGGGAAATCGCCGATCGAGAATATTCGCGACACTTCGAGCTGATAAGATAAGGGAGCAACGAGGCGGATGCGATCCGCGCGGCACCGGGACGTGGCTTAATGTATTCGAATGTTACAATTAAGGGAAGTTTATGTCGTGCTTAAACGGAAAGTGGCGCGATAGTCACGGTATACACTCAGCTTTACTCTCTTAACGTTTGTCTCTGCCAAGTTGGCGCCTCGTTCGCCTTCCGTCACTCGAGATTGGCCGATAATGAATCGAGGAAACAGCGAAGTTAGCTTTTACGAGTCTAGCTCTAGAACGTATTTACCCTCTTAGGTATTTACGCGCTTCGAGGGCAGTTTGGTTGCTGGTATGTACGGATGAATTTCAATAACGTAGGATAGTGATGAAACGATCACCGAGACGATCGATGAAAATGTTTCGTCGATCGGCGCACGATTTTGTAAGAAATGTGTACGTATGTATAGACGCAACAGTAATGCAACGATCACCGAGACGATCGATAAAAATATTTCGTCCATCGGAGCACGATTTTGTAACAAATGTATAAGTATGTATACACGCAACAGTAATGCAACGATCACCGAGACGATCGATAAAAATATTTCGTCGATCGGTGCACAATTTTGTAACAAATGTATAAGTATGTATACGTATGTGCAACAATAATGCAACGATCACCGAGACGATCGATGAAAATATTTCGTCGATCGGTGCACAATTTTGTAACAAATGTATAAGTATGTATACGTATGTGCAACAGTAATGCAACGATCACCGAGACGATCGATAACACTAGAAACGATCGATAGCAATACTTAATCGTCGCACGATTTTCGAACAAAAATTGGAAACCTTTCGTCTTGGAAAATTAAAACTTGAAAAGAAAAAATAGAAGCAATCGCAGCACACGTCTCATCGAGATCCGTACAATCCTCTGAAAACGTTTTCGCGCGCGATACGCGCTCAACTTGAAACTTAATCCTAATCCAGAGCGTCTCGCCCTAGCACGGTGTCCGTTACGTTAAAATTTCAAAGAACGGACCGTTTTCACGCGCACGATGATTTTCAATTACCGTCGATTGTTTCCCAGCCAGCGTCCCGCACTTCGCAAAATGTACAGTTCTAAATACCCCAGCGGCGCTTTATTAACACAGAGAAAAGGTATTACCTACCCCGTACACTTGTCTTTTGTGGGGAACAATTCCTTTGTGCGACGAACGGCCGCGCCATGCGGCAATATTTCAATCCATTTTCTTTCCTCTGTATCGTAATAAACACAATGTCACGCGGCGGACGTAAAACACGCTTTTTCCCGCGCATATTATTTCACCCTCTCAATACCCGGCTCCGCGCAGACCCACCGCAACAAAAGTGACCCCTACTCGAAAGGAAAAGCTCCGTCGACTCAAAAGATCAACGCGCAATAATTACCCGAACAAAGGGACAATACTTTCCATTCAACGTTCGGCGCCTTAACGCTCCGCGAGTGCATCGTATTTCACACCTTGAGCCCCGGGTCAAAGTGAACCCGTGCAACGGTGCGATCGTCGACCGCTCGGCATCGAGCGCAAACAATACGATTTCCGTGTACAATTAAGAGCCGTGTAACGGAGAGGCGAGAGAGAAACTCCCAAGAAGTCGTTTTTTTTAATTGCAAGGAACTTGCCTCCGTGTCCCTCCGGCTTGGATTTTTCCACGTTGAAAATGCTACGAACGAACGCACGCAAGAAATCGACGATACATCTCGCGTGAGTCTACCGGTATATACACGGAATAATCCGTTTCAACTCGGGTAATTTAACTCGTTCTTGGATCGCACACCGGATACATCGAAGGGAGAAAATAGATCGGTTTTCGGAAGGTTTCAATCGGTCGTGATTAAACGAAATTCCATCGATTTGTATTTATTTTACCCGGGATTTAACATTCTTTTTAAGTTGGGAGTGATCTTCTTTTTTTTGTGCAATATATTTGCGATTGTATATTTCTCGAAGGTCTATAGAGAAAAATTAGTAACAAAAGATGAAGCAATGTATCTCGTGTAATTTGACTCGTTTTGAAACACTGGTTGCGCAAGGAGTGTACCGCAGAGAGAGAAAAGATCGGTTCTGAGAAGAAGAACGTTAATAGACACTGTTGACGTTCTGTTTATTTACGGTACGGCACTCACTTTAACGCGAGAGTCATTTTACTTTCTCGCTATAATACACCGTATTTACACGGCCAGACTTTACACGAAAGGTTTAGAACGAATTAACCGCGCGAGTCGAGGACTTACCGTACAATTAAGAGGCGTCTAATGGGGAAACGAGAGCGCCGAACGAAGTCGCTTTAATTGCGCGAACTTTCCACGCTGTTCTTCCAGCTCGAACTTTCGGACTTCGAAATACCACAAACGAGCCCAAAAAGCGACGATACATCTGTCAAACTTGCAGAAAGAGCAACAACCGAACAAAAGACGGGATAATTCACTGTTACATTTTCCACGATTTAATTCAGTCCGGGGCAGTCGACAGTTTGAAACTCGGATCGTGTAACGAATGTATTCTATAGAGAAGGAAAGATCGATCTCGAGAAAAATGGCGAGTTACGACGATTCGAAAGTTTCTTTCGCGCCAAAAATTATTCTCCAATGTACTTTCTCGTTACAATACGTTTACGATAAGATTTCACGGTGAAAGATTCGAAACGAATTAACCACGTACCGAATGTATTCTATGGAGAAGGAAAGATCGATCTCGAGAAAAATGGCGAGTTACGACGATTCGAAAGTTTCTTTCGCGCCAAAAATTAGTCACAGACGTACTTTCTCGTTACAATACGTTTACGATACAATTTCACGGTGAAAGATTCGAAACGAATTAACCGCGTACCGAATGTATTCTATGGAGAAGGAAAGATCGATCTCGAGAAAAATCGCGAGTTACGACGATTCGAAAGTTTCTTTCGCGCCAAAAATTAGTCACAGACGTACTTTCTCGTTACAATACGTTTACGATACAATTTCACGGTGAAAGATTCGAAACGAATTAACCGCGTACCGAATGTATTCTATGGAGAAGGAAAGATCGATCTCGAGAAAAATCGCGAGTTACGACGATTCGAAAGTTTCTTTCGCGCCAAAAATTATTCCCCAATGTACTTTCTCGTTACAATACGTTTACGATAAGATTTCACGGTGAAAGATTCGAAACGAATTAACCACGTACCGAATGTATTCTATGGAGAAGGAAAGATCGATCTCGAGAAAAATCGCGAGTTACGACGATTCGAAAGTTTCTTTCGCGCCAAAAATTATTCCCCAATGTACTTTCTCGTTACAATACGTTTACGATACGATTTCACGGTGAAAGATTCGAAACGAATTAACCGCGGCAGTCTAGGATTTATTACAGATTTAAGGAACGTGTAACGAGGAAAGAAGAGTCGTCATTTTGTTTTTTATCAATCGCAAGAAACTTAACTAAGTGTTCTTTAAACCTTAATGCCGGCACGCGTGTCGAAATTCATTCAGCTCTCGAACCGGAAGCACAAAGGTATCGTCGGTTGCACGGTCCACGAAACGGATAACCGCGACCGTTTTCGCGTAACACAAACATCTGTTTCCTGTGAAACGGACTCGAGATATATGTTTCGCTCTCGAGACGCGCTGGTTGGACGATAATCGGCAAAGGACTGCCCCGACCTCCCCACCAGCCCGCAGCCAGCTTTGATCCCGATTTCTCGAGCCACACGGAACAGAACAATTTATGAGTGTTTTTCATCGGGGGCACTTTCACCGGCAAAGGAAGAGAACAGGCCGCGGAAAAGCAGCCACGAGTGTTTTCCTTTACCGTGAAAACGGAAGGACAATCTCCTTTTGTCGATTTCTGCTCCGAGTGGAAGTCGGCTACGTGTCGAAGCGGTGATTTCGAAGACGCGATAATTCCCCGCTTTCTTGTCGCAACTTTTACCCCGGATTCGAGCAACGTCCTCCCATCGTGAAGAACGATTGCACGTTACGCGTTCGGACAACAGAATCGAGGCAACGAAAGTAATTTTACTCAAAAATATATAAAATATTCTAAATCGTTACCCATCTGTTTCAAACACGATTTAAAACATTGAAACAATCGGTTAGAGTACAATATGTAACATTTCCATAGTATTTTAACTATTATAATTTACTTTCATAATTTTATCCATTCACGTAATAAAACATTCATAGTGAAATTACATTTCTAATGAAAATTGAATAGAATTTCACGGATTAATTCAAGTATCTAAATTTTTCACAGGTATATACATCGCGAGGTAATTTTAGCGGGTGTTTAGTATCTATCGCTCTAACATGGTGTATTAATATTAAACACGATACAGGCGTAAAGAAATATTATTTAATCCCATTTTGTTTCCAACATATTGCGCTAATGTATCAGAATGAAAGGGAT
This sequence comes from Ptiloglossa arizonensis, assembly GCF_051014685.1. NCBI lineage: Eukaryota > Metazoa > Arthropoda > Insecta > Hymenoptera > Colletidae > Ptiloglossa > Ptiloglossa arizonensis. Next base: position 23,756,238 of record NC_135049.1, read on the forward strand.
TGCGTGTGGTCCGGAGAGAATCCGAAGTGTTTGGAATAGACGTGCGAGTGAAGTGTGAAAGAAGAGCGATTGAGATAGTGCCAGATTGGGAAATTTTCAGTGATCAAATGCATGGTGTGAGAGAGATTAAGGATTTAAATGAAAGGGAATTAATGCGTGTGAAGATATAAGGTGCGAGAGAAGAGTATTTGAGGGCAGTCATTGTTGGAAAATTGTCGAAGCGTGTCGTGTCACGTAAAATAAGAACTGTGTAGTCTACGTGGTCAGTGTAGTCAGCGTGGTCAGCGTGGTCAGCGCGGTCAGCGTGGTCAGTGTAGACAGCGTAGTCAGCGTGGTCAGCGTGGTCAGCGTGGTCAGCGTGGTCAACGTGGTCAGCGTGGTCAACGTGGTCAGCGAGGTCAGTGTAGACAATGTAGTCAGTATAGTCAGCGTGGTCAGCGTGGTCAGCGTGGTCAGCGTGGTCAGCGTGGTCAGCGAGGTCAGTGTAGATAGTGTAGTCAGTATAGTCAGCGTGGTCAGCGTGGTCAGCATGGTCAACGTGGTCAACGTGGTCAGCGAGGTCAGTCTAGACAGCGTAGTCAGTGTAGTCAGCGTGGTCAGCGTGGTCAGTGTAGTCAGCGTAATCAGCGTGGTCAGCGAGGTCAGTGTAGACAGCGTAGTCAGCGTGGTCAGTATAGTTAGCGTAGTCAATGAGGTCAGCGTGGTCAGCGAGGTCAGCGAGGTCAGCGAGGTCAGCGTGGTCAGCGTGATCAGTGTAGTCAGCATAGTCAGCGTAGTCAGTGTAGTCAGCATAGTCAGCGTAGTCAGTGTAGTTATTAATTGTGTGCTTTGTTAAAGTTCTGTTCCTACTACTACCTCATTCGATACACGTACATCCTAGAACTTTATTCACCTTTATTTCGTAATAACTACCACCAGTATTAGATAATTCCTAGATTATTTAAAAAATTTAATCGAGTACGGTGGCTGAAGTTCCGCGAACCGTGTCCCCTGTACCGAAACGCAAAGAGATACCTCCGTTGAGAAAACAGTGGGTTACAATTTCTCATCGAAGGGGAATATCTCGCGGACGAGGGTATTCTTGCCAGTCTAGCCAGCTTGGAACGCGAAATATCAAGGGGAACGGGGTAGACGAGCAAATGAAATCGAGCCTCGCATTCTGCCGTCATCGTCCGGCCAATAAGCGAGATCGCTCGACGAGGAACTTTCGCCCTCGACAACCGGGGGGAGATTATCGGACCATTGTGCCCGGGCTACGCGTCTCGCATTAGCTGAGAATGCAGAAAAAAAAAGGAAAAAAAAAAAAAAAGCGAGGAAGAGATCGAGGTTCGGGGGGCAGGGAGGTTCGCGGGAGGGTGGGCGAAAGATGCGAATAGCGTATCGGTGATTGGAAATGCCCTTTGTGTTTTGTGTTTCCAGGGTACCGATGATGGAATCGCAAGGCGGGGAACGGATGATGACGGAGGAAACAATACGCTCCATTGTTGATCATATGCCCATTGTTGTGTTTAGATGTGATTCACCGCAAACGATTTTCTGCCGCCGTGGAACCGTGAAAATCAATGATTAGGATTGCCTTTGTTCCCCGCGGTCGGAATCGGAGTTATGGAATTACGAGCGTAGAACCGTACCGACGTTCCGGGCCGAATGAAAAAACCCCTCCTAAAAAAAAAAGAAGAAAAAGAAAGAAACAAAAAAGGAAAGCCTGTGGTCGTCGCTGGGGGAGATAAAAAATACGTGGTCGGGGGGTACCAGACGGCCGAAAATCAAAAATATTTTCGCGCGACCGAAACCCACTGATTACGGGAGTTCCTTCGATTCCCCTCTGTGCACGGTGCATCGTAGTCTGCAATCGTTTGACGCGCGATTCGAAAGAGTCGAGCCAATCGGTGTCTGCGAACTCGCGCCGGAAACAAACGCGCGTATCGATACGGACAAAGTATTCTACCGATAAATTGTGACCCGGATCGATACTGCACAACTGCGAATACCTCGCTACGGTAATTGTATATTTATCTCTGGTTTCGAATATCGCGTTTCACTCGATCATTCGAACCGTGTTTCACGCAACTACGATGCAATTAGTATATATTATTATCGTTTGTGTCATTTCAATAATTTGTGGATCCGGGTACGGCAGTTAGTTTAAACACTCGAATAATATTTACCGGGTAAATATTGGCCGGGTTAATTGTGTTCATTATGAGACCGGAACTGGGTAATTGAGAGGGGCGAGAGACAAAGGTTGTCTTGTTACGCGGGAAGAAGTATACAGATATTAAGAGACGCTTCTCGTTCAACACTTTCGCATGAAAGTGTCAGATGCACGATACATATTTTTCTAAATGTTGCGAGAAACTCGTGCGTATTTTTATCACAGATCCGTCGATCGATCTCGACCGATTCGCGTTAAACGTTACTTCAATCGCATTTTATTTTCCTTCGTCACATTTCGTTTCACCCTGTCGCAATATTTCCTCCAATAATCACAAATTAACCCCTAGCCTTACAATTTTAATTTCGACAACGCTGACTGCTCTCTTGAACGCTAAATTCTTTTCTCAAATACATTATACAAGAGTTTCTTTCCAATACTTTCAAAAAAATACATTTCAACGTACAAATCTCAACAAGATTCTCATTTAATTCTTACGTTCAATTCGATTCCCTTACCAAGTGTCTCGCGTGATATTCTCGCTAACTGTTCTCTTGAACGCTGAATTTTCTTCTCAAATACATTATACAACAGTTTCTTTCCAATACTTTCAAGAAAATACATTTGAACCTACAAATCTCAGCAAGATTCACTTTTGGTTTTTACGTTCAATTCGATTCCCTTACCAAGTGTCTCACACGATATTCTCGCTAACTGTTCTCCTGAACGCTGAATTTTCTTCTCAAATACATTATACAACAGTTTCTTTCCAATACTTTCAAGAAAATACATTTGAACGTACAAATCTCAACAAGATTCTCTTTCAATTCTTACGTTCAATTCGATTCCCTTACCAAGTGTCTCACGTGATATTCTCGCTAACTGTTCTCTTGAACGCTGAATTTTCTTCTCAAATACATTATACAAGAGTTTCTTTCCAATACTTTCAAGAAAATACATTTGAACGTACAAATCTCAACAAGATTCTCTTTCGATTCTTACGTTCGATTCGATTCCCTTACCAAGTGTCTCGCGCGATATTCCAAGCTAGTGTTAAAAACAATTACAAGACACTCGACTGTAAACAATTTTCAGCACCGCGCGTATCGTCCAAGACTCGACGTTCATCCGGAAACGCGGTCGAACTCGAAATTTTGAACGAGAAAAACGAGAAAAAAGTCGTCGAGCCGCCGCGTCGATAAATAAACGTTATCGTCGGAGCGATTAAACGACGCGGTGATAAACATACGTCGTTTCTGGCCGCGACAACGAGGACCGGTGCAAACACCCTCGCCTATCCGCCCAGCGGAAGTTCTTCCGCTTGTTGCGAAAATAACCGCGCCGCTGGAAACGTTTCTACGCGCCGCGATTTATCGAAGGAGAGAGAAAAAAACTCGCATTACTTCTTCGCGGAAGCGGAAGACCGTGAATCCTCGGTGGTCCCTCGTCATCCTCGATCCACCCTTTTCTGCACCCTGTCTCTCTCGTTCACCCCAGTGGTTACCATCGCGCGGGAAAATGTCACGGCGCGAGCGTACACGCTCGTAGAAACGCGCCACGGCTCGAAATTTACGTTCTATTCATTGCGAGGCGACGCATCGGCACGGTTGAAATTTCAAACGGATTTTGATCCGTCCATTACGAACCAGCAACGTCTGAGCGGAAACGCGGGGACCGCTTTGTGCTCGCGCGACACATACCGCGATATCTGCGCGTGAAAATTTCCAGTTAATTGTGACGTCACCCATTCATTCCCGACGGAACCGCGGGACATTTTTCGGCACTTCCGGTGTTTCTGTCCGCGATACCGGAACCACGGAGAATTCTTCTTCGTCGACGTGTCGGCTGGATCGAAATTTGAAATTCGAGGGAGGGAGCACGGGATCTAGACGCATGAAATGAAATTGTATCGATTAACAGAATTACGCTTAAAACGAAGTTACGCGAACCAGTGAAATTTCACCGGTACCTTTTCGAACGGATTGGAGATTTTAACGCGAGTCTCGATGTTTCGAAATTTTGTTCTTTGGGAATTGGAAGAGCGATCGGATAATTTGGTGGTTTTTTTTTTTTGACGTTTCGATTTGACTCGAACGTCGAGGATATTTACGGAAATCCAACAGTTGGAATATTATCGGGTCGAACCGGTAACGAAACAATTGGAGGTATTCTCACTTCGCGGAGCAGAAATTTATTTAATATTCTATCGTTAAATTTTTTTCCACCACGTTTTCGAAGCCGGCCGGAGTACACGTATATACGGTATCGTTCTTTTTACTCGCGGTTGCAAGTGCCCCATACGCGGAACTATGTCCGCGGAAGCTCGCCAGAGATGACCATTAACGGAATCTTCCGCTCCATCTAAAATTCATGTTTCCATTACCAGTTTCGAGCGGGTATCGACGCTCCTGGGTAGGGAAAAAAAAAAAGAAAAAAAAATAAAAAAATAAAAGAGATAACCGAAACCATCCGACAGAATACGCGAACGGAGCGGTGGACGCGCACGGCTCGTACATTTCATCTGGTCGGTGTACTAAAATTTATGTTCCCAGTAGTAACCCGTTTTATCAGAAATGGGAAAAACCGCGTGATATTTTATATCTTTTTACGAGGAACGGGGAGAAGTCGCGCGTTTTCCGTCTGGCGTCGTTAACACAGCAGGGTGTCGCCTATCGCGTCCGGCGAACGAGACATTTTTCGACTGAAAATAAACCAACGCGACTCCTTGGAAGCGAAGAGACTCTCCCCGTTACAGATGCGTTCCCAGTTGCTGAAAAACGACCTCGATAATAGTGATCAAACCCTTTGAACAGTAGACGTTCGCAGTTTCATTGCTGGTTTCTTTCTAGCTAACCCAGACCTAACCTGGACTTAACGTAGACCTGAGATAGATCTAACCCAGACATAACCTAGACTTAACGTAGACCTGACACAGATATGTAAGCTAGATCTAACCTAGACTTAACGTAGACCTGACACACATCTAACACAGACCTAACCTAGACTTAACGTAGACTTGACACAGATCTAACCCAGACCTAACCTAGACTTAACGTAGATTTAACACAGATCTAACCCAGACCTAACCCTTAGGACAGTAGACGTTTACAATTTTATTACCAGTTCGTTTCTACCTAAACCTAGGCCAAACCCAGACTTAATGTAGATCTAACCCAGGTCTAACCTTTAGGACAGTAGACGTTCATAGTTTATTTACCAGTTTGTTTCTACCTATCCCAGGCCTAACCTAGACTTAACGTAGAACTGACACAGACCTAACCCTTAGGATAATAGATGTTTACGGTTCCTTTACTAGTTCGTTTCTACGTTCGCGATCAAATTTCCAAATCTCCATACGTGCACGACTCCACCAATATCGCGTAATCGCTCGAGGTGTTTTAAGAAGGTCCATGTAACTATAACGGAACGATTCTACGCGTAAAAATAAATAAAAAACGCAGTATAAAATTTTTCCGTACGAGGTCTCGTTCCCGAGAAAATCAACTGCGAACATTTTTGGGGCGCGTAGTTTTGTTCTACTCGCGCGCGCCCCGCGCAGGCTTCGTTCTACATTCTCTCCGCAACGAAGGAGCGTATCGAAAAACTTTACGGTACATTTTCTCTTCGTTTTTAAACGTAGAATAACCAGGTGCCTCGTGCGTTGCAAAATAAAATTCACCTCTTTAAATATCCACCGGTGCGTTAACGCAATACAGCGAGGTGTGTTGAATTTAATCTCGAGCGATTACAAGTGTATTAAAATGGAAACTAAACGTGAATTTTCCCCATGGAGACGCTGAAACGGGGGACAGCGAAGGGTTCAATATTTGAGAACGTTTATTGCCCGTAAATTTACGAGGTAGAGTTCGCAAGTCTTAATAAACCCGTCGGAACAGAACGTTTCCTTCCTCGATCGAAGAGGGGTGAGCCGATAATGCGGTTCTCCGAAAACCTGGGCAAGGGGGACTGGGAGGGAGGTAGGGGGCACAATGCTATCGATTCCTCGCTATCGTGTGATCCGATATCGCGATAACACACGCCCGGTTTCTGTCGCTCGTCGAACGGGTGGGGGGAATTTCTGACGCGCGATAAAAGTTCTTCGAAAGGCGGCTACCAACACAAGCGGAAGCGACGAAGGGGGACGAAGTAACGCACGAAATCCTGCCAGCCTCGTCGAGACGATCACCCGGGTGGAAAATCTGTTTTCTATATACCGTTGGATCATTAGTTCGTAGAGGAAAAGACACGTTTACACGAAACATAGTCGAGATCGACTCGTCTCTTCGCATCAACCATCCCGAAACAGGATTCTGAATATTGGAAATTGCAGTGTCATTGCTACCAATTTCCCGACAACGGTGCACGAATAACGAAGCTCGAGATAAATACAACGAGATCGCTAAAAAAGAATTCCTACAAATACAACAATCGAGAGACGTATATCGAGCAATAAGAACAGTCCCAATGGTAAAGAACGAAACGTTCCGAAGTCGTACTTCGATCGTCGAGTCAAGCGTCCGCGGACCGATGCGACTGGGAACCGAAAGCGACGTTACCGGACGAATTTGTCAAAATACTTCGTTTCTTCTACTGGATTAAAAATTTCGTTTCTTCCACTCGCACCATGCATACAATATCTCTTCCCTATCGAAGCGAAAAGTTCCAAAATGTACAAAGTCCGTCGACGGCGATTGAAAACAGATTCCAATCCGTCCACCGTCCGTGTAATCGAGATTCACCGAACGTGTACTTACGCCCGGTGTATTTAATTTCCGAGTGTCATTCAATGACACCGCGGGAGCCAGCGTGATCCGACCCGGTACACCCGGGTGTCAGGGGGACACCTTGGTCCCGTCACAATGGACGTACCGGTACGTTGCAATTTCGAATGCAGGGTTGCCGTAGTGGTTGATATCGCGCATGAAAAGCGTGGGTGCGTGGGTGCGCGCGCAATCGTATGAAACGCGGATGGATCCCTCGCATCGCGTGCACCGAATACCCCGTTAAATAGTCGCGAACGGCCGCGTTCATTTACAACGACACCCGAACGAAACTGCCGTCATCGCGCCGCTCGAACAGAGGATCACACGCGGCGGTGTGCTACGTCCACAAAGAGCCGGCCCGTTGTAGGGCTAGCTGCGTTCACGGCCCGCCAAAGAGAAATCGTCGAAGCGTAATACCCGGCCGGCTTGATGCACGCTTCCATCGTAATTCAGCGAGAATGTCCAGGACCATCAAACGCGACGAAACTGCGGCTGGCAGCCCTGGCCGAGCCGAGTTGCTGGGACACCGATCGTTCGAAATGACCGGTCGCTCGCAAAGCAGTTTGCTCGCTTTTGTAACGCACCGTCGTGTCCTAACTATATTTCCGTCACGATCGGTCTTTCGTCGCACCGACTGCTGAAACACGAGTTACGCGATACCGGACCACGATCCCTGTACGACGTAATTTCTCGTAGGGAGACTTTCACGACGAATTCCACGAATTCTCCAACTGGTGCAATTTAACGCGAGTCGACCGTTCGATGTGGGCAACGTTGAAACGTTGAGAGCGTCTTCGTAACGACCGTGCGCCCGTTAAGGGGGAAACTTTTCCAGGGACGCGATAACGTTGTCGTTGAGCGTCTTTGTTACGATTAACATTGAAACGGGCGGGTTGCGGTTCAACGATCGTGGATCGTTGCGTGAAGTGAAGATGGAGAACGTGGAAAGAAAAGGATGAATCTGGAGAGAAGGAATACCGTGAGTGATGAGTGGAAGAGGGAAGGTAATTCGAGATTAGGTTTCAACTCGCTAAGATGTTGAATGATAATATTATATTGAGAGTTTGCGATTCAAAGTAAGCACGATCAACTTTGGTATCATCCTTGTCCTAAAACCATCCGTCTAATTGTACAATCTTTCAAGGAGAAAGTAAAGAACCTTTCGGGGATCAACTTCGGTACCAAACCTCGTTGCAAATGTTCCATACTCAATCTTTCAAATAGAGAACAAAGAGTGTAATTACTTCAAAGATTCATCGATATCTAGGGAAGGTAATTCGAGATTAGGTTTCAACTTGCTGGTTTCAACCGAGTTTCGTTTTAATCGCTACGAAGACGTTCAATGATAACATTATATCGACAGATTGCGGTTCAAGGTGAGCACGATCAACTTTGGTATCAACCTAATTGTACAATCTTTCAAGGAGAAAGCAAAGAACCTTTCGAAGATCAACTTCGGTACCAAACCTCGTTGGTTTGGTCAGAGTACAAAGAGTGTTACTTCAAAGATTCATCGATATCTCTCGAGTGATTACTACGTGGAAACACATAAGCGTGACAACTCGAAAGACCGTGTCGCGGAAAATGATCACAGCAAAAGATCACGAAACACCGATCGGAGACTGGTTTCTGGAGATTTTAAAAGAACAAAAGAAACAGAAAAAAATTGCGAAAAAACACGAGAGGGGGGATGGCTCGAAAAAGAATGCAACCACCGTCACTGGTGGCCCTTATCCGCGGCGATGTCGCGGGTGCGCGACGTCCTGCGTCCGGCTGTCATTAATGTATCGCGGCGTAACGGTGCCGTGGATACCGTCCCGGTGAACAAACACCGGTTCGCAGCACGGTAAACACACCGGCTACCAGCATATGCAGTCGCCGGGATCGATGAGAACGCCGTGCTGCACCGGACTCCCCGTGCGTTTGCGGCTTGTGACGCCGCGTCGGTGTGTCGCTACGTAATGAATAGGACATAAATCCAGGGGCCTCCTGCCGGTACCGAGGCGGACATCCAAAGCGCTATCTCCGTTTTCGAGCGTGTTGGCGGACCGGTGTGCGATATCCGTCGCGCGAAACGGAAAACCGGAGTTCTTCGTTCGTATTCCCCTGTTCACGGGTGGCAGAGGGTGTGGGAGGGGAGGGGAGGGATGGAGGAGGACACCGAGCCGGAGGGGAACCCCGTGAACGAGCACGGTGGTGGCTGTCCTCGAATTTGTATCCGTTACCGGTGCTGGTTCGCGGAGTGTCCATTATTTTTGCGAGGTTATTCACAGCGAGGGTAATAACGAGCTTGTGATCGAGACTCTAACGGGAAATTAAGTAGCTACGTCCCGGTTGATCGCGACGAATCGGGTACGAGATCACGGTGAATTCGTTACGTTGGAATTTACTCTTCGAGTGAACTCGAGTAATGTTAGTAGAAAATTTGGAGTAACGTTACTTTTCAAGTAACGTTGCTTTTCGAGTAACGTTATTAGAAGTTTCGAGTAACGTTATTAGAACTTTCGAGTAACGTTACTTTTCGAGTAACGTTATTAGAAGTTTCGAGTAACGTTATTAGAACTTTCGAGTAACGTTATTAGAACTTTCGAGTAACGTTATTAGAAGTTTCGAGTAACGTTATTAGAACTTTCGAGTAACGTTATTAGAAGTTTTGAGTAACGTTGCTTTTCGAGTAACGTTATTAGAACTTTCGAGTAACATTATTAGAACTTTCGAGTAACGTTATTAGAACTTTCGAGTAACGTTATTAGAACTTTCGAGTAACGTTATTAGAACTTTCGAGTAACGTTACTTCTCGAGTAACGTTCAAACGGTTTTCAGAATCCGTATGCTTGTTTTTTCGGTTAAAAGTTGAAACTTTGGAGACAATAATGGAACAAGTCGCTTTCCCAAAGGTCGCACCTACTTTATTTCAGAGACCATCGAACTTCACCCAAGGCTTGGCTGGCCCAATTTTCCGCGGTCGATTTAAACTGAAATAACTCGAAAACGGTTTTAGAAATCTGGACACTTGTTTTCTCAGTGAAAAGTAGAATCTTGAGAGATAATAAAGGAACGAGTCTTCTTTACCGAATCTCGATCGAAATTAATTTCTCTAAACAAATCAATTATTTATAATGCATAAACAAGATGCACATTATCGATAACAATTCGTCTTCGCAGATTTCGCAACATCTTAATATTTATTTATCACAGTTATCAACAACCTTCGTAGGACCATAGTCTGAACAATTATTAAGAATACCCTAGTACAAATAATAGCTTAAAATATCATTTCGTTAAACTATTCTTCGTTCGGAATGGAATTGTTGTCGTAGAGATCCAACCGACATAGTCAAGGCTACACGTATCGATTATCGTTCCACAAATATTTATCACGATAATTTCTCTATCTAGAAAAACGATCAATTGAATTTCAGTCCTTTCGAGTAAAAAATACAACTTCCACGCGCATTGTGCAAATTATTACAATCAAACAAACGTTAAATCAATGCACCAAGTGGACAATTATTACTTTCCATGCTTCACGTTCTAAGCCGTCGAAGGCTAATGAATTTTTTGCAGCGTCGCGACGCCACCGCGACACAAGCTTGATGGTATCTCGGTCCCGACGAGATACACCGGTCGGCGTCGAACAGCTTTGACAGGATTACCGTTGGTAAACCGCGTGATCGTTTTCTACGAGGGAACATCCGTTCTGCTGGGATTCGTTACGATTTAATGAGCTCACTTTTTCTTCGCTGGAACATTGAGTGGAAGTTCTCGTGGAACGAGAACGTATCCTTCTGGTCGTTCGTACGGACAGCGCCCTTTATTTGCGTCGATCGATTCGTCTTTCAACGTTTGCCTCTAATGAGTCGGAATTATGCCGCCATTGGTGTTCGATAAATCGACCGTGGAATTGGTTTACTTATTCTCGTCGAAAGGTAACGAACCTTTGCGCGTGTGCTATTTCTTAGCGCGGTTCGACGATTTGGGTGTTAAATTAAATTAGAGCGAGTACGCGATATCGAGCGACCGATCGATATTAATTTCACGTTTATCGAATCTTTCTGTAACCGTTTCGCGCGGAATGCATCACCCTCGAGCATTGTACGGTGTTCTCGTATCGTATTTTCCGAAACATCGAAGCAACTTCTCGCGTTTCGATGAAGAAACTCCGAAACTGGATTCAAGACCTCGAGTAACGGTGTGTCGCGTTTGTGGGATTCCACGAGCATGAACGAAGTCAGGTGGATAAACCCAGACGCGAAGTAGTCGTAACGTTAGCTTGGCCGACGATTCGAACGGAAGACCGAGTAGAGTGGCACGATTAAATTGACACAAGACAATTGGAGAAGTTAACGATAACGGGAATAATTACCGCATATTCTGCCTACGAGCGCTAATATCACCGGTAGATTAAGCGTGTACTGAGATAATAACAAAGAATTCATTTTACCCAAGTAAAACATTCCGTACGTTTCTGCTTTGATAAGTGTCTTCGTACCATAGTATTTGTAACATTATTCACTTGCCAAAATCTTGTCGATTAATCTAAACTGAACTTACTGATAATAATATTGACCGGTACTCCAGTGGTACTTTATTTAAAATTTAAAAAATTGTGCGCGCGTCAAAGCATGAAATATAAACTGAACACATTGATAATAATACTAACCGAAAAAGGTATCCAAACGATATGCTTCCTGTACCTATATACTATAAGTACTCCACTGATACTTTACTTAAAATTAAAAAAATCGTGCGCTCGTCAAAGCACGAAATATAAACTGAACACATTGATAATAATACTGACCGAAAAAGGTTTCCAAACGATATGCTTCCTGTACCTATCTACTATAAGTACTGCAGTGGTACTTTGCTTAAAATTAAAAAAATCGTGCGCTCGTCAAAGCACGAAATATACACTCGAGCTATCCACGGTAAATACCGTAGTATCGCGAGGGGAATACGGTAAAAACAAATCGAGAACTCGATTCTCTTTTTTTTTTTTTTTTACCCTCGATCCACGCGGGATTAAAACCTAGCCCCCGATACGGTAAATTCGGCAAGTAGCTCGGGTCGCGAGTCAGCGTTTAAATTCACCGTGAAAAGTCGAGCGATTCCCACGGATCGAGTTTCTTCTACGTGTTACCGAACTCGCGTCCCGTTGGTAACTGTAAACGAACTCGAAAAAGTGGACACACGTTCGAGCGGGGAACGTCGTCCGCTTCCGAGGGAACGCGACTGTAACCGGCTGGTATCGATAAGCTCGGGAGAAAGCAGCGGGGCCAACAGAACGATACGTTCTTTCGTTTCCCTTTTCTCTTTTTTTCTCTTTTATTTTTTCTTTTTTTTTCTCTATTTTTCCCCGTTACCCCTCCGCTGTTCAAAGTGGCCTCTGGTCGAGCACGCTGTCGAACATTAGGGGCAACACGACGGGGTAACAGAGAGCCCCTTTTTTAATGCGCCAGCGAGCCGGAGCTGAGGCATACGATGAATAATTTACAGGCTGAAAGCTTTTCGGGCAAACATCCGAGGCTGCGTCGATTTAAAATTCCGATTGACCTGTCCGGCTCGGGCTGGAAAATGCCCGCGAGACCCTACCCGGGCCCCGACGTATCTGACCGCTTCCGGTCGTCGCGACTGATCCTTCTTGCGAACGGTCATGAACTCGTTCGGAATTTAAATCGCGGCGCTTCCACGTCGGATCGCCGCGAGCGAACCGGTCGATGTTCGTTGAATATCCGTTTGACGTTTCGAAACGGCACGGTTATAGTCCCGCGCGTGTCGATTGAAATCCACTACGCGGAAAGATTACGGCTTGACGAGACGTTGATGGAAAAATATTGGGACCGAGTACTTTTCGAGTCCCGTACCGATCGAACGATCGCCAAGTTCCCGCTCGAAATTTCGTTCGTTGGGAAATCGGGGCTCGACGACGATGTTGACGAGACGTTGACGAGACGTTGACGAAGACGGAGCGTTAGGGCGGAGAGGAGTTACGAAGTTGCCAACTGGTAATGGAATTTGCAACTTTGTCACTGTTAATTGGAATTCGTATCGTGGGAAGGGTACGCGGTTGATGAGACGTTGATGAGGAGAGTAGAGTATTGTACAGAATTTTTTAAGTCGTGAATCGATAGAATGATTTTCAACTTTTTGCGTGTTGATTGGGATCCATTTTGTGGAAGAATCAAGTGTTAATGGTGATGTTGACGAAATGTTAACGAAATGTTGACGAGATGTTGACGAGACGTTGACAAAGATAAAATATTAGTTCAGAGAGGAGTATCGAAATTGTAAACTGGTAAAGCAATTTGCAACTTTGTCACTGTTAATTGGAATTCGTATCGTGGGAAGGGTACGCGGTTGATGAGACGTTGATGAGGAGAGTAGAGTATTGTACAGAATTTTTTAAGTCGTGAATCGATAGAATGATTTTCAACTTTTTGCGTGTTGATTGGGATCCATTTTGTGGAAGAATCAAGTGTTAATGGTGATGTTGACGAAATGTTAACGAAATGTTGACGAGATGTTGACGAGACGTTGACAAAGATAAAATATTAGTTCAGAGAGGAGTATCGAAATTGTAAACTGGTAAAGCAATTTGCAACTTTGTCACTGTTAATTGGAATTCGTATCGTGAGAAGGGTACACGGTTGATGAGACGTTGATAAGGAGAGTAGAGTATTGTATAGAATTTCTTTTAAGTCGTGAATCGATAGAATGATTTTCAACTTTTTGTGTGTTGATTGGGATCCATTTTGTGGAAGAATCAAGTGTTAATGGTGATGTTGACGAAATGTTGACGAGACTTTGACAAAATGTTGACAAGATGTTGACGAGATGTTGACGAGATGTTGACGAGACGTTGACAAAGATAAAATATTAGTTCAGAGAAGAGTATCGAAATTGTGAACTGGTAAAGCAATTTGCAACTTTGTCACTGTTAATTAAAATTTGTATCGTGGGAAGGGTACACGGTTGATGAGACGTTGATAAGGAGAGTAGAGTATTGCACAGAAATTTTTAAGTCGCGAACCGGTAGAATAATTTGCAACCTTTTGCATGTTGATAGGGATCCATTTTGTGGAAGAATCAAGTGTTAATGGTGATGTTGACGAAATGTTGACGAGACGTTGACGAAATGTTGACGAGATGTTGACAAGATGTTGACGAAATGTTGACGAGACGTTGACAAAGATGAAATATAGTATTAGTTCGGAGAGGAGTATCGAAATTGTGAACTGGTAAAGCAATTTGCAACTTTGTCACTGTTAATTGAAATTCGTATCGTGGAAAGGGTACACGGTTGATGAGACGTTGATAAGGAGAGTAGAGTATTGCACAGAATTTTTTAAACCGATAGAATAATTTTTAACCTTTTGCATGTTGATTGGGATACATTTTGTGGTAGAATCAAGTGTTAACGATAATGTTGACGAGACGTTGACGAAGATGAAGTATCATTTTGCATAGAATTTCGGTACTTGCGAACTGACAGATTAATCTTCAACCGTGAGCTGGTGCATTGAAATTCACATTGCAGAAGGATTAGATGCCAGTGCTGTTGACCAGATGCAGAAAGAAGATTAGAAGATTTGTACCTAGAACCGGTGCAACATTATTTGCGAAAGCAATTCTTCGCACTACCCTTAATTACGCTGTCTCTTGAAATTTCTACACGAAACTTAGACCGGGGGTAAATTAAGTCCACGGTTGCTAAAAGCGAAGTTTTGTGCAATTTTATGCTACGCGAGTTCCTTGGACAACAAAGGTCTTAGGTGGTATTAAAAGTAATTGTTTCGTACATAGCTGTTGCTATTAAATTCTATTACATTTTTTATGAGAAAAGTCTCTCTCTTAGAAACTAGCGGACCACTTAAATCCGAGTCTCTTGGACGGTCTCGTTTCGAATTACATTTAAATAGATTTTATAAAATTGTATTCCTAATTTTACGAAATAACGATCAACAGCCATGATTTCGTATACTTTCGATACATTTGCAACATCGACTGACAGCAACGAGTCTTGGAAATACCACTCGACTTGTAAACAACGATTTGCAAACTTTCTGTACACGAACAGAGTGTAAGAAAAAAAAAAGACCGAGGTTGAACGCGATACACGGTGAAGAAAACGTTCGCCTAAATGTGAGGTTTTTCTCGCTCGATGTTCAACTCCGTATCGACGTAATCGGGCACAATCGAATTTTCGAGGTTGCTCGGCTTCCTCGGCGAGATTAACGACACTCGCTGCTCACTTCTCTCTTAAGGTAATTTATATTTATGAAGCTCACTTTTGTATTTATGATCGGGACTCATGGGTCTGGGAAAATTACATCCCCGGGCACATTGAAACTTCGAGCAAAAAACTGCTTACCATGCAAATGGCGCGCTAGTGTTTTAAATTGTTCCTTTGAAAGACACAATCTTCCGGAAAGAGATGTCCCCGTTGCTGCAGTTACTCGGGGATATAAATCTTCTCTATAAGATTCTTTTCATTCCGTGAGACGTTTCGTGTAAACGTTGCAAAATAATCAATTTGTCCTTGTTGAATCGGAAATACACGCAACGCGAAAACTCTTTTACATCCGTCGCTCCGTGATCGATAGTTCGAACACCGAATTGATTCTCTTCTTGCGGTGCACAACGGGTGATCCACTCGAAAAAAAAAAACCTTCGCAATCTCTGTTATTCCTCTATGTTGCAGAAAAATGTACACGAGGAAATTGGATAATTTTAAACGACGATACACTTTACTTTTCCAACGCAACAGAATTTCAATTTTCTATTTTTATTGACTGAACCATCGGTCCACCAGCAGCGATATGCACAAGACTCTTTTTACTCCCTTCTTTGGAAATTTACAATTTAAAAAAGGAAAGAACATCGACATTTCAATATTTAAAACAACTTTTTGCAAGAAAAAAAAAATACTTGGCATCCTCGATGCATCTTTTAAAACCGAACCCCGTAGATCGTACGCTACGAGTTGCGATACATTTCGTTCGGAAAGTCTTCCCTATAGACACTTGTTAGAAAAGAGCTACAATTCCCAGAATCGCCGAGTTGAAGGTGGTAAGCGTTAAAGTGACATTTATCGGGTAAAAGACCACCCTGGCAACCACCGTGCAGAGGTTAATCGACGACTACAGGTATCCATTGTCGCCGGTGTACGTATAATCAGATATATCGGACGCGAAGGGCCTAATCCATACAATTGCTATTCAGCCAACGATAAATAGCCGTTACGGTAGGGCGTACACCGCGGATAAGCATCTAAATACCCGGTGTCCTGCGCGCCCTCTATCACGACGTTCCCAATGCGCCGACGATTAGCTCCCTCTATCCAGCCGTTGCGCGGCGTGACGCAATATAAACACCTTATGATTGCCCTTAGGGGATTTCGTACCCTAGCCAACGATAAACCAGCCCTATTTATAGGAGCTGCGGTTAGGAGGGTGAAACGCGTCGAGGGTCGCCGAGCATGATTCGCGGTTTGGCGGGGGACAAGTATTTCGACGATTTAACGCGATCATTGGCGTATCAGCGAGTCACGTGGCCGGGAACAGGTGGCAACGTGCCAGCTGGAAAGCGCGCGCTTTTCAAAACCGAGTCCCGTTTCGCGCGAAACGTTACTACGGGGTTAATACCGATTCATTCTACGTTTCGACGAAGGAATGTACACGGTGTTTCTTTTATATCGATACTGTGGAAGAGTTAACGATTGTGTCGAATAAATATTCTTATGAATGTTGTTCGATATGGACCAGGTGGAGAAATTATTTATAACGTGTAATGTTCTTCGGGACGAATAATTTGTTTGGAAAGTGTATTTTTGATGCTTTTTCGTGAGGCGTTTTATTTAATTTTTATTTAATTGTACATGGTGTTTCTTTTATATCGACACGACGAATGTTTTTTTAGTATGGACGAGGTGGAGAAATTAATTATAACGTGTAACGTTCTTCGGAACGAATAATTTGTTTAAAAATGTATTTTTGATGCTTCTTTGTGAGACGTTTTATTTAATTTTGATTTAATTGTACATGGTGTTTCTTTTATATCGACAGGGCAAAAAAGTTAACGATGGTATCGAATAAATATTCTCACGAATGTTGTTCGGTATGGACGAGGTGGAGAAATTATTTATACCGTCTAATGTTCTCTGGAGTGAATAATTTATTTGAAAATGTATTTTTGATGCTTCTTCGTGAAGTGTTTTGCTTAATTTTAACGGATTCTTCGTTTCGACGAAGAATGTACACGGTGTTTCTTTTATATCGACACGGTGGAATATTTAAGTAAACTATAGTATCGAATAAATATTCTCACGAATGTTCGGTATGGAGATAGATGGAGAAATTATTTATGCCGTATGTTCTTCCACGAACAATTTTTTTAAGAACCTATTTTTCACATTGTCCGTTTTCCGTTAGATGTTTTTCCATATCGGAATAAAACACTCATTTTGAGTAGTTTATCGTGAAAAATGTTAATTCTATCGCGTGTGAATTTACATTCGGTTATCCAGCACTCGGAAAATTAGGTACACGGACGAAAAGAATGTCAGGAAGAAGAAGAATCTTAACGAAAAAATGGGAACAAGCTCCAGTCGTGTTGGTCCGGTGGCGGAAGTGGCTCCGATCGCGGAACTAGCGTCATGCACAGCTATTTGAATGGAGAAGTGCCAAGTATTCTAAACACAGGGACGCTCATCGATACGTTTTCGGTCGTGTCTCTTATACCGAGTCGGTCGTTAAAATAACGAACCTCGTGTCGAGTGCATCGTCGAAAACAGACGGCGCGCGTTTAATGGAAAAATGCTCGCGAGCGGCGAAGAATTAGGAAATTAATGTAGAACGTTACAACGGGACAGGACTGGTTAGCAATGCGGGGTTGATGTTACGAAAGTTGACATTTAGCGAACCGCAAATTTTTACGGCGTCCAATTCGCGGCGCGCAGGAAATGACGAGTTAAAATTTCACGGTTCCGTCCGGCGTCCGAAATAAAATGCTTCGGTTTGTTACGTCGAGAAACTTCCATGTAGGTTTACGCAATTACAAACTCCGGGCCCGGTTCTCTCTCTGTTCTTTTTTTTTTTTTTCTCTTTTACGAACATAATTACGTAGAGGAAATAATCTCGCTCTCGGCGCGAAAATTCGACCTCTTCGAGCGGCCGCGAATTAATTTCGGAAATTCCAAGTCTCGTGTGTGTTCTCTTACTCCAGCTTCCTCGTTCCTCTATTCACCTCGTTTAACCCCATAAATCTGTCGCGCGATTTTTACGTGACTCCCGCGACGCGATGCAACGCGGAACGAAATTAAAATTACAAATGAAATCACGTTTGGAAATTCGCTTTTAAAATTTCTCGTCCAGTTGTCGTTCGAGAAACCACCGCGAAAGAATTTCCTACGAAGATACCACCACCATTACCACCATCGGTACCAATTACAATTAGGGCGAGAATCACCCGTTGGAATGACCGTTGCCATAAGTAACCGTTACAAAAGATTCTCCAGTTTCCTCAAAGTAAACCGAACACGTAGAAACTGACATCGGTATTACGAATATCGAGCAAAGGAACCGGCAAACTGAACCGAAAGGCTTTCAAACGCGAGCAGATGCTTGAAAAGCGACAAAGGCCACTTTCAAGAAACTGTGTCGAAAAAAAAAAGAAAGAAAGAAAGAAGAAGAAAAAAAAAACGGCAACGCAAACTTTGTCTGAAACGTGCCCTGGCTCCCTTTGGCCACCTCCTCCCTTTCTCTCTCGTAGGGTGCTTTTCGTAAATGAGAGTACCTCCACCCATTGTCTTCTCGTTGCTTGCTCTAAACTGTGTCACGGCGTTACGGCCGTGCAATCGCAGATTTCCCCGGTAATTGTCGCGCAAATTGCGCGCGAACGCAAATTACACGGGTGTACACAATTAAAAACAGCTCACGATTCGAAAGGAAACTGAGAACAGGCGTATCGCGTCGAGCCCTGGTGCCTTCTAATAAAGACTGAAGAGAGAGGGAGAAAGAGGGGGTGAGAGGGTGAGAGAGAGAGGGAGGGAAATTGCTTTGTCCGCTAGAGATTCACGAGAACGATCCAACCAGAGATCGTCGGTGGTTGGTAGTGATCGTTGTCGATAATTAGGTTTGAACGCCAACGGCGGAAGCTGTTCAGGAAAATTTGGAACTGGGTCTGTAAAACGATCCGAAAATAGAATTCTGTGCAATATCGCGCGCGATACTGTCTTAAATAATTATTATTCCTCACGAAGCGCGCAAAGTGGACAGTAATACCCGCTTTCGAGCAACAAATTCCACACTGTCGCTCGAAAGCTAGGTAACGATAATCCTCGAATTATCTCGTACCTGCATGTCCTCTGTATTTCGCTGTTTAAGTCTCTTACGAGCAAGGAGGAAGAAAAAAAAGAGAAAAAAGAAACGAAAGAAAAGCGTTACGTTGCTCGGAGATACTGTTATCGTTAAGTGTTGAATCTGAATCGAATTAATCCGGTGGAAAGTCGAATCGTTGCAGACGTGAGATAATTCAAAAGAAGAAGGGCAACGTGTTCGTGTATTTTAGAAATGTGCACAGTTTCGAGTGAGAAAATCTAGATCGTTGCTCGAAAGAGAGGTAGATAGGTAGGTAGCGATTGTTCCCGAATTACGATCGCTCGACTTCTATCAGTAACCTTTGTATTTCGTTATTCGAATTCCTAATTGGGGAAAAAACAAAAAAAGAAAGAAAGAAAGAAACGTTCCATTGTTCGGAGATTGGTGAGCGATCGTTGAACGTTAAATCCCGATTAAATTAATTGATCGAAGAACACGGTATCGTTGCAGGAGTTTAAAGAGAGGAGAGGAACGCGTTTCGGAAATGTGTAAATTTGGCTGGTAACGATGTTAAACGACGTTGCACGTTAAAGATTCGTCGAGGAAACAGCGAGGCGTTCTGAAATATGCAGGGAAGTTAAAAAAGGAGCGTCGACGATACACGCTTGAAACCCTCCTTAAAAATACATTTTTCCCGCGCGCAGGTTCCGTCGACGGTTGTTTAAAAAACAGCTCCGACGAGAAAGACGACCGAGGTGTGTTTCTAGGGTCGTTTAAAGTGGGGTTCTCGAATCGCCCCGTAAATTCGTATCACTCTCCCTTTTCATAAACTCACCCTCGCGCGCGTTAACCCTCGATCGCGATGCGCCGGTGATTCTTACACCCCTGTAGCTGCCAACGTACCGCCCGAGTCGTCTGGCGGGAGAAAAAAAAGAGGAAGGTTGGAAAAAAAGAGCACGCGAACCCGTGACGTGAAATTTCATCGTTCTCGAGCGGATAGCCTCGGAGGATATCTCGGAGGATCGGCCGGGACGCGTACAACCCCTAAACGAAGACCTCTGTGTGCTCCGAGCGTCTACGAACATTTTGGCGCGTGTTCGTTTTCTAGAATGGAAAATTCTTAGCGCGGACGATTCGTCCGCGAGGGCGATTTTCAATTGACAATTTATTATACAAATATGAAAACATACTTCAGAATTATTCAATTAGGATATTATTCTTTCTTTTATTCCAAGATGTTTCTTCTTCGGCTTAAAATTGATTCGTATGGTGTTGTGTATGTATGCTCGTACAGATTATTTTTCTTATTTGTCGACACCACGAGCGAGCCTTCCAGTTTTGTTTCTATTAATTTTAAAAGTTTGCACTATTCACTATAGTTTCTAGTAATTTCAAAATTTTGCGCTATTGACTATGTTTTTGTTTCTATCAATTTCAAACTTTTGCACTATTCACTATGATATTCTTTCTATTAATTTCAAAATTTTACACTATTCACTATGGTTTATGGTAATTTCAAAATTTTGCGCCATACACTATGGTTTTGTTTCTATTAATTTCAAAATTTTGTGCTATTCACTGTGGTTTTGTTTCTATTAATTTTAAAATTTTGCACTATTCGCTATAGTTTTGTATCTATTAATTTCAAAATTTTGCCCTATTCACTATAGTTTTGTATCTATCAATTTCAAAATTTTGCACTATTCATTATGGTATTCTTTCTATCAATTTCAAAATTTTGCACTATACACTATGGTATTCTTTCTATTAATTTCAAAATTTTTCACTATTCGCTATACTTTCGTTTCTCTCAATTTCAAAATTTTGCCCCATTCGCTATATTCTTCTGTCTCTCAATTTCAAAATTTTTCACCACGTACATCGAGCGAAAGTCGCACAAATTTTTCGAAACGTCGACCACTTGCACGAACAGAGTCGCGCGTGGTCCACGATTCGAATAATCGCGGTGAATAAAAATCTGTACTCGTATTTCCGTGCCGGTCGAGCGAAACAATTGTATCCCCGATTGGCGTGGGGTTGAAAGGTTCGGTTTAATGGTACGTAGAACGGTGCATCGAAATCTGTTTAAGAAATATCTGCCGCGCGGCGAGAATTTTAATGGCGCGAGGAGAAAGATTTCTCTAAGCACCGCGTTTCCGTCCGCGCGAACGTTCTGAATACGTAACGAGCGAGACACTTATAAATTATCGCGGTGGACCGAACGCGTGACTACCCGGGAACCCGCTGTTTATTATTTCGCGTTATTCCGTGCCGGGGTTTGTCTGGATTTGCGAGCGAAAAGCAACAAAAAAAAAAAGAAGAAGAAAAGAAACGGAAAGAAAAAAAAAAAAAAAAGAAACGTAAACGAGAACCTGAACAATCAACGGCGTTTTTATTTTCGGTCTGCTCGTCGACTTTCGTCGAATTAAAAACCGGTCGCTCGAGACATTTCGACCGTGTCGATTTTTCTCGTTCTTCGATCAAATAATATCGAATAATTCTCGATCGGAGCGAACCCCTTTCACGAGCCAATACCAAGGTTCGCGCGATAGGTATCCAGCGAGACCACGTTCACCGCTAGAATGCCATCCATTCGATACAGTTTCCACAAGTTCTGGAACCATCGACGATTTCTGTGTACAGGGTGATCCAGTATCGACGTAGCGTACGAATATCCTCTGTAGTTTACATAATAAAAAATACAAACTGTGAAGTGCGTTTCACGGTACTCTGGGGATCGAAGACAACTCGAAAGTCGAGTAGGTGAAAATAAAAGTATCGGTGCGTTAAATTACTTTGCATTCTGTTCGCATTTAAAATCGTTATTTGCAACGAGCACTCTTTGCTTCAATTAAACACGCTGAATTTCTAATATGGAGTTCTCGATACCGCGAAGGAATCGATAATTTACGATGTACTTCAAGGATCGCGATTTTGATACCGTTGGCGACGGAGTCTCCCGCGAGCTATTAATTTCAACGTAAATGCGCCTTGATACTTTCGCACACAGTGTTTCGTCGATGAAAGCGCAGTAACTACAATTACGCAACGTTTCCCGAGCAAACAGAGGGAAAGAAAGTCGAGACTGCTGAAAGAACCGGAAGAACAGGAAGAAAACTCGGAGAAGGGTGAAAAGATGCGCGGAAGGGTGGATTTAAAATAATGAAAAAGCACAGAGCAACGATATCGCGCTTTATGCGAGACCAGGGCCCGGTTGAAACTGGAAATATTTTTCAAACGATAATTGCCGGCGTATCGGGGATTACTCCGTAGCGAATCCAACGGAGATGGCCACGTTTACGTAAATCTTTCACAGGGTGGATGATCATGTTACGTATTGCACGAGGGATGAATCTAAAATCTCTCGCGAGAAACGTATCAGGGAAGAAGTTCGCGAATGGAAAGAACTTAAGTGCGGTGACTAAAAACCGTGGAATATCCAGACAGATACGTGGTAAGTGCAACGGTGAATTTTCAACAATAATCCGATATTCTGAAAGTGTCACGAAGATGTGAGAACTTCGATTCGAAAATTGACACTGACGTTCTATTACACGTCATCCTCGAGGACACCATACCTATCCGAAGGTAGATTTTCAACCGAAAGTTGAAACAGTTTTTCGAGCGACTTATTGTTCTTCTCTTGCTTTTCTTGTTAGACCCAAGCGACAGCAGTTGCATCGAAACAATAGAAAAATCTAACGTGGACAATTTGGAGAAAATGCGAAATCAGCTGAGAATATTGTCGATGATTACGAACGAACGATGTCGGATCGAATTAGTTTTGCAGTTAACATTTGTCTTGAATACTTTGATAGTTCTTTAATCAACGAAATCGTTTCTCAATTTGTCTAGATGGTACTGAAAAATTGGAGAAAATGTCTCTGGATGGAACTCGGATTTCAAATTCGAATCTGAATTTCTGAAATACGTTCCTTCGTTACTGGTCTGGATTTTCTATAGTGTAAACTGAGGACTAATAATTAGTCTCGTGAAATTTCAATTTAGGACAAAAAGAGAGATTTTCATCGATGGAATTTAAATTTATAATTCGAATTTAAATTTCTGAAATATGTTCCTTCGTTACTGGTCTGCATTTTCTATTGTGCAAACCGAGGACTAACAATTACTCTTGTGAAATTTTAATTTAGGACAAAGAAAGAGGTTTTGATCGATGGAATTCAAATTTAAATTTCTGAAATATGTTCCTTCGTTACTGGTCTGGATTTTCTATAGTGTAAACCGAGGACTAATAATTACTCTCGTGAAATTTCAATTTAGGACGAAAAGAGAGGTTTTGATCGATGGAATTCAGATTTATAATTCGAATTTAAATTTCTGAAATAAGTTCCTTCGTTACTGGTCTGTATTTTCTATTGTGTAAACTAAGGACTAATAATTACTCCCGTGCAAACGCAATTTAGGGCGAAAGGGGAGGTTTCTCTCGCGTCGCTCAGAGGTATTCTTAATAGCTGCTCGCAGCACAAACAGGGGAGACCGGAGCTTAAAGTTTCAGGGGTAAAAAGTCACACCGGCCCCCTGCTTTTCTATTGAACCTGGTAACACCGCCGAACTATTGGAGGAAAACCGTGTTCCAATAGAGCAGTGATTTACATTGTATCGACTACCGGTATACGTTTCACGCTTGTTCCACGTTTTAGAGTGTAAATCGTAACACGGTAAATTTTCTAACCTTTATAGATTCACACGGGACATTGTATTATTGGGTAGACAAACACACGTTGACACAGAGCTGTAAAATTATCAATTTCGACAAGAAACAAAAGTGTATTCGATGCATCGATGCTTGTCTATATCGCAACGAAGATAATCGTTAAATATTATTCCACCTGACGAATTAACCCCCTGTACAAGTTCTTACATGTGTCATTATCTGTAGTTAAATTCAAAATTAGTATCTAGTAAATTATCTAGTAAATTCTTCATTAGACGAAGAATTAAATACTACAAATCCTATTATAGTATTTACAAGAATCCTGCTGGAAATAATATTATTTAAAAAGAAGAAGAAGGAATCGAGACTCGAATAGGTGTCTCCCCACTTTGCGAAAATAAGGCTCGATTAAAGGGAACATTAAATTACAAAGTCGAAGCTGTGAGCAAGAATCCGAGCACGAACGTTCCAAAGTCGATGACATCCAGATAAGGAACTACGAACTACAGATTCCATTAGGATATGTACTGCTCGAAATAATATTATTTAAAAAGAAGAAGAAGGAATTGAGACTTCGGTAGGTGTCTCCCCGCTTTGCAAAAACAAAGCTCGGAGGTATACTCGATAAAAGGGAACAATAAACTACAAAGTCAAAGCTACGAGCAAGAATCCGAGCACGAACGCTCGAATGTCGATGACATCCAGATAAATACGAATTAAAGGTTCCATTACGGTATTTATGGGCTCGAAATAATATTATTTAAAAAGAAGAAGGAATCGAGACTTTGGTAGGTGTCTCCCCACTTTGCGAAAATAAGGCTCGATAAAAGGGAACATTAAACTACAAAGTCGATGATATCCAGATAAATAGGAATTAAATATTCCATTACGGTATTTATGGGCTCGAAATAATATTATTTAAAAAAAAGAAGATATCCAGACTTGGGTAGGTGTCTTTCCACTTTGTGAAAATAAGGCTCGATAAAAGGGAACATTAAACTACAAAGTCGATGATATCCAGATAAGGAACTACGAACTAAATATTCCATTACGGTATTTATGGGCTCGAAATAATATTATTTAAAAAAAAGAAGAAGATATCGAGACTTGGGTAGGTGTCTCCCCACTTTGTGAAAATAAGGCTCGGAGGGTACACGCACTCGATAAAAGGGAACAATAAACTCGAAAGTCGAAGCTGCGAGCAAGAATCCGAGCACGAACGCTCGAAAGTCGATGATATCCAGATAAATAGGAATTAAATATTCCATTACGGTATTTATGGGCTCGAAATAATATTATTTAAAAAGAAGAAGAAGATATCGAGACTTGGGTAGGTGTCTCCCCACTTTGCGAAAATAAGGCTCGGAGGGTACACGCACTCGATAAAAGGGAACAATAAACTCGAAAGTCGAAGCTGCGAGCAAGAATCCGAGCACGAACGCTCGAAAGTCGATGATATCCAGATAAATAGGAATTAAATATTCCATTACGGTATTTATGGGCTCGAAATAATATTATTTAAAAAAAAGAAGAAGATATCGAGACTTGGGTAGGTGTCTCCCCACTTTGCGAAAATATAGTAAGGCTCGGAGGGTACACGCACTCGATAAAAGGGAACAATAAACTCGAAAGTCGAAGCTGCGAGCAAGAATCCGAGCACGAACGCTCGAAAGTCGTATGGTCGTAGTCTCCGATTCTTCCATATCGTGCGTCCGTACAATCGGGCGCACGCGACTGGTGCGAAGAGCGCCCGAAGAAGAAAGAGGGGGACGGTAGAGGGCCAGGAAACGCGCAATCGAGGATCGACGCGGATCCTCCCACGGATTCTTCGATCGATCGCGCGTATTTGCCGTGGAATCGGGCGCAGGACGACCGTGTAGAGGTATTTGCCCTGATGAAAGGCCCTTTCAGCCCGAGACAAAAGCGCCGCCGGGTTTCCCGTGCGATCGATCTGTGCCTATGAAGAGACGGACGGAAACCTGGGAGCGGACTAATTCGAGGAGTAGTTCTCGAATCGACGCGTCGCGACGCGCTCAACCCCGATGCAACCATCCTGCCGGCCAAAGGACCAACGTCAGACGATCCTATCGAAGGATCGAGAGATTCCGTTGCTCATTCGTGGCTACGCGTTTATACACATCGATCCGCGCGTTTCGTGAAAGTCCACCATGATTTACCAAGGTTGAAAACCACGTTCTTTTGGTGATTACAATATTGCGATCTTGATAAATATCTATATCGATCCACGTGTCTCGTGAAAGTTGACGAAGATTTACCAAGGTTGAAAAGCACGTTCCTTTGGTGATTACAATGTTGAGATCTGGATGAATATCTATATCGATCCACGTGTCTCGTGAAAGTTGACGAAGATTTACCAAGGTTGAAAAGCACGTTCCTTTGGTGATTACAATGTTGAGATCTGGATGAATATCTATATCGATCCACGTGTCTCGTGAAAGTTGACGAAGATTTACCAAGGTTGAAAACCACGTTCCTTTGGTGATTACAATGTTGAGATCTTGATGGATATCTACATCGATCCACGTGTCTCGTGAAAGTCGACGAAGATTTACCAAGGTTGAAAACCACGTTCTTTGGTGATTACAATGTTGAGATCTTGATGGATATCCATATCGATCCACGTGTTTCGTGAAAGTCGACGAAGATTTACCAAGGTTGAAAACCACGTTCCTTTGGTGATTACAATATTTTGATTTTGATAAATATCTATATCGATCCACGTGTCTCGTGAAAGTTGACGAAGATTTACCAAGGTTGAAAACCACATTCCTTTGGTGATTACAATGTTGAGATCTTGATGAATATCCATATCGATCCACGTGTCTCGTGAAAGTTGACGAAGATTTACCAAGGTTGAAAATCACATTCCTTTGATGATTACAATGTTGAGATCTTGATGAATATCCATATCGATCCACGTGTCTCGTGAAAGTCAATGAAGATCTTCGAAGGTTGAAAACCAAGTTCCTTTGGTGAGTACAATGTTGAGATCTTAACGGTTATTCGTCTCGAAAGTCGAATATTTCTGACGATTATACGTGAATAGAAGGTACAGGGGTTGATTATAAAGAAGAAATGAAATTTTAGAAGCAAAAGTTCGACGAATACTACTGACGATTGTACGTGAATAGAAGGTACAGGAAGAGATTTATAAAGAAGAAATGAAATTTTGGAAACAAGATTTCCGACGATCGTAAGTAAATAGAAGGTACGGGAGGAGATTACAAAGAAGAAATGAAATTTTGGAAACAAGGTTTCTAACGATTGGACGTAAATAGAAGATACAGGAGTGGATCGTAAAGAAGAAATGAAATTTTAGAAGCGAGAGTGAAATGAATTTAAGGGAAGGTTAACATGTTTCCCAAAGAGAGAATAGTGTATCTATAATATAACTGCAATTAATACGATGAAACTACAAAATTTGTACGATCGTATTACAATATTTTATATAATACTTTCCCCAATTTGTATCATGCTTTATTCCCCTCAAAGCGAAAAGCGAAAAAGAAATTACATTATTGCTTGAAAAAATCCTTCCGGATAATTCCGTTATCAACGTTCGAGGTTGTCTCGAGCTCCAGACGAAAAATATTAGCGAAAGACTCAAATTTCGAACGATAATAAAGAACACAATGCTGGTCGGATACTCGACATCTTTTTAACGTGTCTCTCGTCGAAACATCGCGGAAATATGAGATTAACCTAGCGGACAGCATTCGATCGAAATTTCCCGTTGATTTAATAAACCCACTCCGCGACCAGCGATCCATTTTCGTCCAGCGCGATTGAAATTTCGCGTTTTACCGGAGCACCGGTTCCGTTCAACGGGATATCAGGCCAATCGTGAGTATCAAGGGGGAAAGGGGAAAAAAAAAACGTAATTTCGAAAATCCGGGCGTAGCTGTTGAAAACGTGCCGTCGTGGGTGTATTTTCGACCGTAGAGACATAAATTACTAAGCCGAAAATGGATAAAACGACGTGGGTTTAATCGGCGTCGTTGGAAATTGGAAACGTTGAAACGGTTCGGTATAGTTGGCGGGGGAAGCGTTCAAATTAACGACGGTCCACGCATGCGTGAAATCAAAGCTTCCCTCGAGTGGCTCTGTGTTCTTCGAACTGTACCTCGAATGCAAAATTGATCCGCGTTTCGTGAAAGCAACAGCGAAATCCACGAAAACGTTTCGTAACGTCGATCCGGTCTAATCGATCGATCGAAACGCGCGATATTTTGTGCGTCGATGCTACTTAATCGACCCTTGCGCAAACCGATGAAAAAGCTCGCGTTGCACCCTCCAAACGTAAATTCTCGGCCACTCGTTCCTGCAACTCGTCGTTATCAGAAATATGAATATTTCACCGGTTGTACAATGATTACGTCAATTCTGAAAAATCCATCTGTGTATTATTATTACAGTATACTCCGCGACTGAAACGGTGTACAGAGATTGTATTGTTTACATATTTTTACAGAGCCAATTTTGTATTTGTGGTTTATGAATTACTTTCTTATTATTGGAATTTATTTTTTCCCAAAGTGAAAGAAAATATCGTTTCTTTAATTTCTACAAGGAGCAACGAATTGCGTGGAATTTTTCCTGCATGTTTTACATGATATAACATACTTCTTCTTCTGGATGTTCGATTGTAAGTAAGAAGTTTCCTCCTTCGTTCGAATCTCTATTTTCCATACACGCAAGTGCAAAGAAACTTTCCAAAGTGAAAACAAAAATTTCCTTTATTTCTACAACGAGCAGCCAATTGCATAGAATTTTTCCTACATGTTTTACAAGATACATACTTCTTCTTCCGGATATTCGATTGTAGTTTCGACGAAGTGAATTATTAGTGAAGTTTCCTCCTTCATTCGAATCCCTATTTTCCATACAAGTAAGTACAAAGAAATTTTCCAAAGTGAAAAAAAATTTCCTTAATTTCTATAACGGAAAACAAATCGCATAGAATTTTTCCTACATGTTTTACAAAACGTAACATACTTCTTCCGGACGTTCGATTGTAGTAAATTATCGGTGAAGTTTCCTCCTTTATTCCAATCCCTATTTTCCATACACGCAAGTGCAAAGAAACTTTCCAAAATGAAAAAAAAAATTTCCTTAATTTCTACAACGAACAACGAATTACATAGAATTTTCCCTACATGTTTTACAAAACGTAACATACTTCTTCTTCCGAACGTTCGATTGTAATTTCGACGAAGTAAATTATCAGTGAAGTTTCCTCCTTCGTTCGAATCTCTATTTTACATACAAGTAAGTGCAAAGAAACTTTCCAAAGTGAAAAAAAATTTCCTTAATTTCTACAACGAACAACAAATTGCATAGAATTTTTCCTACATGTTTGACAAGATACGTACTTCTTCTTCCGGACGTTCGATTGTAGTTTCGACGAAGTAAAAAAAACATTTCCTTAATTTCTACAACGAGCTACAAATTACATAGAATTTTCCCTACATGTTTTACAAAACGTAACATACTTCTTCTTCCGAACGTTCGATTGTAGTTTCGACGAAGTAAATTATCAGTGAAGTTTCCTCCTTATTCGAATCCCTATTTTGCATACACGCAAGTGCAAAGGAACTGTCGACCGTATCGAACTCCTGTTCTCCGTTTCCCCTTTCAAGTCACCAGTCGTGTGTACGTCACGGAGCTGGCGACGTCCGTTTTTCCATCGAACGCGAATCGTCGTGTTAACGGGTGTACCGAAAGCATCGACTCACCGTTTCACGTAACGACCACCTCGAATCGGAATTTCTGCAACGTTTACAAAGGGATCTGATAATTCGCGCGGGAAATTTTTCTTCGTGCGATCGCGAGGTGGCCGTTTCCCCCGCTAATTACGCGTACGGAGAGATACGCGTAGCCGCAGGTGGATGGCTCGCATAGATCAAAGGTTGTCCTAACAATGACGAGCGAGCCCGACCTCTGTCTCGTTGCCCTTTAACCGGGCTTTCGACCTCGTTGCCTCTGCATGGCGGAGGATACGAACCGTCGTTATCGGTCCCGCGTGACCCGTACGGTCACCCAACGATGAATTTGTTACGCAAAACTTTCACGTGAATTGATATTTCGTTGCTACGCGTAACAACGTCCATCTTCGAAAACGTAGATGGAATTTTTCCGAGCGAAAATCGTCTCGAATCGACTTCGTCGAGATCATCGAGCCGAGACGTAGATAGAATATTTCTCGAACGATGAACGACGAATAAAAACTACGGGCAAATATTTATCCGCAACGTTTACTCGATAGACGGTTACTCGGATAAACTCTTATTTGTGCACCGTGAAGTGCGTATAGTTATTCGAATTTTTCCAACAATGGTTTTCATCTCTCTTAATAAAACTATTTTTAAGGTTCAGTTAGGGGTATTTTTTAAATCGTATTCGACGATCTACGAATCGACTGTTTCGAGATTGGGAAACTATGGAGAGTAAAATTAATATAATTTATCATCGAGTAGAATGATTTTTCCTGAGTCTGTGTAAAGTATGAATAAATAAATGGATATCGAGGTACATCGGAGTATCGAAAACTTTGATGAAATATTTAAACGGTCGGAAGAGGGGTTGACGTTTAGAAGGTTGAGAATATTATTTCTTACGGAATGGAATTAGTTTGTGTGCCTCTGCGAGAAACGTGTATAAATAAATGGATCGAAGCCCGTCGGAGTATCGAAAATTCGATAAAAGTAAATACCCTCTGTTCGATGTGTCTCGAGCCCATCACTGCGTGCACACATGTTTGATTGAAAGCTTCCAGAAGTGTAATCCTATGTACAGCCTGTCAAAGGATTTATTATGCAAAAATTCGACAGTGAACGGGAAACTGATATTTCGCTGCTCCGTGGAACATTTACAACGTTCGAATATACAGGGCGGTCCACTTGACGCGTAAGATCGAATTATCCACTCCGTTCGTAAACGATGCAGAATTATTTTTAAATCGACCGTCAAATTTCATCGAAGTCAAGGAGGTTGTTCGTTAAATTTATGTATCTTTGCGCAACGTTGATGTCATTCGTTCGATAAACTTGCAACACGTTCCACTTGCAATCGATCGAACGAGTCTACGTGTATTCGTTCGATACGATTTCAGTTGAAAACAAATATAAAAAAAAAGTCTCTTTTACGACTGTTTATATTTACAACGATAATAATTATAAAGCAGAGTGGAGAGCGAAGTGTGCATTGAAATATCGAGTGAATGGAATCCATTGATTGAAAAAAAAAAGAACCAATAGGGAGAGGTTTCGATCTAACGACGAATATAACCAGAGAAGAGACGGCGATGAGAGCCGAGCACGAGCGAACTCGCGTATATTTTTATGGTTAATTCAGTTACTATACCGAATTTCTTCTTTAGTATTTCTAGAGTTCTGTATATCGTTATCTACTATTTTTTCTTTGTATTGTTCATTTTTAATGTCGGTTCGACGATCATCTTTAATGTCGTCGAAGAATCGAAAATCTACGAAATTATCAAAATTCTATCGCGCTCTGTAATGTGAGAAATTTCTAATAATTTTCGTTCCAATTTACAAAGTGTACGTATACTTTCGTGTTCGATTGTTCTCGGTGCAACGTTATATTTGTGGGTTCTGCGTCATGGGTATTTCCTAATTAATGCAATACCACATGTGACGCGTAGCAAATATTCAGAATGGCAGCTTTCAATATGGTGTTGCTTTGTCTATAGTTTGATCGAAACTCGCCAGTATCATAGGCGATGTAAAATACGATATGTTCGCTATCCAAAAATAAAACCAAGCGTGTATCGTTGGTCGTTGAATTTGTTTTCAAAAAATATTTACGCGGAGAACGATATATCGAAACAAAGAGGAGGGAATAATTTGACAAATCGTCGATGAAAATGTTAAGTACGGAGTGCAGTGTTTCTGATATGTTTCTGGTACCAATATAAAAGAGTGTTTGTATAGCAATTAACAATTTTTATGCTATGTCGAACGTAATGTATTCTATTCTTTGCATTCTTTGAATATTATTCGGAAAAACGATTTCTCGATTATTGTGAGCACCGTAAAATCGTTTCGTTGACAATTTATTCCCTATACAGGGCTAAAATAATTCTCTACTCCAAACTTAATAATTTTCATTCTTTGAACATTATTTGGAAACACGATTTCTCGATTATTGTGAGCAACAAGAATTCAACATTTCGTTGGCAACTTATCCCCTACACAGGACTAAAATAATTCTCTACTCCAAACTTAATAATTTCCATTCTTTGAACATTATTTGGAAACACGATTTCTCGATTATTGTGAGCAACGTGAATTCGTTTCGTTGACAATTTATTCCATACATAGGACTAAAATAATTCTCAACTCCCATCCTTACTCAAACCTAATAATTTCCATTCTTTGAACATTATTCAGAGACACGATTCCCCAATTATTATAAGCAACAAGAATTCAACATTTCGTTGACAACTTATCCCCTACACAGAGCTAAAATAATTCTCAACTCTTAACCTAACCCAAACCTAATAATATCCATTCTTTGAACATTACTCGTAAACACGACTCCTCAATTATTATAAGCAACGCAAAATCAACATTTCGTTGACAACTTATCCCCTACACGAGGTTAACATAATTTTCAACTCCTATCCTTACTCAAATCTAATAATTTCCATTCTTTGAACATTATTCAGAGACACAATTCCCGAATTATTATAAGCAACGCAAAATCAACATTTCCTTGACAACTTACCCCCTACACAGGACTAAAATAATTCTCAACTCCAAACCTAATAATTTCCATTCTTTAAAAATTACTCGTAAAAACGATTCCTCAATTATTACAAGCAACGTAAAATCAACATTTCGTTGACAACTTACCCCTTACAAAAAACTAAAATAATTCTCAACTCCAAACCTAATAATTTCCATTCTTTGAAAATTACTCGTAAACACGACTCCCCAATTATTACAAGCAACGCAAAATCACCATTTCCTTGACAACTTGCCCCATACACAGGTCTAAAATAATTCTCAACACTCAACCCGACCCAAACCCACCGATTCTCACCCTGTGAATATCATTCGAAAACACGATTTCTCGATTATTGCGTGCAATATTGTGAAATCGTTTGGTTGACGGAACACTTATCCCCCCGCGCAGCTGTAAATTAATTCGGCCGTCTCGTAGTGACTGACAATGGCCACGGCCGAGTTTAGAAACACCCTGTACAAACACGTACATATGTAACGTCCACGCGCGACCGTGGTGCACCGTGTATGTATACATGCGTATACGTACATGGTGATGTGAAAGGGCCTTGTGTATCGCGGTGTATGGATGTCCAATGGGCAAATACACGCTAGGTCGAGCACGAAGGCACCAGAAACTGTCGTGTCATTACTCTGTCGCGACTCTCCGTGGTGCACCGGCTCGTGGACGAGATCGTGAACGGCATTCGCGTCGTTATCGAAGGGCGTGGTATCGTGATCGATTTTAATGCTATCCGGTCAATGACAGTGGGATACGCGTGTTTTCGATAACGAAGTTCATACCCCCACCCCTCCGTACCCCCTTCTACACGTTCGCTTTGGAGGCGATCCGGTAAAATTTGTTTGATTTACCAGTTGATATTTGCGATCTCGCGTTCGCGGTAATAACGCGATGATTGTTCGAGCTGGTTAACTATTATGCTAAAACGGACGCAACGTTTATCTAATTTCGTAAACGGTCGAACTTTCACCGACCTTTTGCCCCTCGATCGCTTTTTTCCAATCGATTCTCCGATGCGAACGATTGGAAACTCTTCTACAGTGTACATAGGAATACGAGGATACTCTCGTTCCGTAATTTCGGTACACCGTGTAACCGTGTGGATTCTTGCGAGGATCACTCCTCCTCTAGGGGGGAAACGAGTATTTCATTCGAGAAAATGTCGCGTGTGTCCGAGACCAGGCACAGCTACGGAATAACCGTGCAATGAATCGCACCGACTGTATTTTGCCCGTATTGTTAGTAAAATGTTTGCCGGCAATTCGAGCGTTGCTCCGGGAGCAAACGGATGTGTCTTGCGCGTCCTACGAAACGCACGGTGTTGTAATTTGTTCAAGTTGGGAATTGAAACGTCTCTGGTCCGGTCCCATACCAGGTGAAAAACTTTTGGAAAGCTGCGGTCGTCGAGTGTTGCAAAAACGTTCGATAACGATCTCGTCGTCGGTTAAGATTCTATGAACGCGCTGATGGAACTTGCACGTTTAATTTGCGGCGGATGCTCGATTTATCGCAAGATTAATCGAATACACGCGTTTCGACCGCGTGCACGCGTAATTCGATTCGATTTTAATCAATTCCCCGTACGAGTCGTTTCGTTTAACCGCGATCGAAGGTTCGTGTTTGTTCGTTAACATCGAGCGCGATAAAATGGTTTCTCGATGGGGCGCATCGATCTTCAGACGTCGATATCTTTGTTTCGGCGCGCGATTATGTAACGTTAAAGCGCCGAATAGACCGATATCCCGTTCAGCTATTCGAATCGTGGTGATTTAATGGCACGCAGGTTTAACTGATGAATCGCCGTTCGGTAATAACTTAAAAGCATTTACCGGCGTCACGGACGTTGTCCAGTATCGGCAACGAATTAACCTTAAACACGCAACTAATTTCAGACGATCCATTAAACGCATTTGTTACCGGTGATTCCGTCGAAACAAATTTCGTGGATCGACACGCTATTTACAACTCGTGAATTTCCAAACGAGAATTTTCATCATCGATTTTCATTCAAACAGCGCTAAATTTCTCATCGTGTTACCGTACAATGCATATTAGGGTAATTCGATCGAATCCGATCCATAAATCCGTGTACCATTTATGAAACAATTGTTACCGACACGGTACTCGATCTGAGAAATGTTAAGTGTATCAGTAACGAGACTCACGTTAGAGAACTTTGATCGTTCAGTCCTGACCTCCAGGTTGACCTCCAAACTGCAACACCCACGCTGGAAAAAGAAAAAGGTACAAAATTATTCGTTATTAAATCGTGTGAAATCGTCGACGAAGTTCGGTGATAATTTTAGTAAATTTCAAGAACTATATCGCAAAATTTACATTTCGACCTCGAAATGAATTACTCGAACGTGCAAAATTCAATCGAACCATAGTTTCTCCCGCGTGATCATTGTCGTCTAAGTACGTTATAGCAACAACGTTAACATTTTCAACGATCGAGATAGGTAAGCTTCTTACGTCGCGGGAGAAAGATTGTTTTTGTTACATATGCGCAACGAAACGACCCGTTCTAACGCCCGAGTCATTGAATAATCGATCGATTCGAAAGTGTCTGGTTCGTATAGGAAATAGTACCGCAACGAAGCCTGTACGCGCATTATTTACCACCGTGATACAGCATTCGTTCATAATTCTCGGTTGAAAACCGAGGATGGACAGTATTGCTCTTCGACACGTTAAAAATCACAGGAGCGCGCCGATCTTTTTCCTAATTCCCCTCAGAAACCAACAGAAATCCTCTCTTCATCCAGCATCCCGGTTTCTACCCCTAACAGGGAACTTCCTGGTCCTTCCCCACCCATCTGCCCATTCCCTCGTAGAACGAAATCGTAAGCCGCTTAGCGACTTAACGGACCCGGCGAAAATTCTACCCATTCACGGTGGTTCGTACGGAATCCTCTGGCCTGCGTCGTACCGTTCCGATACGACTCGGGAGTAAACAAAAAAAGAAGAAAAAAGAACAACAACCCTCTCTGCTGCGAGGAGATAGGCGGGGGAAATTTTTATTACACCGAAAGATAAGAGACGAAGAGATTATTCCACGGGACGAGGTTCAGAAACGTGGATCCTCGTGAGTCGCGGCCGTGTATGCAAATTGAATTAGCCGCTCAAGGCCAACGAGCATGGCCCCCCACCACTGCGAATCGCGTCGGAAATTATCTTCCCACAGTGCCGCCGCGTGCCTCGATTTTCAGATTCTAGGACAAATTGTCGGTCGCGTTCGTATGTATTTTTTGTACCTCGGTTTGTTGAGATAAATCGAGTATACAAAAAAAAAAGGAAAAGGATCGAGAAAAAGTAACGGAGAAAGGAACACGATTAATATAATTTAGCGAAAGTAACGGAGAAAGGAACATAACTAATCGTGCAGAGGTAAAAATTAATGTAATTTACTACAAGAAGGCGAGGTATAGTGTTACGAGACCCAACTTCGGATCATGGTGGGGAGTTCTTCGATATCCTTGAGCAGCCAATTTAATTTGCCTTCACTGTAAGCACTCTAACCGCCACAAAACGCTTCTTTGTTACGAGTATACCTGTAATATCTTCTTTACGACAAAATGAACAATTTTTCTAGATTTTTATATTACTTTCCTAGTTTCTACCCCTCAATTATTACTTCTTAAAATTCCTTTTTATTACATCACAAAAATTATTTAAATTCCCATTAAAAATCACAGTGTGTCTTATAGAACTTTCGTCCACCGTGTCATCCATTTCAATATTACTTTTCTAGTTTCTACTCTCCCTCAATTATTATTTCCTAAAATTTCCTTCATTACATCACCAAAATTATTTAAATTCCCATTAAAAATCATTGTGTGCCTTATAGAACCTTCATCCACCGTGTCATCCATTTCTATATTACTCTTCTAGTTTCTACTACCCCTAAATTATTATTTCCTAAAATTCCCTTTTATTACATCACCAAAATTATTTAAATTCCCATTAAAAATTACAGTGTGTCTTATAGAACTTTCGTCCACCGTTTCATCCATTTCTATATTACTCTTCTAGTTTCTACTACCCCTCAATTATTACTTCCTAAAATTCCCTTTTATTACATCACCAAAATTATTTAAATTTCCATTAAAAATCGTAGTGTGTCTTATAGAACTTTCGTCCACCGTGTAATCCATTTCTATATTACTCTTCTAGTTTCTACTACCCCTAAATTATTATTTCCTAAAATTCCCTTTGATTACATCACCAAAATTATTTAAATTCCCATTAAAAATCGTAGTGTGTGCCTTATAGAACCTTCATCCACCGTGTCATCCATTTCAATATTACTCTTCTAGTTTCTACTACCTCTAAATTATTATTTCCTAAAATTCCCTTTTATTACATCACCAAAATTATTTAAATTCCCATTAAAAATCGTAGTGTGTCTTATAGAACTTTCGTCCACCACCAAGTACCTCTAATAGCTGTGTATTCACACATCGAAACCCTGATCGATCCACTATTCAATATTTTCCCAGTCCGAATCTATAGAAAAAAAATAATTGAACGCTGAAAGGGTCAAATTTTCGTCTCGAAAAAAAAAGAAAAAATAAACAGAAATGAAAAATCGAGAACCAAGGGGTTAAGAATACCCGGATCGATCCTCTCGAAGTCGTTCACCGTCTGAGACGTAGACGCAAAAGTATTCCCAACGCGGAGAATTTCAAACGAGCGCACGCGCGCGTACCAGCGAGCGAGCGAGCGAGCGAGCGAGCGGAGGGTCTACTATCGAGTTCCACGCGGAAGAATGGAAATTCTCTTTATTCGCCCGCGATGTCACCGGCGCGCATCAAACGCTCGCCGGCCGCGTTTTCGCATAATAAAGTCGGCACAGGAAACGTTTCCGCGACATTCGAGAGTCTCCTGTTTCAACGCGGTTATTTGTGCCCTGAAAACTCAGAACCGTCGCGTCCTATCGAGTTTCGCATTCTATAAAATACTCTCCTTTTTTTTTTCGTCCCCCAGGGCTGCCTCGATTCTCCAAACACCGGAGGGAACGATACCTCGAACGGGCGGCCCTGCGCGCAGCTTGTTTCGAAAAATTCAAAAACGAGAAAGAGAAAAAGAGGAACGTAACCAAATAAACCGCTCACAATCGGGCTGAATTTGCTCGACGATAACCAGTAACGAGCCCCGTGTTCGAAACGAGCGCAAAGTTTATTTTAAAATAATACGTGAAACACCCACGGAATATTCCAAGTCGATTTCACGAACCGACAAACAAATTTCTTCGACTCTATTTCTTCACGTGGAACAATAACGGAGCTCCTGTCTTGACAAATCGCAATTACTATTATTACTTGCTCGACGATAACTAGAGCAAATTCCTCGCGAGACATACACGGAAGGTACTAGGAAACCTTACGAAAGAAGATAAAAATAAATCCGTTCAAGTGTAACGCAATTAAACGTGCACGAACTCGGAGAGTATTCGAGGTCGATTTTACAAAGCTTCCTACGAATAAATTTCTTCCACTTACTGGAATCACTCTCTCTTAACAAATCACGAATACGCTTTCGATGTTCCTACTTTTACCACAAAAGCGAACACTTTGCTGGAAAATTCGTCACAGAGGGAGATCTCGGCGGAATTTTAACCGGAGAAACGTACCCGTTGAAACGCCTGTAATCCGCTGTTACGCACCGTAGGAAAACTCTTTCGCGTGTACTTATCCAGAGGATCTGAAGTGTCTTCGAAAGTCAAACACACCAGGAGGGGCTCGTCCTGTTGCGCGACCTGCGAGAAGAAAAAAAAAAAGAAAAAAAGAAAACTCCGGACGCGGTGCTTAAACGACAACGTAATAATCGCGAATCGTCGAGTGCAATCGCGGGTACTTCGAGCTGGCTCTTTGAACATCCCTATTGTCGGGGAACAGAGGAGTTAAAATCGTTAGTCGGTCCACAAGCCTGAAGAGGAGACCATCTGCCCCCTCCCCCACCCTTGGTGCCCCCGACCACGGGGGAGAAAACGAGCTGGACGCGGTGAACTTTCCGCGCGGTGTTCCGGGTAAACTGTGCGGGAAAAGAAATATCTAATTAACCGGCGCGTTTGAAGCTCGACAATCTGTGTGCACGGACAGCGAAGAAGGAGAGAAACGGGTAACGGGGGGAAAAAATGTTCACCGTGTGTTCCACGTCGAAACGTCGATAAGAGATTCTCTCGGATGGAGATCCGCGAACGAGCCTTCGGCCGCGTTATTGCACGAAAATTCACCGGGACGCGTATCGGGATGGGTTACCGTGTGGCGGCTGGCGCGAGCGAGCGCGAGGTCGCGAAAGAATACGAAGAATTCTCCCTAGCCCGCGCGAAAACTTTCGCGTCCGCGATACAAGCGTGACAACGTTATTCTTGGTGGCGAAACTTCCCCGTATTTGAATTTCAAAACTTCTGACTCGGAGAGAATATACACCCTTCGCCCACCACCACCACCACCACCACCACCACCACCGTCTCGCGAAGAAAAAGTTCCGGGGAACGAGCTGCGTCGGATGGTTCGAATTGAAACGCCCCACCGTGGCACCGGTCCCCCTCCCCCCGGATACAGCGACCCAGAATACTTTGTCGAGATTCCAGCGACTTCTGGCGGCTCCTATCGTACCGATACTCCCTCTTGTAAGTTCCGTTCTCTTTCTCTCTCTCTCTCCGATGAAATTTGTCTCGTATTTCGCTCGATGCGCTCGTTGCGTGGACGTAGAAGTCTCATCGAAGGGAGAGACTCGCCAGGAACGCCGAAGTCTCTCGGTGTAAAGCGATACAACGCGACGGGATAGATAGATCACGTCGAGAGGAGTTTCGACGACTTTGGATCAAGGAGCTCTCTGGAGTGTTATCCTGCGATCGGGAGCGCGCTATGCTTACGAAGTTTCTGATTAGTGTTTCTTCGATTCTTCGGTGGATAACGCGATAAGGTGCGAGGAGGTGATCTCGTAGACGAAATTAGAAGGGGAATGAATGTAGAATTGACCGTGACTTTACTAATTTAGGTAGCATCGACTACGATTTAGAATAATACTGTTGATTATAGTTTAGGGAACCACTGACTACGATTTAAGAAACATTGAGTAGAATATTAGAATATTATCATCGAGTACGATTTAAGAACCATTAACTGGAATGTAAGTACCACTAAGTACGATTTAAGAACTATTGACTAGAATGTAGATACCACTGACTACGATTTAAGAACCATTGACTATAATGTAGGTACCACCAAGTACGATTTAAAAACCATTAACTGGAATGTAGGTACTACCAAGTACGATTTAAGAACCATTGACTATAATGTAGGTACCACCAAGTGGTACGATTTAAGAAGCATTGACTACAATGCAGGTACCACCAAGTACAACTTAAGAACCATTGACTAGAATGTAGGTACCACCAAGTACAATTTGAGAACCAGTGACTACAATTTAGGTATCGACTACAATTTAGATATAATCCTCTAGAATTTAGGTACCGTTGACTACAATTCAGATATAATCGACTAGGATTCAGATACCACCGACTACAACTTATAGATATAATCGACTACAATTTAGTGGAAGTGAGCGAGAAATTTTCAAGAAGCCAACCCAACTCGACTCGAACTCTTCCCGATTATCGTGTTCTCGCACACCTCTACACCTCCACGTTTCTTAAAACTACAATTTATGTACCACCGATAAGTGCGTGCGACAATAATAATTCTACGCGCAAAAATAAATCGAAACCGTGGAATGAAATTTATTCCTACCGAAACTTCGCCTTTGAAAAAATCGATCTCGACTATTTCCCCTTCTGCTCCATTGTTCGTTACGCTCGCAAGAAGAAAATCAACAACGATTCGCGTAATTGTAACAACGACACATACTGTTCTCTCTCTCTCATCGTTTTTCATTAAGCACGTTCCCAGCGTCCTACGTTTATTCACAATTTTTCTCAAAGGATGTTTCTCTGCGTCTGGCGAACGGTACGCTCGCGACGAAGCGCATTTTTCGAATTCCACGTTTTATTACATCGTCCTTACGACGTTCCATGTAACGTATTATACGTACGTTTCAGCTCTCGCTACCTTCAATTTCATCCGCGAGCACTTCACGGCTCTTGTTCCTATTGTCTCTCGTTGATATTCTTATTCGGTCGTAGTCTCGCGAATTACACGCCGTACCGTCACGATCAACTTCGACATCTTTCGCGCGAACACGGGTCCTCCGCGACTTGTTTCACTTTACGCTCGAAATCGAAGAGGTTTTCGCTCGACAAGTGCCGCGAATATACGACTTTCTCGGGATCTAATATTCACTAAGAATGGAAGAAATAGGTGGCTCGAGTCTGGAGCGACTTTATTCGACACGCTCGAACGCGAATCTCGTGAAATATTGCTGCCCCTTATTCGTTTATAGATGTCTCGACAAATATCGAAGAGAAACGTACGAAGCTGTTCGGAGTTCAGTTTTTCTAACCACACACGATAGTTGTGATATTAAGAGATAGTTAACGCATCGATCTCACCACCGAAAGAAAGTTACGCATTATTTTCAAACAGGTTCGAACAATTCGAGAGAAACCGCAGCGTATCGTAGATTTTAATATCTAAGTTATTGAGCGAACTGATACCGATAAAGAATGATTATTAAACGTTGCAAGCGACGTTGATTAAACGATACGAGTGGAAAAATTATAGAGGACGCTTAAAAGTATTATCTACGTAGGAATATTTTACGAGTAAATTAACTTTACGATTCAAACGAGCCCGGTATGTGTGCATCAATTCTAATTAACGTAATTTCATTTTGCAGCGCGACAGTCTTCGAGTCAAATGTTTGTCGCATGTCGTTTTCTAATTTATTTCGTATTTTGTTTTTTTTATTCTCGTTGGTTAAATTTTCGTGCCGGTGTCGACTTTAATCCCGTTCGAAAAATTTAATTGTTGGGTGAACTCGACGCGAAACTGATCATTGATGCTGCGAAGAAAAATACGATATTATTCGTTCGGTGTTTGTCGAAAACGTTTACCTATTTGTCCTGCACCCGAATAATGTCGTGTTAGTTCTGCTCGACAAACCGTAAGCTCTGCGATTAGTTTCCGCAGCCGTTCAAATTACTCAAAGTGCGAGCGCGATGAAATCATGCGTTGGTCACAATCAACCGTGTCGAAACGAAACAAAAGGACACGTGCATCGAACAGTAAGAAAATGAAAATCGATGCATCGAATGCGTACCGAAAAACAAAGAAGTACATTTCAAAATTAGCCAATAAATATACAAAATTTCGATAAGAGCACAATTAAATCACGATTGTTTAGAAATTAATTTTCAAAACGTTTCTTAGTTTTCGATATAAACGTTGAAGTAATATCGATGCAGTTGCATTCGACACAAAAGGACACGTGCATCGAACAGTAAGAAAATGAAAATCGATGCATCAAATGCGTACCGAAAAACAAAAAAATACATTTCAAAATTAGCCAATAAATATACAAAATTTCTATAAGAGCACAATCAACGTTCGTCGAGCGTTTCTGAATCACAATTGTTTAGAAATTAATTTTCAAAACGTTTCTTGCTTTTCGATATAAACGTTGAAGTAATATCGGTGCAGTTGCATTCGAAATAAAAGGACAAGTGCATCGAACAGTAAGAAAATGAAAATCGATGTACCGAAAAAAAAATACATTTCAAAATTAGCCATTAAATATACAAAATTTCGATAAGATCACAATTAACGTCCGTCGACCGTTTCTGAATCACGATTGTCTAGAAATTAATTTTCAAAACGTTTCTTAGTTTTCGATATAAACGTCGAAGAAATATCGGTGCAGTTGCATTCGAAACAAAAGGACAAGTGCATCGAACAGTAAGAAAATGAAAATCGATGTACCGAAAAAGAAAATACATTTCAAAATTAGCCAATAAATATACAAAATTTCTATAAGAGCACAATCAACGTTCGTCGAGCGTTTCTGAATCACGATTGTTTAGAAATTAATTTTCAAAACATTTCTTAGTTCTCGATATAAACGTTGAAGTAATATCGGTGCAGTTGCATTCGTGGCTGAAAGATTTGTAGGCTAAAATGTAATCTGAATTCCAACCGCGGCACAAAAGGGCACGTGAAACTTTGAAATATTTCAACAGGAAAAGCGCAAGTGCTAAACAAGATCTAGAGAGATTCCCGGCGCATCAAAAAGTCGGATTCACTTTAAAAAATGCATTTCCTGTGTACATCTGGCGCGACCTTCCCCCGCGGTACTTTCTGCCGGCTTTTCGCGTCGCGTCTCTAGTTGAATTCGTTATGAGTCACAATGCAACTTTAACATTTTATTAAATTGCATTGTATGCACGAACTTCGACAAGTTGTTCCAACATTTTTCTCTCGCCTGGAAAGTGTCTTTGCTTTAATAATTAAATCTCGAGAATTCCAAGTTCGATTCACAGCGGACCGCACACCGTGCGTACCATTTGCAATACTTTTTTTTATATTAACATTATTATTATTATTATTATTATAAATTCCACGTAACGTCCGGTGTTCTATTTCAATTTATTCCCCGTTCGATCGATCGCCCTTAATAATATTATTCGCTCGCGTCAATTTGTAAATTTCAAATTGAAACGTACGTCGATAATTATGAATCAGCGGAATAAAATTCAACGAAAAAAAGACCGTACGTCGTTTTATTCCCGACGGGCCGTGAATCGTAATTAAACAAGTATCGAACTTGGTGTAATTGATACGTATCGATACGACGTGTATTTTCGATAAGTCTCAG
Source organism: Ptiloglossa arizonensis (assembly GCF_051014685.1). Taxonomy (NCBI): domain Eukaryota; kingdom Metazoa; phylum Arthropoda; class Insecta; order Hymenoptera; family Colletidae; genus Ptiloglossa; species Ptiloglossa arizonensis. The sequence continues at coordinate 23,799,717 of NC_135049.1, forward strand.
CCTGTTCGTCGATACGCCGTGTAATGAATCGAGTATCAATATCGAAATGTAAATGTATCGATAGTACCCGAGCACGTACCATCCAAAGTCGATGATACCCAGATAAAAAAATTACGAACTGTAAATTCCATTACAGTATTTACAAGAGTTCGAAATAATATGATCTGGAAAAAGAAAAAGAAATGGAGACTCTAGAGTCGATGATATCCAGATAAGGAACTACGAACTATAGTTTCCATTATCCATAATTGTTAGTAGACATCGTATTCTACTATTACGATCCTATTAATTATTACAATCCTAGTAATAGGTTATTACAATCCTATTAATCGTATTATTATCAATGTCAACAAATACTACAAATTAATCGATTCCTTCGACACTGATGACATCTTCCAGCACAAATTTCTAAGAATATTAAATGCAAACCTCTCTACTATTACAATCCTATTAATTATTACAATCCTATTAATAGGTTATTACAATCCTATTAATCGTATTATTATCAATGTCAACAAATACTACAAATTCATCGATTCCTTCGACACTGATGACATCTTCCAACACAAAATTCTAAAAATATTAAATGCAAACCTCTCTACCCAATCCACTTGATCCACGTACCAATAATTTTCCAACACAAAAGGCATTCTTTCCCCGTTAAATGAATAATAAGTAAATAAATAATAAATTACAAAATTTCCAAGAGTCCTACTCGAAATAATATTATCTACGAAGAACAAAAAGAAATCGAAACTCCAGTAGGTGTCTCTCCATTTCACGAAAATATACGACGACCTTTATTTACTAATACTTTTATTGAATCCATCGATTCGTGTTTCGTAGAATATCCTCGCGATAAATCTTATTATTATTATTATTACTCTCATCATCATCATCATCATCATCATCATTATTATTATTATTATTATCGTTACATTTACCGATGAATCGACGAACAACGGATCTTTGCTCGGTGTTTCTCTAACGAAGGTGGGCAAATTCGGCTCGCGCGCGATTGTAATTCGCTAATTACAAATTATTAAGTAAACCGTGCCGGAAATCGGGACGCGGCATTAACGCCAAACGGCAAACAGATGAGTGGACGGTGACAATTATTGACGATAAATTTAGCTCGACCACCCGGTGTGTCGGGCGCCCCGACCGTTATCGGTCCTCGGAGCCGGATAACAGATTTTGCACATCGAACGATACCGAGCTCGCGCGAAATACCGGACGTCCGAGTAATTGTCGTTAACTGTTTATAATACTTTCCCGTGCAACTGGCCCGCTTCCGAACGATACGATCTTCGTGCTGGCTAATCGAGAGTCCCGGAGAAAAGAGACCCAGCGAATTGAAAACAAAAAATATCGGCGAGCATTTCCGTGATTTGTGTTTGCGTTTCTTTCGATCTCGATTGGAACTTTCCAGTAGATAATATTTGATTTCAATTTCGACCGCGTTTTTAATCACGGTGTACACTTTTGCCGGTTAAGAGATCACAGTTCCGTATCCCCGAAAATAAATATTGGAGACCCTTTTTTTTCCTTTTTTTTTTTTTTCTTTTTTTTTGCTTTCGTTCGTCCCAACTATCGAAATTTCAATTTGAAACTTTGTATTTGTTTCCAGTTTACTCGATTGTAAGCACTGGACGAAACACGGTTCGATCGGAGTATGTTCAAACAACGGTTCGGAAAATATACATCCCGAATATTTCGGGACTAAACGATTTTATATACTGAAAACCCTTGGAGAGATTGCACGAAGGGAATACAGGTCTTGGAAATTCGAGAATGTAATTTCGATTAAACAAGTGGAAAATATTGAATTTTATTTTTCCCCTTCGAGGCGCAAAGAGCTTCGTGCGCTCGGCGAATCCAGGTCGAGTTAAAACAATAGTTAAGCAGAGTTGAAGAGTGATATCAAGAAGAGAAACAAAAGTGGCGTGGTAAGATGCCAGAATTAAGAGTGGAAATAAAACGGGAAGGAACAAACGGAATCAGCATTGAAAGAAAAAGAGAAAAAAAGAAAGAAGGAGAGAGAGAAAAAAAGGGGATAAGAAGTTGGGGAAATAAAGGCGAAAAGTAGCAGGACAACACGACGAAAGATAAAAAGGAAAAAAGTGACCGGAATGGAACAACGGAAACATAAAAATTCTTTTTCACTTCTCCGGAGCGAATTTCTGTCTCTGGAGGATCCGAGAAAGAAATTCGAAGACAATACTCGTTCCGTTCGAACGGGGAAACAAAGGGGAGCAAGACGAACGGTGGAAATAGGAAATATGGAAAACAGAGTCAAGAGTAACCATCGACTTTCATAACTGTATTAACGGTTTGATTAAATTCTCGGAGTCGATCACCCCGCGAAATAATATTCCCCGGGGACTCGTTACAGAGAGTATTTTCGATGTTGCGCAACAAACAGATCGTAACTGCCACCGTGGAAAATCCTCGTTTTCGAAATCTCGGACGTTAATACGGTGAACTCGATTCGTTTACCCGTATCGTCGGAATAAAACACGGGGCGCGTATAATAATTGATAATACATTAATAAACAACGGAAAAGCGTATCATAATGATCGCTGAAATGAATATTCAAACTTCAAGGAAATGAGATACAATATCCGATGCACGGTTCGCACCGCAGCTGGGCTGCGATATTTTTGAGAATTTATTTCAATAACGCGAATATTCGAGATTAATTCAAATAACGGGAATATACGATACCGATAATAATAAGTTCGCGATATTATTCTTTATCGCGTTTCGTAGCTCCACGATCGGTAATATCGGTTCGATTCTGGATTACCGAGTAAGTAAACACTTGGACGACTTTTTAACGAACATCCGTCGATTGAAATTAATCGTCGAAGGAATACGTAATTCTACGCGAAATAATGAACCGAAAAGCTCGAGTAAAATTTTCTCGTAGGAGATTTCGTTCTCGAGAGAATCTAGTTGGAAAGTGTTCGGGGCACGCGTAATCTCGGGCGCGCGCCACGTACAGTCGTAACTCGATTTTCTCGAGAGGGAAGTCTCGGGCGAAAAAATTCTATTCTTCCTTTTCGATTCATTTTTTCGCGTAGAATCGTTCACCGCTCGTTCGGACCGCTCGTCGTTGGATTCTGTGCGACGCGATCGTTTCCACGATAAAATCGTCGAAAACTCTATCCTTTTCTAGAAGATTCGCGGGTACACGGACGGACTTCGTTGTCGATTCGACGATTTCTCGCAGACAGATGGGAAAAGCTCGAGCCAAGGTGAACGGCGAAAAAAGAGGAGAGAAAACACGGTGTCTCGTGGGAACGAGACTGTTTTCACGGCCGAGGGAAACCAATAGTGACGTTGGCTTCACGGGGAACAAGTTTACGAAAGCCTGAAATCTTTTTCTCGTCATCTTCGCCCATCGACGCGGAAATACGCTGCCAAGGCTGCAGAATCGAACGCGCCTCCGATAAGGGTGATAACAAACGACCGTAACGACGATAATGGAAAGAGGTGGGGGGGTGGAGCAGGGGGGAAGAAGGAAAAAAAAAGGAAAGGAAAAAAACGATGCAACGTTAACGCGACTGCACGTCGATGAAACACGTCGCGAGGGAGAGAGGAGGGAAACCCCGCTCGTTCGCGGATTTACAAGGAACAATAAAATATTTCGCGTCGAGTCATCGGCGCGGAAATTTATGTAAAATTTCCAGTGACGCGGAACCGGAGCGCTCGCGCGCGCCTAACAAACGACACGAATGTCTGGGAAAAGGTGACTTTTCGAGGATCGAGTCCTATCTTTGCGACAATAGCGATGATAAAAAAGCCACGCGTCTCCAAACCTGTCAAGAGGAGTACCAAGGAGTACCCGTCATCGTGTAGCGACGAGGAACGCGATACTTTTTTAAAAGCGTTACTTTAATCCTTCTCGAAGGCAATGGGAACCGGTTACGTAACTTTACGCGTTATAATCGCTCGAAATAACGCGTATCCGTGAGCAGCCTGCCATTACCAAGGAGCCCATTCGAGTACAAATTGCGACTTGCTCGCGTTCAGAGGACGCAGACATCCGGAAAGCACTGCAAATGACTTTGAAGAACTTTTTAACCGCAGAAAGGTCTCCGCTATCGACGCTCAACTCTTCCGGTATAAATGTTGCCAGAAGTTCGTAAATGAAGGGAAATACTTAAAATTGTCGAGTATCATTCCGACAATTTTCTAACAGAGCACTTTTAATGAGGATCCTGCGCGATTCCCGCTCGCGGAAGCGGGAAAACACTCCCGCGGGTTAACTCGTCGTCGTTAGCGTTTACCAAAATAAATTATTAACGGCACGAGCGTACCGTGAACCTTTAAATATTATCGGTGAAAGACGTTCGAAACTTGTCGGTAAGTTTCGCGCCAGGAAGTCACCCGAACGAATCGGAAGTTTCTCTTTAAGTTCCCTGCGAGACGGATCAACGAACGTTTAAGAAACCGGGTAGAGAAAAAAACCAGTGCAAAGTACGTCGATATATATAAATATTTACCGTTCGTAAATTGTACAATTCGTAAATTGTTAGCATCGAGGTCCTCGCTAATACGATCCGCGCTTCTCCCTCGAATCCCGAAATTAAATAACTCGAGTCCTTCCCTTGGAACGAGATACGGGTTGAAACGGAAAATTAAAATTCGTCGCGAAAGCAGAGCTTATCGTGTCGCTGTTCCTTTTCCTGTACGTTTCGAAAACGTATCTTCGAAGGAGGAAAAGCGTAGGAACACCGTACTCGTTTATAATTCCGGGTGCACGGTCGGTTTGGCGATACATCGGCGCTGGATTCGTTTACAATTTCCAATTAGAAACACTGTCCCGCGTATTAATCGAGCTGAGGTATTATACGTTCCGCGTGTATGTAGCTGCTGAGAGGATTACTTTACCGTAGCTCTTTGCGTTCTTAGAGAAAATAGGTAGCGAGATACCGACAGTACCGAGTTCTGTGGATGATATTTTACGGTACAATGTGAATGAAATATTATATTACATTATACCACTGTGTATGAAATGTATTATATCGTACAGTGTATAAAATATAGTACAATGTGCAAAATATACTTTATTGTACTACAGTGTATAAGATATACTATAATATGTAAAATATATTGCAGACAAAGATATTCTCTGTAAATATATTACATAGAAAGACATTCTCTGTAAATATATTATATACAAGGATATTCTCTGTAAATATATTACATGTAGTGATATTCACTGTAAATATATTACATACAGAGATATTCTCTGTAAATATATTACATAGAAAGATATTCTCTGCAAATATATTATACACAAGGATGTTCTCTGTAAATACATTACGTACAGAGGTATTCTCTGTAAATATATTACATAGAAAGATATTCCCAACGAATATATTATACACAAGGATGTTCTCTGTAAATATATTACATACAGCGATATTCTCTGCAAATAAATTACACACAGAAGATATTCTCTGTAGATATATTACATAGAAAGATATTCTCTGTAAATATATTATACACAAGGATGTTCTCTGTAAATATATTACATACAGTGATATTCACTGCAAATACATTACATACAGAGATATTCTCTGTAGATATATCACATATAAAAATATTCTCTGTAAATATATTACACACAGAAGATATTCTCTGTAAATACATTACATACAAAGATATTCTCTGTAAATACATTACATACAAAGATATTCTCTGTAAATATATTACATAGAAAGATATTCCCTGCGAATAAATTACACACGGAAGATATTCTCTGTAGATACATTCCGTACAGCGATATTCTCTGTGAATACGTTACACACAGAAGACATTCCCCGTAAATATATACCGTAGAAGGATACTCTCTGTAAAAATATAACATGCACAGGTATTCTCGCGTTGATAAATTTCCAACACCGTAATGAAAGCGACGTTCCCCGCGCGTAGGTCGGTCCTCGTGAACCCCCGGCGCCGATTTTCTTTTTCGCGCCACCTGGTACCACCGAAAGCGACAAAACGCGGCGAAAATCTACCGTCAAATTAACAATACTCCGGACTCGGCCTGAAACTCGCCACGCGCGTCGTCCTTTATCATCGCGAGCACAATCGCGGACTCGCGGCCCGACTCTGAATTGTCATTCATGAACTCGCCTCGAGATTCTCGAGAATCGCAGGGAACCTACTTTCCCGTTACCTCCGCGTTATTTCTGCGCCCTGGAAAGAAGTATCCAGCTCTTTTTACAAACCCTGTCGGAAGTTCCGCGCGGAAAGATTAATTAAAAGCGGAGAACGACGGGAAAACAGTTTACTCTCGGCCGAAAGCGACATTGAAGTTCTCAACTGCATCGCGATTTACGTATTCTTCGTTCCCTTCGTCGTTCGTTGCCCGCGAGCTCTCCACGAACTTGGTCCCTCGGGCCTGTTCCCTTTTAAAGTAAATACGAACGACCGAACCGAACCTCTTCCTTTCGGAACAGTTTCTCCGACGCGACTTTCTAATCTTTCCTCGTCCCTCGAGTCTCTCGACGTTCCGCGTTTGCCACGACTGCACCGATAATTAGGATGGGAAACGAACACGAGAAAATTCGGTGGTTGGCAACTAATGTAAAAATTTCGCGTTTTCGTCCGTTTTCTAAGCGGTAGCTCCGTATGTTTTTCGCGCGTCTACTTTTAACGACGCGACTTGCCGCACCGAGCACTTGGTAACAATTTGTAATCGATCGCGGGGAGGTTGGCTGTGAAAACGAACGGTTTCGGAGCTTTCGAGAACTCTATAGGATGAACGATGGGTGTCTTTGAAAGATTGGCTCGAGTGTGTTATTTTGTTTAGAAACGAAAACGGTTTTGAAACCTACGGTAGCTCTCGATAGTGAACACACGAGTGCAAGGGTATCTTTGAAACATTTGCTCGAGCGTGTAATTCTGTTTAAAAATGAAAACGGGTTTGAAACCTACGGTAGCTCTCGATAGTGAAGTGCAGGGGTATCTTTGAAACATTTACTCGAGTGTGTAATTTTGTTTAGAAACGAAAACGGTTTTGAATCCTACGGTAGCTTTCGATGATGAACAACGCGAACGAAGGGTGTCTTTGAAAAATTGTCTCGAGTGTGTAATTTTGTTTAGAAACGAAAACGATTTTGAAACCTACGGTAGCTTTCGATAGTGAACACACGAGTGCAAGTGTATCTTTGAAACATTTTCTCGAGTGTGTAATTTTGTTTAGAAACGAAAACGATTTTAAAACCTATCGAAAGCTTTCGATACTGAACACACGAGTGCAAGGGTATCTTTGAAACATTTACTCGAGTGTGTAATTTTCTTTAGAAACGAAAACGGTTTTGAAACCTACGGTAGCTCTCGATGATGAACAACGCGAACGAAGGGTGTCTTTGAAAAATTGTCTCGAGTGTGTAATTTTGTTTAGAAACGAAAACGATTTTGAAACCTACGGTAGCTTTTGATGGGGAACAACGCGAACGAAAGGTGTCTTTGAAAAATTGTCTCGAGTGTGTAATTTTGTTTAGAAAAGAAAACGGTTTTGAAACCTACGATAGCTCTCAATGGTGAAGTGGAATCTTTCAAACATTTACTCCAGTGTGTAATTTTGTTTAGAAACGAAAACGATTTTGAAACCTACGGTAGCTCTCGATAGTGAACACACGAGTGCAAGTGTATCTTTGAAACATTTTCTCGAGCGTGTAATTTTGTTTAGAAACGAAAACAGTTTTGAAACCTATCGAAAGCTTTCGATACTGAACACACGAGTGCAAGTGTATCTTTGAAACATTTTCTCGAGCTTATAATTTTGTTTAGAAACGAAAAGAATTTTTCTTTTCCTTTACATTCGTCTTTGCAACACGAAAACTACGGTCGACTGGAAGAACAAAAATTGCACCTCTGGCTATGTTCCATTTTAATACATGTCCGCGAATCGTCCCGACGACAATTTCGCTTTAATAACAGACAGTTTTCTTTTTCAATCCGCGAAGATATTTAACGGTAACACGAAATTAACCGTGCTCGTTCGCGGCCAATTGGACACGAAATTCGCGCAAGTTGTCGGTTAATATTCTTGAAAATTGGCGTAGAATCGCGGTTTCGAAAGGATTCGTCCGCGGAAAAATTGGATCCGAATCCCGTACGCGGATCACGATGAACGAATGAACGAACAAACGAACCATTCATAATCTCCACGCAGAATCCTATGAAGTTGTTCCAGATCTGCAATTGATTGATTCGAAAATGTTGTGGCTTGTGCAGATGACAGCTCAATAACGAGTCTGTCAGCGTACGACAGATCCGTGTTGCTCGTGATTCGATATTGGCAAATTATTTTATCCAACGACAATGGATATAATTTATTAGACGGTACGCGACACCGTTGGAGACAATCTCGTGGGAAGACGATGATTTCGCGCGGCGAGATTACAAATCGAGGGGGAATCATTTTGGAAAATTATTTCTCGAAATTCTTTCAACGCGACGTTTTAATATATTCAAAAGCCCTTCGTTCACGAATTTCCCTTCCACGCACGCATTCGCGTAACACGTGTTTCGCGGTTCTTTTTACTTCTTTTTTTTTTTCTCTCGTGCTTCGAACGAAGCATTCAAATGATGGAAAAAAAAAATTTGTATACGCGGTAACAATGTGCCCGTATTTTGATCCCGCGGTGTACGAAACAATGCCGAGTCAACATTATTTCGATTGCGTTACGTCGCGGATGTTTTAGCGGAATTTCATCCCGCGGGATCGTATTTTACTCGAGACGCGTTATTTTTCGCGTGCGCGAAACCCTTCGTGAATTTACGAATAATAGATTCTCGATTCAGCGACAATCGAAAATAATATAATCACGTATATATTACAGATTAATGCGGTATCGTTGCACTTCTATCCTAACCACTCCTGTTGTACATTCTTCTCGATTTTGAACAAGTACCGAATAAATAATTCCACGCGGAAAAACTAAATCGAGTCCTCGTTCTCGAGAAAATCGATTTTGAAATTGTTCGCAGCGTCGTGTTAATTTTCGTTAATTTTCTCGATTTTGAACAAGTGCTTACCGAATGAATAATTCCACGCGGAAAAACTAAATCGAGTCCTCGTTCTCGAGAAAGTCGATTTTGAAATTGTTCGCAGCGTCGTGTTAATTTTCGTTAATTTTCTCCCAATACGAGTTTCTAGACAAACATTCTAAGGAAAAATTTTATTCCACCTGATCGATTCATTATTTCATCCGGAATCCTAATTTCTTGTATCATCGATTCAAACGATTGTCCATTCGTCCAGGCAGAGATTTGAATTGCAATTTTCAAACCGAACGCGAACACGAATTCGACGAATCCTACGAATCGATTATAAACGATCGATTATTAAGATTCGTCGGTGTATTATATACACCTGTCGTAATTTAACCGTGAAATCTGTTTATCCGTGGTTTCAGAGGGTGCAAACAGTCCAACGAGAACAGATTGGCGAAAGTAGGCTCTCGGATTACGAAGAGATTATACGGAGTAGAGACATTTCCAGAATGCAACGTCGATGCGCAGGATCTAGCAATAAACTGTGAACCCGCCCGCTGGAAACGATTCGATTTCGCGCTCGTACGAGCATGGTTTTCACGCCGCTATAGGGAACGTCACCATAACACGCGTCAATTATGTCTGGAAGATATTCTCGACGAGAATCATGCAGGCTCTGTGAATTTTCAAAGCTGGCCGACCGTACACGAAGACAAACATTTGTTCGCCGGATAATTGTCGTTCCCTCGATGTCTGCCGTACACAAAAGAATTCAATTAGAATAGAGCTTGTAAACAAATTCTCACTTCCATTCTCGACGAGAACTCTGTTTCTCGATGCACCGAAAACATTAATACCATTCGTTGCGATCAATTCTCCGATTTCGAACTGGTTCGCCATCCAAATTGTCGCTGTTCTAATCGAGGAATTCTTTAAATTATTATTCGTCTGGAAAATACTTTTTTTTATACTCGTAATTTGTACATGGTACATTTTTAAATTATTATTCGTCCGAAAAATACTTTTTTTTATTTTCGTAATTTGTACATGGTACATTTTTAAATTATTATTCGACCGAAAAATACTTCTTTTTTGTACACGTAATTTGTACATGGTACATTTTTAAATTATTACTCGTCCGAAAAATACTTTTTTTTATTTTCGTAATTTGTACTTGGTACATTTTTAAATTATTACTCGACCGAAAAATACTTCCTTTTTATACACGCAATTTGTACTTGGTACATTTTTGAATTATTACTCGACCGAAAAATACTTCTTCTTTATACACGCAATTTGTACTTGGTAAATTTTTAAATTATTATTCATCCGAAAAATATTTTCTTTTTATCTTCGTAATTTGTACATGATAAATTTTTAAATTATTACTCGACCAAAAAATATTTTATGTATACTCGTAATTTGTACTTGGTAATTTTTTAAATTATTACTCGACCGAAAAATACTTCTTTTTTATCTTCGTAATTTGTACATGGTAAATTTTTAAATTATCACTCGACCAAAAAATATTTTATGTATACTCGTAATTTGTACTTGGTAATTTTTTAAATTGTTATACGTCCGAAAGATATTCTCACACATTCGCAGCTTGTATTTCCTAATTTTTGAAATCGTTATTCGTCCACACAGTGTTCTTATACGTTCGCAATTCGTATTTACGAAGATTAAAGTCTGGAAATAAATTGATCACCAGCCGTGCATTTATTGAGACGATATTTTTGAATGTAATACGTAGGGGGATGAAACAAAACTAACTTCGATCGATAAACGGGACACCGTTCGGTTCGAAAATATCGAGGACGATAGAAATCCGGTGCATTTAATTCGGTAATATTGTCGAATTAAATTTCTATGGTATAAATAGAAAGTATCGTGTATCACGTTGGGTGATCAAATAATTTGCGCGGCCGATCCTCTGATTAATTTCAACGATGCATTTTCGGTCCGATCTTATGCAATTTGTTGTTAATTCGTGCGCGAGAGAGGGCTTCGAATTTCCGCGATGGATTTCGTAGGATTTACGAAAAACCTGGAATTACGGTCGTTCTTTTGATTCGTAGAACCGAGTTAATGGCACTTCATTATCTTTTGATTATCATATGAAACGATATTATTCCAGCCAGCTTGTGCAGCTTTAAATTAAATCTGTTAGCGGGAACGCGCCAGCGGATCCTTTTGAATTAACACGTTTTTCAATTCAATGTAACGCGCATTTCAATCTAATAATTATTTCCTATCGACGAGAAATTCCCGTGTAAATTGTCGGATCGTGAACGAATTGTGGCACGAAAGCGATTCGCGAACGAAAATATCCAAACAACCAAACACAACGCGGAGAGGGAACGAAAGATTAAAAGGACTCATTTTCAACGAAAAATCGCCGGGACACATTTTATTTCGCTGCTGGTCCTTTTCTGGTAACAAAAGGATGGGAAAATCCTTTTTCTGTTTTTTATTCAAAAGAATCTGGCCAGCTTTCAGCGTACACGTTTCACTGGTAACACATATGGCCGCTCATTAGTCTTTTTCTCTGTGCGGGGCTAAATCATTTCGAGCCCTCGAAGAAGCCCGAAATTTACTATTTTCGCTACTTGGAATACAAAACGAACAATTCTGATTTCGCACAGAACTAATTGCAACAAAGTTAACGAATCGTTGCAAACTTCGAGAACGAGCCGTTCTTCTGAAAAGCTCTTATATTGTTATTAGTCGAATCTAATTTTTCTTGTTTTAATTTGTCTCAAAAAAGAAAATGCACCAACGATACAGTTTTAATTACGATCGATCAATTATAATCAGAAGGGTGATCGTTCCGGAACGAAGTATGAATTAATCAGGTTCGATATTTACATTTGCTTCGATTGCTTCTGTTATTCGTTAATTATAATTATTAATACCTCGATAATTGCGAGCATGAATTATCCACTTCGTTGCTCGGTAATCATAATTGTTAATCGTTAACGGTGTTACGTTTTGTTTCTGGTTCTCGGTTACGTAAATAGGTAAAGAAAGAAATCGAAACGTTCTACGTTCAATGTTTAATTTTAGGTGATATGTTGTGTAACAAGATCGACACGAGTCGGTACATATATGGCCTTTCCAACCGAAATGTCATCATCGCAATGCCAACAAGGTAATTGAATTCGTCTTGTATCGTAGCGTCTGAGATACTGCTGATGACTATTCAGAGACCGATGTGAGCGAATTAACCGAGTCGATGGGGGATGCGTACAACCCTACAGACGTACGTCTCAGATACGCCATTACAGACAGCTGTTCGATGAATGTGTACAGACTGTTCGCGAAATTACCTCTCTGATCGTTCAAACGGATCACCGTGCAAAAATCTTCGAACGATGCTTCTCATCGAATACCTCAATGCTGTAATTGCTACCAGAAGAAGTTTCGGTATATGTTTTAACATGTTCAGTATATTTCATATTTTTAGCAGTTGTAGAAAACAAACATCCAACCTCCAATATTTGTACGAAATAATATTTTTCTTTCTACTCTTTTTGTTAGAATTACTCGTGAAACAAAAAGATACGATACATCTTTCTCGACAATTGTTATTATGTTGAACCGATCGAGTGAAGAAAAAGACAAACTCGCGAAAATTCTATTCCCCTTAACGTTTTCGTCTTCACGACTTAAGTTTAAAAATTAATATTATTCAAAAACGTGTCTGTAATCCCAAGAATAAGAAGAGTAATAAGAGTAACAAGAAGCCAACAAAATTAAATTTCAAAATTTTAATTGAACTTAATTTAACACTTTGTTCAAGTGTCATCAATTTTAACTTCCTCGGTCGCAAGGATTAAACAATTGTAATTTAACCAATACTTCTGTCGAGTGACCGATTAATATCTTGTAATTGTGTGCAGAAAATTATCGTAAGAAAATTTATCTAAAACAAAAATATTTTCAAACGTTTCACGACAATCTTGTCACTTTGTGCTCGTGGCGATGGTTTAACTTTAACCGAGGGTAAAAAAAAAAATAGAAAAAAGTACTCGTGGATCCTTGAAAATTCTCCCCGTATTTATGCATAAGGATGAAAAAGATCGTTTGTCCGATTAATATTGCAATCGTTCGTAGAAAATAATCGTAAGAAAATTTATCTAAAACAAAAATATTTTCAATCGTTTCACGACAATCTTGTCACTTTGTACTCTTGACGATAGTTTAACTTTAACCGAGGGTAAAAAAAGGAAAAAATAGAAAAAATTACTCGTGGGTACTGATCGTCGAAAATTTTCCCCGTATTTATGTACAAGGGTGAAGAAAATCGTTTGTCCGCGTATTGTTTGTCCGATTAATATTGCAATCGTTCGTAGAAAATAATCGTAAGAAAATTTATCTAAAAAAAAAAAATATTTTCAAGCGTTTCACAATATTGTCACCTTGTCCTCTCGACGATAGTTTAACTTTAACCGAGGGTAAAGAAAAAAAAGAAATAGAAAAAATTATCCGTGGGTACCGATCATCGAAAATTCTCCCCGTATTTATGTACAAGAATGAAGAAAATCGTTTGTCCGATTAATATTTCAATCGTTCATAGAAAATAATTATAAGAAAATTTATCTAAAAAAAAAAAATATTTTCAAGCGTTTCACAATATTGTCCGAGGGTAAATTAACTTTAACCGAGGGTAAAAAGAAAAAAATAGAAAAAATTACCCATGGCGTACCGATCGCCGAAAATTCTCCCCGTATTTATGTACAAGAATGTAGAAAATCGTTTGTCCGATTAATATTGCAATCGTTCGGAGAAAATAATCATAAGATTATAAATTTATCTAAAAAAAAAAAATATTTTCAAGCGTTTCACAATATTATCACTTTGTCCTCTCGACGATAGTTTAACTTTAACCGAGGGTAAAAAAAGGAAAAAATAGAAAAAATTACTCGTGGGTACTGATCGTCGAAAATTTTCCCCGTATTTATGTACAAGGGTGAAGAAAATCGTTTGTCCGCGTATTGTTCGTCCGATTAATATTGCAATCGTTCGTAGAAAATAATCGTAAGAAAATTTATCTAAAAAAAAAAAAATATTTCCAAACGTTTCACAATATTGTCACCTTGTACTCTTGATAATAGTTTAACTTTAACCGAGGGTAAAGAAAAAAAAGAAATAGAAAAAATTACCCGTGGGTACCGATCGTTGAAAATTCTCCCCGTATTTATGTAGAGGGATGAAGAGGATCGTTTGTCCGCGTATCACGCGCTGGATTCGCGTAACTGACGTCCACGTATACCGTGGCGAGCCTCGAAATTAACGGACAGTGAGCGTAATTATTTCAATGGTCGCGGCCGGTGGTCTGCTCGCAGTTCGACCTACATACCGGCAAAGCAACCGAGCCACCCACTCCAATCGCGTTGAATTAGCGATCGGCCTACTTAACAGCGGTGAACTGCCGGTTGCGATTCTCCCGCGAGCGTCGATAATACACGCCGATCGTACCGAGAATTTCGCCGATCGATTTTATTCGTCCCCAACGCGACGTTCGTACGCGCCTCGACGAATTGCTCGTTTCACCCTAACGAGGACGTTTCCGCGCGTGTAATAAAATCGACACGTGTAACGTTTCCAGTAAGCGATAACAACCCGATAGAAAAATAAACGACAACGATACGGCTGGCGGTTAGATAAACATTCTTCGTTGATACAAGTATTTTTAATTAAACTACACTTTGACGACTAAGTTCGTGGTGAATTATATTGAAATATTGTAAGAAAATGTTGCGAGAAGAATAATCGTGGATAATCACTGATTAGAGATTTGTATATGGAAAGGTTGCGATGTATTCTTTGAGAAGATTTAATTTCGTTTAAAATTGGAGTACGAGTATATTTATAGAAACGTATGGGTTCCATCGAACCGATAAAGATTGAATTATGGTTGGATAAATAATATCGTCGTCGGATAAATATTGTGAATAATATTCACCAAAGGAGAATTATCAGGAGAAATTATTTTTCGGATCTTTTTGTGTAACTAACTAATACCATCGACTGTGGAATATCGAAAATAATTTCCTTGGAAAAGTTTCAAAGGCGCAATTCCGACGTGCAAATAACCAGATATAACGTTCTAATTTCGGATACGATTGAATTGCAACCGGATGGTTGTTACACACTTTCCGTTAAACTTCATATTCGAGCGTAAATTTGATCCTTGAAAAGTTTTCGTTGGAAAATCCCGACACAAAGTGTTCGCGGATACTTTGTACTTTGATCGAACAGTTTGCACAATGAAATATGCAAGGACTTGTACGAAACGATCTGATGAAATGATTTATATCCACGGTTATATTCCCCGGTTCGCGAACAAAATCTATCCACGTCGTTTCTGCGTTTGAGTAACCATAACGCGGAGATGGAAGGAGTTGAAAAGAATTAACCACTTTTCGTCCGTTACTGTTCGAACGAAAATTTTAATTAGGATTATTGAATGTATACCACGAGGATAGAAATTTGAAATGTCGTGAAACGTGGCACGTTGGTTTTATTCGTCGTTTCTGACACGAGGGGCCATTTCAAAGCAAGCATAAAAAATGAAAACAAAGCTTTTCGAAGTGTATATAGAGAACAATCGTTGAGAAAAAAGAGAAACTCGTAAAATTTATCCTGTGTGTAGAATAGAAAGTCTTAACGTCTTCAAAAGACATTCTATAGAATTTAAAGTAAATTTCGTTATGAAAGCAGTTTGAATCAGTCATTTTGACTAAATTTAGTGTTAAGACTCGTGGTAAGGAAATCGGACCAAATCTAAGAACCATGAATGAATCTTGACCATATTCGTGCGTTGAAATACACGTGGTATAATTTATTACGTTACAAATAATTAATACTTTGACAATAGCTGAATAACAGTGAATAACGAAACTGACACAACTCTCTACAACAATTCTCGACTCGACACTCCTCAATTCAACACTCTTCGATTCAATATTGCATTTCCTTTCGAAAAAGAATTTTTCATTGAATCTGCTCTCAACCATAGTTTCACTTTCATTCTGTTCTCTTAGAGGTAGGTTTTTCTAAACCTACGTAATCCTAAAATTACGATACTAGATACATTTTCTCAAAAATATTAGAAAGAAACCCCTGTACGATTATTTTCTTCTTTTTCAAAAACAAAATTTAACGTTCACGAGAACATTAAAATTACGATATTACATATATTTTCTCAAAAATATTGAAAACAAATCTTTGCATGATTATTTTTTTCTTTCTTTTCAGAAAGAAAATTTAACGTTTACGAGGACGCCAAAATTACGACACTATATGCATTTTCTCAAAAATATTGGAAAGAAACCCTTGTGTGATTATTTTTTCCTCTTCAAAAACAAAATTTAACGTTTATGAGAACATTAAAATTACAATATTACATATATTTTCTCAAAAATATTAGAAAGAAACCCTTCTATGATTATTTTTTCCTTTACAAAAAGAATATTTAACGTTCACGAGGACGCTAAAATTGCGACACTATATACATTTTTCCAAAAATATTAGAAACAAACCTTTACATGATTATTTTTTTCTTTCTTTTCAGAAAGAAAATTTAACGTTCACGAGGACACTAAAATTACAACACTATATACATTTTCTTAAAAATATTAGAAAGAAACCCTTGTACGATTATTTTCTTCCTCTTCAAAAAGAAAATTTAACGTTCACGAGAACATTAAAATTACGTTATTACATATATTTTCTCAAAAATATTAAAAAGAAACCCAGGTACGATAATTTTCTTCTTCTTCAAAAACAAAATTTAACGCTCACGACGACAATGACAGTTGTGACTCGCTATTGATTGTGAAATCGAAACTTAAATCGTAGACCAAGGGGTTAACGCAAACACACCTCCATCCCGTACAATTTCTCGTCGAACGACCATTGGGTGTATAAACCGTGGACGATCGTGTTATCGGAAAAGATGATAAAGGTTCCCCTCGCGAAACGCGTTTTCGTTCCAGCCTTAATTAAAAAGTCCGCGACACGTCCGAGTAACGCTGTAATAAAGGTCGCGCGATATCTCGCACCTGCGAGCATTTAAATAACTGCTATAGCAACGGTGCGGGTCACCGTGCTAAGGAATTAAGCTATTCGTCTAAATACCGCCAAGCGAAGAGAAAAGAAACGAGAGCACTTATTGCCTACGTTCTAATAAGAAACTCGGTCTGAATTCAGTCGAGCGGTCCGTTTCCCGCCATATTTAAACCGACGGATGAACGTACACTCGCATTGAAACTTATCGTACTCCAAGCTCGCGTTTATCGTCTGGAAAACGAGAGAATTCGAAGAAAAGACATTTAAAATGATACTAACGCGTGTCAGAGAGAGCGTGTGTACCAAAGACGGTTAAGCGGAAAAGAAAAAGCGAAAACCATTCAGAACCGTGTTTCTAGCGGCCATCTTTACTCGGTTGCGATCTTTTCAACCGATATCGCTGGTTCCTCGATTCAAATTTTTCGCGCTACGTCGTTCCCTCTAACGACTCTCATCTAGGTCAACCTTTATTAAAACGCGAACTTCCCTCTCCAGTTCGTCCTCCTTTCGCCCCCTCCGAATCGCTACACCCGTGTTTTGATTCCGTAGTGACCTGTTGTCGCGGCTCGGTAACGTCGCGTTAGTTCTTTGAACTCGGTTTCCGCTCCCGTGGTGCGTTCGACAAATTCGAAACTGACGCGAGGTTTTGAATCGACGTTGGTCAAACGGGGCTGCGAAACGGGGGCACAAAGCTACCGTGACACACACGGACTTCTCGCGAACGTGAAAGACGACGCGGTATTCAATGTTGAAAAAAGGAAACGATCCGCCGAAACGCGGTTTTTGTTCACCGCGTTTACTATGGTCGACGACGGAACTTTTTGGAAAGGATTGCGAGATACTTAATGGAGTAAACCGTGAACTTAGTTGTGGAACCTAATCGAAAGATTAAGAGAACGTGAGAGATCAGAGAGTGTTAAGAATCGTGAAAAAGGTATCGAAAGGTGAATTTTCAAAATATTTTTATGGAAAGTATCGAAAAAAAAAAGCGGAAGAGGTTCAAAAAGCAAATATGATTGTTATGGAACTTAATCTAAACTTTGGTAGAACGTAAAAGAACAGAGCATGCTAAGAATAGTGAATAAGGTATCGAAAAGTAAACTTTCGAAATATTTTGATGGAAAATTCCGAAAAAAAAAAGTAAAAGAGGTTCAGCAGATATGATTGTTATGGAACTTAATCGAAATATTGGTAGAACGTAAGAAAACAAAGAATACTAAGAATCGCGAAAAAGGTAACGAACCCTAATACTTTGATGGAAAGTTTCGTAATACTTTGATGGAAAGTATCGAAAAAAAAAGCGAAAGAGGTTTAAAAAGCAAATATGATTATTACGAAACCTAATCGAAACATTGATGAAACGTAAGAGCACAGAGAACGCTATGGATAAAAAAATATCGAACCTTATTTTCGAAATACTTTCATGGAAACTAACGAAACACGAAGACACAATAGATTCATAGACGCTCTTTGTACGCGAAAGATAACGTTAAAATAGCATTGAAATGTGACGAAACCACCGCAAGAAGATTTCTTATTTATTTTCCACCGGTGGAAAATCTTTGAGCCGTTGTACAATATTCGTAAAAGCTCGAAAAACGGAGTGCAGGTGCGTTCTACGGGAGCAAACCCGAGCGATCCCGATATAGAAACAGGTATTAAGAAGAATCTCGCAAGAGAATCGAAAACGTTGGTGCACCAGGAATCCCTGAAAGAGAAAAGAATATCGGACTGTTACTCCTGTTCGAAATACGTTGCACGCAGAAGGGTATCGGGAAATACAGACCGGCCATTGCGGAGCTCAACGAGCAGGATCATCTTAATGGAACAGCAAGGCCACATTGTGGGCCAAGTGTGCTAGAGGCATTCGGTTGTCCACACTCAAAGGCAATGGAGACCTGAATATGGCAGGTCAGGTACCTGTACCTCGGAACCTATTGATAGAACGCTCCGAAACGGACGAGCGGTAATCTATACGGCTCGTTTCCCCGAAAGGAGAAATGACACTTGGCACCGACACAATGGGCTACAATTGACATGCCGCGCGAGTCTTACGGAACATCTTCAACGCGAAAAGACCATTTAGAGAACCCATTTCTAACGTACCAACGAGAACACGAAAGTATCCGTTAGCTGGCTCGCCACGGTCAGCTTTTAAAAGTCGAGATCGCGTCGAGATCTATCGATGGTATCGTTTGTGAAAAATAAAAATATCATTCTCATCTCTGAACCTATTTATTGTTCACCGTATCGTGGCACTTGGAAGAAATCACTGTCGAAACTTTCAAAAAAATATTCCACTGTCCCCCACCCTTTGAAACGATACGTATAATTACACCTCGCGTTCCCATCGTGAGTGATAATCTCGTTTGCAATTTTTATTTCATCTCCGATCGATACTTTAACTCTATCCTCTCTATCTTTTTTTTTCTGCCAAAGCGATATCGTTATTGTTACCGTTATTATTAGGGAGCTCCTCGCGTTCCATCGACGAGCTTCCGTGCGCGAACAATGGACCCGACAACAAAGGAAAAACGAGAACCGGCGGACAACGCGTGAAACAAAAAAGGAATATTTCTGGTGTCCCTGCAATTGGACGCGTATTACGCGAAAACGCGAATGAAACACCGGGAAAGGGCAAAGGGGGGTGTAGGGGGGGTCTCGTTGCCGGTTGTCGTAGCTTCTTTCAAGCCAGGTGAAAAACCGCGAAAAACTGGCGTTATTATTAAAAAAGTTGAGGTTGTTATCTCGCTGGTATTCGTCCATTAATTGCGCGACGGTTCTCACGGGGCTTGCCCGTAGCCCGCGCGGGCGACGGGCAAACGCGGAGAGGGCAAACGCGCGACGACCTCGGATCCTCATGGCCGCGTACCGGTGCAAACGAATTAATAATTTCGCGGTTATCGCGATATTGCGATACGAACGAACCACCCTGTCCGCGGTACCTCGAGTGACAGCTGTTCCACGAGAGTGGATCGTCGAACGTACTCGAACGACGTGGTGGTATACCACGCGGTGAAAAGATTTCGGGAAAATAACAGCTCGACCGTGGAACCGGATCGGGTGAAATTGAGAGCGAGATGTCTCCACGTGTTCTATTTCAACGTAAAAAAGAATCTGTTTCGTGAAAAAATAAAGGGAGAAGATTTCTTTCCAACTGTCCTTTTCGTTTCTTTCTTCTTCTGTTTTACGTATCTTTCTATTAGTATCTCGAGCGCGGAAAATTGTATTAGTATCTTGTACCGTTTGAAGTTTCGTTTCTTGGACGCTGGAGGAATTTTTAGATCAGGTTTTATTCGGTGGTTTTCGGTGTGGAATAATATACCATACGCGACTGGAAAGTTTGCAGAAAGTAGTTTGTATAGAGACTGAAAAATGGAATAGTGTTCGGGTAGGCGAGTAGTATAGGGTTCGTTTGTAGTCAGACAAGCGGAGTGGGACCTGTCCATGGTTTTGTAAGTAGCAGAGGGTCGTCCGTAGTCAGCCAAACGGTATACACGTGGCTAGTTCCGATCGAGCGAGTAGAATTCACCAGCCCTGGTCGGACAAGTAGAATTGATCAGCGAGCGGTCGGACAAGTAGAATTGGACGGTGCGCGAGCGGACAAGTAGCTCGAGGCGGTGTACGAGCAGACGATCTACGAGCAAACGCGTAAACGGAACGATGCACGATCGAACGAGAATATGTTCTTCGCGCGAATATGAGAAAATGGTAAACAACGACGATAAACAGGATTTCTTGAACTTCTCGTCACTGGTTTCTCCTTTTTTCCCCCGTGGCGACGTTAAATTATTTTCTTTCGAGTATCACCGAAACTTCCGAGACAGTGTCCCGTTTCTTCGGGATAGTTTCGCGAGGGTACGCGATAGCGATGAAACATCGGATAGCAATTTCATCGGTGAAACTTCACGCAGCACGGTTAAAACGAAATACGTGTCCCTTGACCGTTTCAGTCCCAGTGGATATTGAAAGAAACACTGTCGAAGAATCCCGAACAGCGCAACCGCGCTTCTTTTATTTGACGTCGACGAATCCCAAGCGACGCGATAGCGCTTCGTTCATTTTATAATCAGCCCCATGGTTTCAAATATATGTATAATCTACGTGGAAAGAGTTACGAGTAAAGCAACGAATCGGTTAGATTTTATTTCGAATATTATCAAAAAAAGAGGCTAGTAAATTATTGGTCAGATTATCGGATGGCGCAGACCCTTTCAAACGAGCTCGAGAGCACTAAAATACGATGATTTTTGACGATGTTGTAGCCATTACAGTAACGCAGATACTCGTCTGACCATAGACGGGCCAATACTACTTCTCTGACCACACACGGGCCATGCTACTTGTCTGACCATGTACGGGTCGTGCTACTTGTCTGGCCATATACGGGGTCATGCTACTTGTCTGGCAATAGATATATTGTGCTACTTGTCTGACCATATGCGGAGTTATACTACTTGTCTGTCCATGTGCGGGGTCATACTACTTGTCTGCCTATGTGTGGAGTTTATACTACTTGTCTGTCCATGTATGGGGTTATACTACTTATCTGACCATATACGGAGTTTATACTACTTGTCTGATCATAGACAGGGTTGTATCGCATGACTTGTCTGGTCATTTGCGGGGTTATGCTATTTGTCTGCCCATATACAAGGCTTGCACTACTCGTCTGGCCCGTCTCTTTATTCTAATACTGAGTAATGAAATCCAAACTGGGGTCAGAATGGACCCCGAGTCCACCGCTCCCGGTCGTAAACAATCCGCCGAGCGACGGTTGGATCGGTGAACAATCTCGCGGCGAATAACGAGAGAAAAAAGTTTGTCCCGCGGCGACTCAAGGTCTTTCTCGTTCGTTATTAACCGTGCGGTGTACGTATTATACACGTGAACGTGCGATTACACAGGACATCGTTCGTCCGTTTCTCAGCCGCGGGACCTCCCCGTGGGATCCGGTGGCGACCGAATCGAATTTAATTACCGATGTGCAGATATTTACACCGTACACGGGCGGCCAGCGACCACCGGAGGGACGAGGTCGTGGAAGCGTCGGGCGACGAGCTCGTTAAAAATTTAATTTTCCACGACGACGACGACCCAGCCCTCCCTTCCCACCCCTCTCTTTCTTCGCGCGCCACCGCCAAAGGTCGTCCAAGATGTGTACCGACCGGATGGAATTTATTTAACGGCCGTACCGATCCCGCGAACTTTCCATCGATCGCGGAGAAACCGTTCCATCGTCCCTCGTCCACTTTCCCTCTACTTTCGTATCTATCCATTTCGTCACGATTGCTCGGGTATACGGTTATTCTTCGTTCTTTCGTTCCCGTTGGTTCATCGGTACGAAGTTTCCGAAGTTGGCGGTGGTCGAGCCGACCCGTGAACTACTCGCGGGATGGAACCCGGCGATATCGATCGGGTTAACGAATTTTTTACACGGACGGATTCGAGCCCACGACGCGTGGAAAATTTGTCGGCAAACAGACATTACGAAACTCGGGGCGGCAGCCTCTTTGGTGGAATTTTCGATTCGAACGTTTCTCGGTATCGTAATTTCAAGGGAACGTGGCTCTGTGAGAAGATATTTTGCGAGGAAGATATTTTACAAGGAAAAACGATCGGCGTCGAGCGGCTCGTCGATGCTTTGACGAAATTTGACGATGTTTGACGGAGTTTGATGAAGTTTGACGAGGTTTGACGAGGTTTGACGAGCGAGGGTACAGGAGAATATGCGGTGGAAGTGAGGAGAAGAGAAGACCCTGGCATTTTTCGGGAGAAAAGCAATGTCGAGGGGACAGTTGTACAGAATTGTGTCGTTGTTATTTGCGTTAACTATTATCCAGCCATCGTCCAAGTATTAATTGTTCCGATCAGTGAATTATTTCACGACACATTTTGCGCATTCTCGAGACGACCAGCGAAGAGTTACAGCGAATTCGATCGCAAAATTCCATCGGAAAAGTATCGTTCAATCGAGCAACGCGAGGTTTCGGGACTTTATCGCACGGAACACGTCGAAGATTAAAGTTATACCCGCGAATGTAATTTTGCATTTTTCGGCTCGAGTTGGCCCGTTCGCGACGTTCCGCGAACTTTCGAACTGCTGACTTGGATCGTTCCCGAAAAGTTTCGGTGAACGTTGACCCGTCGTTCCGCGCTATTTTCGGTGATCTTATAATTTGCCACGGAAATGGTGGAATAGTGCTGACGAGCACGTGAGATCGGGAACGGGTCTCGACCATTCGCGAATTTGATTCCCGAACTTTTTCGGAGACAGAGCCAACTTTCCCCATCATCGTTACTTTCTCGTTTTACACCGAACGAACGGCTGGGAATATCAACGGAAAATATGAACACTGATTCAATTTTACTCGTTCTTCGATGGACACCGCCGTATCGTTGCTCCTGGAATTTCGGTTACTTCGAAATCGAGTATTCCACGTCGCGATGTTAAACTCCGAATCTACGAATCTCCGTGCACGAGCTGAGGCGAAACGAAGAACAGGTGGTGGTTAGATGTGAATAAGTGTGCAATAAAAAACGAAATATTCGAGAGAAAATAGAGATTAATACAAAAAGTCAAACATCGTCACGTTGTTCGCCAATTTTGAGAACAATACACCAAGCTTGCAATAAAATTATATACAATAAGCAAAAGGGAAGTAGAAAGTAAGTATACGCGCTCTATACGTAATAATTGCATTGCTACGAAATTAAAATGAAATGCAAAAATTCTAAAAAATTTCTTCGCAACAGTTTAAAGTTTCACCAAACGTAACGATCAACGTAACGTTCATCGAGCCGAATTAATCCCGTTTGAAAATAGGAAACCTTCGGATCGACTAGCTCGACACACGACTACGCTACTCGAAGAGCGTCACGGGGCGGCAACGGTTGCCATTAATTTCATTAAGTTTGTAACCAGCGGGTAACGAGTGCTTATAAGTAACGAGATCCCCTCGAGTTCGCCGGCAGCACGTCGAATTTACATTTCTGCCCTGTCGCGATTTCATTTGCATTCCGCCGCGCTCCTATTACCGATTTCGTAATGACCGAAAAACGAGGACCGTCACCGGGGTGTCCTTTTTTTCCCCCCCGCTCCTCGTCCTCTTCATCGAGCCAGACCGTAATCACAATTATCCGGGCACGGTCGCACGGAGAACCGGAAAAATCGAAGGGTTTCATCCCCGGTCCCCTTCTGTCTTCGCTCGTTAACCCCCCTTGGCTAAGTGCGCAGACTGTGGGCAGGACTGTTAAAAACTCCATGGTTCTGTCACGAGGTAAATTTCCTAGCAAGAAGTACAGTGGAGCGTTGCGAATTAAGGAAAAGGACGTAAATAGTCTCGAGTTTCACCGATCGGTGTCTCGACCTTTTTCGAAAATATTGAAACGCGATTTGCCGCGTGTCTGATTACGTACGTTCTTGCATCACTGTGCAACTTTGGTACTTATCAAAGTGTAACGTATACTCGTAGAGTGAATCGTTCGTCGAATGCAGTGCGACTAATCGTGTCTAACTACGTACGGGTCGTGTCTACTTGCGTCTAGATGCACTTCTGAGAAAGGAAGAATTACATGCGTTTTGAAACAATGTTGTTCGTTCTTTGTGAAACTTATTAAAAAATCGATGTCTGAGGGTGGATAAAATCGGAAGCGTTCTTATTAATTCGACAATACACGCTCGTAGAGCGAATCTTTAGACGAATGCAATGCGACTAGTCGCGTCTGACTACGTACGGGTCGTTTCTACTTGCGTCTAGATGCACTTCTGAGAAAGGAAGAATTACATGCGTTTTGAAACAGTGTTGTTCGTTCTTTGTGAAACTTATTAAAAAATCGATGTCTGAGGGTGGATAAAATCGGAAGTGTTCTTATTAATTCGACAATACACGCTCGTAGAGCGAATCTTTAGTCGAATGCAGTGTAACTATTTGCGTCTGACTACGTACGGGTTGTTTCTACTTGCGTCTAGATGCACTTCCAAGAAAGCAAAAATTACATCCCTTTTGAAACAGTGTCGTTCGTCCTTTGTGAAACTTGTTAAAAAATCGATGTCGATGTCGAGTTCTTATTAATTCGACAACTCGATTAATTCCATTAACGATAGGACAGTTGGTGTAATCGTGACGGAATTTTTGCAAAATGGTCGTTCTGTTTAAGAAACAAATTGACGACGACAGGCTCGCGTTTGACGATCACAAAGCGACTTTATACGCGTATCTACGAAAGGAAATGCATCATCCGCTTTCGTCAGAACTCTGTTTGAACGTCCCCCGGCAGAATATGTCGGTGAATCGCTTTCGAATCAATTACATCAAGATTTCCCCGAGCTTCCGTGCAAACAAGGCATCGCATGAAAACTTGAAAAGTATTTCACCTCATGGAACTCGACCGCTAAGGCGAGTAATGAAGTACCCGGGATCCCCCGGGAGTCAACAAAGTTTCATTAAAGCGGAAGTAGCTCAACCTGGTACGTTCCCTCATAAATGAGTATCTTCATGTATGTAACTTAAATCGATTTCCATCGAGTTACCGCGAACCACGTCCACAAAGTTTAATTCCCTTCGTCTCTAATTATTTTGATGCGCCGCGGGACACTTTTGTTTAACTTTACTCGAACGCGCACAAACAGACGGAACCGTTCCACGCGCCATCCGTTCCTCGAAACTGCTTCTTCTTCTTCGAGCTACCGCGAAACCTTTCCCCTTTCGAACTCCTCGATTTCTTGCACGTTTGGGTCCATTTGTGTTCTTCTCGCGTTGATTCTTCGCAATAAAGGTTCAAGGTCATCCGAAGGTTGTAAAAGAAACCGAAAGTGATCTTTAAAATCTATCCAAAGTATCGATTACTATCTTCGGGAATCTTGAAATTGTTTAAATTTAGCACCAGTGATCGTGAGTAATATTACGTAACAATTTTTAAATTTTCAAAGTCACATTCCGCATCGGGTTGCCAATAATAAATTGTGATCTATAATAAAAGAAACTGAAAGCGATCTTTAAAATCTATCCAAAGTATCGATTACTATCTTGGGGGACCTTGAAATTGTTTAAATTTAACACCATCTATCGTGAGCAATATTACATAGTAACTTCAAACTCTTCCAAGATCTATTTTTTTAAATTTTCAAAGTCACACTCCGCACCGTGTCACTAATGATAAATTCTGATCTATAATAAAAGAAACTGAGAGTGACCTTTAAAATCTATCCAAAGTATCGTTTACTATCTTGGGGTACCTTGAAATTGTTTAAATTTATTCCTTACCACCGATCGTAAGTAATATTACATAACAACTTCAAACTCTTCCAAGATCCTTTTTTTTTTAATTTTCAAAGTCACACTCCGCACCGTGTCGCCAATAATAAATTCTGATCTATAATAAAAGAAACTGAAAGTGACCTTTAAAATCTAACCAAAGTATCGACTAGTATCTTGAGAGACCTTGAAATTGTTTAAATTTGTTCCTTACCACCGATTATGAGTAATATTACATAACTTCTACATAACTTCTTACATAACAACAAATTCTAATCCGTAATAGTACACACCTTGTGCAATCTATATTCTCAAATTTCGTTTCACTTCCAATATCTCCATACAATCCCCTGCAGAGTTATTTACCCATTAGCGAGCACCGCGTCAAAATTTAAAAAAAAACGCATTTCGTATAGTTTCCTACATAAGAATTGAAAACTTCCAAAGAAAAACGCCTGAAACATACCATTTCCAAGTGTCATCAAGCAACAACGGTATATTTTCAGTTTCTAAACGTTCTTGTTCCACGAGTTTCACTTTTCTCTCACTCACGACACGACGAGAAACGCAACAATACCACTAACAATGAATACTTCCAGACCTATCACGAGACATTTTCGAGCGCGTATCCCCTGAAAGCTGTTGACTTTTCTAAACTGTAAAATCGTTCTTCGCGGTTGATTTTCCCTCGTCGACGTCGACTGGGTCCAAGAACGTCGACTCCCGGAGCCCGACGGTGCAACGTGCATCATTGACTGCCTTACACGCGAACAACAGGGTAACCCGATATACCGGCGCCGGGTGAACGCGATCGAAGAAAATCCTGCGTGACTGGGCGAGAGGATTTAACGACCCCCACCCCCTAACCCCCTCCTCCCCCTCCTTTCTCGACAACCGAGCCACCCACGACTACACCGCACTACCCCGCGTTTATATCGCGCCACCGTTAGCCGGCTAGGGCACAATCCAATTTTTTTCCACCCCTCGCCCCTCCCGTCCCGACGTCCGCCCGTAATGCAGCCCGCCACCCTTTCATTCCGTCTCTTGCCACCTTGATCCTCCGACGGAGGCAATTACCTATGCAAAGAGGCGAAAAAGTAACGACCGACTAGACGCATCGACGCGATCCGCTGCCACCTGGGAACGCCCGTCAGAACGACGCCGTTCCGAGCCAACCGGCAGTTTAAGCTCGTTGTCTTCCCGCCCTTTGGCCAGGACCTGCGTAACTCGGGTTACGGGCAGAGGATACGGTGGAACGACGCGAAACGAAGATTAAAAAAAAAAGGAAAAGAGAAGAAAAAGGAAAAATACTCGGATAAAAATATCGACCACTCAGGGGGGACCGAAGGGCGCAAGAGGGGCGCCAGAAGGGCCCGTCCGTGATAAGCTTTCGCGTTAATGCCGGTAATCCGGGACTTCTTGGAGGGATCCGGCCTTCGCCGCGTTTTAAAGGGATTTCGTTCGGAAATGAATTATTCCGTCGACTTCGTTGGACCGCGGTTGGTACTTTTTATTTTATTCTTTATTTTTTTCTTTTCTTTTCCTTTTTTTTTTCAGTCGCGCCACCGCCCCTGCGATCCGAAAGCTTTCCGGTTTTTGGTCGCGGAGCTTTCCCCGCGGGAGACGAATATTTATGAGCGTCGGTGAGAACCCGGTTGCGATCAGACCGTCCGCGCGACGCAGCGGTAAGACGGTGTTTTATTTAACTCGCTCGGCGAAGATACCAACGACCGGGAAACTGGCCGATGATGGTGGCAAATTCTCCGATGAATCGACGTTGCTTCTCCGTGTAGGACAGTTCTTTCACGGTTTTCGAAATATCTACGCGGTAATTCTCAAGAAGAGAGTTTCGAGAGTTTCGAAGGTTTCTCGTTGCGAACGCGACTCTTCTGCGAAATTACATCGGTTTTTTGTAATAACCGTAATGTTCTCTTCGTGAAGCTATCCCGGTGGAGAGAGTAGCCGACGATGGTGGAAAATTCTTCGGTAAATTAACATTAGTTTCCCGTGTACGAGAAGACTTCTATTCTTCCAAATACGTACTTGGTGATTTTCGAAAATGAAAGTTTCGAGAACTCGTCGCAGTACGACACTTGTTTGAAATTACATCGATTTTGTAATAACCACAACGTTCTCCTTGCAAAACTATCCCAGTTGGAAAAGTGGTCCATAATAATAGAAAATTTTCCAATAAATTAAAATTAATCCTCTGCGTACAAGAATTTTTCCATTTTTCCAAATACGTACTTGGTAATTTTCAAACAAAAGGGTTTCGAGAACCTCTCATCGCAATACAACCCTCTCTAGAAAACTATTCGATGAATTTTCCAATGAATTAACATTAATTCTCCGCGCATGAGAATTCTTCCATATTTCCAAATACATACAAAATAATTTTCAAAAGAAGAAAAGAAAACCAGTTTCGGGAGTCTCTCGTCGACACAACCCTTCTTTAAAGTTATATGTATTTTGTAATAACCGCAACGCTCTCTCTAAAAAGCTATTCAATAAATTTTCCCATAAATTAACATTAATCCTCCGCGAACGAGAATTCTTCAATTTGTCCAAATACGTACGACACAATTTTCAAAAAAAAAAAACTCAATTTCGGGAGTCTCTCGTCGCGACACAACCCTTCTTTAAAATTACATCGATTTCATAATAACGCAACGCTCTCTCTACAAATCTATTCAATAAATTTTCCCATAAATTAACATTAATCCTCCGCGAACGAGAATTCTTCAATTTGTCCAAATACGTACGACACAATTTTCAAAAAAAAAAACTCAATTTCGGGAGTCTCTCGTCGCGACACAACCCTTCTTTAAAATTACATCGATTTCATAATAACGCAACGCTCTCTCTACAAATCTATTCAATAAATTTCCCAATAAATAAACATTAATCCTCCGCGAACGAGAATTCTTCAATTTGTCCAAATACCAACAAGAAAATTTTCAAAAAAATAAAACCAGTTTCGGGAGTCTCTCGTCGCGACACAACCCTTGTTCAAAGTTACATAGATTTCGTAATAACCGCAACGCTCGCGCGATATTGTCGTATCCGATGTAATTCTCCCGGTTGGTCCGCTTTGCGGATAAAGTTCCTCGCAAAATAGACGCATTAAGAAGTTCGAGCCGTGGAACCATTAAAGTTCGCCGACAGGAGCAAGAGTGAGAGAGAGAGAGAGGGAGAGAAAGAGTAGGGGACGAGGGTACTCTTAAGGTTTCTTCTTACTTTTCTATTGCACACAAGGGTGGCATAAGCTAACGGCCATTGTAATCCGTGTTTGCCCGTACATCGGCTCGTGGCTCGAATGTCTTACAGCTTCGTAGCCGGGCTCGGGCTTAAAGGACCGGAGGGAGCAACCCTGTGCACGATGTTTCTCCGACTTCCAATCGGATACGCTCAACGGTTACGCGCACGGTAATCCTAATGGCTGATTTTCGAATCCCTCGCGATACACGAATTGGATATCGATGCTGGAATAAAACGGGACGAACGTTCCACGTTCGCCTCGTTGGAACCGACCGGAATATTCTTAACTCCCCCCTTCGTTCCCCTGCAATCACCGCGGTTTAATCCTCGCCGACGATCCGCGCCGCTCGCGAGCTTTTAAAACGATTCGCGCCGCGGATTTGCATTCCGCGCAGCTGTGTATCGCGTTCGCGACGAAATCGAATATCACGCCTCGACGAAACGGGGGAACGGTTTGCCACGGGACAAGAGTAATCCTTTCGACTGTCCTTAAAGGATCCAACTTGTGGAACGTTCCACCCACTCGGTGAACGGAATTCTAATTAGATGCTCGCGCGACGAGACGACTGCGAGTACCTTCGATTACAAACCACGACCGATCGATCGCAATCCGCTCGTACTTTCGTTCGAGAGTCGTTGCAAAATCCTGGTAGGTGAATGATACAGAAATTTTTCATTTAATTGTGGTGTATTGGATACTTTGGTAATCGATGTACGATGGTTCCACGGTATCGATGATCTCGATGGTTGCGAGGGATTCTCGGTGTAGACGATTCTCGTCGAGCGGAGCGACGAAAGCGATAAACACGGCTCGGGGAGCCAACGATTGCAAAGTTACGAACGATTTTTTGTCCATGTTCGTGGAACTCCCTCCCTCCCTACGGACGTTATCCGTACCGTATGGAAATAATGGATTATCTGTCTTTCCACTCGTAATACAGGATTATCTTATTACGGAAACGTCGCGTTCAGAAAAAGTAAGAAACGACGAGACACTCCATTGTTTCCATACAATACGATATCTGCCCGACGCGCGAAACTTACTTAAACGGGAACGGAAAATTGTTCGTAACTTTGTTAATATCAGTTTTTCGAGCCATGTTTATCAGGACTTTTCTACTCTATTTGGCGAGTTCCGTCCACTCGAGAAGTTACGAGCCCTTTTTTCTTCTCCGTCCGGTGTGTACACCATCCAAGTTAAATCTTTCGAACCGCGCGCGGACTCTCCCGACCCGCTCTGTAACGATTGAAACAACCTCTAACAGCGACGATCGAATTCTTCAATTTTCTCCTATACGATCCAAACAACATCGCCTAGGACATCCACGAGGACAATTTAACGCCCGATCGTTCTCCTGTTAACCCACCGACCTCGACGATGGTTCGCGAAATTGGAACTTCTTGGAAACTGGTTCGCGTCACCGTTCTGTTTGTTCGTTCCTTAAGAGGGCGACAACCGAGAGAAATAGACGGCGAGGGTGGAAAACGGGAAAGAAACCGCGGAAACGGAATCGAATCTGGCCGGGGCCCTTCGTCGCGATAGTCGTCGCTCGATCCCTCGAGGCGGTGCTTAATTGGATCGAATCGGGTCGAAGCAACGAGGAGCGGAGGGCCAGAAGTCGTCCCCGATGTGCTCGTTTCGCGTCTTAAATTTCAATTACTCCGAGGCATCGGCCGAGGGCGAGGAGTCAAAACGTCGAGCAATTTACCGCTGATAGGACGGCGACGTCGTTTCCGCTGACTGACCGCAATTAATTAATGTCAGCACCGATGAAGGATCCCGCGTGCAACCCCGCGTTTATTGGTCGACCTTGTTCTGTTTACCGTATTTTCCCGTCCACCTATAGGAAACGGTTACGCTCTCGAGTTTGTTTTCGTTGCCCACGGCGTGTTTACGCTCAAATCGTTTTTCTTTCCCGTCCGATTCGACGTATCGCCGTACCAGCGATCGACAGAGATCGCGATCGATAGACATCGCGATCGAAACGATTCGATACTCGTGGTGAACGCGTACTTCGTCGCGAGAAAATTATTCCCACATCGCGGTCACCTTCTCTCGAGTACACTCGATGCAGTGGATTCGTCGCGGTGACAAGTGGCTCGGTTCACGCTAACCCCCACTCCTCGATGCGCGTAACGGATGCGCGGAAGCGCAACGACTCTAACCTCGCGAGAGTGTCTTAATCGTCACGCGACGACACGCAACGAAACGCGACGAAACGCGAATACACAATTACTGGTAATTGACCGTATCGTTGATTCGTCGACTTTCGACTATCGATATTTCGTTGGTAATTGTCTGGGTAATTAAATCCACGATGCGGAATTTTCGATAGCGATCGGAATTGAAAGTACTCGTGGTAAACGTGTTCTTCGTCGCGAGAAAATTATTCCCACATCGCGGTCACCTTCTCTCGAGTACACTCGATGCAGTGGATTCGTCGCGGTGACAAGTGGCTCGGTTCACGCTACCTCCCACTCCTCGATGCGCGACGCGAATGCGCGGAAGACCACCGACTCTAACCTCGCGAGAGTGTCTTAATCGTCGCGCGACGACACGCAACGAAACGCGACGAAACGCGAATACACAATTACTGGTAATTGACCGTATCGTTGATTCATCGACTTTCGACTATCGATATTTCGCTGGTAATAGTCTCGATAATTAAATCCACGATGCGGAATTTTCGATCGTGTTTGGAATTGAAAGTAAACGTAAAACACGGTCGCAACTCCAGTTTGATTCTCTTGGCTGCACGGGCTGAGAATCGCGGAACACTTCCACGATGGTGCGCGAAGTTTTCAGATTCATTTAAACACTCTATGGTACACTCTACTGTAATTAATATTGTATCGGTGGATATTTCGCTGAAAGCTCGGAAAGGAAGTTCGCGAAGAGAAAGGTTCGCGACGAAGAGTCGTGTTGCACGAGCGAGTCGAGAGACCGTAGACTCTCTTTTCGTTTCTAATCAAGGAATTACATCGTCTTCGGCGATCGCCTCGTTCGGGGCTAATATCGGCGCCGAACATTCTATTGGTTTAATTCCGTCTCGTACCGGTCGGGCTCTTGCTCCTTAAAGGAACATCGGCATCTTGTTCCTTAAAGGAACGAACAAGGAAAGTCGAGTTACATAAACGTCTCCTCCATTAATCTCCCGGGCCATCGAATTAGATTGAATCCGTGGCTCTCTCGATCCCTACCACCAAAATTGAACGGACGATGGCGTCTTGTCACGGAACGATTCTGGATAATTCACCACGTACGTCTCGACACTTAACTAAACGTTCGCTAATCAACAATTTGAGCAACGATCTCCTTTCAATATCGTGGAAAAGTGTGTTTCGATCTCACAATTTTCAACCCATCGAAACGCTACCACTTGGAAAACCCTGTCCATCGACATCGTTGTATTTAAGAAAACTTTGTATGAAAAAATAGTTACCGAATCGAGTGAGAGAGAACAGAAGACACCACGGAATTATAATCGGAGCGTTATTTCTCTCATCGTTAAATTCCCAAGGTATCTTAGAAGGCTTAAAATATACTCCAATCTTCCCTCCATTTCGATAGCGACGTCCAACGTGATATTTACAGGATGACCCATTTAAATCGATCCCGTTAAATATCTTGAAAACCGTCCCTGATACCGAGAAATGCTCGAAATAAAATTCGAATGGTTTCGAGTGCATAATCCGATAAGATTTTTCTAGGTCGACACATATAGAAGATACGAAGATCCAATTTATTCGTTTTAATGAAATCGTATATTTTTTGTTGCCCCAATTTCTTAACGAAGTGTATATTATATGCATTTAGGTGTATCATAGGTAGAAAGATCGCTCCTGGAGTTGCGAGTCGTGGTGTACCAGTCAGCTTTCGCAAGGTCTACGACTACTTAAAGATTATTCGATACTTAACGAAAGTGAGACGTTCTCGACTGGATATCGATGTCTCTCTCTCCCTCGAGTGCACACCAACTGTGACACGATACGAATCTCGAACCCCCGTAACTCGAAGTGAATTTATAATAAGCTTCGAAGGGAAACTACTCGCTCTAAGTATCCGCATCGAAGACAAACAAGATTGAAGTAAAGCAAGAATGAAGACTCGCCCCCCCCCCCCCCCCCGCCTTACATCTGTGCGCTCGATTGCAACTACCGCCGAGGAAGAAAACGCGAACACACAACCCGGAGGGTTATTTAGTTTACTACCCGAGAGGAAACTAATGAAACGTCATAGACAGCTATGTCGTTCAGCCCCTGTCTGTGTCGTGGTATCCACGACTCGTTTCCTGACCCAGCCCGTCGTGGGAGAGCATTTTAATTGGACTCGTTGAAACCGACGCGACACAATGCTTCGACCGTATCTATTATTCTTTATTGTTCAATTGTCAGCTATTAGACCCGCTCTTTTTCTTCTATCCGTGTCGCTGCGAATTAAACGATACGGCATGCGAAATTCCTGGCAAACCGCGAAACGTCGCGCTGGGAACGAATTCTATGGCG
Organism: Ptiloglossa arizonensis; assembly: GCF_051014685.1. Classification (NCBI taxonomy): domain Eukaryota; kingdom Metazoa; phylum Arthropoda; class Insecta; order Hymenoptera; family Colletidae; genus Ptiloglossa; species Ptiloglossa arizonensis. Next base: position 23,833,839 of record NC_135049.1, read on the forward strand.
TTCGTTTCTTGTCTAGTCTCGTCTCGTCTCGTCTCGTCTCGTTTCGTCTCGTCTCGTCTCGTCTCGTCTCGTCTCGTCTCGGTCAACTCGCCGAAATTACGCTTGCTCGACGATCGAACTTGAGTTCAAAAGTTCGCCAACGGGTTTTTCTCACGATCGATAGAAATTATTGCACATTTCAATAAGAGTGTATTCTTAAGTCCGGTTGCGTTGGAATAAAGTAGAAATGAATTGGTATACAACCAGTCCCCGGTTACAAGTACCTGAATCGTGTCCGTTCAGTTTCATATAAACGGGGATGGTGAATATTAAATTCTCGATGCTCGAAAATATCAACGGTACACAAGACACTTAAGAAGAATCTCGATCACGAAGAGTTAAATTTATTTCGTACCTTGGATGATCGTTCGTGACAGATTCCCAGGAATATCGACAAGATTCTTCGCCAACGTTCGAAATCGACTTTATCCCGTCGAAAATCGAAAGACGGCTCAGTTTCGGTGAGATTTTTGTTCGATCGCGACCGGTGTTTACTTTTCGTAACCGATTGTCGGAGCATTCCTTTGTTCAGACGCGGTCGTTAATTATTCGGCGTTCCTCAACGGTGGAAAGAGTACCGAGGCAAAATTCCAAGCGACAGAACAGCAAGATGAGACTTCGCGGTACAACGTGGACGCGAGAGGAAACCGCAGAAAACGAGTCATTAGGGGAACAATGGCTATCGCAAATTTTCTTTTTTTTCACCGGCTATTGTCCGGCTGACGCAAACACGTTTTCCACCGGGTACACGCTCGTATCCTGTCCCCTATTTATAGAAGCGACTCGGCTCGCTGTAAAAAGTTCGCCAAGATGAAGGCCGAACGACGAAATCGTTTATCCGTGGCGCGATTAAAATGCAAATAATATCGGCGGGATCGTCGCCGGTGAAAGAATTTTTCATCGTCGACGGTTTCACGGGTGGTGCGGATCGATATACGTGGGAGTGGGTGGGATTCAGAGGTAAAAATGGCGAAAAGGGAGAATCGAATTAGAAACGAGGGGTAAGGAAAGGGAAGCCAACGGGATGCTGCACTTCCGTCCAATGGAAGATAATATAATTACCAGAGACTGAAATCGCGTTTCGGAGAATCGAGTTTGCGAGCCGACGATTCGGCCGAGCCACCGAGTCGCGATACTAGCGGCGGTTGAAATTTCTGCCGCAGCTAATCGCTCGATAATTCCCCAACGATCTTTCCTTCGAGATCTCGTTCGCTCGATTTCGCTCGAAACCGTGTCGAGTTTGCAAACCGAGAGAAATATCGTTCGTCGATGAACGAGAAACAAAAGATGCATTACTCGCAAAAATCATATTTCACTTTCGAAACATCCCGTGGTGTGTCTTACGATACAACGAAGACACGTTACTATCTCTACCGAAGTGTATTTTCGGAGCGAGTAATACCCGCTTTCGAGTTATAAATAAGGTCAATTCGCTCGAAAACGGGGTAGGTTACCTACTTAACACACACACCAGTATTTCCAGAACACCGTGTGCGGTGAACCCCGCTTTCGAGCGCCGCGGACCGTCGATTTGCTCGAAACCGGGGTAAGTAGCGAATTTATCCCGACCCACGCCTCTCCGTTAACGCCGAACGGGATTTGCTTGCAAATTCAGCGACAAAATTCCCCGGTCCTGTTCCCAGCGTACACTTGAAATTCTCAACTCCCCAGACGAGCGGCATCCAGAATAGAAATATAAAATTTATTAAACAGCCCTTCAACGACCGTCACGAAAGTTTCGCGGTGAATTATTGCAGACAGCCCGCGCGGTTTCCAAGCGTATTCATCGACTGGGGCGATTCAGCGCCGATGAAACGGCGAAAGAAATCAATTCGCTGGCTCATCGAACCACGAACGCCAACCGAATTTCCAACGAATCATCGGCCGTATACCGCGAGTTTGCCGCTGCCAAACACCGCTGTCTCATTCCTGGCGGCATAGCGATCCTTCTCGACGTATCAAAGTGAGGAACGTATGTACGCGGGTGCATACGGTTCGGGGTAACTCGGTGTCCCGTGTATGTATTATGCAATGAAGCTGGAGTGCTCCTCGACTTGGTCCCCCGTACTCGCGCGCCGCGCGAAGAGGACGAAAAGACAGGGTGAGCGCTCGCGCACACGCTCGCGTGTAAGAGTGAGAGAGAGAGAGAGGGAGAAGGGTTGGTGTGTTTGAACAGACACGCGACACTCGTGTTTGCCCTCTCTCTGTCCCACTCCCTTCGGCCCGCGTGCTGTCTTTCCGCTTCACCCTCTCCGTCCGTTTCGACACTCCTGAATCTCTGTTCCGTTCTTTCGCTTTGTCCTTCTTCTTTGTATCATTTTACAATGGAGCCCGGGCACAGGCGGCGGAGATTTCCCGCCCCTGACCCCTCGTCCTGCCCCGAGGATTGAAGTGCCATTCATTTTCGAGTTGCGCGAGATTCCGCGCGCGCCAAAAGACTCGAGCGTCCCTTTTTTTTTTCGCTTCTTTTTCTCTCTTCCTACCATTTTTCCTCCTCGACGAGTAATTCTCGCTCCGTCACCGAGAGGCGAGCGAGTTTCGAGGGAAGATGCGCGAGCGCCGGAGACGTTAGCGCGATCGAGCGGAGAACAACGGAAACTCGATCCCGGTTCTCGTAACAACGGGATCGTCGAGACTCGAAAGCGGGACGAATCGTTTCTCAAGGGTGGAGCGGATTGTTACTTGTTCCAACGTTCCGTGGTTAAGTGGATGTTACAATAATTTTAGAACAACATCGTATATTCTGGAACCAAGTTTCCGGAGCGGAGTTTTCGCAAGTATCGCGGGCGTACACGAGCAAAGAATAAATTTGAAGAATTATATTAATAGTAAAGATAGATGGATAGTAAAATAATTTTCGAACAACAGAAGAAGATGCGTGGAAGGTTGTAGAATGAAATTTTGCAAACGTCGTAAATGTACACCAGCAAAGAATAAATGTGAACAATTATTGTATTGATTGTAGTAAAGATAGATGGATACTAAAATAATTTTCGAACAACAGAAGAAGATGCGTGGAAAATTGTAGAATGAAATTTTTCAAACATGACGAGCATACACGAGCAAAGAACAAATATGAACAATTATTACATTAATTATAGTAAAGATAGATGGATACTAAAATAATTTTCAAACACCAGGATAGTTACATCGAAGATTGTGGAATGAAATTTCTGTATCGGAGTTTTTGCAAGTGTCGCGAGCGTACACGAGCCGAGAAAAGTGTGAACGATTATATTAATTATGGTACAAATGGATGGATACCAAAATAATTTTCAAACACCGGAAGAAGATACGTGGAAAATTGTAGAATGAATTTTTGCAAACATGACGAAGAAAAATGTGAACAATTATATTACAACTATAGTAAAGATAAGTGGATACCGAAATAATTTTCGTACACCAGGAGAGTGTTGAATCGAAAACTGTATAATGTAATTTCCATATCGAAGTTCACACGTGGCACGTGTCACGAGCGTGCACGAGCCAAGAAAAAAATACGAACAATTTTCTCCCTTGTATCTTTCCCGTTTCTTTAACTCCTCCGTGCCTTCGTAAAAATACACTTACGTTTCACTTACGCTATCGTTATTCCCGTCCAGAGAAAATGTTTTATCGACCCTCCGAGGACCGAGTAATAAAGTAAGGGGAACGTTCGCGCGCTCATCGCGGTTTCCATAAAACACGCGTCTACGAAGGGACGTTCCGTGGATCGTATAGATAGCTTATTAATTACGGTGACTTTTACGACACCGACATAACGAATTAATCGGCGACGGGTAACGCGCTCGTAACGCGCTTTACGAGACGTAATTATGCGCGAAACACGATACAAGGATTCCGCGAACGCGTACAAGTGGCCGCGAAATACTATAGATAAACGGTTAACGTTACGTTTCGTTAACCGTGAGAATTCGTCCCGTTGATCTTCCATAGAAATCTAATTCACGTCCGGTGTTTATCGCGCGGATATTCAACGACAGATTGGTATCTTCTGAAAAGCTACAACGCGACCGTGTTGCAAGGTAAAAGTCATTCTTAAAGGGTCGTGTCGTAAATTGTGTCACTGGCTGTCCTAAGGGCTGACCTCTCAGACGTATTTCACGCTTGAAATTTGAGGGGGACGACGTTCTCGCGCTGGGAAAACCAACTGAGCGAGAAGTTGCGAAAATTCCTGCTCCCAGCGGGTGAATTGGGGAAAAAAAAAAATATATATATATATATATAACCCTCGCTGGAAAATCGTCGACCGAACGAACATTCGACGAAACTGCGTCGTCGCACTGTTTCGATGTAATAAAAAAAAAAAGAAGAAAAGAAAAAGAAAAAAAGAACCAATCCGTTCGTTCGATTGGAATTTAATTTCGATTCGTTTCGTCAAATTGAAGACTTTAACGCATCCGGACGCGACGGAAGAGTTCAGCAAGGTTCGTTCGATAAGGGACGGGAACGTAAGAGCGTCTTCTTGAACTTTCCAGATTATTTCCGTCGGAATTTAAAGGCTCCCTTCGACGTTCGATAAACGTGGAAATTACTTTCGCGGCACTTGCGACATTTGTTGCGTTCGGTTCTAAAAGGCACGGATGAAACGTCTCTCGTGTAACACGGTACGTCTTATACCTGTCATAAAGCAACCTACGGAACGATGGTTAACGGTAACACGGGGCAACGTTAGCGAAACATCGCTGCACGGGGCGCAACAATAAGAAACTGGAAGGAATGTGTCGGTGAAGGGACGAGAAATTACAGGGGCGGCGTAAAAATGCACCGCTGGACGATTTTACGCTTCGAATAGAGACGCCAAATCCCCCTGCAGCTCTACCTACGTATATCTAAGCCCAGTGACGTAGTTTCGCAACCAGTCACCGGTGGACAAGCATTTTCATCGCGCCATTGAATCTTTGTCTTTTAGTTTCTTCGTTCGTTCAATTTACCTTTTCGAAAACGACAAGGACGCAGAAAGCTGCGAAATATATGTTTTGATGGTTATCGTACGACGAGAGGATGCAACTTACCCCCACCGTGTGCAGGCCACGCCTACGAGGAACTTTTTTCGTTTATCGAACTATACACACGCGATGCAATCGAAATAGGTTAAATTCCAGAGAGAAGGTGTTTTCTTCGAAAAGAATTTCTCATCCGTGTCTCTTCGTGCATCAAACTTTGATCGTGTATCAAATTTTCTTTTTTTTTTAAGAAACATAACTTCGTTCTTTAGAAAGACAAACGAAGTTTTGTCGATCGAAACGTTTTTAACGGTTTTTGCCATTTGTATCAAATCGTACGAAATTTTGTTCTTCGATGTCATTCGGTGAAAAATTTTTCTTCGGAATAATATCGTTCGTCCTTTTCAAGGGATGAACGAGGATTAGGTAAAAATACTCGCTTCTTCTCCGTTATTATTACAGAGCTTTGTATAATTTTAACAAAAGAAACTGAAACTACCTTCGAGAGGGTAAACAAGCATTTCTTAAACGAAATCTACGTTCAATCTCGACACGTTTTTCGGAATTATACCGAATTACATTCTTCGATATTATTCAATCTCGAACTTATTGTAAAGAAATAACTACTCTCCGCTCCTTTTAACGGTTAAATAGAGCTTCCTTGAAAAAATTTCCTTACCGCCACTATTTTCACAGCGTTTCAAATTGAATTCGTTCTTCAACGCCGCTGCGTATTTGATTTATTCCCAAAGAATAAATAACGATTCGTTAAGAAAAATCTCTTTTCACTTTCCCGACATTTCTTTGGAAATCTATCGCGCATTTCAATCTCATATAATTGTCTAATTCGTAAGCCTTTATACATAAACCGTCCCTTCTCGATCGATCTGTTGCTTTTAGAAAAGCGATCGGCACTTTGCAACAAATTTACGGTTTCTTTCACACTCTGCAAAATTTTGCACTACTCTCTCCTGGAATATTTGTTTTCTCCGAATCCTCCTAAACTTTCTAAACACGCGAACCACTTGGTCACCCATGATAGAAAATGTCAACCAAACTAAAAAATAATTCCACAGTCACATACTTGTAAAATATCATTCTCCGTACACCGTACAAACGAATCGTATAACAAAAACAACGATGAATAATTATCCCGCAACAAATCTACAAACACTACTCTCTTTCACACTTCAACACTTTTCTCTCCGAATTCTCCCAAATATTCCAAGAAAATATTTCTATAAAGAATATATTTTTCTCTCCAAATTCTCTTGAACCTCCTAAACAAATAACCCTCTCGCTAAAAAATTTCAACTAGCAACATATCTACAAACACTACTCCCTTCCACAATACTTTTCTCTCCGAATTCTCCCAAACATCCCAAGAAAACATTTCTATAAAGAATACTTTTCTCTCCGAATTCTCCTAAACATCCCAAGAAAATATTTCTATAAAGAATATTTTTCTCTCCAAATTCTCCTGAACCTCCCAAACAAGTAACCCCCTCGATTATCCACGCTAGAAAATATCAACCAGCAACAAATCTCCAAACATTACTCCCTTGCACAACACTTCTCTCTCCAAACTCTCCCAAACATCCCAAGAAAATTACAGGAATATTTTTCTCTCCGAATTCACCCGAACCTCGTAAAAAAATAACCCCCTCGATTATCCATGCTAGAAAATGTCAACCAGCAACAAATCTACAAACACTACTTCCTTCCACAATACTTTTCTCTCCAAATTCTTCTAAACATCCCAAGGAAAAATTCCTGTAAGGAATATTTTTCTTTCCAAATTTACCTAAACTTCCTAAACAAGTAACCCCCGTCGATTATCCACGCTAGAAAATGTCAACCAGCAACAAATCTCCAAACATAACTCCCTTGCACAACACTTCTCTCCAAACTCTTCCAAACATCCCAAGAAAATTACAGGAATATTTTTTTCTCCGAATTCACCCGAACCTTCTAAACAAGTAACCCCCTCGATTATCCACGCTAGAAAATATCAACCAGCAACAAATCTCCAAACATAACTCCCTTGCACAACACTTCTCTCCAAACTCTTCCAAACATCCCAAGAAAATTACAGGAATATTTTTCTCTCCGACTTCACCCGAACCTCCTAAATACGTGAACCCCTCGATTATCCACGGTAGAGAACGTCTTGGTTATCTTCAGCAGTAAACGTCTTCCGAAGTACAACATCGGTCACCATCCATGCGGAATTCACCCTCGGGAAACTAAGCGTAGCACGGTGCAATTATTCGTACAAGGTGAATTAAGCAACGTCTAAGGATTTCAAGAGGACCGTAAAAATTCCTGCAACATCCAGGGCATGGAGCACACGGACACCGGCCCGGTTCACGGGGGTGTACATCCCTTTCCTCGTACGAACCACACCGGCCGGTGGAACGGGCACTGGAAACGAACTGCCTCGCCGTGGAAACATTTTTAACCTGCGCGCTCGTTTCTCTCTTTAAATCGCTCGATGCCGCCACGATACGTTACGTAGATCCATGGCCACGGGCTCGCAGCGGTCGGACTCGTTTCTTCTTTCCGCCGGCGGGGATCAGTCCCCGTCGTGGTCACCCTTATCCCTTCCGGATAATCGTGGCGCGATCTTTGCTCATCCGTCTTCCTCTGGTTTTTCCTGTCCCCACTCTCCACGCCCATACCACGTACCCCCGGTACCCGAGTTCGAGTAATCGCGTTTAGCGATGGGAACGATACCGTCGCGAGAAACGCGCAATGCTACGAAATCCGAAAATCCCCGATGGATAATCCTCGAACGTGAAATTTCTTTTAAAGTATCCTCGGCTCTTTCCACATCGGGCCTCGATAGTTCGAAGGAGGTAAGTAACGATGTAAGTACGGTTGTGTCTACAGGATACTTGACCGTATGTCTCTTGACCGTAATCTTCGAGTACGAAATTTATTTTAAAGGATCTTTACTTATTGTGTGTGGAATTCTGATAGATGAAGTATAATGGGTGTCGGTGTGGACACAATTGTGTATACAAAATTCTAAAATTCTGGCTAGACAATCCTCGAACGTGAAATTTATTTTAAAGTATCCTTGGCTCTTTCCACATCGGGCCTCGATAGTTCGAAGGAGGTAAGTAACGATGTAAGTACGGTTGTGTCTACAGGATACTTGACCGTATGTCTCTTGACCGTAATCTTCGAGTACGAAATTTATTTTAAAGGATCTTTACTTATTGTGTGTGGAATTTTGGTAGTTGGAGTGTAATGAGTACCGGTGTGGACACGATTGCGTATACAGAATGCTAAACTCTTGATCGTAATCTTCGAGTACGAAATTTATTTTAAAGAATCTTTACTTATTCTGGTAGTTGGGGTATAATGAGTACCGGTGTGGACACAATTGTGTATACAGAATTCTAAAATTCTGGCTGGACAATCCTCGAACGTGAAATTTATTTTAAAGTATCCTTGGCTCTTTCTACATCGGGCCTCGATAACTCGGGGGAGGTAAGTAACGATGTAAGTACGGTTGTGTCTACAGAATACTAAACTCTTGACCGTGATCTTCGAGTACGAAATTTATTTTAAAGGATCTTTACTTATTGTGTGTGGAATTTTTGTAGTTTGGGTGTAATGAGTACCGGTGTGGACACGATTGCATATACAGAATCCTAAACTCTTGATCGTAATTTTCGAGTACGAAATTTATTTTAAAGGATCTTTACTTATTGTGTGTGGAATTCTGATAGATGAAGTATAATGGGTGTCGGTGTGGACACGATTGTGCATACAGAATTCTAAAATTCTGGCTGGACAATCCTCGAACGTGAAATTTATTTTAAAGTATCCTTGGCTCTTTCTACATCGAGCCCCGATAGTTCAGGGGAGGTAAGTACCGATGTAAGCACGGTTGTGTCTAGTGAATGCTAAACTCTTGACCGTAATCCTCGAAGTCGAAATTTATTTTAAAGGATCTTTACTTATTCTATGTTGAATTCTGGTAGTTGAGATGGTAAGTACCGGTGTGAGAACGGTTTTATCTAGACAATTCTGAAATCCTGACCGGACGATCCTCGAGCACGGAATTTGTTTCGAAGAATCCTTACTTATACCGAAGTGAACTCCGATAGTTGGGAAGCAGAGGAATAATAATCACCAACGCAAGCACAGTTATGTTTACAGAATCCTACATTTCTGGCCACAAGCCTCAACTACGAAATTTGTTTCGAAGAATCCTTATTCATTGAAATCCGATAGTTTGGGAACAAAAAGCACCGACGAGAACATAATTATGTCTACAGGGACCAGAAATTCGCGCCACAATCCTCGAGTAGGAAATTTGCTCCGAAGAATCCTCACTCGTTTGTTGAACTACGATAGTTGGGAAATAATAAGCGCTAACCACGGTTGTGTCTATTCTTCTGCTCGTTCCACCGGTTCCACATCTTTATGTACTTCGTTTATGTTTGTATCTTTGTTTCCGAGGAAACATTTCCCAGGTAGCATTGTTCTTTCAACGTTCCGGTTGCGCTTTTTATTCCGTTCACCACGGTCTGTTCGCCAGGAAATAAGTTATTTGTAAAACACTATTCCCAACTAGCGGGGAATCACACGAAATTCATTTTCTTAATGCAAATGTTTCCCATGAAAATTACTCGGTCAAATTAATTGTGAATTAACGTCGAAGAATATTTTTCTTTCTCCGTTGTTTCGTCCAACCGGTACCGAATGGTAATTTCTTTTTAATCGTGTATATTTATTGTTCGTAGAAGCTAGTTTTAACGAAAAATTCTTTGCTCCTCGGAACAATAACCAGATGCGATACGAAACAAATACAGCAGTTCTAAAGGAAAGTATATCGTCGACGTTTCGGCCCTGTTTTTCCACCCTCTCCAGAAAGGTACACGAAATTCTCAAAATAAATAATAACGTAGACATTATTTCCAAGCGAGTTTTCCATGAAACGACAAACCGAGATCGCATTGTATAATTCCACAATATTAACTTTACAGCACTGCGCCACTGTGTTTACACGCAATTATTTCAACAATTTTAAACATTCTCCACCGAGAAACTAAATCGAGAGAGAACCAACTCATCGTATAAAACAGACCTTCTTGAAACATATTTCGATACAAATTTTAGAAACAATTATCCAATAAAGGAACACGATCGTATTAGACCTTCTTGAAACATATTTGTATAAAAATATTAGAAACAATTATCCAATAAAGGAACACGATCGTATAAAATAGACCCTCTTGAAACATATTTCGATAAAAATTTTAGAAACAATTATCCAATAAAAGAACACAATCGTGTAAGACCTTCTTGAAACATATTTCGATACAAATTTTAGAAACAATTATCCAATAAAAGAACACAATCGTGTTAGACCTTCTTGAAACATATTTCGATAAAAATTTTAGAAACAATTACCCGATAAAGAAATACGCTCGACAGTATCCATAATCGACTCTTAATTTCCACTCACGTATCCGGTGATAAATACCCTCGAATTTAGTATAAAATCTCGCGCTAGACGCATAACCGGCCTGGTCTACGCTTCGATCGAACGCTTTAAGATGATAATCGAATTAGTTCCGTTGTTAATCGCATTACGCTGTTTTCCATCGATAGGATAGCTTCGAGTCGGGGGAGCAACGGTGAATAATAGGATATATTTTTAAGAGGAGTACTCGAGACACTGCCACGGATCAGGATTGTCTTTCAAACAGGCGGCCTCGGCCCTCTATTAAATCTGGCGTTTCGTTGCTACTCCGGATTGAACCGTGTCTCGATCATTGTACCTCGGAGCGTGGAGGCAATCGGATTTACCGAGTTCCTATTTACTTAGTTGTTTCTTTTCGACTGAAGAAAGAGCAGGCCGGAGTGCTCGAGGAATGCTTGTACCGCGAATTCGACGATGGAAATTGTTTCGCGAAGAACGAAGACTTCACGAGTAGCGTCTCGAAGCAACGTTACGCGAGTATTTTCGAAGAGGATTAGCCATTGAAACGGTACCAGCTTCGTTATCGTTCGATTCGTTGGAACGTCCGATTCGTTACGATAAAAATGCTTCTCTTCGTTGGAAAGTTTAATTACGAACGGTTTGAAACATCGTGTATACAACGCGTGTAATGAAAAATAATTTTACACGGTCGTGGTGCGTTCGAAGAATACACGTATGCGGTACTTAATACGATTTGAAGAGAAACCCTTACGATTTGTAATACCGAACGTATCTAAGAAAGAATATGGAACGAATTGTTTCATTTTAACGGAAAGACACTGAAATTGTCGTGAGATGCAATACACAAAAGTGTGATTACAAAGGAAAGCATTTAGTTTTACAATACACCAACCGTTGATATTAAATAAATGTTCATATCCACTGAAAGTTTCAGAAATAAGCTCTTGAACTATGAACAAATACAAAAATCCGGTATAGCCGATCAAATATACATATATATGTATATTTTTTTTTTTTTTTTTTAAATAAATTTCTTTTTAACAACCCGTCGCAGTTTATTAACAAGAGGTTTTCATTAAATTCGACACACGAAAATACCGTATTATCGGAAAACACGAAGCTCCCAACAATATCCGCTCACGCTTCGACAATACCTGTCTGCATTAACGCCGGGTGAAATAATATTGGAATAAATATTCTGACGCATTCGCGAATTATCGATCTCGCGGATAATACCGAGACGATGGCATTTCGAAATAAATACAACGTCCAGGTTTCCGTATTCTTGTGATCGAATCATCCCGTTCCCTTTGTACCGTGATTCGTTTGATCGGCGTCCCTCTGCGTACCATAATCTACCTAGGTCCCTTCGACGGAATTCATTTTTCCCTTTGTTGCGTGACGCCGGTGAACGTTAATGAAAAAATACCACCGGACGGTATGTATATATATATATATATTTCTGTTTATCGGCGACATTTTTACGTCCCGGTGCTAATTATCGCGATGAAGTTCCGTGAGAATTAGCCGCGCGGCGCTTTCCAATTAGCCTGATCATGAGTTCTCTTCATTAGAGCGGGGTCTGATCAAAAATCGTCTCTATCCAGTGAACGCTGTCCCCGTAACGCGCCGGCTGATTAAAATCCCGCGTATCCACTGAGGGTCTGACGAGTGCGTGACGTTTACTACTTCGATGCCTGTCGCGTACTTCCGTGGATTCGTATTCATGGAAACGAACCATTGAACGGTGGGCACGCAGTGGCCGCGGATGATGCACGTCGGGCAAGTTTTCAACGAAGTAATCAAGTCGAGGAACATTTTTAACCAGCGAATAAACGCAAGGAGCGGCACGTACCGCGTATTTTATTCACGTGCGCGGACATTGTAAAGAAACCCCGCGTAGAATCGAGCGAGCGAAACCGGTGCGTGAAATAAGAGGGTTGATTGCGAATCGAACGGAGTGTATATTCCTTCATCGTAAGAACGATCCAAATGATACGGTTCTGTCGATGAAGTTTGAGTCAAGGAACAAGGATAGTTCGTTTTAATTTTAAATCGGTCGTATCGGTTAGCGAGACAGATTTCTAATAAGAGGACAAACGGGGAGCAGGTTTCTAAATAAATTATTTCGCCGTCTAATTTGAACGAAGCTTTCCTCGAAATATAATTTCACTTTATCGCGCGAACTAGTTGCGCGATGTTGCACGCCCCCTCTCCTTAATACTTTTTGCCCGCCGCTGTACGTTGGAGTACCGTTTTCGCTGCAGTATAATAACTTTATTACCGTTTAATTAATACGCACTCGGACGATCATAAAATTCGTGGTTTCCTCGCGGAAAAAGAACGCGCGCCAACTTGGCCCGTAAACCGATCTTTCTCCTCGCCTGGCTGCAGTCTCCTTTAACGAAGGGAGTTTACAGGCGCGAGTCGAGCTTCCTCAAATCTGTTTCTCTGAAAGATGTATAACACGGTGGAACGTGTAAAAGATTGCCGCGCGAGGCGCACGGTCGTAAACGCTCGCGCCCCGTTAACGAAATTCCACGAGGCAATTCCTCCTTCGTCGGACCTGTGTCGTCGTTTTTTCGAATTCGATCGAACGCCCTGCGAATTACAAATTGAAACCGTTAGGTCCGCGGACGATAAAATTAATCCGCGTAGAGTGTACACGGATATGAAATCTAGAAGCGAAGAGTCCGTGAATCCCTGTCTTACGTCCCTGTGTAAGAAAAGTGATAGTTAATCTTTGGAAAAGTCTATTCAAGAGTAGAAAATATCAGCGATAAGTAGTACGTTGGTAGAGAGCAAAGAGTGAAGAATAGAAAGTGGAGAGTGGAGAGTAGAGAGTAGGGAGTAGAGAGTAGAGAGTAGAGAGTAGAGAGTGGAAAGTGGAGAGTGAAGATTAGAGAGTGAAAAGTGGAGAGTGGATAGTAGAGAATGGAGAGTGGAGAGTGGAGAGTAGAGAGTAGAAAGTAAAGAGTAGAGAGTAGACAGTAGAGAGTAGAAAATAGAGAGAATAAAGAATAGAGAGTAGAGAGTAGAAAATAGAGAGAATAAAGAATAGAGAGTAGAGAGTAGAAAATAGAGAGAATAAAGAATAGAGAGTAGAGAGTAGAAAATAGAGACAATAAAGAATAGAGAGTAGAGAGTAGAGAGTAAAGAGTAGAGAGTAGCGAGTAGAGAGTAGCGAATAGTGAATAGTGAAGAGTAAACAGTAAACAGTGAAGAGAGAATAAAAAGTAGAGAGTAGTTACTAGAAAGTACTCTGAGTGGAGAACAGAGAGTTACCGGAGAATGGCAAGTAGAAAACAGGGAGGAGTTACTAGACAACAGCAGGTAGGGAAGAGAGAGTAGAGCGTTTAAGAGCAAGGATTTACAATTGCGATTAATATCCGCAGCACTTCCAGAGTACGTCAGAGTGATTTATAACGTATCCCATTTACCGCTACATGCGTGTTCATATTGTCAGTTACAAAGCAATTTCCAGCGAACCTGCCTATTCGTCCATTCCTATAAATACGAGGAAGACGGTGCACCAACACAACTGAAAGTGGTTCACACGAGGACCGACCCTCGACCGTTCAAGCGGAGCTTGACCCCCCGTGACCGAATACAAGACCACGAGATGCGGCGAATGTTCGCAACTACCGGAAGCGATCTTAAGTGTTTATTAATACGTCCACAAGGCCACTCGGCGTGCACGTAACCTGTTTGATTATGCACCAGGCTACGTTGTAATTAGCGGCAGCCTGTTTGGCCACGCCGACCAGATACTCACGGAACTGTAACTCATGTGACCCGGTTGCGAGCACTGAATTACATAATACACCATCCCGACGCACGTATGCGAACGCTGCAAATGACATTTCCGTGACGTATGTGCTCGCAAAATGAACAGCGCCGGTGGGGGAGGGGACCGAAGGGGGGCCCTCGTCGCGGCACGCCACGAGTGCTGCGAAAACACGTTTTAATTCGACGAGCCGGGCGAAGACGAGCTCTTCGGAAGAATTACCATCGGCCCGACCCTCGAACCACGAAAATCTGTCCAACAGGAGGTTACACCGCTGACGAGGACGTTAACAACGTAACTTATTGTTCCCCGAGAAAGGAAAACGACACGCTGTAACGCACACACCGAACGAAGACACTCGAAGATCACAGTCACTCGAAAATAATTTATCGAACGAACGATTCTTAATTGAGTTTCGGAAAGGTCCACCGTAACGAGGGATGAAGTTACTTGGGTCGATTCGAGCAATTTTTAAATTCCAAATATGTTTATACTTTGTTCGTTTCCGGTGTTGTCTCCAACGATACGCGAAGAGTATTTAAAATTACACGGCCGAGAATCGAACAGAGATCGGATACACAACGGAAAGAGTTAATAACAGGAATAGATAAAATTCTCGAAGAACAGTTTCGCGTAAATTCCCCGCGGTTCGGTTCAGCCTCTGAGAAAGATCTCAAACCGCGTACAACACCTTCCCAGTAGTACATAATATAAATCTACAATAGCTCCGTCTCGATTGCTCGCAATTCACCACCACCCCGAAGTAACTTCTCGGAAAACGTTTCCCTCGAACTTTCTTCGCTGGCAACTTCACCCTCTTCGAAGATGCACCGAATAAATTCACGTGTCTTCGAAATATGTATCGCGAGTATCGTATGCATACTTGCATGAATTCCTTTTCTTTTTTTCTTTTTTTTTTTTTTTACAGAGGGACGAAAGATACCGCGGAACGGTGGAATTTAAATATGAACAATGGCTGGTGAATTAGCATAAGCGCATCGATCTTCACGCGGGGTAGGTGCAACGCGTCGCACCGTGGATTTTCGCGAGAAAGTTTCGCGGAAAAGAGCGCCACGTTTCGCTCCTTATTTCCCGGGGCATTGAATAGGTTCCTCCGCTCGCAGTATGTAAATCTCCGAGAATTAAATTCAACCTTGACGGGGTGAATTTCAGAGGCAATTTAAGATCTCGATGCCTTTTGTGCGAGTGCACCGAAGTGAACGCGAAAGGCATATCGACGATTACGCAGTTAAATGACTCGGAAACGGTAAGTCGATTTTACCTCGTGACAAAGTGGATTACGGGTGTAGCATAATCCCAATTCTGGCGGATAGTAGTAAAATTTTCATCGAACTTTTTCATATCTCGCTACGAGTGTCCTCGTTAATAAACGAGACGTTACATTCGATGCTCTTAATATCCATCTATTAGTAATAGATGATGAAATTTCGAGAAATCCTGATGGAAGCTCCATTAGTTTTGGGGGAAGTTGGTACAGAGTGAAGAAAAATTTCAAGGGAGGATGTATTATTCATGAGTCTGTTTAAGCTCCTTTTCTCGACTTATGAATGTTTCAAAAAATTTCTTAATAAAGCGAGCGGTAAGTAGCGAGTACCGAATAGAATGTAGAAATTAGAGAACACAGACGAGGGACTAGAAATTGGAAAATGGTCGACGGAGTAGGCAACTCTACTTTGCACAAAGTTCAGAGTAGAGTGTAGAGAACAAGGAGTAGAGTGTTTTTGAGTAACAATTAAAAGACAGCATGGATTAGGGAGTAGAGACAAAAGAGTAGAAAGTGGAGAGTAGATAGTATAGACAGAAGAGTAGGAAGTAGAAAGTAGAGAGTAGAGATAAAAGTGTATAAAGTAGAGAGTAGAAACAAAAGTGTATAAAGTAGAGAGTAGAGACAAAAGTGTATAAAGTAGAGAGTAGAGAGTAGGGAGTAGAGACAAAAGTGTATAAAGTAGAGAGTAGAGAGTAGAGACAAAAGTGTATAAAGTAGAGAGTAGAGAGTAGAGAGTAGAGACAAAAGTGTATAAAGTAGAGAGTAGAGAGTAGAGAGTAGAGATAAAAGTGTATAAAGTAGAGAGTAGAGAGTAGAGAGTAGAGACAAAAGTGTATAAAGTAGAGAGTAGAGAGTAGAGAGTAGAGACAAAAGTGTGTAAAGTAGAGAGTAGAAAGTAGAGAATAGAGACAAAAGTGTATAAAGTAGAGAGTAGAGAGTAGAGACAAAAGAGTATAAAGTAGAGAGTAAAGAGTAGAAACAGAAGAGTATAAAGTAGAGAGTGGAGAATAGAAAATAGTGAATAGAAAATAGAGAATAGAGAATAGAGTATAGGGTATAGAGTACAGAGTATAGAGTATATAATAAGTGTAGAGTACAGAGAATAGAACGGAGAGTATATAGCCCAGCACTTAAATTGGAATTAATTCTGATCGTCCCGGGAAAACCTTTCAACAGAAGACGTTTTACAAGAGTGTGTCTTTTCGAATACTACACGACGGAGGTTTGGGTAATGGATGTTCCACTGTCCATTATGACGAAGTTTCCATCTACTTCGAACATCGCGGTTCGCAAAGTAGCCAACGTTACGACTCGGCCGAGTTTAAGGCCGTATAGTCGGCAAGTTACACCGCGCGAAATAAACCCAGAATGTCGTCGTTTCGAAGCAGCCATTACAGGATCGCGTTAATTACACCGACACTTAAAGCGCTGCCGTTGAAATTAACGCGAGCTTTCCGTGATACGTTCTTTTCATCGAGCGATGTTCCTATTTACACGAAACTCTCGACCTTGTTTGGTCACGATTTTTTCCCTCTCGTTTCCCTCCTTTCCAGATTTCCTGGAAATTATCTATTAATTGGAAACGCGCGATACGGGATTCAAGATTAACGATAAATGGTAAATCTGTTGCCACGCAACCGACAACTTCGCGATACGCGGTATTCATCGAAACGTACGATACGAAATTTAAGATTGAAAAATAAGGGAAAAAATTTATTGCCATGAAATCGACAACTTCTCGATCTGTAATATTTATCGAAGCGATTTGTACATCTTTATACGCGCCAATGGATTTTCGCGTCTAGGTTAAGGGAAATTGTGATTCTTTATTTAAATCGAAACTTCGTGTATGTCGGCCATAGTCAGTTTCTAGATACCGGTCAACGGTTAACAATTCACAGATATTGACAAAATTCGTCGGGATGCATGCACGTGACCCGACCCGCGGCCTGATTTAATTGCCCTAGGTGAATATCGCTGCCGTCGAATGGGTTATTTCGGTACTAGAGTATTGTTACGGTCACGAGGCACGTTCCACGAACCGAAAACTTGGACAAATCATTCCTCACGGACGAATGTTGTGACAAAAGTAGCGAATCGTTCTTGTACGATACAATTGATCGAGAATCAAGTAAACAAATACTTTGGCAATTTTTTAATACGTTCGATAATCAACTCGAGCCAGAATACGACCGTGAAATTTGACCTACTTCGATTGCATCGCGTATGTATAGTTCGACAAACGAAAAAAGTTCCTCGTAGGCGTGGCCTACACACGATCGGAAATAAATTACATCCTCTCGTCCCACGATAACTATGAAATCCGATATTTTGCAACTTTCGGTCCTACTAATCGTCAAATAGGTAAATTCCACGAATTGAAAAGATAAGATACAAAATTACGAGATTCAAACGCGTCACGAAAATGTCATATTCAACGAAGCGAAAGAGATTCCGAGTCCACGGGGACGCCCGATTGGAGAAGGGGCTGAACCAACCTGTTCTCCCACCTCGGGGAGCTTTTCTAAGTAGTCGAGCAGTACGATGACAACGTTCTAATAAGTCAGCGCTTCGAACGGAGTAAGTTTTACATTCCCTTTGATCTCCGGGGCTTCTATCAACCTATCAGCCTCGTAGTTCTCGCGATACAGCAGAGACAAGCATCATGGAAATGATTCTACGCCGAGGCAGAGTAATCCATACGTATTCCGGTGAAAAGGAACGCTGTGTCGCGATTCAAGTTTGAAAAAAGGAGCACGTTTCCGAGATGAAGTCAGCTTTGACGTGCCGTGCGGGCATGGTGTGGAAAAGCCGGCCGCGTTTCCTGCGAGAAATCTAATTCCTGTCATCCATTCCCCACTCCATCGTTGACTCTTCTCATGAATATGACGTGGGAGGCCAGCGTGCAAATATTTCGGTGGAAAATTTATTTTCCCAGAAAGCGATACATTCGCGCAAACCTGCCGCGGTGACAGACTTAATTATCTATACGTCCGTAATTATATTTGCGCGACACTTCATCCCGGACCTAATTCCGATCAATTTTTATTACAAAGTCTAACCAACGGATATTCAATCTCGTTACCCTACCGTGTCAATTTCTTCGACTTGATTTTAACTATTATCGCTATTTTTTTTTTTTTAAGAAATTAGACGCAACAGTAAAATTTCTTTTGCATATATCCGAAAATGTTGTTTCTTTCTACGTATTCTTTTGGGGATTGTAGTCAATAATTAAAGAAAATTCTCTTTCTTCTCTTTTTTTCTATATTTTCTTTTATAAATTGTAGTCAATAATTAAAGAAAATACGGTTTCTTCTTTTTTTTCTATATATTCTTTTAGAAATTGTAGTCAATAATTAAAGAAAATACTGCTTCTTCTTTTTTTTCTATACATTCTTTCGGAGATTGTAGTCAATAATTAAAGAAAATACTGTTTCTTTTTTTTCCATATATTCTTTTAGAAATTGTAGTCAATAATTAAAGAAAATACAGTATATTCTTTTTTTTCTATATTCTTTTAGAAATTGTAGTCAATAATTAAATAAAATACAGTTTATTCTTTTTTTCCATATATTCTTTTAGAAATTGTAGTCAATAATTAAAGAAAATACAGTTTATTCTTTTTTTTCCATATATTCTTTTGAGAATTGTAGTCAATAATTAAAGAAAATACGGTTTCTTCTTTTTTTTCTATATATTCTTTTAGAAATTGTAGTCAATAATTAAAGAAAATACTGCTTCTTCTTTTTTTTCTATACATTCTTTCGGAGATTGTAGTCAATAATTAAAGAAAATACTGTTTCTTTTTTTTCCATATATTCTTTTAGAAATTGTAGTCAATAATTAAAGAAAATACAGTATATTCTTTTTTTTCTATATTCTTTTAGAAATTGTAGTCAATAATTAAATAAAATACAGTTTATTCTTTTTTTCCATATATTCTTTTAGAAATTGTAGTCAATAATTAAAGAAAATACAGTTTATTCTTTTTTTTTCCATATATTCTTTTGAGAATTGTAGTCAATAATTAAAGAAAATACAATTTCTTCTTTTCTTTTCTATATATTCTTTTGAGAATCGTAATGGCAATAATTAAAGAAAATACTGTTTGTTATTTTCTTTCGTACATTTTTATACCACGATATTTTCTCCGTTGGCTGTTTATTGTAACTGGTCTTGAAACGCTCTTTACGGTTCGACTACCAAACGATTTTTTGTACAGGAGACAATGAATTTCACCGACAGGCGTATCGAGAACCGTGCGAATCGAAGAAACGCTCGCGCGTCCGGTGTTTTTCGTTCGCGCGAAACGACCCACACTTTCAAACGAACAGCCGGAGAGAAATTCGGGGGGCGTGAACGATCGTAAATTTTTACACTCTAGATTACTCGGTGCCGCGGCAGCGAATGCCGCGTTTTAACGGCTCGTAAATTTTTTCATACCCTCTTTTTATACACGCGCTATATATTTATATTGTATCGTCGTATCTCGCGCACTACATTAATTCCATTAATAAAAAGTGCGTCGAATGTATTCTAGGATACGATAACGATAAAACTGGAGGTAAATAGTCGGATTATTTTCTCGCCAAGTTGTTCCGGTAAAAGTGCAAAAATTATTCACGTTTGTATTTTCCATCACGCGTGACAGTTTTGTAGAATTTTTCAATTACCAATAGAGTATTCTTGAAGACGACTAATATTTTAATCGATAAAAGGAATGGGAAGAAACGAGTGCGAGAGAGACAGAGCAACAGCGAACGAGCCTCGCATTACACGCGTACGGGTGTACAGATTGCTAATACAGAATGAACATTTTTATATTTCTCCTTGTACCTTTGAAACGGTACTATCAACGAATCGACACAGTTTTTGTTTATAGAATTGAAAATAATCCAAACAAGATCGCGTTTGGATTCATTTTCATCGGGAAAACCTCCCCGATTCGTTAACAATGCTGTTGCAAAGATATCTACTTGCTCTAAATAAGTAATTTTTAGACAAATGTTACCGTATATCGACTTAAAATAGAGCGAAAACCAGGTACTTGGTATTCGACCCCGATAAAAGCACGAAACATAATTTCATACTTCCGTGGTATCGCAATAACGATACGTCTCCCCGTACATTCGAAAGTAAGAAACATAGAGCCTCTAAAAATGTTGCACACCGAGTCGGAAACCTAAGCATCTACTCCACTGAATTAAAGTTACAAATTTATTCGCGGAACTAGCGATAAACTCGCGCGAAATTCGAGCGAAGTTCGGTCGATTTTTCTTTTTTTTCTTTCTTTTTTTTTTTTATATTTCCACGAGAACCGTTTTCACCGATGTTCCGTAAAACACACGCGTCTCTGTAAATTTTTAATGCTCAACCCGATCCCGAATCACGGGCTAACATTTGCATTGATTGCGACTCGCGCACGTTCCGATGTGAACGATCGCTCGACGTTGATGAAAAAATGATATTCGCGACGTACCGGGACAAAAGGACGCTCGCCGATTATACAAATACGACGAGCGAACCGATTGTTACGAACGCGGTGTTTGTTTACGACGACGATATTTGTTACCTTCCCTGAAACGCAAATACATTTTCAGATTTCAATCATTAAGTGTTTTAAATCCGGATGCACGTAATCTTGAAACATTCATCGCGGAGTCGCGTCTACCGTCGATTCGTTCGTTTATTACACCGGAGTGATAAATATTCGAGAACCGATCGAAAAAAAAAAAAAAAATAAAAAAGAAGAAAAAACCGATAGAAAAGCGGTCGAAAAATGAAACTCGCCTACGAAGCAATGAACCGGAAAAGTTGATGGCCTCGTGTCGAAGAGGGGAAGGGGTATTATTAAAATGGACCGATCGACAAATAAATCAGAATTTTCACGGAGAATAATAACACAAACTCAGCAGAGCAGGCCGCGAACGCAGCGTCAGCGAAAATGTTCCGCTGGTCGAGGCAGGCAACAACGCAAAACGATTTTATTAACGAAAAACGTCCACGGTGGACTGCACCGCTGACTTACATTTTTGAACGTCAGTTCGTTTAAACGAGTGTGTACCATAAACCAACGATACCCCGTTAATATACGATTCGACTCTGGCTTGATATTATGGATCGTAACTCGAAACGTTGTACCGATAACGATCGAAGCTCTTCGTTTCCAACGTGGAATAAAATCTAAGAAGACGTCGCGGTTGAAGTCTCGAACGAAGAACAGCCCTCGAAAACAAGGTTTTACGAACCTACTCAAAATATTACTCCCGGACGTATCGTCGAAATACTTCGCGTGCATTGATCATCGTCGTGCGCCTCGATATTTATCCTCGATTAAAGTAACTCCGATCGCGAAATTACAATTACGTCTCCAATTCGTTCCAATTTACCCGTTGTATTTTCCATCACGCGTGACAGTTTTGTAGAATTTTTCAATTACCAATAGAGTATTCTTGAGGACGACTAATATTTTAATCGATAAAAGGAACGGGAAGAAACGAGTGCGAGAGAGACGGAGCAACAGCGAACGAGCCTCGCATTACACGCGTACGGGTGTATAGATCGCTAATACAGAATGAACATTTTTATATTTCTCCTTGTACCTTTGTAACGGTACTGTCAACGAATCGACACAGTTTTTGTTTACGAAATTAAAAATTAATCCAAACAAGATCGTGTTTGGATCCATATTCATCGGGAAAACCTCCCCGAGTCTTACGTCGCTACCGTGCGTCACTTTCGCGCCAATCACTCAGCGAGAAGGATTACAGCGAAACAGAAGCCGCGATCCATTGTTCGCGCGATTAACGAGAGAACCTCCTCCACCAATGGCGGGGCCACGTTTCCGATCTATCGATCGCGGGCGTTGCTCATACCCGGACCAGGGAAGATTAATCAGCCGTCGGAACGTCGTGGATTAATTTATCAAACGAATTAATGAATGAGAGTTATGTGTCGGGGGTGTTGAACACTCGGAGGAACGTTAATCGCCGTAAAACATGTGCTTCCGGCCAAGGAGCGAACAGCGCGGGGAAACGACGAAGACCGTACACGCGGAACAACAATACGCCGGGCAATAAAAACGGAAGGATGACTGGCGTAAACGCCGAGGATGGAATGAAACACGCGCGTTCAACCGACTCGAGGAATCCGAGACTTGCCGAAACGAGGGTTTCGCGCGTACCGAGCAACCCTTTGCCGGTGATAAACGCGTCTTGAAAGGAATTCGAGGCTTACAGCACGCGCGCTACGACTACGATCATCACGCTAATGGAAGCTGCGAATTGAACTTTCGGAGAACGATTTAAATACGTAGACTTCGTTTCCATCGAACACTCGTTTGATCTATTTTTTTTCTGTGGGGTGAATATGAGGTACGCGTTAAAAATACTAATTTTGTGGCGAGAGTTGTCTTGGAGCGTGTTGAATGTGTGGTGGAAGGGGATCATTTGAGAGAATTTTGAGGGAATCATTCTAGGAGTAATTTCGGAGTCAGGGGTCACCAATGACCACTGTGACGTTCAAAGTATTCCGGGACGACTCTTCACGAAAAAGTAATTGTCGATTTCTTTTTTACTCAATACACGTTCAATATATTTTTTTTCTGCGAAGTGAACACGAGGTACAGGTTAAAAATACTAATTTTCCGGCGAGAGTTGTCTTGGAGCATGTTGAACGTGTGGTGGAAGCTTTTAAGGGAATTATTGTACGAGTAATTTTGAAGTTAGAGGTCAGCAGTGACCACCGTGACGTCCAAAGTATTCCGGGACGACTCTTCGCGGAAAAGTAGTTGTCGATTTCTTTTTCACCGATACACTTTCGATATATTTTTGTTCTACGGAGTAAACATGAGATACACGTTAAAAATACAAATTTTCCGGCGAGAGTTGTCTTGGAGCATGTTGAACGTGTGATAGAAGCTTTTGAGGGAATTATTGTACGAGTAATTTTGAAGTCAGGGGTCACCAATGACCACCGTGACGTCCAAAGTGTTCCGGGACGATTCTTCACGGAAAGGTAGTTGTCGATTTCTTTTTCACTCAATACACGTTCGATATATTTTTTTTTCTGCGGAGTGAACACGAGGTACGCGTTAAAAATACTAATTTTCTATCAAGAGTTGTCTTGGAGCATGTTGAACGTGTGATAGTTGAACTTTTGAGAGAATTATTGTACGAATAATGTTGAAGTCAGAGGTCAGCAGTGACCACCGTGACGTCCAAAGTATTCCGGGACGATTCTTCACGGAAAAGTAATTGTCGATTTCTTTTTCACTCAATACACGTTCAATATATTTTTTTTCTGCGAAGTGAACACGAGGTACGCGTTAAAAATACTAATTTTCTATCAAGAGTTGTCTTGGAGCATGTTGAACATGTGATAGTTGAACTTTTGAGAGAATTATTGTACGAATAATGTTGAAGTCAGAGGTCAGCAGTGACCACTGTAACGTCCGAGATGATTCTTCACGGAAAGATAGCTGTCGATTTCTTTTTCACTCAATACACGTTCGATATATTTTTTTTTCTGCGGAGTGAACATGAGGTACGCGTTAAAAATACTAATTTTCTATCGAGAGTTTTCTTGGAGCATGTTGAACGTGTGTTGGAAGCTTTCAAGGGAATTATTGTACGAGTAATTTTGAAGTCAGAGGTCACCAGTGACCACAGTGACGTCCAAAGTATTCCGGGACGATTCTTCACGGAAAAGTAGCTGTCGATTTCTTTTTCACCGAATACACGTTTGATATATTTTTTTTCTACGGAGTAAACACAAGGTACGTGTTAAAAATACTAATTTTCTATCAAGAGTTTTCTTAGAGAGAGTAGAAAATATGGTGCAAACTTTTAAGGGAATCATTCTACGAGTTATTTCGGAGTCAGTGGTCCCCAGTGACCACCGTGACGCCGAAAGTGTTTCAAAACGACTCTCAACGGAGAGGTATTTTCAACGCATACCGGATGTTCATCTCGCTGGAAAAAAATAAAAACACGTCGACTTCGTTCTCACCGAACACTCGTTCGACTCATTTTTTTTCTTTTTTTTTTCTTTAAAAACCGACTTCGAAGATATCAACAATTTTCTCAAACCACGAAAGACTCTCTGCGCGCAGAATACAAAATATTGCGAGCAGACTAGTCGAAAAGAGCTGTATTTGCTCGAAGCGTATGACCAGAGAGCTTCGTTCTACTTGTAAGCGCGCGAGAGCGCTTATATTACTTGTCTATCCTTAACAGGATATTCTTTTCACAGACCAGTTCTACTTGCTTGGTCAGACACACTTATTCTACTTGGCGGCGTACAGTCGGTTCTGTACGTGTCTGGTCTGAAAAGTTCGTTCTCCCTGTCTGACCACAAACAGACCCTGGTCTACTTGGCTGGCTATATACCCGGATCTTGTTCCGCTCGCCTGCTCACAGACGAATCTCATTCTACTTTTCTAAACGCGTACGTGGCTCGTTCTGGTTGTCTGGTCACGTACACGGCTTATTCTACTTGGCGGTAAAAGGACAATCAGATTCGTCGCGAACCGGTCCTGTTCCATCGGTGTGCTCTTTGGCGCGCACGAAACCATGGACGATCGAAACGATCGTTCGAATTCACCGTTAAATTTCTCAGCCGCGCGTGCATCGAATCATTTTTCCTCGACGCTGCATCAACAGTCGCCATATTAACAAATTCACGTCCACGCGTTCCATACGAGTACTTCCCTCTGTCACCGACACTTCGCGGGATCGTAGTTAATAATTACCAGACCGTGGATTTTGTGCGTTTATCGTGTATGCAAATTAGAGAAACAGGGCGCGTACAGTGCACGCGGAACACATTTCATCGAGTGATACAACAACGTCGTTGTATCGTTCCTAGTATAGTTTTCAGTACGAACTATAAACAGACAAAATTCGTCAGTAATTACGAAGAAAGAGTAACGAAACGCGAAACCGTAACAAGTTTCGATTTACTCGTCCACGTAACTAAACGTAAACTATCGCGTGACACGTGGCCGTGAAACCATCGAAACGGTTCCAATGTGGGAAAAAAATAATAAAGAATCGCTCACGGGTTCGAAAAACAATTCGGTGCGTTCCTCGAGAAAAGGACGTCGCGGTTGGTGGGGGCCAAGCCACGCGCGCTAGAAATCCAGGAATATTCGAAAGCGACGTTTCCGCTCGTTACGTAGCCGGAAAAGCTTGGTCGCGATAAAAGTACAGTAAAAGGAATCCGAGCTCGGTCGACGAGCGTACCGACGTCTCTGGCGCGTTAATTGTAATGGTATTAATTACGATAATGGAGCCCCTCTCCTCCTCCTCCCACCCCTTTGGACCAAGCTATCTCTACCGGCAACCGGGCTCCTTCTACCACTTACCCTCGTACCCCTTTACCGTTTTTCCTCCCCCGCGTCTCGACACCACCTACCAGACCGCCTCATTCTCATCCCCTCACACGGAGTCAATTAAGTGGATATCTCAAACGAAAAATTCTAATAAGCTCGCGAGAAGCGACTCGACTACGAGCGAGCGCTTCGGGAGAGATCATTATTTCTCCATTCCCTTACCACCAGCCCCTCCCTTCCCCACCATCGTTTAAAACAGTTACGTTAATTCCTCGCCGGTTAGTTTTATGCCGAGTTTAATGGCGCTCAACTGGTCTCCGGGCGTTATTAGGCCGTCATCTCGGGTACTTTCGAGACGCCGCTCGCGTCGAATTTATTTCACGACTTTTCCTTACTCGCCAACCGAGACATCCTCGCGAGAAGAAGATCCTCATAGTTGTACCCGATGAAACGTAATCGCAGCGAACGGATCCACCGATGAGCGATTGGAAACGTTTCCCAGGTACGAACAAATATCGACCGGTCGCGAAATATTCAAAACCGTGGTCCCGTTCGTTTTACAACAATCTGTGTTTTCAATACTGGACCCGTGTATCGAGTACACGCGTTCGTTTCGCGATACATCCGTCTGAATTTA
Source organism: Ptiloglossa arizonensis (assembly GCF_051014685.1). Taxonomy (NCBI): domain Eukaryota; kingdom Metazoa; phylum Arthropoda; class Insecta; order Hymenoptera; family Colletidae; genus Ptiloglossa; species Ptiloglossa arizonensis. The sequence continues at coordinate 23,860,336 of NC_135049.1, forward strand.
CACGGGAAACGTTTCACAAGCGCTTCTCTGTTACCTCCGAATCGATCTACCACGCTTGAGGAACAACACGTGGATAGATTATTTAAATTCTTAACCGATTTTTTCGCGCGTACACGCAACGGTAACGAATAAAGGTGAACGAAATTATTTATCATCGAAACGTTCGTAACGAGTACTTCGTATATGTTCGCGACGCTTTGGAAAATTGTTCCTCCCCGAGCTTGCTTTCCTAAGAAAACTAGTGTAGTATCGGATTGTCCGAGTTCGTTTGGGCCTGCTTCGACCGCGGGCCTAAACAAGGCAGACCCAGGTCGAGGTAAAACATTTGATGCCAATCTTTTACGATAGGCTCGAGGATCCCTTTACAGGAGATCCTGCACGACGACCAAGTGAAAGGATGCATGGCGATGAAAGAGAGTACCTGTGGCTCGGAGAAAGTGAGGCATGCTTGGAAAAGACGAGCGATTAGGATGGTCGAACATGACCGAATGTCTGAAGTGAGAGAGACTGAGGAATAGAATGAAAGAGAACGAATGGGTATGACTGTATAAAGTGCGAGGGAATGTTTGAGGACAGTTGGTGTCCCGAGTGCAAGAGTACGACGACGAGAGTATGTCCGAGGAGTGTGTCACGGACGACGAAGACGATAAGACGAAACGATTAAAAGATACACCAAGACGAAAGGCCGGTGTAAAACTTAAACAACAAAGACGATCGAGACGCGTGCCAAAGGCACAAAGACGGTTTGCTTAGTTTAATACGCGGTCGTTCTACCTTAGTAGAAAGCGAAACCAATCACCAACGCCACGTTTAATACTTGTATCATTGTAATATATAATATCTTTAAATATACTTTTGGCGGCTCTAAGTTGGAATTTATGTGAGAAAGGAATAATAAGGAAAAGGGAGGGCGTTTCATCCCGGGCCTGCTAGTGGACTCGTCAGTAAGGCATCCTAGCAGGCTCTGCCTTATACGCCGGGACATTGGAAGATCGGTAAGGGATCGTATATATACCGATCGGAGCAGGTACGAGAACTTGCGGGAATCGGTTGGTGGTGAGTTTCCCTCTGGTGGCAAGCGTGGGTAGCGCCGCCACATACTTTAATATACCGTACGAGAACAACGGTTATTTGGGGGCTCGTACGGGGATTGATAACTTCAAAGATCTCTTCTCCGGTGATCCGAGAAGAGAGAGAGAAGAAAAACAACACTAGAAAAGAGAGAAGGTAAAAGAGTAAACGGTGGAGTCCGTTCGGGGGATGCTCGCGAAAAGCGAAGATTTTATTTCCAGTGTCTTCGCGGCGTCGTAAATTTCGAAGAAGAAAAAAAAACCGCTAACTCCGTCGAATATCCGGCGCATTCGTATTCAATGCCCCCGATAAAATCGTTCTCGCTATGTAAAGATACTTCCGGCATCGATCACAGCCCCCGCCGTTCCGTTGCTACTGTATTTCGCCATCGATATCACGGTGATCTTTCGTATCAATCTCGTCCTGGCACCCATCGACTCGATACGTAGCCGAGTGCCACTCGAGTACATTCCGTCGGCAGTGAATTCCCATCAGGGAGGGAGTAGGGGGGGAGAGGCGACGTGGGACGGGACGAAAAGAAAGAAAGGAGGGACTTCGGAGAATTTCAACCTTCCCTCGACGTATACCCTCGGCGGAACATGAAAAGAAGAAGGGAATCAGGACGAAGGGAGGGTCTCGAGGAGGGTGGGGTGGGCCGAGTGGCTGAAAGTATTTCCGAAAAGGCAAGTGGGAGGCTTTTGTCCGCGCCGAGAGGACGAAAAACTTTTGTTTTACCCCTTCTGTCGTTGCCAGCACCGGCTCCGCTCGTGTCAATCGACTTGGCCGAGTGTGATCCCCTCCAACCTACCCCCACCCCCCGCTGCGCGACAACAATCCGAGTGCAATCGCGATCCTCATTAATCCGTGTCTTAATTCGCGCCGCGTCCTGTAGCTCGTAACTGAGAGCGAGGAACGAGGAATTTGGGAATTTGCCTCGTTGGGAGTCGCACACCCGGATAACTGATACGATTTTTCCCCGGATAACGGGGACCGATTCTCGCGCGGCAGACGGCTGAAAGGAAATTCATCCCCCACCGGTGTCAGAATTCCGAATCGTTCGAATAAATGTATAAATCGTGGAACGATGGAATTTGTATAAATTGTGGAATTGTTATAATTGTATGAATTGTAGAATTATTAAAATTGTATAAATTGTAGAATTATTAACTTCAACGAGTTTCACGAGCGACTAGATTCGTTCTCTCGTAATACCGGTTATTGTAATATACATAAATTTGCAAAAGATTTCATCTTACTTTGTATCATTTCGGTTCACTTTATCTTATTTTATTTCACGATGTAATCTTAGATCGTTCGGTTCGTATACCTGCTTTGCGATACTTCGTTACACTAAATGTATAATACAAAGGGGAGACAAACCTGTTAATGTACCAATTAAGAACCAAATATATCCAATCTGAGTAATCTTTGAATTATTTTTTCACGCATATTTCTTTTTTGTTCTCGAGAACCAATCCTTCAAATTCTTATCGGTTCTCTGTCTCGATTACAGTAGGTGTTCATGGAAAAGAACTATTTCGTCGAATAATTACGGTTCACCACCGATCCCGAAACACATCTCGGACCCGTGGCTGTCTCGAAACGCTTCCGCGACAGCCAATGAACAGCCTGCGGATTCATTTGGTTCGAAATTACTTAACGCTGGTTAGTCAGTTGTGGCGAGTGGTTACTTAATCCGCGATGGAAACTTTTCCTCGGTTCTTGAGATCTCCCTCCGCGTAACGGAATTAATTTCCGACTGATGGACTTTCGAATCTTTTAATTGACAGAAATTATACGTGTTTGCGACAAGTGTGGGTGCACTTGAGAGATATCTCACCGGGACGATTCGAGCATTAATTTTCGCGGCTACTTCAATTACACGAAGGGCTCCAGCGTATATATAGAATCAGAATTTATAAGTGGTTGCGTTAATCGCAGATACGGGGAGTAGGTTCGGAATCTTAATTAAGAGATCGCAAGTTTTCAGACTTGGCCAAGTGTTGTAGACTGGAAAACACGTAACACAGGAGGTATACAAGAAAAATCTCTAATTGCACGTGTCTCGGATGCAGTTTCGAAGACGCGGTAACATCGTCGGGTTTGAAACGCTCTTCTTCTATTTAAAAATAATCTAAAGTACGTGAATTCCCTAACTAACGACTCTGTGAAAAAAATAATCACCGATGTTCGTCAAGATTGAATCGTATCGCTCGTCGTGCTCAAAAATTGGACATTTTCGAACCTGTCGAGGTTATTTCAAGGTTTATTAAGATATTCAATTTTAAGCAACTGGTCATAAGAACGTTTCATATTTGCGTTATCCTGTACGTAAATTTCGTAAACTGAATTTACTTTACTACATCACGAAGAAAATGTTTCGAAATTCAACCAACGGAATTCCTGCTCGGAATTCATTGCATAAACTGTCTCTAATTCTCTAATGAATTATTGAATTCCAATATCTACATCCAACAAAAGACGATGAAGCAAATTGACCCGTATGAACAATAAAACAACCACTGTATTATGATGTATACGTATGTGTACCTCAGTGTGCTTCGTCGTCTTTTGTTCAATTTAATATTGCAATAAATAAATAAATATAATAATAAATATATATATACATATATATACATATATGTATGTATGTATGTATGTATGTATGTATAATACATTTCATCGGACGGTTGCAATTGTACGATACGTTTCGCGATTGACTGATAAAATAAATTTCAAATTATTTCCCAATGTTACCCCGCGCCGATTGAATTAACGCAAAAGTATGAATTACTGATTAACGCGTCCCGGTCCAGGTTTGTTCGCCATGATTTATAATAGCGCGCCACAGCGTTAATTCGTAACTACACCGAGAAATTAATTATTCCGGTCAAGTTATAAATGTCCAGCGAAATTGTGTCGCTCCTTCGTGACGTGACTTATCGATGTATTAGTATTATACGATCGTTAAAAGCGAAGAACGGTGTACGACCGAGGGTTAACCGGTCTACAGGAGGTTGATTGCCCTATTCGTCATTATTGTCATACCAAATGAACTATTAATTGCAAATTTAACAACTCGAACCGCATAGTATGTAACGTTCACCGGTTATGGCGTAACAGAAGCTAGCTGAAACGTTTCGAGACAGATTGAAAAGTATTTTAACAACATCGAATAGGTTTAACTAGGTTCGAACGCGAGTTTGAGCAAGTTTGAACGATTAGAAACGGATTTGGGAAAATTAAAGCACTTTGGAGTATATAAATACAAATTGAAACGAATTGTGGACAGTTGCATCGAGTCAGGGAGCTTTCCAGAGGGTTCGAATGGGTTTGAACCGGTTTGAATCGATCGTAACAAATTCCAACGGTTTTGGAATCGCGGTGTCTTCGAATATAAACGCGTTTCGGCACGTCGCATTAATTTTAAATCAAGTCGCTCTGAATTTAAACGGGTTTGTACGAGTTTGAAATGATTCGAGCGTGTCAAAATGGATCGAAACGCGTTGGAGCGAATTAAAATTGATCGGATCGGATTAAATCGGGTTCGAGGGCACTGAAACGTGCTATAATTGTAATATACTAAACACATCAGATACGGTGTACGTATTTCAATGTTACGTGGCTGATAAAATTTTAATTTCTTGAAATTCAAGCTCGTTCGAACGGTTTTACACTCCACGTTCTCGATAAATCCGCGTATCCGGTCGACGTGGAGCAATTTCGAATACTTTTCTTCGAAATTGCAAAGCACATCGATGAACGACGATAATTCTATCGACGATTTAAATTCTCAATTTCTTGATGCATTAACGTCGATTGGGGAGCACCGTTGCAACGACCAAGTATCAAACTAACGAATCATCGACGCACCGGTGAAATTAATGAACCAAGAAACCCAATTCCAAAGTAAAAACACGGAACTGCGGTATTGTTCTGTGTAAATTAATCATTACCGCGTATCGATAACAGCATCATTATTTGCGTTCGACTCAATATCGTGTTTAATATTTCAACTTGGCGGGCTTAATGCATGCATCGAACGCGACTCCCGACCATGCCACGTTCGCAGGACGTGTCTTTCGTGACATAATAACCGATAATGCCGCGCGTTGCGCGATAAATTTCATTCTGCGCGAAAACCCAATGGCGTATCGAGCGTCCCGACGCAGTCGCATCCGTTGGTAAACATTATACATACGCGAAATATTTTTCGAAGACGCCGTTGCTCTTAATGCGTTTCGATGCTTACGGTTGGAAAAAAAAATTTCGATGCGCGGGCAAAAAAAAAGAATACCACCTCGAGTACAAGTACTCGAAACACTGTTTTCGTTCGCCAAGTTTCTATTTTCCTTCAGAGGTGCAAATGCACACGGAATGTGAATCTAATAAACCGCAATTTAACAGAATACGAAGTGCGTCGAATAACACGATTGGAATTCAACGGAACCGGAAATTGTTATATCGAGCGCGAGCGAGAATCGATACGAAAAAAAAAAAAGAATGCGTAACGAGCATTATCCGAAATTACGATCGTGTTGTCGTCGCGGAGAAATTAATTATAAAATATCACGTTTGTCTTCCAATTTCTTCGTACATCCCGATCTGTATTTATTTATAATTTAACGCGACGCTGTCCTGTTACAGGATCGCGATAAATGTTTATACTGCATAATCGTAACGTACAGGGTACCTCGCACTGTATTATCATCTTGATTTACGTCACCATTATTTTCCGTAGCGAAAAATGTTTCGAATAACGTTTTCGAGGTGTGCGCGTTCTGACGTTATTAACTTTATTACAAGTTAATAGGATATTTTAATTTGATTATTGCCAAGACACTCGACAAATATTTGCTAAATTAACGATTTTCGAATGTACACAATCTTTCAATAGTCTCTTATTTAGACACACGATTTCGTTTAAAATAACAAAATTGGTCCTTGCGAGTCTTGCACACCTCTACCTACGAAAAAAGAACAATAATATTGGTGTGCACCCCGCATTGAAATTATTTGACTTTTATCCGATACATTTTTCATTACGAGGGATAATAGTGACGTAAATCAAAGTGATAATATCAAGGGGGACATATACTACATGACGTATATTAATTTGCACAATTTGGAGAATAATTTTCGATCGTTTTAAAAATATCAGGGTTGGTTTTTCACCAAACGTTGTTAAACTTTGCACTCGATGTTCCTTTCACGGTGGTTGTTGGAAAAAAAACGAATGAAATATTTGTCGAAAACGGTATATGAATATATTATAAAAGGAAGGATCGAATAAAAATGTTGGCTATAGAGGGTGAAACAGAGGGCACGACACACCGGATGCGAAACACATAGAACGAGTTTACGAGCGTGTTCGGCCATCCCCCTCCACCCTCCCGAGATACACCTAACCGAAATCGTATACAAATTCTATCAGGGTTTTACCGTTGTCGTTAAAATTTACTACGTTGCAACGCGTCTTTCGGATAGAAACGAAATAACGGGGAAAAAGTGGAACACGTCCGGGACAGTTCGAATTCCAGACCCGCTCTGGAATAATTATACAAAAATAAAATCGTGTTTACGCGTGACGAAATGATCGCCGGGTAAATAGATTGAGTTCTCGTTATCGAGGAAAAACGACCCGCCCATTGGTTCGAACCAGCGATCGAACCGATCGAATACTGGTCGACGCTGGGAAGAATAAAAAAAAAAAAAAAAAAAGAAAAAAGAAGAAGTGCAATTAGAACTTAATTAGAAAACGGACGAATCGAACCGGTTCTTCGTTCGTGCGAAACGATACGAAATAACTGAAGCTGAAAAAATAGATTAAACACATGTTCAATTACGAGATGGAATATCAGTAGCCTCACCGTGCAATTTGTACAGAATTTTTTAAACGTTTCGTACAATCTTGAAAAATATCCCTGTACATCGTACCATTAAAAAGATAATAACCGGACAAGTACAAGCCACCAGATAAGTATACGAAACGACTAGAATTAAAAATAGATATTTAATCACGAGATGGAATATCAACAGCCTCGCGTGCAACTCGTACAGAATTATTCCAATGTATCACAGTCTTGAAAACTATCCCCGTACATCGAACCATTCAAAAATGTAATAACCGAACAAGTCCCCGTCGGGTAAGTATAAAATACAACTACAACTAAAAGTAGATATTCAATCGCGAGATGGAGTGCAAACAACCTGACCGTGTAACTCGTGCAGAGTCAGCCTCTCGAAATATCCCCGGATGGGTATCGAGCTATTAAAAAAGCGGTTTCTTAACCAGGTGTGCCCCCGAAGAGTTAATCGACGAGGTGGCTCGACGGTTGTCGATCAAAGGGTCGATTCGTTATACCGGGTAACGGGCACCGACAAACGCCGGGCGTAACAAAAATACACGAGGGGCGGTTCGGCGCGCGAGAAAGGAAGCCCATTAGCGCTCAGCGCGAAAGCGAAGTGGTCGTTCATTCATGAACTCGCCGAGACATTGCGTTGTACCTGCTATCGTACTACTATTACTACTACTACTACCACCACCACCACCAGCGCCGTTACTACGGCCACGATACGGCCGCGCCACCACCACTTTTACGCCGCTCCGCCACCGGCACAGGGTGCGCCTCAGTGTGGGTTGCGTGTTCCACCGCAAACCGGCACCACCACCCGCGGCCCCGTAGCAGTACCCGCGTTCCTGGCGTTCTTAACCGAAGGAGTTTCGAATACTCTTGCCCGACCCCGACCCCTTTCGATGTGCGTTCCACCCGGCGGCCACCTTGACACTGAAAGTGCCGCCGCGGCACTCGAACCCTCGCATAAATTAATTGTGAGAACTTCCACGGATTCGACGCCAGCCCGCGAACCGCGACTGTTCGAAAGCGAGACGGTACGGAGTCGTTCGACCGTTAACCTACAGAATCGTTGGAAAATTATGTCTCCGAACGGGACGACTTCGAGCATCGGTGAAACTTTCGTCTCGGGGTAAACCGTGACGAAACGCGACTCACGGTGTACGCTTTGATGGAGTGTATACCTACATCGTGGCGAGGATTCACTGGGAAATATTGCATTTTTTTTTTTCTTTGGTCGATTTAATAAATGTGGGTTTGAGCTGATTTGGTTTTTAGAGACGTGGAAGCTTAGAAATGTTGTAGATGGTTAGAGATGTGCGTAGAGTATTTGGTGTGCTATGTATAGAGTACGTACCGTATTTTTGTACGATGGTGTATAATTATATAGGTCTACAGACGGGACGATTTTAAGCATTGTGAAAATTTTGTCTCAGAGTAACCGAAGAATAACAAAAGCGACTCGAAGTGTATACTGTGGTGACGATCTATTGGGAAATATTGCACTTCCTTTTTGGTCGATTTAATAAATGTGAGGTTGAGCTGCTTTGGTTTTTAGAGACGTGGAAGCTTAGAAATATTGTAGATGGTTATAGGTGTGCGTAGAGTATTTGGTGTGCTATGTATAGAGTACGTACCGTACTTTTGTACGATGGTGAATAATTATATAGATCTGCAGACGGGACGACTTTAAGCATTGTGAAAATTTCGTCTCAGAGTAACCAAAGAATAACGAAAGCGACTCGAAGTGTATACTGTGGTGACGATCTATTGGGAAATATTGCACTTTTTTTTGGTCTCAAGTAACCCATAACAAAAAGCGACTCAAAGTGTACACTGTGGTGACGATCTATTGGGAAATATTGCACTTTTTTTTGGTCTTAAATAACCCATAACAAAAAGCATCTCAAAGTGTACACTGTGGTGACGATCTATTGGGAAATATTGCACTTCTTTTTGGTCGATTTAATAAATGTGAGGTTGAGTTGCTTTGGTTTTTAAAGACGTGGAAGCTTAGAAATATTGTAGATGGTTAGAGGTGTTTATAGAGTAGTTGTGCTATGTATAGAGTAGTTGTGCTATGTATAGAGTATTTTTGTATGGTGGTATATACACAGGTCTGCAGACGGGACAACTTTGAGCATCGGTGAAAATTTCTCCTCAAAGTGACCCCTAACAAAAAGCGACTCGAAGTGTATACCGTGGTGAGAATCTACTGGAAAATATTGCACTTTTTCTTCTTTGGACGATTTAATAAATGTGGAGTTGAGCTGCTTTGTCTCTCAGAGACGTGGAAGTTTAGAAATATTGCAGCTTGTTGTAGGTATGCGTAGAATATTTGTTGCTCGATGTACAGAATATTTTTGTACGGTGGTGTATCAGGAGAAATTAGTTCTCGTTTACTATCTGGATCCAAGGTAGTCATTTTTTTAAATTTTTGCAAGGTTCGATGAATAAATTCGTATAGTTAAGTCATTTTTTAATAGAGCTGGAGTCATTGAAAATTTCAGCTTGTTCGAGAAAGAAACTCGGAAAATAAAATGGGGTAGATTGACTCTGATGGTGTACCAAGAGTTTTGTAATTTATGAACAGGACCTCTGCGTACACTTGCAAGAAATACTTGTTGCACAGCGATCGTAAAATGAAGACGAAGACTTTGAATTACGAAGACGTTGTTTAAATATTACCGATCGAAGTTGGATAAGAAGTCTCGATCATTTTGTCAATTTGTCTCCATCGAGATGTATCCACCATATTTACGACAATTCGATGTTTTTCGCTCGAACGAACTCGAAAGGGTAAGAACAACCATTTTCGTGTCGGGACGGAGTTGAAAACGGATTAGAAGAATCGTAAAAGTGGGAGCCACGTTTCCGCATCGATGTTTAATCAATTTGAAGTACCTTCGGGAACAATTTTGCCCGGAGTGCTTCGATCGATAGCATATGATACGACGAAAACGAAAATTTAAAATACTTTTTTTACGCCTGCTACATGACGCTTTACGCTCGTTTTATAGGCGCTCGGTCGCGAATAAAGTTGTTACAGCTTGGAATAAAAACAGCCGTGGTGTACCATTTTACGAGGAATTTCAAAAGCCATTCTTCCCAAGGAACCTCGGCCGACACGAATCTCCGAATTATTGATCCACCGTATCCGCCGATTCGGATCGAGTAAAATATTCCCATCAAATGGAAATGTATTCGTCTTTTGATCTACCAGCCGTGGAAAAATCATTATAACGGTCCGTCGAGGATTGTACGAATTCCATTATTGCGCGTTAATACGGCCCCTTCGAGCGATCAAAATTTTATCGGGGCACAATTACGCGAAACGTCGTATATCGATTGCAGAATCATCGAAAACTAGCATCACCAAAAATGTACTTCGTAGAATCGCGTATTTGTAAATTCTTCGATCATCAGTCTTCGAACCGAGATTTTCTTCTATTATATTTCTTCTAAAACTCCTTTTAGAACTTTCGTATCGTACACGCGGAACGAATGAACACAAACGAACCGTAGAAAGATTCTTCGCGCAAGATCGAATAAAAAATGTAGAATAAACATCCCCGATAGGTACTTTCGTTTTCGAGAAAATCGATTTTAAACATTCATCCGACGCACGTGAGATCGAATACGATTCGAATAATGTATCCGACCCATTACTCGTTATTTCTACCCTCGTGCTTGCGTTTGTAAATCGCGATAGTGTTACAATAGTATCCGTTTTCCATCGATTTCACCACTCTCCGAGTACTTGGAATAAATTACTACGAATAACGTCAATATTTACAACCACCTGCACAAGTCATCCTCTACGAACTGAATTCTCAATGTCGATCTTCTCGAAAAGGAAATCTCCCAGGAACAAATCTTTTCGTCCATTTTTAATCGATTTTCTCCGCGAGAAATCACCGTAGACTTACCAATTAACTCAAGAATAATTCGAGCTACGAAACAAATACAATATTTCTTACTATAACGGTCGACGTTTGAAATTTCGAACAATCCTCTTCGTGTCTCGATTCGATACAATTCGAGCTTCCTCGAATCGAATTTTTTCCACCACTTTCCATCCAAGTTAATTTCCAAACGTGTTCGCACTCGCGTTTATAAACGGTAATTTCTTTCTCTTTTTTTCTTCTTCTTTCTTTCTTTTTTTTTTGTTTTTTTTTTTCCTCGCGTTAAACGTCTCCCCGCAAAAAATCGTTCGCACCACTCCCGAATTGAAAAGAAGCTCTCCCCCGAATGGAGCGTGAACCTTTTTTTCCTCCCCAACGACAGCGTCAAACGATTACTACGTACTGCGAATTTTCGCGTGAAAGACAGCCCCTTGAAAACAGTTCGGTTGACCTACTTCCTTCGTTCCAAATGACAGATTGAAATCAAACGTTTCCGTGAAAAATCCTCATGAAAATACTCCTCGCCGTGCAGAGATCAATGGCACGAAACGCTGGAGATTTTTACACGAATGTCACGAACGAACTGTCCCGCTGATATCGGTTTCACTTCTCTCTCTCTCTCTCTCAAAAAAAAAAAGAAAAGAAAAATTCTCGATAAAGAATGCATTCGAATATTTGCCTTTAGACGCGTTTCAAACATCACGAAGATTCGCATCGGAGCAAAACCTGGGTTCTCCCTACTTAATCGACACCCTGACCCTGAAAAGGTACCGAACTTCCTAACTTTTTAACGACTTTTCAAAGACTTGTTCGCGACTTTCGAACAGTTCGGCGGGTGAATGTGGAATTTCGAAACAGTTGCTCGAGGAATACAAGGTGGATCGCTGGCCTCGAGAAGATCAAGTCTCTCGAAATTACAGGAACGTTGGTCGGTTGAAATTTTAGAAATAAAATCAACGAGGGAACGAACCGGGTCCACTTCCCTCGAAACCGAACGTTTTGTATATTTTCCACGTGCTCGACGTGCAACACAGACGTTAAGGTTGCGGACCATGTTGCTCGAAATCGATCTCGTCTATACACGATTACGATAGCACTCAATATTCGAAAAAAAACTTTCGAAACTGAATTCAACGTTTCTTCTTCTTTGTCCGGATAAACATTTCGTTCTGCCCCCGAAGAGGACCCCAATGAAACAAGACACGTTTAAGATACATTTGAACACATCCTTCCGGACTAGGTGTTTCTTTGGCTCGATTTAGAGAAAGATTGGACACAAAAGAACGATCCGAACATGGAATAATTTCCACGAACAATCTAGAAATAAATATCGTTCGACGACGAAACGAACCCTGAAATTTTCCAAAGATCACTGAAGAGTCTCCGATCCGGTTACACATACCGAAATCGAATACAGATTCTTAAAAGAAACATTAACCGGGAACGAGAATACACTCGTGGAATCGTTCGCACTATTCGTATGGTAACTCATCGTAACTCATCGTAACTCATCGCTCACTCTTCACTCGACACCGGGCGTGACTCGCACTGAACGCTCGAACATGTTCGAGCTGTCACCAAAAGATTTCAACCTGTCTAGCTCGTCTCTGGTTGAACGCTAGCTAGCCGGTCGCACGCAAACCGGCGTCAAGAACACGTGGCGATTCAACGCGTTCCAAGAAACAGCTTCCCTTCTCGACCTCCGGAGAAGTTCCTCTCGGGTCGGTGTTCACTTGCACGATAGCAGGTAATTGCGTGGCGAGTTCGCGGGATAGACGAACCGTGATCCCGTGGCGCGATCGTTGACGAGAAATCGTGTTTCGAGTGGTCGAAAAACGAACGACGATGCATCGATAAGAACAACAACGACGAGAACTACAACGACGACAATCGTGAGCGTGGAACGTGTAGGAGAAACGAAAAAAAAAATGATATTCTCACCCCCCGCAGCAGCCAGGCCTCGCAGCTTCCGCTGGAGCTCCGACCGTAAACGCACGTCGGCGGTTGATCGCGCACTGAAGTTTCCACCGCGGATCCGGCATCCGACTTGGATCCCACACCGACGTGAACCGTTCCCCCCTCTCCGTGGAAACCGTTCGCTCGACACCACTACCACCGGCTACCCCCTCCCCCGCGACGCCAGCCGCCAGCCCGCCAACGGCGAACGACCCCCCTTTTTAACCCTCCCGCCTGCCCGACACTCGAAAACCGTCACCGTACACCTACGCACGCCACCCTCGTTCAGACCGACACCTAGCCGGCTGCCGACGCGCCAGGAAAACGTGAGCCACGGATGAAGTAGCTTCTTCTTACGTCGAGGGCAACCCAACGGAGAAAAGGGCGCCGATCGTACGCGAGAAGGGTTACACGCGACGGTGACTTCGCTACCAGTGGTTCGACCAGGTCGAGATTGAAACAAAAGCGAAAGTATTCGGGATGAGTTCGACATAAAAAAATTTGGAAAATTGTCTAGATAGTGATAAGTAGTAAGGTATTTTCAATAAGGAAAATTCTAATGCGCGAAGGGTTATCCATGACGATGACTCCGCTACCAGTGGTTCGACCAGGTCGAGATTCAAACAAAACCGAAAGTATTCGGGATGAGTTCGATGTAGGAAAATTTGAAAAATTGTCTAGACGGTGGGATAAGTAGTAGGGTATTTTCATTAAGGAAAATTCTAATACCCGAAGTAAAATGTTTTGAGCGTTTTTCGTTAGATTTCTTTAGCGAGCCATATCTCACGATATATACGATGTATCTTGTCATTCTACGACTTAAACGCGACATAACGTTCTAAGAAAAGGTTCACACGACAGTTTTGCGTTTAGTGAAACCAGTTGTGTCTTATAGCGTTCCAAAATGGAGGTAAAGAAAAGAGAAAATTCGGTAGATTCTTCGGTACCACTACGACCAAGGAGAAAAAGCGAAGCAGGCAGGCAAAAAAATTTGTACTGTTTAAAGACCCAATACAATATCGAATGCAACAGCAAAGCTGTGGTTCCAACGCTTCCGTTCTGGTAATAAGGACGTCGAAGATGAGACACAATCCGGTAGGCAAATCGTCGAAAATGTTGATAAAATCATGGAAATCGTCGAGTCAGACCGCCATGCGAGCCACTTATTCCATTGCCCTGGAACCGAAGATTAGCCAGAAAACCGTTTGGAACCATTTGCATAAGGCTAGTCTCGAGAAGAAGCTCGATGTATGGGTGCTACACGAATTGACGCAAAAGAACCTTTCGGAGCGAATCGATGCCTGCGATTCTTTGAACGAAATCGATCCATTTTTGAAGTGGATGGTGACTGAGGATGAAAAATGGATCGCGTACGAGCACAACAGGCAAAAAAAGATCGTGGTCCAAGCGCGGTGAGCCGGCCCAAACGATCGCCAAGTCCGGATTAACGACCAAGAACGTTTTACTGTGCGTTTGGTGGGATTGGAAGGGAATCCTCCTCTATGAGCTGCTCCCATAGGGCCAATCGCTCAATTCGGACCTATACTGTCAACAATTGACCAGATTGAAGCAACCGATCGACGAGAAGCGTACAGAATTGGCCAATAGGAAGGGTGTTGTGTTTCTCTGAAGACAACGTCAGACCGCACATATCTTTAACGACGCGCCAGAAGCTCCGAGAGCTTGGATGAAAGGTTATATCGCACCCACCGTATAGCCCAGACCTGGCTCCAAGCGATTATCACCTTCTCGAGCATTTGCAAAATTTTACAAATATCATAATTTTGCAAAAGATCCGCACGAATCTGTGACCGACGGTACCGCAATTAGTAAGCACCAACTCGTGCAAACCTTACTCTCATTCGCTCCAACTCGAGCAAACTTGACGCAACACGTTGGAAAGGATTCTTCGTTGGAAAGGATTCGTACCAGGGTTGAGGAGCGTTTGTTGTCTCGTTGTGGTCAGATTTAAGGTAAGCACAATCTTGGGCTTCATTTCTCACGTTTCCATTCGAACTCAACGAAACTACACAAGTAGGAGGGAACAGATACCACAATATAAAATTGTACTTTCGAGGTACGAAAGTACCCAACTACTTATCGCACTATCTGGACAATTTTCAAAATTTCCTTACATTGTAAAAATTGCACGATAGAATTTTCCAACGAAAAAGTTTCTCCTTGGAGAACAATTCTCGAATGAAAAGATTGCATAATATTAAGGGAAGTAATAGAGCCAGGCATCGGTTCTAATTAATAACAATTCGTGGGGAACTACTTCCATCTGCTCCTACACGTTTCAATTCGATTCAACTCGCTCCAACTTGGTCCAACTGTTTTCAATCCGTCATAAATTGCTCCCGACTCGACTGCGGTCTTCTCCAACTTGTATCAACTTACTCCAACATAGTTCAGTTTTCTTTCACTCTCTAGGTATCGTTCCCATTCCGTTCAATTTGCTCCAACTGTGTTCAATTCGCACCAACTCGTGCAAACCTTACTCTCGTTCGCTCCAACTCGAGCAAACTTGACGCAACACGCTCCAACGCGTCATAAATCGCTCGAATTCTTCTCAGTTTGTTTCAACTCGTTACTGCTCCGATACGCTCAAACTCGATTCAACTCGCTCCAATTCGTTACAAACTACTCCGATTCTTTCAATGTTTCAATTCGGTTCGATTCACGACCAATTAGCAATAGTATCGCAAGTGTAATACAAAAGAAAATAATAAAGAGTTCGATCTCCCGTTGGAGATCGACATTTTTTCTATCAAATCCTTCATTATTACGTGACACGTACACGTTAAAAGTTTCCATCGTATTCGTGGTGAAAAGAACGCGATACAATCGTAACACTTTGTACTAAGGGCCTCAAGGGGGGCCACCAGAAGCCCGCGTTGATACGCTGGAACTAATTATCCCGCATTCTGGTGGCGTTGGATGATTTTAACGCGACCACGTAAGAGGCTGGTACGCAAGGGAAGGTTAACCATCACGGCTAACCACGAGATCACCGCGAACCTCGAAGCCTCCGAGCTCACCGCGCAGGTTTAGCCGTTTACTGCACTTACTGAATCTGAAGCGATTAATAGCTGGTACCAGTTACGCGGACGAAACGTAAACGTGACCAACGAACGGAGAAAATTCACCAATAAATAATCCACGAGAACGCTCCAAACGATCGTAAATGTTAACGCTTCCATTGAAATTCTTTATAAACAAAATCACCGTTCGACGAACAATTTCAATCGTTAAATATTATACAGTTTGAGAAAAACGTATTTTGCTCGATAAATTTATAACAAACTTCCTGAGAGCTCGATGCATCGATTAGTAGCACTAATGGAAGCAGAAATTTCATCAATTGACAATATGTTCCGTACATCTAGTTTCTGTGTTGTTTACAGTTGTTATTACAGAACTTATTCATTGTATTTATCAATTAAGAAAAAAAATCATTTTACATTCCTTAATGTATAAATTGTACCTTTCAATTTATTCCTATTCTAACCTTGCACCGTCTTGCAGTCAATCTCAATGTTTACAGAGTTTTCTCGTCCTGCTTTTATATTCCAATCTTCTTCCCTCCTTCGTTTCATTCTCTGGCCTGAATCTTACTATTCTTCTCGTTCTCATCTCCCTTCCCATTCATCTTTATCGGGTACTCTATAGTCGTACATTGTACACAAGATAACCTACAATTAAGCTACATTTATGATAAACTACACGAGAAAGATCGCAACCCATTTGCTTATATTGCTCGCTGGGTAATTAATGATCGCAATACGCAGCTATCGGTGATACAATCGGTAATTACATACTAAATAAGATCGATTGCACCACGTAGAGGTTATTTGGTATACCGACCCGCCCTAACCACGTTCCAACCGCCCCCCACTTTCATACCGAATTTTAATACCTTCTGTCCACAGTCACCTAACACATGTTTGCAAACCGATCGAGATCGAAACGCTGTTAAAATCGAGCAACGAAGTGAATTTTTGGAAGAATCCGTCTACAAAGGACCAACAGCGACAAAAGTTTGTTCTACGTGGTACACCATACGCTTTCCATAAATTAATGTGTGTTCTAGCACGTGTACACTGTGCTTAAACAATCATATGTATTCAATTACTAATTATTCCTACGTAAACGTGCGCTTAAATTTAAATAATCTTTAATTAAACGCCGCAATACCTGTTTCTTTTTCTTACACTCTCACGACGACAATTGCAATACATTGACTGGAAAAAAAAATTAAAAAAAAGATCGTACATTAAATGTCAAACATTCTCAAAACTTTTGAATTTCATTACTGAGTTTTTCGGATTGAATTCTCCGATCCGTTGAATTATTTATTTATCGGCGTAGTTAACCTGTACTTTCCATTAAAATGTACTTCCATCCTTTGCGACAGAAGGTTATTTGATAGGTTAGTAAACTCGTTGGACAAAAATTTTAATTTCATTTTTGTTTAAATTCTTATAACGTCACGATCTGTGGTTTCTGAATGCCTTCTACAGACTAAACTGAAGCATAATAGTTTCGTCGCTCAAGTCTCTTTGTGCCTGTCTCTTCTGTCTGTGTTTATGAAACGTAACGCGAGTAGTATAAACACACTGCGACACGAACTTATTGGACGACCTAATGTATACATACACGCCCTATACATTGTATGTATACTCGTTTCATTGTAGACGAATGGAGAAGTTATTAGCACATATTCTATAAAACGTTTGGTTATTAGATATGCAAAGAAATACGAACGTAATCGAGTGAAAAATAATCAAATATATTCGACTTCAAATGGAAGTTTATTACCGTTATTTCAATGAATCGACGTAATTCCGTAAGCCTAACCAAGCACACGCGCATATGTGAAATGTACGTTGTGCACGGTATACTGATGTAGTATTGTTTGCGTTCATAAAGGAATTAAAGCATATTCAGTTTATCTTATACGTCGTCCGTGGTCACATATTTTATGGTTCTATGTATATAAATAGTTCTAGATTGTTTTAAACGTAATGCGCATTACCATAAGCTTTTACCCATGGGCTAGAACTGGTCCAAATCTTATTTTTCTAATAGACACTGCTTTAAGCAGACGGTTGCGCCATCTACCATAAAACGGCCAAGTCGGTAAGGAATGATTGTAGATCTTCGCTACTAGATGGCGGCATAAGTCCTACAATCGCTTCCCAGCAAATTTAATTTTTATTTTTTGTAAAGAAACACATGACGTGACTACTTGAGAAAGTCTTATTCATTAAGTTAAACTAGAAAATTATTAGATTGAAAAATTCTCAAACTAAGCACGATTGTAAACTTAAAGATAGCCATGTCATAGAACTATAATGTCTGAAACGAATGGATCGCGTCGAAGCCAGTATTATATTTTACAATGTCGATATTTCAGATCGTAACGTACCAACTCTAGACATTGCAGATAATTATCATGTTACATGAATCAAGAACTAGCAAATTCCCTTACCCGCTTTGTTACTTTTAACGTTATCAATTCAAATTAGAATACATTTTCAACGTCAGTTTTGGTTAGAAATGATAAATTACAACTATTCGCTCGTACCGATTTGGATTTTTCGTTTTACAACATGAGTAGAAATCAAACAAATAAAAATTTGTATATAACTTACTGATCGTAGAATACGATTCAATAGTACTTTGGTAATGAATGCTGCTGCTCGAGGAAAGACATCGCGGAAGTCATTGGCGAAATTATCGAGAAAGTTCTTCTAAATCCATGGATGCAATGATAAAATGCGAAAAACCTGTAAAAACAATGAAAAAGAAAATATTACAATTTGTTCTTAAAATGATGAAAATTTCAATTTAAATATAAAATACTCTGTATATGAAACTAATAAAACTTTCTGATCATTTAAAGAATGTGAAATCAAAATAACAAAATTTTTTATGTATAATACGGGTAAGAAACTGAAAATGGTTCTAAAATCCACATGCATACAGCATTATTACTTAACTGATTTTAATATGACGTATAAAAGAATAAAATAACGTTTATGCAGACGTGTCAAAAAATCGACTACACTACGTTGCGAATGTTTGACAACAAGTTCCATGTGTCGAATTTCTATTTCTTACAGTTTTTATTTAAAATTGTTTTTATAATAATTTTTTATTAAAAACTGCCAGGTTTTTCTCTCTGAACTACCTAATGAACCCAAAAAGGTTAAGATTGTTCTTTTAAACAGTGCCGCGTAGCTTACGAAAGATGAAGAACTACTGCTTTAGTCTGTCGATAATACATCGACAGTCGCCGGTACTCTACATATTTTCTTAAGAGATTAAGCATGACGAATCGACCAAATTTGGACAGAGTCACATGTGTTTAAGAGTATATCCCGATTTTCCGAAAGAATATTCTTAGATGTATGGAAAATTCAGCAAAATTCGAAATTGCATTTGATAACAAAAACATTTCTACGGATAGACACTTTCGTTTATACTACGCATCATCATACATCGCCTTTTTTCTCTTCACTTTCTTTTTAATTCCACCCACATGTTGGAAATATGGATATATTTAATCCAAAATAAAAAAATAAGGCCTCCCCGACGGGGAATCGAACCCCGGTCTCCCGCGTGACAGGCGGGGATACTAACCACTATACTATCGAGGACTTCCTACAGAATTTGTTTTTGGAACATCATTTAAGAAAATTCAATTAATTATTTTTCAAATTGATTTTTAAGTTTAATAATAAAAATATCAATTATTATGCTAACAAGAAAGTATTACACGGATAAAATTTATACTAGAAACATATTTGTATTTAGAATGATATGATATAGCTATTCATAAGATATCTAATATTTTTATTTAATGCTTGTGATGAATGGTTAGCAATGGTTAGAATAGCAAACTTAAATTAATTATAACCACCAATACTTGTTAATGTAAATTAATTATTGTTCATGGAATTAAATTTCATCGAGCGTTGAATTTAACAGTTATTTACGTTTAAGAAATTTTATATTACAAAAAATGCTCGTCATTGTTCAAATTTTTTGGTAAAGAAATTCATACCGATACCTGATTGTTTTTACCAACTTGATTGTTTCTTTTGTCGGAAGGTTTGTTACGTTAATAGTAGCAGTTTGGTTGATTTTGTATTATAATGTATTCCGATGATAATAATAATAATAATGATGATGCTGAGGATATCCTGATCACATTCGTTCTCGTGGTCTTGTTTGGATTTGATTCTTGATTGTTCCAATATCTTTGCCTATTTCTCTCAATTTAATCGGGTTTCCCGCGCGACGGACGATGTGGGTTAATTCTTCATTTAAAATCTCGAATGTCAATTTTTTTGTGTAAATTTTGTTCTTACTCTAATTATTTTGTTAGCCTTTCATTTTTTATGTTTAAACTGAAGATTATTTTTTGAAACTCTGCCTGTGAGACCATTTGTATTCTAGCTTTACAACACCACAATCTAATTTAAGAGCGCTGTTTAGAAACGTCCTACCTCGACGAAAATTCAAAGGGCAATGAGGATATTGCCCATATCACCAAGGATCGGTGCTAATCTTCTCAAAATTGGCAATACACTAGGCATCGCATTATACATGTAACTAATATTCTAATGTAAATTAATATTTTTAAAATTCTTACACTTCGAAAAACATTTCTTGTTCGTAATTTTGCTGGATCTAGTCTTTATATTTATTTCTCAGATCAAGAATCCATTTCGTTACCTTAACCGTTATCTACGTTATTATTTTAATATTTTATCGTATAAAACTTTCTTATCGTAATTGCTATTAACACAGTGTATTAAAGAAACGTTCCTGCAGTTTTAAATATAAAAGGTATAGTTAGTTTCTTATCAAAACATTTTCTACGTGACGTTAGCGTTTGAACATAGAAGGAATCTAGTATTACATGGGAACTTGTGAGAATCGGCTGTTGTCTACGGCTCTCTGGTGGCGAGACTAGGAAGTATCGCCGTATCCGATATTCGTAATTGACAAGCAACGTAGTAAGTCCTCGTAAGTCCATCTAATTATAGCGTCGTTCGTGGCGAGTCGGCAAAGAAGCAAGGCTCGCTCCGACTTCGCCGGAGCCGCAAAATAGTTGTCAAAATGGCGGGCGAAGGTTCTGCAAGTGTGAATCCGAATTGCGAGGTCGTTCGCGGACAAACGTTCGAGGTCGGCCCGCGGTACACGAATTTGTCATACATGGGTGAAGGTGCCTACGGGATGGTCGTGTAAGTGTCTTCGAGTCAGTTCACCCCATTACTCCCGAGAATTTTCAACCATGTATCGACTGGCTGACAGGCCGAAAGATAAACAATCAGAAATACAGTTGTTAAGCGAATTACCAGTTCTACTGAAAGATTCTCGTTCTTTGACGCGTATCGAAGATTTTACTCGTGACTTGACATCGTGTGCAGCCACTATTAAGCGCTACTCATCGTTATGTATTGTCGCCTTTTGGCGCCAGTTTTAAACACGATTGTCACACCCTTTCGAACCCCCTGCCCACTTGCGTGTAGCGTCACGACTTCCTTGTTCCTTGTCGCTTATCTCTCGCTTATCGGTCTTATCATCGTACCGTTAACGAGATCGTGATTACTTCCAGAAATTCTTTACTACCGTGGCGAGTTTCTTCGCATTGAATTTATGAACCTTCTTCTAAGAAATATGTGATCTCGAATTATTTGACGAAAACTAGGTTGTTTTTTTGACAGTAGAACAATGTAGGTCTTCCTTCTTTTTAATACGTCATCGGTATTATATGACTATTTTATTTCATGTTTGTTCCACTTTTTAACATTTCCTTGCGAAAATTTAGAATTTGCAATTTACAGTTTAACATTAGAAAATACATTTAAAAGAACGTTCCACTTAATTTACTGAGAATATTCTATGATAATGAAAAACCACTTCCTGTATTATGGTTACAGATTGAAGAACATGAATATTACTGACCGTAGGTTCCAAAATTTTACAAGATTTTTGTCTTATAAAAAAAATAATTTTCCATACAAGAAAAATATTTTTGATTTAGTTTACATGAAATATGTTGTATAACTTCATAAGAATTGATAAGATATTTAAATCAGAAAACTTTATATAATTTGTATATTCTATGAAATAAAATAAAAATAATAAAGTAAAATATTTGGTTTAGATACTTTAGAATTTTCTTTTTACAGATCTGCTTATGATAATGTAACAAATACAAAGGTAGCTATTAAAAAAATTTCACCCTTCGAACATCAGACATATAGTCAGAGAACTTTAAGGGAAATAAAAATACTGACAAGGTTTAAACATGAAAATGTGAGTGTGTCGTTCTTAATTCAAGGCAGATAAATTATCAAGTTGTATTGACATTATGTTTCTTTTTCAGATAATAGATATAAGAGATATATTAAGAGCACCTACTATAGAACAAATGAAAGATGTATATATTGTTCAATGTCTGATGGAAACTGATCTCTATAAACTTCTTAAAACACAGGTTGGTGTTATAGTATAACAGATTAAAATAAATAGATATTAAAATATGTCTAAACTTCCTATTTTAATTTTAGGCTATTAGTAACGATCACATATGCTATTTTCTTTACCAAATACTACGAGGATTGAAGTACATTCATTCAGCAAATGTATTGCACAGAGACTTGAAACCAAGCAACTTGCTCTTGAATACCACATGTGACCTTAAAATCTGTGATTTTGGTTTAGCCAGAGTTGCAGATCCAGAGCATAATCATGCTGGCTTCCTCACTGAATATGTAGCAACAAGATGGTATAGAGCTCCAGAAATAATGCTCAATTCAAAGGTAAGGTAGTAACTTAAACATTGAATTTCAGCTTAAAAGGGATAAAATAAAGTATTATATCTCATTGTCCCTTTTCACAGGGCTATACTAAATCTATAGACATCTGGTCAGTTGGTTGCATTCTTGCAGAGATGCTTTCAAGACGAGCTATATTTCCGGGCAAACACTACTTAGACCAACTGAACCATATATTGAGTATCCTTGGATCACCGTCTCCCGAGGATCTTGAGTGCATTATAAATGAAAAAGTATAAATTATCTTTTTGTATTTATTTCTGTATTTGGAAACTTATTTTCTTCGTTTTAAAATGTTATTTATTTTAGGCACGAAATTATCTTCAATCATTACCACATAAACCAAAGATTCCATGGACGAGTCTCTTTTCGAGCGCTGATCCACGAGCTTTGGATCTGTTAGATAAAATGTTGACGTTTAATCCTAACAAGCGAATCGTCGTAGAAGATGCACTCGCGCATCCTTACTTAGAACAATATTACGATCCCGCTGATGAAGTATGCATCCTTTTAATAAATTTCAATTTCGGATAGCAATAAACAAAAATACAGAAGCACGTTCTTAATGTGTAAAAATCAATACTATTTCAGCCTGTCGCGGAAGAGCCATTTAAGTTCGATATGGAGTTGGACGACCTTCCAAAAGAAGTTTTGAAGCAATATATCTTCGAAGAGACTCTATTATTCCAAGAGAATCATCAAGAAAACGCTATGTAGTCTACTGGTATCTGCGTTTACCTATACTAACTCAAATATTACACAATAATCAGCATTCAAAGCAAACAATAATATTTCAGCTGCGGCGAGTGTGCAGAACGACCAAAAAGGAGGGGAATATATGACGTCACAGAATTAAACTTCCTTTAAAGTCGTCTACTGATCGAAGTAAGAAGAAACGAAAATATTGATCGAGAAGGTCGGTCCAGCGATTAACGGGCGAAAGGAGCGGTGAACGAGGTAAAAAAAAACCAAAAACCGCAGTGTCCGTGCATACACACTTGTACATTCGCATGTCTCTACCGAAAAACAAAATACAGTGTTTTTTTGTTACATTGAATGCATAATATTAATTTGTACAATAACTTTTTATTTATCCCGAATTATATAGGTAACACTAGTTGACGATTATATTGTTAATCACCGTCATACATTGTCTGTGATTTAATTGCCGAGTGAGTGGACGCGGTCGGTGTTCATGTACGAGATATTCTGAGCCACGTAGCACGGCGACCGATGAGAATATGAATGCGCGCGAGGAGAAAACTCGAGAAAAAGTGTGCTTGTCCGTAAACCGAGTATACAATGTCTGTGTACTGCGAAACAACAGCCATTGAAGAAGTCACCGAAGTATTTGCAGCTAGTTTCCTTGTGTTATGTAACTCAGTGTCATCATTCTTATTATGGTAGTGCGTACCTTGCAGAAATTCTTTTCTGCCTTTTATCGGACTTAGCTTGTAGAGGGGAGGAAATGGAAGGGGGAAAGAGAGAATGAGAGCGCGTGCGCATGAAAAAGAGCGAGTGAGAGGCGCAAAAAAACGTTTATTCATAGTTAATTGCATACGATGCAGCTTCCAGTTCTTCTGAACCATTTAATTGCATCTTGTTTCACAATCTACTGGTATTATTACACTGATACTGCCATTCTTGTGCGAAACGCATGGTGTTTGTTTGAATGTATCTGTGTATTTTCTATACTTTTACATTTCCGATCTTTTTACACGTTAGAATACGTATCACTTTCTGTTTCTATTTAATTGACGATTCTGAGAAACTCCTATATCGTTGTTCAAGCAATTAGTATGTTGTAGTATATTCTTTTCTACATTTATTTAAAAACCAGCATCGTTTTAGAGCCCATTTATCTCTAGTGGGATTCAAACACTCACCATGTGAGTTAGATGTATGTAAACGTTCTTGTTCCGATTCGTGTTTTTTCGCTCTAAGTGTACGTGTATATTCGAACGATTCTTGTTTAATGTTCGACATACTCCTAATTAATGTGGCATCGCAGAGAAATGCGATGAATGGAGAAAGACAAATTACACTTTATGTACACGAACGTGTCGTCAACGGTCAAAGACAACCTTGTCCGATTGTGATAATGAATATACGAATTTCGGGTGATATCGAGGCACGAGTGAGTCGTGAAATTGTATCTAAATGAGTGATTAATTTAATTTCCATTTGCCTTGAATAGAGTTTAAATAATGCACAAAACTAATCGAAAAGAAAAAAACTCTTTGATTCCGACAAGATTGTAGTGTAGTTTTCATCGTGAAATCTTAATATTAATGACAATCGGATGACGAGGACACGCTTGGAACGAAAAAGAAAAGAAAAACTATTCTTGTCTCCGAAATCAAAGTCTCGATGTATCGCGCGAGGTAAATGATTGTAGATTGATGAAAGGTCAAAGCAGAAGTAGGATCTTGTTAATAGTGAGAGCAGAGAGAGAGAATGCAAGTGAGAATGATGCAAAGCGATAGAGTAAAAGGAGAGCAAAAAAAAAATATACGAAAGATGCAGTGTGAAACACTTTGCCTCCCACAACTATCAGATCTCACGTTCTTCGATGCATCTAATAAAATGTTCTTGATAACACGTCGATGGTGTGTATTCGTATTTTACTCGAGGCGTCGATAATCAATTATTTATGAAACTAACGACAGCGCTTCGTTGCCTCCGATTCGAATGGCATCCTTTTTGCGATTTAACGGAAATATTCCAAGGAATATTGTATTTTCCTCACCGGTGTCCTCTTCAATCTCTCAGCGTATTTTGTTTTACAGAACCTTGGAGAGTATTGGATTATTGATTCAGTCTTGTTATCGTTTGTGTCTGAAGCTTCGTGAACGATTTTAATAATTTATTAAAGTAATCAAGATGAGTTTCAGAAATTTAACAAATCAAGAATATGAAGGTAAAATTTGATGCCATTCCAAAATTGGCATTTATATTCGTATGTCAGAAATCCTAAAAGTTTATGAAGATATCTGTTGTTCAAGAAGATATTAAAGAAATGTTTGAAACCTTGAAATTTTACAAGGATATGTGAAAAAAACTTTTCGTTTGAAGAAATCAATATTTACTGATTCTATGAAATATAATTCTTGTTCGATAAACAACAAGAGTAGACATCAGGAGATTCAACAGGAAGTTTTTAATGTTTTTCTTTTTTATTTTTCAGTTTTCGTAGAAATAGTAATTTAGAGGAATACATTGAGTTTACTTTTCAGAAAAACACAGACACACTGTACGCGTTCCAGCAACGGCAAGGATCAAACTCGTGTCTTTTTATACTTCGTGTCCTTGTAACTATAACTGTACCGTTGACGTCGTCCGGATTTTTAGACGGTGATTTCACCCATGGAAATTAGTAATCAACCGATTACGTGGAACAACGCATTGATTTCCATTAAAAAAACTCCTTGTGAAATCGCATTTTACGCGAGTAATAGAAGAGGACACTTACTCGTTGAAATATATGTGCCATCTTATTGAATTCTTGATGTGTGAAACGTTTTAATTCGTATTTGCCATGCGCTTGATGATACTGAAAATTTTTAGAACATTATTAGCTTCAAAATTATTTAATTTTTCCTTATTAGTGTCTAATCTTTTATTCATCTCTCTAAAACTGTCAAATGAATAGGAATTCAGAGATTTGTTCTAAATCTTAACTATGATCCGTTGTTAGACGATAATTAAAAATAATAAAACTTGTCGAAATTTTCAGTACATCCGCTCATTTCAAGCACGAATCCATTTAAGATAGAATACAGGAAGAAAGTCTCTAGAAATTAGCGTGCAACTAAAAAAAATTTTAGCTTTAATTCTTATTAACATCTTTACACTGTATTTTCATTCAGTGAATTATAATTATGCAATACACTTTTAAAGCAAGAGATTCTTCTATTAATATTTTCAATGACACGGGAAAACGTAAAAGGATTACAAAAGTCTATAATTACAATCGATTCTTCAATTAATTTAGAAATAAAAAAATAATATAATTTACAAGAATTTAAATTTAGTGTAAAAGTAATAATTTGTACCTCATAAAGTCTATAGAGAAATGATGATAAATGACAATTCTTTCTTCCTCGTACCTTCCAAAATGTTGTCTTCAAAGCTTAAATAATCTTGAATGCTAAGTGAACTTGACTGATTTTTGTCGAATCCGACGTTTAAATATCCAAATCTTTCTGTGTGTACAGTGGCTATGTGTGTCAGACTTTCGTGAATATATACGAATATCTACATATATATATATATCTCTAAAGTTAATTCAAAGTTTCGTAGTTTTAAAAGAAATACCGTCAAGCGATTAGCACTGCGACATGTTTGCCGAATAATTTTCACGAGCTGCCTCGAGAAACCGAGGAGAAATTATTGGACCGGTCGGCTGACTCACGATATCGGTGTTTCAAATCACCTTTCACGTTGAAACGAGGATACTTGAATAATTTATAAACCTGCAAGTTCTACAATGTAGCTTCACAAATCATATTTTGACTTGTTGGTTTCTAAAAACATTGTGTAAACAATCAGTCTAGGAATCGTTGAATCAACAACTCTAAATCTCTATTTTTTCATAGACGTAAGAGTTACAAAAACAGTATCAAATATTATGAATTACTGCAATGTCGTAATGCTATTTAAATTCTATAAAATTTGTCTCCTTCTCTTCTGGATATCAAATATAATCTTCTACAAACTTGATGTTTAATTAGACTTCTGTGTTCCTGAATTGTAACTTAAAGCAAAGTATAAACTCTAATACAAAAAATATTGTAAATCCACTGTGATCATGATATATCAAATACCGCACCGTGTGCAAAGGTACAAATCACATGGAAGTATTTTTTCTATTATTAAGGATTGTCCAACCAAAATTCTTAAATTTTCAAACGATTGTAAAACCGTTGCTGGTATTACTGATTTAATTATAAAGTAAAAAAAAAAACAAAGAAACGAGTAACATTGGAACACCATTATCGCGAAGAAAGAAGCACAGGATGCAAGTCGAATGCGAGCAACGATAGATCGTAGTGTTTAATATACATTGATAGAAATCTTATCAATATCATCAGGCCTAATATACTTAACGTTGCGTGTATTTGTTGTTGTTGCCGATTCATATCTTATATATCCGAATATTGAAAGAATATTTCGTCTATGGATTTTCAATGTTATACGTCATTTATGATAAAACAAAAAGATAAAAAAAAAAGGGAGAAAGAGTGAGAGAAAACCGATGATGAAACGTGTCGTTTCAACAAAGAAAAACAAAAACAGTAATTAGAAAACATATTAACAGTTTTTATGTAAGATAGAAGAAAGAGATCCTCAATATCTTGCACGATTGCTTTTTAACAAACGAGATTGATATTTTTGGTTTTGCGCCAAAAATAAATAAGTAGTTGGTAAATATTGAGGCTAATTCACGATCGAGTAGACTGTTACAAGTAATGAACTATATGAAAATGTATACACATTAGAAAGTTGACTCACAACTTAGTGAATGTAGTTAGATAGTTTTCAATAATCACATCGTTTTGAATAAAGCACATAATATGATACAAATGTTCGAACGCTCAATAACATAAAAAATATCGCATCTCGTTTGTTAATGCATCAAATTACCTCGTGCCTCCAGCTGCATTCATAAAACTCAATCTTTGAATTGAGCAATTCTAGTCAGTAAACACTTTCATGCATTTTGAAGCGACTTCAAGTAGCAAAGCATTTTTGTTCTGGATAATGAACACTGCAAAGATAAGATTAATTATTAACAGAAAGACTCAAAATAACATTGTAAAAGTTTATGAATGCAGCTAAAGAATAATATTCCGATAATCCACTGTGTTCTTTGACGGGAAATCTTTCTTTTTTAAATTAACTTCAGCCATTTCTCCGAATAATTGTTATTCGTATAAATGATGAATATATATATTATACATATATATGTACTGAAATCGTAATTATCAATTATTGTATTTTAAATGACTATTCAAAGTATTATTGTGCTAATATAAAAGCGGCTTTATTGGTCAATTATTCGGAATCGATGTCACAATTATTCTTCTCCCTATTTTCTCGATTTCGATGAATCGTTGATTTAATTCTGCTTACTGTTTGTTTCGTGTCATGTGTGAAAAAGTTACACTTAACTCTTTGTTTGTCACATAACAAAAAGTTCGTTTCTTGATTAACGTTGAAGGATCGGTGATTTATCGTTATCGAACCGTATCTTTCCTTGTTTGTTTTCCTTTTTTTTTTAAAGTACAATTCTAAGAAATCACAGACCTCGAAATATTTCATTATTTGCAAAATATATAAGGAAAATATACTCTAAATGCTCTGTACGTGTCGTATTTATCGCGTACAAGTTTATTTTTATTTACAATTGTATTGAGTATCTTGAAGTCCCTCTTTTACTTTTTTACCAGTTTCATCGCTAAAATTTTTCGAAAGAAAAATGACATCTAAAATTACTACGTTGCTTCGATGCACCATGAATTAAATATTCGTTTGCATATTTTTTTCTTATGAGAATAAATTTTCTTCGTCAATTATGGAGTATCCCAAAATATTTATATTCTTGGACGATATACGTATTTTTTCAAACGATTTTCAACATATATAATATTATTATTATTAAATGTGCTCAATTTTTCATTAAGTATTTGCAGACACACAAACGAATATTTAAAAATACATTATATTTCCCTGCGTATCCAATGTATCCTTATGTATCCAATGCGTTAACGAAAGTCTGTTTTTTTCATATAGATAATATTTATATACATTCCAGGAAGCACTCATTACCCGTTCGTTAATATTTTATACTGTTTTAATAGTAGGAAGATAATGTTTTTAGTAAAAAATATTATGAGTAAAAACTATTGACACCAATGATCTTAAAAAATTAACATATATGTGAATTATACAACAGGACTAAAGAATACGAAAATATTCTATAGATATAAATATATATAATAGATATACATTACTTCAGGAAATTTGTAACTGAGGTTTGCAATATCAAATAATTGACTATTACATATAGCTGATTTACAGGCAGTGCAAGATTATTGGACCTCTCAAGTAGTCAATTAAAACTGTAACTTAAAGCTTTAAATTTAAAATACTATAACCGAAAGTCATACTTTGATAATATAAAAATTTGACTTAAAACAATGTTAAAATGTTAAAATATAATTTAGAATATTACTTTAGCTGTTTAAAATTTCTTTAATTAATATTGGCCATGAAAATCGTATGAAGTGTAACAGATTCGGAGTAATGAGTGCATTTTCTATATTTCTATACACCAATTATAAAGTTTTCACCGCGCTTTACTCTTCACTGAAACATAACGCCACGACCATGCCTCACATTTCTATGATAATTTGTTCAATTAATCAACAATTATTCCGTCTCACTTCCTTCTTCTGTGTATTTGTCATTTTTCACTTCTATCCTTAATGGAGAGCGTCCTCTCGTGTGAGCACCGATGCGAGAGCGAAGATCGCCACTTTTCAAAGTACTCCTTAGGTCTCGTACTTTTGATTGCCTTTAAAACATTATTATACGAGTTAAAACTATATACAAACTGTATATCAATTCATCGAAATTCTTACCTATCTTTGACAGAATTATCGATAACTTCGCTTTTCACGTGGTTCAGTCTTGCCCACACTGTAGAAGCAACACGAGGTTTATGCTGAACTACTTTTATTACACTGCCTTTAGGTCCTTGGACTTCTTTCGCTGGTTTGTCACTATCTTCGTCGCTGTAGTCTTCATCCTCATCTTTCTCTTCTTGCTCTTCTTCGTCGGATCCTTGCCATTCACCTTCTTCTTTTTCTTGGCTTTCATCGTCCTCTACAATCTCACCATCTTCCTCCTATGTAATAAAAAATACAATTCATATTTTAACTTTGCTATTTATAATTTAAAAGATAAGTATTGAAACAGTGATGGCTACCTCTGAATCATTGTGTTTTAACGAATTCGACTTCGATACATTTGTATTTGTTACAACTACTTGGATTGCATCACGGAACTGTGTTCCTTTTCTTGATCTTCCAAGCCTTGCTCGTAAATCACTACCTCTACTTAGGTTGCATAACATCGTCTACAAATGAATGATAATGTTTAAACAAATCATTGCTGCATTCAAATTTTTTCGATTAAAAATTTACCGACTTGTTGCCTAAGTTTTGCGCGTCGTTTGTGTATCTTTTCTTCTTCGTCATCCGCATGCATTCGCATCCGCAACACTTTACTCCTTTTGCGCCATTCATCTTCACTATCACTGCTCGAACTGCTTCGTGGTTCTTCCACGCGTGTTGGTTCTTTTGGTGGATACTTTGCACCGAGCCTTTCTTTTACACTACATCCTTGATCTTTATTATCAATTCTTGCACCAAAATCATCTTCTACAAAATCATCGAGACCCCAGCTTTCCGACAATGCACCCCAAGGATTTTTTATACGTTTCTTATCTTTAGCATCATCTTCTATTTCTTCTTTGACTCTTCTTTTACTTTGCCTAATTTGCTTGTACATTCGCTTGCGAGATTCAGTCAAGATTCCTTTAATACCTACAAGAAGAAGAACACTTATGATCTAAGATCAAGTTTAATAAGTCTTATTGATCAGTAAATTATCTTCTTAACATGTTATATTACCTCCAAAATTAGGGTTTCCATATTTCTTATAATATTCACTCATTTTTTCAGCATTTGGTTGCTTCTTATCAGCTCTTGTGGCAAACCTCAGAAATATTGCTTTAGATTTAGGATAATCTATACCCTTTCTCCATAAGCCAGGAGGCAATGGACAATCAATATCCTTGATACTTATATAGTCGTTTTGTGATGCATCTTGTATTATATTTGTACTTTCATTATCATCCTCCATTTCTATAGTACAGTCTTCAAGAGCTACATTATTTTCTTCATCAGGGCTGCTGTCATGCATCTTTATAGTTCTTTGTGTTTGTTTCTCCAAACCAACAATTTTTTTGGACAGTCCCAGCATGGCTCTGGCTGCAGACAAATTTTCTAACCAGACCACATTACCTATAATACATTCAATATCAGTGACATGTTCTTAGTTTGATATTCAGTGTCATATTACAACTCAACAAAAGTTTCAATTTTTTGTAATCATTAATGATCATATTAAAATATAATGTAACTTTAGAGCTATGGATTTATATAAATATTAATAAGATATTGAAACTTATGAATTATTATTCTTACACGACACGTCATTAATCCATTCAATGGATGCTGGAGCATAGTCCTCAAAATATTTAAAGACATCTTTGGTGCTCATTTCTTCAGTTCCTCTCATATGTATCACATTTAGTCTTATATTTTTTGTATTTTCGTTGTCCTCTATAATACCCATACTAAAAATCAAGATAATATACTGTACCACAGTTATCCAATCATTGTATCTTATCCATTGAACTAATATTTATCAGAATTTTCACCTAGAATATAAGTCTTGTTCTTGGTTGGATAAGCTAGTTTTAATCTTGTCTGTTAACCCGAAACGTTTAGCTCTTTCTTCCATCTTCAGTTTCTCCTCTCTGCTAAATATATCTACGCCTGTCATAAATATACCACCACGATTCTCATAACGGCTGTCTAATTGTTTCTATTTGCATAAAATAAATACACTGCATTAATTATTATTTCCATAATCCTAAGTACACATAATTTTTCATACGATTCGATCTTGCAAAATAATTGCTGATAAGAATCAGAAATCGACGAATTAGTAATGCATAACAAAGCTTTGAAACAAAAGGCTAAGAAGGAGAATTGATCAAATTAGGAGATTAATCGTGAAATGTGAGTAACGATAAGATTTCTTTACCTCTGGTACTTGCACATTGTTTGAATTAAATGTTTTTACACTCCCTTGGTCTGAATCAACAGTTTTACTGTCATCTACCGCGGGGACCATTTCTACATCTATAGGCTCGACTAGTTCATCCATTTTTTAAACTTTCGCTTCTACTTTCTCAAAGTATTATGAAATACAACGGTGAAAACATGAAACACCGGCTATTGGAACCACTTATTTACGATACAAAATGAAGGAGAAACAACACAATAGGTTATGGTGTACAACTTTGACTATATAAATATCAATGTTACATATTCTAGTTCTTACGTATAAGTTCTCGCGATTTGAGCGCCTCTACTAAATTAGCGGAAAATTCAAATTGTTTAACACCTTTTTCTACCAAAATGTTAAAAAATACTACAGTAAGCTGTGTAAAATAATTTATACTTTCAAAGTGTAGTAAGTATTTCTTATCGCGTGTGAAATAAAAGCATGTCATTAACAATTAACAATACTTATTATATTAGTGCATGAAATATATGATATTGAAAGTGATACTTTAATTTTTGTAACTTTTTATATCAAAATTATTTTTGTTTTCTAAATAATACATTATGATGAAAAATTATTTTCCTGTATTCAGAGTTGTGAAATTATTATCAAGATATTTTTATACGGTATCTATTTGGATTTAAACTTTCATTTAATCCAATTTTTCATTTAGTCTTTTTGAATGCAGGACTTTCTAAAAAGTTATAAATAAAATTTATCAACAATTTTTTGTATATTAAATAATCGGTAATTCAATATCGATAAATGATCTACGTAACAGGCCCAACGGTAATTAATGCCCCATCAGTACTTTTCAACAAGATCCCACAGCATACTATAGATAATATTATTTTTATCAATGAACAGTCGTATACAGGTTGGATTCCTTGGCAACTAATACGTGCGCTCAGAACAGATCTAAATCTAAATAAGACGTAAATCACGAATTGAAAGATACAAATATCGATTATAGAGAAATAAATTACGATTTCACTATCTTTAAATCTACCGGCGCCAAGTTTCTTTGAACAATTGCGGTATTTCGATTTTATGTGTACTGAATTCATTTGCGCAGCGCCTATGAATCACCAAACATAAATTACTCGTAATTATATAGAGTGTTTCAGAAAATTTGGATATAACGAGTAGCAGAAGTAATGTCAATAAAAAGAGTTACACAAAAATTAATACAAAACTATAATCATTTTATGCGATACTATAATTCGAACAAAGTAAACTGGCCGATTTAGTCCACTGGAGAACTCTCCCCACCATATCACTTAGTTCCACGTTCAAATGAACATTTATCTTATCCGATGGTGTCCTCCAAATTGAATACTTTTTACGTGTTCCTTTCTACAAACACGATTTATAATTCCCGATACAAACTATGTTAGTATGTTACACAACTATGTTATAATACAAAATTTTATCCAGACATTTACGCGTAACGTTCAATGTCTCGTGCACGACCTTATTAATTATTTATAAAAACATTCTACATGAAATATTGAACGTTGTTTACAAATATCTCGGTAATATTCGTCGTAATAACTCAGTTTAGAGTAAGAAATAAAAAACATACATATTACTTGAAAATAAGACGAAGTATAAGTTTACGAGGAGAGGGTAGTCAAATGATACGATGGGGTGAGTCTCTCGGTGACCTTCAGCGATCACTTGATTCTTTACCAGACAATAGCGTCGTCTAAAAACAATGATTCGCAAACAAATGTTTGCATAAATGTTTCATAGAGTTTCTATAAAACACCCTGTATTCGAAAACGGTGAATCATGAGTTTCTATTATCGCTAATTAAGTCCACTTTAATTGTGAACCTTGTAGTACTACACGTCGGTGGGATCGTTGTCGAAATCAATTGAGAATTTCACCAGATGTACGTCTCGCGTCTGTAAGCGGACATTTAGTGATAAATTAAGGAGCGATCGCGTCTATTGACACAGTTCGCTGCCATCTTCGTTTAAACGTAGATCGTCGATCGATGTTCGTCCGGTTCGCATCACAGAGACCTTCCGCGATACTTGTGTCGGTTCTCGGAGGATCATCGGCATTCTTCGTATCGGTGACCAACGAGGGTCTTTCAGTACATTGAAATCGGATTATTCGAATATCATTTTATCAGAGCGGTTTCCAACATGCCCGAAAACGGGTTGCAGATGACCGAAGTGGTAAGTAACTGAGAAAACTAGCGACAGTACAATATTCGCGTGGAAAGTTTTTACAATCGATCGTTAAAAATTTTACTGTTTTGAAAAATTCCTATCGATACAATTGCCAGCAATGTAGACCGTCTATTAAAGCGCGACACTGTTCTGTTCGCAGCAATTGGGGAATCTACTCGAATCACTGTCGCACCGAAATATTTACGTCGAGACGTTTAAACGAATTCAATAACTGTTAATAATCAACCTCTGTTTCCGGTATTTTCAAGAGACCAGATTTTCCGATATAATAGTGTGCTTTTAAATCGCTCGAAGAACTAAGAGTGAAACAAAAATAATTCTAACTATTTTTCCCAAGCTTCGATTTCATTTTGAAGCTACTGGATTACATTATTTTAAGTGCGAAAGTGGCCCGTACGGAAATATAATTATTTATAATAAAGTGTTTATATGTGAAATAGAAAATTGTATAAAAATTGGGGTCGAACGGGTTATTGTTTTTGATCTCACGGTATCGATGGAATTTTACGTTTAGTTTTCGCTAATTCATAGAATACTGTTCAGTAAACCTAGAGAGTGTCCTATTAAGAGGTCAAACAGTGTCTAACAAAAATTTTCCATTCACATTAGTAGAAGCCCATTCAGTGATACAGTTCCTGGTACGAAACAATGTTTATATTGTAAGATCAATCACAGTCGCTGTGAATCAAATCATCAACCGTGAATTAATCGATTCAAATGTATTACTGTAAACGATACGATTGAAAAATTAAATAACGATTAATCCTCACAATTTTTATAGAAATTAATTTAGGTGTACGGTTATCCGGATCGTTTAGATTTTTTGTGCAGCCGTGATTCTTGATCAAAAAACTCGAGGATACATTGATTCGTACCGCGACGTAAACTTAATCATGAACTTGAGCAATCGACATATTGTGAAGGACAGTATTGATGTATATTTAGATTGTAATCGAAACATTAAGAGCACGAACATCGATTGGGTCGCGTATACAATAAATCGACAGCAATTAAACGCTCGAGATTACAAGATACAATTCAACTCGTTGCCGTGAAAAAACAGATCTCGCTTCATTAAACACGTTCTGTCGATTATGTAAAAACTATTAAGCTTTCGTACAAAACGAATTAAAAATTTATTACCGTCATATTTCAAAGCGAAGATACTGTTTCTTATCAATTTTTTAAATTTTCTCGTTGCGTGTACACGTAGGAACTACCCTTGTCCCAATTCGAAGAAACAAGAAACGTTAGACCGCTCCTAATTTCGATTGATCTTCACGACAAAGTATCTTTCGATATCTTATTGTCAATAACGATAATTGTATGTAAAGTAAATGTACGCGATAAATGTGAAACGGAGAGAAACGGCACTGGTATTTGTAAATTCATCAGGACGATAAGATAATTTGCATAAAACACGATCCAAGTTATCTAATACTGTTTCCTTTAATTATGTCTTTTTTACTGCTTATTAATACAGCAACGTTATTCTCCGTGTTAACGAGCACAGCGATACAATTATCCCCAACAAGTTGGTTCTCTTACGTAATTGTGCAACACAGTTTCTTATTATAATAACAAATATTTTCTACTCCTCGCAGGGATGCTGTCCAGTTCGGTGACTATCCTAGTTTTTTTTTTTGCTTCTTTCCATATCCGTGTGTGTTCTCATTTCAGCGGCTCAAATTGGAGACGTTGCTTCCTACGGGTAGAAATTACGACGCCATTAAAAAATCGTGGAACTCCGTTTAAATATTTCTTAGAAATAACGAACCCGTTGTGTAAAATATTTGTTCAACGTAAGACAGTTTCATAAATGGTTAAATTACACAACGTCTGATTTTTTTGTCGTTTCAGGACATACAGAATTCGACCTTCAAGACGCAGGATAATAAAACCGAGAACAATGGTAACAGACGATCGAATCTTACATACGGAATTGACGACGTTCCACCATGGTACCTGTGTTTGTTCATGGCTCTCCAGGTACTCCGTGATACGTCGAAGAAGACCTGATTACAAAATTTCTCTTAACGAAAAATGAAATTTTATGACAACAAACATTTCAATTTGCCTCGCGAATTTTTCAACAGATTTACAAATTCTAATTAAAATCTCGAATACTTAGAGTTTGAAGGTTTCCACTATTTATATCTTTTGTCTTGAGAAGATATTTGAAAATATATGTTTCTTTTTACCGAATCAACAGTCAAGATTATTGTAATCGTTTCATGAACTTAACGATCAAATTCTATTTAACTCTAACGTGTGTTTTATTTATCGAATTGAAACCTACTGGAAAAAAAAAATAAAACGAGTATAATACGTTTTTCAGCACTATTTGACCATGATAGGAGCGATCGTCTCCATTCCTTTCATTCTGACGCCAGCTTTATGCATGGCAGAGGATGATCCATCCCGAAGTTACATAATCTCCACTATGATCTTCGTCACAGGACTTGTGACACTCTTCCAGACCACCATAGGATGCAGGTAAGAAATCCAACGAAAGACAAGTTGCGGAAACTAAACAAAAAATTGGAATTTTTTACGTTAATATTTTATTCATTGCTTCCTTTACGATCAATTATTTCAATCCACTTAACATGTTTCGTTCGATTTATGCGATCGGTATCGTATACTATATATGCTCTGTTCCAGTTTTGACTCACGAAAGAACTACTACCAATCATTCCAATCCATTAAGTCAGCCACAAGCAATGCTTAATAAGCGCACTCTAATTGTGCGCCAGTGTTACGGTCACGCGTAGATGGTTTTTGTTATCATTCATCGAATTGTAATTACTGCAAATAAGTTAGATAAATGTAGATAAATGAGAATTCGAACGATGAAGTGTTTATTAATCAATTATCTACTATTCAATTGTGAAAAATATGAGTAAGAACTTTATTCGCGTTACAAAGAACAACACATTTGTGGTTTCTTTGTCTTCATTCTTTGCTTTTCAGTAAAGAGTAAAGTCGTCGATGCTTCTCTTGAAAAATTCACACCCACTTCAACCATGATTACATTACTGATTTTCGTACGATTGACAAATGACTTGACACGTTTCACCAACAAGGTGTTAAATTCAAATTTACATGAATTTAAAAGTCAAGGTGAATACTCGAGTAGATACAATACTCCGCAAATAGTTACTGCATACTTATACATGTTTCATTCTTTCCACTGCAACTATAAATTAACTTGGCACTAATACTCGGTGACTTTACTACTCAAAGCTTGTTTCGTATTCTCATTCAATGAATTTATGGATCGTTCGCAGTTTCTGATCAATTCCAGGAAAATCTTGCTGTTCGATGTTTATTTAACATTCTTCAAAACGTCGCAATCCCATAAATTGCAGAACAACGCCTATGTGAATATATAAAACTAAGAATTTTAATTTCGTAATCCAAAGATCGAAACTGTAAAACTACTATTTAATAGTAAATATTGAAGAAGAAGTATTGAATAACTCTAATGGTAAAGTGAAATCTTCCCTTACTTTCGATAATCATTGTTTCCAATGTTCCTCATCGTAGATTGCCTTTGGTGCAAGGAGGGACCATATCGTTTTTGGTCCCAACTCTGGCGCTGTTAAATCTGCCGCAGTGGAAATGTCCAGCGCCAGAAATTTTAAACGAAATGTCCCCCGATAATCGCACCGAATTATGGCAGGTCCGTATGAGAGAACTCTCCGGGGCGATCGCTGTGTCCGCTTTGTTCCAAGTGGTCCTCGGGTTTGGAGGTACGAAAAATGAGCTCGAAACGCTTCTAAAATTCCTGTATACCTGTTACAAAATATCTATGCAGTATGTTTTCTCGTATAGGCATTATCGGTTATTTATTGAAATACATAACACCACTCACGATCGTACCGACCGTCTCGCTAGTTGGATTATCCCTTTTCGAGAACGCAGCTGATGCGGCGTCGCAACATTGGGGCATCGCAGCCGGGTAAGAATTCCAGAGCAATTAACTGAAAAATTAGGAATGTATGTTTGCTTTTTTTGATAGAATTTCTGTACATATATATGCATTCTTTGCTTACTAATATCATCGATACAGTACGCGCGTAGTGTGATCTGCTAGAAACGAACAACTTCATCGTTGAAATACCTAGACTTCTTCGTTAATAACTCTAATTGAGAAAGTATTGATCTTTTTCAGAACGATACTGATGTTAACTATGTACTCCCAAATACTGGTTAACGTACCGTGTCCAATCCTGGTGTACCGCAAAGGCCAGGGGATACGGGTCATCTGGTTCGAGCTCTTCAAACTGTTCCCGGTAAAAAAAAGGAATTGATATTTTCACCAGTTAGAAATATCAAAGATATTTACAAGAACACCATAAATATATTTTTAATTACTTCCTATTTTATCAAACCGCAATTAAGGTAATTAACGCTCAACCGATGTGATATCTATAATGGAAATTCGGTATCCCCTATCTCTTCATTTTGTTGTACAACATAGGGCAGAGCAGAAGAAAGTTCAACCAATATATGCTAACACCATATTTCATCCCACCTCTATCTACCCTCTACATCTGGTTCGAATTCACCCTATCCTGTTAATCGTGTAACACCCCACCGGTTGAGGGTAGCTAAGCATCTCATAATTTATAATTTATGCCCCGACTGTTCCATTATTCCAGGTGCTACTAACAATAGTAGTCATGTGGATAATCTGTACGATCTTAACCGTGACCGATGCTCTGCCAGTTGGTCATCCAGCGAGGGCGGATAGTAAATTAAAAATTATCAACCAATCTCCATGGTTCCGTGTGCCGTATCCTGGTCAATGGGGCACACCGACTGTAACTCTGTCCGGTGTATTGGGTATGCTGGCTGGTGTATTAGCGTGTACAGTAGAATCTATCAGTTACTACCCGACGACGTCCAGGATGTGTGGTACGCAATATCAGGAATTTTCGATTATTTACAGCGATCAGGGGTTCTTGTTTTTGAACAATTCGAGACCTTAAGTTTTTGTCTCTCGAGAGTCACATTAGCGGAACTTCTGGAAGAGATAAAATCATTTGAACACTATTTTAATAAAAAAAATTGTGAAAAATACTGACCTGAAAACATTCTCGTTGATAAAATCGATCGTGATGCAATCTTCAGGGGCTCCTCCACCACCGGTTCACGCCATTAACCGAGGTATCGGTATGGAGGGTCTAGGCACCATGTTGGCTGGTTTATGGGGCAGCGGAAATGGTACAAATACATTTGGAGAGAATGTTGGAACTATAGGTAAATAGTGGTATATTTTCGTAAGAAAAGAATACCGTGATTTCTATCCAGTTTTTAATTTGTTTAATGAATCCAGCAAATGCTCGCAGGTGTTACGAAAGTCGGTAGCCGTAGAGTCATCCAATGGGCGAGCGGGCTGATGATATTACAAGGATTGATCAGCAAATTCGGCGCCGTTTTCATCATCATTCCTGAGCCAATAGTCGGCGGAATATTCTGCGTGATGTTCGGAATGATTTGCGCTTTCGGTGTAGTAAAAGAAAAACAAAATAAGGAACACATTCCTCTTCTAAAAACACTCTGTATAATAACTTTGAAAATATTTACCGTCTTTTAGGTCTCTCGGCGTTGCAATACATAAATCTGAATTCGGCGAGAAACCTCTACATCCTCGGATTTTCCATTTTCTTCCCATTGGTAAGTTAGTTAATTTTTTTTTTTTTTTTTATTCCAATTCTAGCACATCGATTTTTTCCTAAAATAACAATGATTAATTAAAAATATTTTTCTCTCCAAATTCTATCAGGTTTTGTCGAAGTGGATGATCAAACACTCGGACGTGATCCATACCGGAAATGACATAGCCGACGGTGTAATCACTGTGTTACTTAGCACGACTATTTTAGTTGGCGGTGTAACGGGATGTTTGTTGGACAACATTATACCAGGTATAATACGCTCGTTGAATACGTGAGCAATATTTTGTATTTTTTGAATAATAAAATATTTAATTTTCTCGCGTTCTAAAACTTAAGGTACCCCCGAGGAACGTGGACTCGAAGCTTGGTCAAAGGAAATGGAATTAAATACTGTAACAGACGATGAAGATGATCAAAAGGAATACATACCTAATACGTTCGATTTTCCATTCAAAATGAACGTTTTAAGAAGGTAAACGAATGTATATTCTTAAGATGGCGGTTTGCAGCTTAAGAGAAGTGTGTGTATTTGAATCACTTCCTTGTACTGTACTTCTTATCCAGAATGATTGAAAAATGGCGTCACAATTTTTCTAAGCAAATTATACGTTTCAAAATTAAAACGAAAGTCTATGAAACAATATTAAATTACTTTATACAGTTGTATTAAACTCAACTAACCGTGCAATATCACTAAAGAACGATCATCCTAATCGGTTGAATACGCCGCTTTATCTCCTGTCTAGTTGTGCAACTCGCATAACTATGCATATATATGTAGTTCCGAGGTGCAGGAACTATAAATTATATGACACATTGTGTATTTTATTTGCATATTTTCTCACTAACTTGACGTATATTTTACATTCTACTGATTATCTCTCTTACAGATGGAAGTGGACATATTACGTACCATTTTTACCTACATACAAGCCGGGAATCTATTCGTGGAATCAGAAGAAATGATGAATACGGTAACATCGGTTTTACATAGCATACTCAATAATGCAAGAAACTTACGATATGAATGAATGTTGAATGAATCAATGCGCTAGCGACGAACGGCTAATTGAATATGTCTTTAATTTTATTGAAAACGAGAATAAATTTGTTTTTATATAAAGCACGATGGG
The DNA here is from genome assembly GCF_051014685.1 of Ptiloglossa arizonensis. NCBI lineage: Eukaryota > Metazoa > Arthropoda > Insecta > Hymenoptera > Colletidae > Ptiloglossa > Ptiloglossa arizonensis. The sequence continues at coordinate 23,901,928 of NC_135049.1, forward strand.
TTTTATTTCTTCATAAATCTGGGTAAAAATGAATTTTTTGAGAGAGATTTTTCATATTACAAATTTAAAGGTACCTAACTTTATACATAGAGGACAGCACTATGTTCGGTATTGCTGTAATTACGTGTGTGGCGCGAATTAGACATTGTTGGCGAGTAGACGTTTAAATGTTACTTTTAACAATTCGCGTAAAAACGAATAAATATAATCATGGCTACATCCACAGACATTGCTACGGTACTGCAAATGTATATTGTTATTGTTTACTAACACAATCGACTTATGAATTGTTATGAAAACATAACCTGTACTTAACCTAAAACATTTTAACCGGCCTATTTCAAATGCGACAGGAAAGTAAACTTTTTACTAGCTTTATATGATCTTCTGTTCATAATGTTTATAATCTGAACAATGTACTGTACTTTGAAAATAAACTAGTACATAAACCAATATATACGTTGCATTCTTTTATGTTAAAGTATACTGGTATAATTTTTATAGTATAAAATGTATGCTAACTTTACTTACATGTATATAATCAATAAACTGTACTTATACATATACATCTATATATTATTTTATATCATAGCTTTACGTAAGTTCAATAATTGATACATTTACTTACCGATTGCTTTTGTGTATTACGTATACAGATCAGAGTGCAGAGATATCTGAATATGCCATTGGTACAGCGATGCAAGGAAATAGCAACGTTAATAGATGAATCCAGTACAACGGAATTACAACATGTATTTCCAATACTAATAGATTCATTATTCGGGACAACTGACAATATTGGTTGGGGTTTACATAGCATCACCTTTAAGAAAAATCCACAAGAATATGAAACACTTTGTCATTTCCTTAACCCACAGGGACCAGTTTTTTCTCTGTGTTATAAATTATTACCAGATTGTTACTTGAAGTACAATTTTCCAGTATCATATCTGCCGGTATGTTAAAACTTCATGTCGCTGTATTCATGGAAACAAAGAATATTAATTTTTGTTATGTTTTACTTTAGGTAAAAATACGTTCAATGCTGGAGGAAGGTGTAATACCACCATTTTACCTTGATAAAATTAGAGACGATCAGAGTACACGTGCTGTATCTGCTTTAAGCATGAGTATCCTTTTTTGTTGCTTTAATTTTGTAAGTACAGTAGAACACTTCTAAGAGAATTTATATAGACTATATTCTTAACATTGATACAGATCCTTTTGAATATTACATCTTTCACTTTGCATACCATTTAACAAACCCATGGTTGCAAGTACAGCAACAGGAAAATGTCTGGGTAAATTGGGAAACAGCATATGTTCAATTAGCTCATTGTTATTTATACCACTTTTTACCTAGAGATAATTCTCCAGTTTTGCCAATTATTGGCCCTTATGTTAGGAAAACACCTCAAAGAAAGTTAGTACAGTCACCTGAATCAAAAAGGTATACTAACATTGATAAACTTGCACTATTTACAAACACAACAATAAGTTAAACGTTTCATTCAGGGATTATTACAGATTACAAACTCCACGATTATTGAGAACATCGATATTATCGCCGGGATCTCCAAATTCCACGGTTACTGTACCACAGCAGCAATGTCTGCCTCAAGTTTGGAGAAGTGAAACTGTTGTTCAAGTTTTTCTCGACTTCTGGCTAGAATATACAGAAGAAGATCAGATAAATTCACGATTAGGCACACCATATGTTGCGACCGTTCCACGTCGAGTAAGTTTTATAGCAAATCATTTTTTATGAGATTCCTAAATTCACATATGATTTCAATTACAGCATAGTATTCATTCGGGGGAACATATACGTCTTGTACGAGCATTCATAAAGACTTTGCATGAATTTGCAAATAGCGTAATAGGCGATAAGAGTGCAATGGATGAACTAAAACGGTATTTAAAAATATTACATAAATGCGTTACAATTATCAAAGTTTTCTAAGTATATTTGTTACTTGCAGAATAATTTTGCCTTCTGTCCAAAGCAAAATATACACGTTTCTTCGGAAAGCTATACATCACTGGCCTTTAGATAGTTCATTTAGATTAATTCTTGAAGCATGGTTAAGTTTTATTCAACCATGGAGATATTTCCCGAGTATATCATATACTAAAGAAGGGTGTGTACACAATTTAAATGAGACCGTCGATTCATTATTGCTACAAATTTTTTCATTTTGTGTAGTAAATCAGAAGAAGAAGAACGAGGAAAAATCTACGACGCTTACAGATGGATGCCCTTCGTTGTAAACAATCTATTAGCTTATACAGCCATATTTCAACAATTACTTCCACGTTTTATGAGAACGGACCTTGTAGCGCCTAAAAATGCATTAATGTTGTTCAGGGTTACTAAGGCATGTGAATTACATCATTCAAATAATTAAAGCGTAACTTGATCTTATTGTATAAAACTTATAAAATATAGGTGTTTTCGCAACCTTACTTAGCAAAAATGATATGCGAAGTAGAGAGCCACATAGACGATGTTGGACTTAGTAGAAGCCGTGTGTCTTCAAATCAATGGACTTCAATTGTACGACAACAAATTTTAGAACTTCAAGGGCCGATGTATCAATATGTTCCAATGTTTTCGATGTCTACTGCTTCACAAGTATGTAGAATGTGTAATCACATCCTTATCGTTTAATTATTTTTGAATTTCTATCGTAGGTTGTGTGTCTCTTAAGCACAATTAAACAAGCACATTTAACAGCGACCAGTTTAATCGATGCATTGGAAAAGAAGCGAAAAAATAGACGATTTTTTATAACAATATGGGAATTTTTCAATGGCGAAGATTATTCTTCCGATGATATCAGTATAGAAGAACGACGTCGAGTTCCTATATATCTAGCAAATGCACAACAACAATTAATTGACATCTTTGAGGTAAATATTAATATAATACAAATAGATTAAATTTTGTAGGAAGTATTGTTATTTCTTAAGTATAATGTTTATAGATCAAAGTGGAAGACATTCCTCAAGTAGCTATTGAAGCTGACCAAGAGTATCATGAGAGTATTCTATCAACTTCCTTTTGTCATCAATCACAGGTATTAAATTAATTGCTTCTCTAACAATTCATGAATATTCTGTCTTAATTAAAGAATTTTAATACGCTAATTTTTCAGATGGACTCGAGTTTAGATTCAAGTAAACCAGGTGTTTTTGTACCAATACAGAAAGACAGACAAACGTGTCAGTACATTGAGTATATGGGAGATCCAGAATTACAGCCAGTGAGAAGTAACGAGTGTGCTTTCCTTGTTAGAAATTTGTATAAACTCTGTACTTACATAAACGTGAAGGTAAACATTTTAAATAGTTTAAGAAATAAAAAGTGACATACGAATGTTTCAAATTGGTATATTTCTAACAGTATCGACACAAGATAACTGGAATGTACCATCAGCGTGGTTTCTTCGGCAGTGTTTGTCGACAGATCTTACAACCACCTACAAAAATTGTGAAGCTACCAAAACGGACACAGGATGGGTTTTCCAGCGGATACGAAGAACGTATCCCGGCTCGACTGAGTTTACGACCGCTGGCTAATTATAGTTTTCTCCTAACTATATGTTTAGGAATATTTATCGCCTGGCTTACAAAGTACGAGGCTGAACCTTAACTGATGTTACGATTATTTTTGTCACAGAGCTAATGTTGATTATATAACGTCGATCTCTCTTTACAGTTATGGTGCCTTCTCATTTCTCGGATTCGTTCTTTTCCTATGGTTTGTATATATAATAATACGCGCAACATTGGAACCCTGGACAAGATGGACCATGAACAGATTCAGGCCCAATACAACGTTTCCCGTGAATTAAAATAAAATACAATTGTTGTGCTATTTAAGGACGGACGTACTATTGTACGATATTCAATGTTATTTAAAAAGTAAATTTGTATGCAATTTGTAATTTTTTAAGTATTTAAGTGAATATGGTTGTGTATAAAATAATTAAAAATAAAATACAATGCTTCGTTGGATATATAAGAAAGTTACTTAATAAAGAAACCAGTAATGAAATAAAGTAGAATTCCATACAAGTCAATAGAGACCACTGATAGAAGGTCACTTTGGCACGATGTCAGTGACTATAATAATTGATGGAGGCGTCTTCCACTTATACTTTAGTTGGTTAGTGCGACGCTTATGCGTGGTGAATAACGAGTCGAGGATTTCTAGACTTATAGGCAACAGTTTACAGTGATTGAGAGTGCGAATGTGTCCCGTATCTCGGCTCAAGGTGCAGGTTCGTAGACATCCAAAAGTGCATCGGTCAACGTGAGTCAGTCTTTAAAATCATTTTTTCAACATAAATTTGAATATCCTTCTATGACGTTACATGTTTATATAGACTGAAATATTCAGCCTACCCTATATCAGATAGGCGTACAATTTTGCTCTTGAAGCACGTACGTGCTCCGATTTGAATTTTGCTGGGCACTATCATTAACCCGTACTATATACGATATTCAATCAATACATGTTGCATACGAATAACCGATCACTTCTGTGGATTTCGTGCTGTACATAGACTACTTCATGTAAGTACGATGGTTCGTTAAGGTCGACATTGTACGACAGGAAAATTATATTGGACTGCTACGGTGACATTCCGCATGGAAGGAATCGACCAAAGAAATGAGAAGATATAAATTACAATTTTCTTTCATTGAAGAAGCAAAGTGCAGTTTGTAATTCTCTGACAGAATTTAAATTATTGCACTGTTTAATGTCAAATTACATTAGAGGGAACTTATTTACGTTTAGAAGTTTGCCTTCTTTTTTTTCTTCGTTTACCTACCTTATTGCTGTTTTTATTTTCATACGCTTATACACATCCTCGAAGCTGTACATACATACCGCGTTTAATGAAAACTAAACCCGTCGGATGAATTATACGCCGTGCACACGCCTCACGAAAACAGTAGCCCTTTAATTGGATCCCGCTACTTGCCACCGGACTCCAACACCTTCTTTATGTTTCCCTAGGCGAAGACTATCTCAATATATGTACATAACACCGAGCTAACTATTACTCGTAAACGCAATCTTCACAAAGTGTATTACATCAAAGCCGATTGTAGCTCGTTAACCACTGAATCGCAATTACATAGTAATTATACACGATGGCATTTTCAGTCTCTTTAATCTTAGTCTTTTGATCTACTTTAAAATACGAAGCGCCAAGCTAGCCTAAAAGGAAACACGATAAAATTGATAACACAGGGAAAGGAAGACGAGGAATACGTGTTCATTTATTTAACTTTTTATACCTAACTAGGAAGCTGGTGGTTGCGTCACTGTTTCCGAGCCCGCCATCAGCTTTCAATCGCATTAGTCGTATTAAACCATTAGATATTTAGTACGATGGGTGTGTTTATATGTCCCGTGTAACACGAACATGACCCGTTTTCGGTTTAGATCTATGCAACCGATATTCTTGCCGAGAGGTCCAACTTCACGAGTCATTCAGCTTCGCGACACGATTATGCATCCTTTTATACACCGTCAAACGACCTGTTATGCGCCTGTTACGAACAATAAGCACGTTTGAACGAATTACCTCGAATGGACTCGTTCACTATTCGTTAAGACCGTCTCTGCTAAGCGTCTTTAAGTCAAAGAACACGTGTCTGTTAAAATCAATGGCTATTAGGTACTTCTAGTGCAACTACACATTCATCGCGTGACGCCACCAGACTTAGGTATCGATACAGTTTTGATACCATTTATTTGTCCAACCGACAGCTAAAAAATGAAAATTAAATTATTTGTCGGATTATTTGAATAAAAAAATTATCCAAATAACTATCCAATCGAAAAAATCACGTTCGAAGAAAAATATATTCATCAACCACAGATAAATTTTATTTATCTACATATTATTCATTTCTATTCAATATCTATCGTTATCCAAATAAGGACATTTTACATTGGTTCTTCATAGAAAGACGATTTTATCGAAGAAAATGATCACGATATTTATATCGAGCTATAACATTTTCCTCGGCATAATTTCAATTTTCATCGTGATCTTCGGTTCAAGCGAATAAAATTTCCCCATTCATTTCGACGAGGGAAAACCTGAAACACAAACGTTAAAGAAAATATAATGCTTCGTGTAAATATTTAATCGCAAAAATTTTACTATCGTCGAAGTGCAACGAAGTTCGACACATTCTCCTTCGGTAAAGAAATCTAAAATTGATCAAAGTTAGACAAGGAAATGCTCTCAAGGTGCAGCGCAGGTTTCGCATCGAAAATATGTCTTTTCGTCCCACTTGGAAACTATGCCAATTCACACTTCGTACGTATTGATAACGATCTATGCAAGGATCTCGGTATCATAAATCACTGTGCTAATCAAGCTGTATAGACAACTACGAGCGAGCAAGTATCAAATAGCTACGAAGTTAAAGTACGAGACGCAGCGCCAAGTCTATTGTTTACGTGGTGAAACAGTGTTAAGTTGTTGGATAAATTTTGTCCGTCAACTTCGTAGCGTGTAGGCACACCAAAAGCGCAAAGATGTGCGTGTTTAAACGTTGAATTTCTGTCTCGTGTTTACCATGGGACAAAACTTTCGCTGCAACTTAATACGTTTGTAGGACCGTTTCTTTTTCTGCAGTGTCCGTGGGTTGTATTTCTTGGTGAGAGTACCCGGAGAAGTATACTACCGAAGAAGACGAATCTCCTGTGAGACAACAGTGTGTTTGGCTATCATCGCGAAACCGGAAATGTCGGTGTTGCCTCGTGCTTCTGCATATCAATTGGTCACGCGTTATTCCATCGATTTTCTAAAATGCAAACAACATTATTTCAAACTACGTCCTATCGAGTTTTTACATAAAAGCAAGGAAAACGTATTTTTTTCGAATCCAATCTCGATTTCAACGTATTAAAAAAAATAATTCATCGGTAAGTTGCAACGATATCGCAATATCGCTATATCCTTGAACTTTTGATAAAGAATAATGTGAAATGTAGGATAAAAAAAAATAAAATTGACCTTCGAATGTTCTTCTTCACCTCTGCACATAATTTTTCTCAACACGGCGTACCGTTTGCAAGTATTCCATTTACAAATTAAAAAAGTCTGAGCGTGTATTTTTTTTTAAGTGACGAGATAAAATACGTACTGTCGATCGAATTGTACGGTTCTATTAAAAGTTCCTCCTTCGCTTTCTTAAACGTACAACAATGAATTTCATGGAAGCCGGTGGCTCTCACTGCGTATCGGACTAATTACGTAATTGCCAGCTATTAGAACAATGTAATAACAGGCAAAGGTCGAAGACACGCTTAAGGCCACGCTGGCAATTAAAGTACAGCGTTAAGTTTATTGCGTCGTATAGTTTTCACATCGTCGATTGATTCATTGTTATCTCGGATACCTGGAACAATACAATCAAAAGCTTCTTTTGGGGTAAAAATAGAAACAAGAGAAAAATAATTTTCGAAATCACAATAACGATTTTAATATTTTCGTCATTAGGGATAAAAATATTACGTTCCGGAAAAATATTGAATTTCGAAAAGAATTAGTACCACATGAAAGTCGTAAAATACTCAAAAATAATAAGCAGTGTGAAAATCGAGTGTCGAGAAAAATAATTCCCCTACAAAAACCGTTCGTTCGTTTGAAATATACCTTTCCTCGACACACGCACTGAATATATCATCACCTTCCGTGAGAGAACGAAAAATCCGCAGACCCATTTGTCTGGCTAGCCTTGGTAGTAATCCGATCCTGTCTAATGTCGAACGGAATAACAAATACATGCTTGTTTACGAGACGATCAAACTTGATTGGTAGATCACTGTGTAAATAGACAGTCTATTTCTATGATTTCCTCGATCACGAGATGTCAGTGGCACGACACCAGTCACGTTTTAATTTAGAAAGATTTGAAAAAAGTACGTCAACATTGGAAGAAAGAAAACAATACGTTCGATTTGATTAATCAAATATTTCTGTTGAATTGAATCGGGCTGTTGCGTTACAAGAATTTATTTAAACACAGACACGATGATTCAGGGACATCGAAGCTTCCCGTATCGTTAGAATTTACACGAACAGCGATGATAAGAAAGTATTTTATATTTTCATGGACAAAATTGCACTCAATGTGCAAACGCGATCGTAAATTATAATGTTTTTTCCATTCTTTGAATTTTTCATTACAAAAATTATAAAATACATCAAAAAGTGCACTCAACAAAAAACCGCGGCAAAGATATTAATTCGTCCATACAAACGTGTAAAATTCGATTTGAAGTTTGTTCACTTTAATCGAGTGAAACAATTCAAGCTTTTATATTCGAAAATCGATAACCGTCGCAACGACGTTGTCCTCTGACGTTACTTGCTTCGAACGCTGAGTCTCGTTCTATTTGCACGCAAGAATTATCGAAGAAGTTTTATTTTTTAATATTGTCTCGGTAATTTTAATATATATTCGACCTCGATGAAACGTGCCAAGAAGAAAACCACTTTTTAACGTATTTCATCCAGTAAAACGTGTATAAGAATCACTCGTATGGAAAAGAGATTCGTAGCGAAGATTTCTCGTGAAACTCGAAATTGGCCGAGCCACTAAAATGAAATTCGTAAAGTTGTATGCTCCGAAGAGATCGCGACAAATAAGCCTAGCGTTACAAACGTCATAAGTTCACACCGGCGGAAAAAACTCTTAATTCCGCCAATGCGGGAGGACACTAAACTAATTTGTACTACTTACACCGGCAAAGAGCAAACTTTGCGCTCAACTATTTCATGCACGTGCACGTGCCACATCTTGTTCATGAAGAATTCTGTCAACTAACTGCGGTATAGAAACTTCGCTTGCTGTACGTTTATCCAATTACAAATCTGGTAAGGTGTTGTTACAGGAAATACTGAGATTCAGATAATGGCGCCACTTGTCAAACACACGAATACATGTAGCCGCGCCGCGTATTGTATTTCCTTATTGTTCCGAAAGAATGGACCTAATAGGTGACAAGCGTATAGTATTGTATGGTTACATACGTGCACCCTGTTAGTCGCGTAAAAAACATCTTTTTTTACTTTACGACTATCGTTTTATGTAACATCCGTTTAATGTATCGACAATTAGTAAAAATTTGATACGCTTGAAGATTTATCGTTAATATCGATCGCGATAGAATGTTCATTGCAGCGTCGCATTGAAATATGCAATGCAATTACCTTATCTACCGAGGCGTTCGGTCCATTTCGTTTTCTCTGTAAATCCAGTAGAGCAGAATCGCGTCACCGCTATAGAGTACCGTCGATTTTCTTCACGAGACTACCACTACCGCCATAACCTATAACCGCCTCCATTCCACCTCCACCGTCGCGGTGTCTCCGCGTGTCACGAGGAGGAACTCAGTTACGCGCCACGGGGTTGAGAAGTCGGACGCGTTTCGTACACGAGCGACGAAAATTTTGCGTTTAATTCGCGAATTTCACGAGAACAACGTCACACATGATCAACGCCGATCATCGATCGATCCGCGACTGTCCTTAAAGAGCGCGCTGCATCACCGTTTGACGTTGATTGGTTCGCGACAGGACTCGCGACACGCTGATTGGTTATCGAAAAAAGTCGAATCGGTTTCCTCGACGAAGTTGAAATTAGCGAATATCGCTCGCGATGTAATCGATTCAGTGTTTTTTGAATTAAATTCATACTCGCGAAGCACGAGCTGTTTTTATCGGAACAAAAATGAAAATGTCTGTAATGTCCAAAATTTTAGCAGAGCAGGTTATAACGATATTCGGTGAATGATACGCGAAGCCTCTATAAATAAATATGGACGTAAATGCTTAGAATAGAGTATCAAAAGTGTCCAATATTGTTAAAACACGATCGCACCTACTATTATTTACGATGACTCTAATATCTTCTCTACTTCTTGGGTCTTGGAGACACGAAGCCAAGTCTTTTAATAATCACTTGCTTGGTATTAAAGTTCGTTCAGAAATACGGTAGACCGACAGAAATAAAATTCTATCGTTTCGTTTCACGTTAAATACACACGAAGAAACAAAGAAAATCGAACTTCCGCGAATGATCGGTATCTCGCAGCATCTACCGGAAACTTCGACAGCTTTTGACATCACGAGCTGCTTCATTAATCTTCCTGTCAGCTGTTTTACATTCTGTTGCGAGACGACCCTAACTTTGAAATTGTGTCGCGACGTAATCACGATCGAAGACGATCGACGTTGATCCTCCCTTCGTTAGCGTTCCAACTTTACCAACCGTCGCCGTGTCCCCGTGAAATTAAAATTTTAATCCGTTTCTTTCTCCGAAGTTGGTGCAACTTTTTAATCATCGACCGTGAGACGAACAACACGATTCGTTAAACGGACGAGTCTCGAAATAAGAATTCCGCAGAATGGAGTTCGTTTCGTAGGAGTTTCTCGAATTTCCATGAATCTAAACGCGCGACGAATGAAATCCGGGTGAAGCGACGATCAAAGGACCGACCATAATAGCAATCTCGTCGTCGTCGAGCGTGTATCGTTCTTCCGGATGGCCAACTACAACGACGAATGGAATTATCGGACCGTTTTCTCTCGAATTTCAACTATATCATACTATCCGCGTCTCGGTGCACCCTCTTAATTGCCCGAGGAGCACACCGCTCAACGAATCTCGAGCGCAGGAAAAGTGTACAAAAGAGAAGATATCTTCCTTTCACGGTTAAAACACGTGAACCATAAATCACGCGGCTACCGTAGGATGATATTCCAAAGATAAAAGCTGCGGTATCGCCGAATTTAAGTCCAGAAAAATTCCACAAAACTGAGATAACACTCGGTGAGGTTCTCGCGACGTTTCTCCCAGGGGTTCGGTAGAAATTGGATCTGAAAGAAGAAGAAGAAGAAGTATTTAGTCCTGGACGAATTGGATCGTACTTGGAAGAGCGTGTGTTCGATTAACTACCGAAACGGAAAGTTTAGATACGTGGAGCTTACGTGCGCTACGTAGTAACCGTTAGATTCTCATCGATTAAATTATTTCGACGTTTCCTTTTTTCTTTTCGCTCGATTTCCGCCAACTGGCGCGAAGGAGGGACAGAGATCTTCAAGAGAATGGGGGTAATTGAAAATCCGATAAGAGGAGCGATCCAAACACTTCGGTTCCGTCGCGCGGAAGAGGAACATCTCTGGAACTTATGATAGAGGTACACTTCTGGAACTTGAGATAGAGGATCACTCCGTGACCCTAATATTCTACAAACGTGGCCGTCGCCACGCGCGCTGCTTACGTAGGATCACCCTCCGATGAACATGCTCTGGAAGGTCGTGGTGGCTCGTAATAAGCTTCGAAACTGTACGGCCAAAACGTGGCCGGACTCGAAACATCGATACAATGAACGCCGCGAATCAGGACTCGTCGTTCCCGATCACATCCACGCGCAATGGAAAATATGTTGCTGTTTCGTAGAACGGAGTTCCCGGGAGATTCCTTAGACCATCGGAGAACCAATCTGGAGTCCTGGTATATTTGCACGAGGCGTTCACGAAACACGTAATCGGCATTTCGGCCAACCTGGACCTACTAAATATTCAGAGACTCGAAGAATCTAAAGAAGCTGATTTTGCACTACAGTATCGTGCTCGGTTATCTCGAGACTTTGAGATAATCTTTGATAATATAATAAATAATTGGGATAATTTATCTTGTCCTTTGAAAATTTGAAGGACTATCTCTCGAAGGGACGATCGACGTGGACTGAGTATTCAGAGGCTCCAAGAATTTAAAAAACTTGATCCTGCGCTAGAATATTCTGCTGGGTTGTTCCAGGACTTTGAGAGCTAATCGTGGAACGCGGACAGAGACTAGACTTGTGTCCTTTGAGACTTTGGAAGACTATCTGTCTCATCGTCGATGATCAAGGTGGACCGTGTTACCAACGGTTCACCTTATACACAATTCTCTAATCGTTGAACCATTGGTATCGATGTAACTCTGGACACCCGACGAAGACTTCCGTGGGATCGTAGCTCAACGATTCGCGTGTACCTCGGCTACCGTGGAACCTGAAACAAAGTACATCTTTCAGCTCCGGGAAGAAGAATAATCGCAAACCGTAGCTTCGGATAGCCTACCTCGCGAGTCCTCGATGTTCCAGTGTTGCGTACGCGGTGGATCAATGCGAACCGCTAAACGGTGTCGGGCGAGCCCTGTTGCGTCGTAAGCGGAACAAATATCGGTGATCGGGGACGGCCCGCGTCCATGCAAATAAGCAACGATCCTTCTTCCAGGATCCTATTGTCGAACACCGTCGTTGAAACCGAAATCGATCCGTACCACGAACCCCGTCACGATGGATTCAGAAACGCGACGGAGGTCGTCGTCCCTCGTAGTTTCAAGGATCAGGAAGGGATAGACCAGGACGAATCGAACGACCGTTTCCTCCTGTCGTGTTGACACGCAATTCGCCATCTCCGTTGTTCGAAGGGACGTCGAACGTGGCTCTATTTAAAGACGCGGATACGGCTACGAGGCTCGCGTGACGCTTCAATTGTCGAGCTTGGATATTCTCTGTACACAGAAATTAAAAGGGAGAAAGACAGAAGGATAGAGGATTCGTTGAAAAACGACGTAGAAAAAGGTTGGTCACGCGAACCACGCCGATGCGTGTTTCCCTGGCTCGCGGCGACTTGGTTGTTCCCAATCGGTCCACGCCGAGATAAATGTACGTCGATCGTCAACGTGGACGGAGCTCGGTGCGTTCGACCATGGCGATCGTTCTCCCCGTGTTGGGAATTTCGTTGGTCCCGATGGGTGTACGGAAACACGGTCGACTCGTTCGTCGACGAATCGATACGTCCGTGAGATCCAGATGCGATCGCGATTAAACGGGACCGCATTTGAACGAGAGAGAGAGAGAGAGAGAGAGAGAACCTGAAACCTGCGTTCCAGGTGTACCAGGGTGTACGTAGCGATGGAATTTACGTCGAACGCCACCGAGCTGGCCGACAATCTCACCGTGACAGCCGTGAACCCGTCCACGCGTTTCGAGCTCAATCTCCCGTACACGGTTTGCGAGGTCCTGGTGGCTGTGTGCGCTGTGTTCGGCAACGGTTTGGTGATCACCGTTTTCAGCAAGGAGAGGAAGCTACGCAGACGTACCAATTATTACATAATTTCTCTGGCCACGGCCGATCTACTGGTGGGCCTGTTCGTCATACCGTTCGCGATCCTGGCCAGCATCGGTCTACCGACGAATCTTTACGCCTGTTTGTTCACCGTCTCGATCCTGATCGTCCTCTGCACGATCAGCATCTTCTGTCTGGTGGCGGTGTCCGTGGATCGTTACTGGGCTATACTCCACCCCATGGGATACTCGCGCACCGTACGCACCAAAACTGCCATAGGTAAGGGATCACCGGAGATCCTGGAAAACGGGAACAGGATGTTAGGATTAACTGGTTTCGAACGCGGTGATTATCGAACGCTGTGGTTTTGTTAGATGAGTTTCAAACGAAATTTAATCACTCTTTTACCGTTGGAAGTCCAAGTATTGCGTTTCGACTATTTATAAATCCTCATTATTCAACGTATATTCGTTGACCCGATTCGTCCTGGATAAATTTAACAGCAATCTGAAAACAGAGAGCGAACATTGTCGTATTAATGGACACTTTTTAATTCGATTTAATCTCTTTGCGGGCAGAGTTTCGAATGCAATTTAACCACTTTTTTATCGTTGGAAGCATTTCGACTCCGTACAGATCCTCGTCAGACGACTCGATACATGTTTCTTTTCTTCGAATTTGCTAACGATATAAGAGCAGCGAATAGAATTTCTGGAGAAAGAATTCTACCGGGGAGAAGGTAGTTGCAGACCGAATAAGTTTAACGAGCGTAAAGAAAAAAATATTTGTCGCGTTGATGGAACTTTCGAATGGAGTCTCGAAACAATTTTCACTCACCTATAGCCGAGCCACACAAAATAGAAAGTTCTGATTCTGGAAGACCAATCGGATAAAGGTTTGTTTTAGAAAAAAGGAGTGCTCTTTGTAGAACGATTAAAGAAGCTCTGCTACGTTTACCATCCTTTCAAACGTTCTTTTATCTTGAATTTATGAGTCCAACTTTTTGTAATCGCGTGTCGAACATCGTAAACAGTTTACGGTCCCGATCGAAGGCAATTCGCGAATGCAAGAACGACCTCGTAAAACCGCAAGTAGTAGAAGTCGATACTTGGGTCGACCGACTGAAAGCTTCGAAGAATCGAACACGGTAAATTAGGTAATTGTTGTCGCGAGCGTTATGCAAACCGCGGGTCAAATTGAATTCGCTTCTTCCCAGAAATATTTTGCACAACGAGCACGACCGTTTAATCAAGCAGCCGTGAAACAATATCGATACGAAGCCGTGCAATTATAATTTACGGAACTGTTTGCACAGGGGCACCTGTTACGCTCGCGACTGAACATCCAGCAATGTTTCCCATCGCGTCGGAATCGAGTGTTACGCGTTGCATAGTACGCAAACAACGAACCTGGAATATGGAAAGCGTAAAGAAACTGGAAAGTACTCGAAAATATTGAAGCGTGCAGTATAATTGCGCCCGGAAAAATACTTAGGAGTATATTCTACGAAATAACGAACGACATTCTTTTAACGAATGTCTCAAGGACATTTCAAGGTTACTCTTTTTAAAGAAATAGTAGTATTCTTCGTTCCGTCTTCAAATATGATTATTCTTCAAAGAAAGTCATTAATCTTCTTCCTGTGGTTTTGCGAGGTCGCTATAAAATGATCTTAAAGCACATTTTTAGATTGATTATAATTTACAGCTGGGCTTGCCCATCGCACAGTGATTCATTTTTATTTATATCTCTGTATGTTTCGTTTCGCCCTTCGATTCTTATTGTATATAACTCTGGAACAAGAAATACGTATTATTATTATCTGTGCTTTCGAAACGATTTCGTGTTTCTTTTCGAGAAACTGCTGAGAATGATCGTCGAGGAGACATTTTGGGAGTCAGTGGGGGTAACTTAATCTTCTAGTTCTCGTTAATCATACTGTCCTCAATTTTTAAGAGTTCGTTGACTTGTTCTCGAAAACAAGGTTCTGTACGAAAAAATTTTGTACTCAATTTTAGACACGGAATCACATCCTTCTCAGTATTACTCGTTGCCAGACACTGTGTGTACGGCTCTAACGTATTCCAAACGTAACGAAGTCGTGCTCGAAATCGTGGAGAATCGTGAACTCTCTGTTTTAATTGCGCGCGATAATGAAAGTCCATCGCGTTCCGATATGAATTAGAATACAGGGCATCAAGCCATGTCACAACTGATTAGACAACATTGTACGGATATATTACTCCGAAGTGCCATTGTTGCCGGTTCTAGTCCTTATTCAACGGTAACGTTACAGAGAATCCGTGAACACGATCGTTTAATATTCTACATCGAGCAATATTTCCTCGTGATCCGTGTCGATCTAAAACAATAAGATTATAATTTTTCACGCGACGGTGAGTAGATGCAGAGCTATATAGAATGAACTTCGTGTGGCAACAGGTGGTGTTTACGTTCCCGGTGAATAAGACGTTCCAGATAGAGCAACGTTAATTATGAATCCGTGCTCGACGATCCTCGTAAAAACTTTGTTTTATCGGTCCACGAAACAAAATTTTACATTCGGTCGTCAGTTTATAGACCTCTCACGTGTTCCATAACTCCGTGAAATACTCCACAATATTCTTATACGATTTTCGGTCAATGGTTCGATGATTCTAGGACCAAGAAACTTCGCACGATTGGAAACTTTCTTCTCGTTTGAAACGTTGCCGGTTATCGATCGCGAGCAAACGTATCTCGTCCGCGTTTCCGTGCTCCCTCCGATCAAACTGTTGCTCCCGTAATAGTCCTCTGAAACACAAAGTTCGAATGAAAAGTACACACGGTGCTCGGTGACTCGTGGACGCGGGTAACGGTATCGATTCGGTCTAATGAATTAACTACACGATGGTTAAGTAATTACCGAAGGAATTCAAAAAATTACAGCCACGTTCGATACAAACACTGAGATGATATCAAAGTGAGCGCGCGCGCGCTCACGATGCGAAATACATCGAAATATATATTCCCATTCGTCCGATTTCCCAAAGGACTTTATTACCTTTTTTTACCGGTGGATATTGATGGAAATCCGGTTACTTACATATCTGAGAATCGGTACAACGCAAACAAGATCTCGCTAGAGTCAATCTAGGCTTTGGCGAACATTCTCCGTGAAACATCGGAGAATCCATTGAAAGAGATCGACATCGCTCGAGAACGCGTCGCTCAGAATCCAAAGGATTAACGACGACGCTACCTGTGACGCGTTATTACATGTTTTTTTTTTTAAGCAGAACAAGACGAATAGCGTGTAATTTACGCCGAAGGGCGCGAGAATCCCCCCCAATTACGAATCAAAGACGAGCTGGCAAAAAATGAATGGCCGGGTGAGACGTTCCTCATTTCGCTTGGGCCAGCTGGCCGTGATTAATTCAAGCATTTCGCCTGTTTATGGCACGACTGATTTTAATTACGACCACACCGAGCGATACCGTCTCTTCCAGCGAGCGAAAAAGGCGCGTTTATTACTCTGCTCCACAATCGATAATGTTCACGTGTACTTCTATCATCGACACCTTTGACCGACTTTCACGCTATTCCCTCCAAAACACTCGCGCGTGGTTGCTCCATTCGTTGGTCAAACCAGTGTGGTTCCAGTTTTCATAAATCGCAGCAGCGCGAACATTGGTCGATCTGGAAGAACGATGTAACTAATATGAGACGAACCGAGGATATTTTGTTGATAAAAGAAATTCTATAAATTCGATTCTCCGTGGTATATATCAACGAATAACATCGTATATTTCACGTCTTGACTCGCAAAGCCTGAAGTATATCCCTACCCTCTAGAGAAAAAGGTTGTTGACTCCTGTGTCGAGACGCAGACTTTGGTTGGAGGATTTGAAACACGTTCTCTAGAGAAATAGGTTCGGTCCGCTTTTTCGCGAGAGAGAAAACTGAAAATTTTTTTAAAACATGTAGTTACACCTTTAGTATTTGTGTGAATGTATATATTCGAGAAAAAATTGATTAAGATTGAATTCCATGGCCGAGAACTTGAGAGGTGTTCTATAAACTTTGGACGAATGAGAAAGAAATTGTATTTAAGAGAATAAACAAAGTCGACCTTAAAGTGTCCTTGATAATTATGTAGTTTTTTTAATTGCAGTGTTTATGTATACCTATCGATACGTTCGAGTGTCTTCTTTATACCGTATTTGTAATTCGGAGTCGTGTGCGCGTACCAATCTAACTCGAACAATTGAAACGTAATGGCGGACATAATTTATTCCAGGTATAATTTGCGTGTGCTGGATAGCCGGGACGCTCATCGGTTTCCTGCCGCTTTTAGGGTGGAACGCTGGCAAGAAATCCAACGAGAAATGCATCTTCACCGAGGTGATGGATTACGATTACTTGGTGTTCCTGTACTTCGCCACGATCATCTTTCCCGCGCTATTAATTGCAGCCTTCTACGCCCATATATACAGAGTGGTCGTAAAACAGGTCAGATACTTTTACCGTAAATGTAACGGCAACGGTTGTATACGTGTGTGATCTGTAAACATGACAACGAATTAATGAAGATCGCCTCGTGTTCACGACCCCTCGAAATCTACCTTTTTTAATCGACCAAATATCTTACGACGTCACTGTCGCGCCAATTAGTATTTTGTATAAATACGTTGGCACTCACAAAGATTTATATAATTTCGAACGACGGTAAATACGTGTTTCGTGATCGATATTTATTCAGTCGAGCATGCTCCGCGAAAATATATTCGTAATATATTTTTTTAATATAACTTTTTACCATATATGGACGTATCCATCCGTCTTTCGTTTCGTATCGAACAAAAATTCGTAGTACGTGACGTATTTGTGGCGCAGAAAATTAATGGTCGCAATGGTTCCTTCGTAATTTATTGGTCACACCGTTCTTGCGTTGCTCGAGAAGCTTCTTAATCGGTCCGTTCCGCTTTCGTACTATTATTAGCAACAAGGTCGGTGAATCTGCATGAAAATACAAATCGAAAATATGGAATTAAATTTTTTCGTCCGAGGCTTCGTTTCGGAGAAAATTGAGTTCGAATACGAAGTAGATGCGTTTGTTGAAACCACTGAAAGTCTTACCCCTACTACCCGCCACCTGTGTATCTTTAACGGCGCACGTGCCCCGTGAGCATTCAAAATCAATTTTCTCAATAACGAGGCTTTTGGTAATAAGATTCGATTGCGCGTTATTTTGAAGCATTAATCTTAACACAATGGCAGTTACAGCAAATGGTTACAATGAATCCGGGACGTCGATCCGGAAATCAAACAACGGGGACGATGCTGCGTCTTCTCGGTGCGGCCAGGAAACGCGAAGTAAAGGCTACGCAAAATCTCTCACGCATCGTGATCTTCTTCATCATCTGCTGGTTTCCCCTTTACACCATCAACTGCGTGATGGCGTTCTGTCCGCGGTGCAAAGTAAACGATGTTCTCATGAACTTTTGCATTATCCTGTCGCATCTGAACTCAGCTGGCAACCCGTTACTTTACGCTTACCATCTGAAGGACTTTCGCGCAGCGCTCAAAAATTTCATGTGGAGGCTCCTTTTCCCGCACAGCGACGTGAAGTCGAGTATGGTCAGCGTAATACACGAACGAGGCTCGCTCGTCGGATCACAAAGACAATTTCAGAGACAATCGATCGGTCTGCACCAAGCGAGGGGCCAGAGATTGAGTTTATTGCGTCAGGTAATGTTCAAAAGCTAATTTTGTTTTTGTTTACTTACTTAATAATATTTTTCCTACTCTCAAACGATAAATAATTATTACTAACCTGAAAATAAAAAATAACGACATAATTTCCTTATGAAAATCACAAACAAAAGGAACGAAAGATTAAAGAACTCTCTTTTTCATTAGGGATGCATAAGATTGTCATTAAACTCGAATAATCTTTCCCTAATGATTCAGTCGTTATCACTACCCAACAATTGCAACTATCACTACTCATATACGAGTATCACTACTCATATACCATAGTACCGATAAATTAGTTTTTATGGCAAAGTTCCCACTACTTATTGAAAATATATCTTATCTTATCAAGAAGGTAGTCCCATTAGAGTAATAAAGTACATTTTATAAACAGGTATCGGACGTCAGAGTAAAGGGATCTTTTTCCACACCACGCAATATTTCGATTCGTGAGAAGGAATCGGGAAACGCTTCGAGTTCGTCCCAAAGCGACAAACAAGAAATCGATGGTTGCCCCAATGATAACGCCAGTCAAAACAGTAACGAGAATCATGGAAGCGACAGCGATAACTATACGAATAATAGAATCGATTCGAGTCTTTCGAGAGCACCATCTCGTGTATCTTTGATGGAACTTCAAACTTCCAAACCTCTGGTACCACTTCTTCCAGCGGAAATCGATCACGTCGAAGAGACGCCACCGGCGTCGATTTTCGTTATCGAGGTAGATGTAAATCATATCGATTCTGTCCGCGAGAAGGTGGACGAAGAATCGATAGAAAGTAAAGAAAAGGGCTGATAACCTGTTTAGATTCGTATAAATCTGAATTTGATGGCAGATTGGTTGAACAAAAATATCTATCAATGCTGCTTCCATAGTCGGTAATAAATTATCGTTCATAATAATTTATGCATGATTGAAACAGTCGTTAATAACTTTTTGAAAAGAGGATACAATGTATTTTTGGTGTTACTATCGTAATTCAATGTATGATATTCCGAGTTACACACTGTTAATACTGAGATATTGCGAAATAATTATTATACTGTATTAGATATACCGACGCATAGAATTCTCAATTGCTCGATGATGAGTACATTTAGTTTCCATACATATTGCGTTAACAAATTGGACGACTTGGTCCTATTATTGAGACTGCAAATACCTGACTGAACAGATATAGTTTGAGATTAGATTTTACCATTTGTTGCTAATGTTCAATGTTAGATACATATTATGTGACAGTGTTAAATGAAAATATTAGAACTAAACTTGAATGTTAAAAGAAGTCAATGAATAATATTTCAAAAGTATACACATAGTGTGTTATGTAAACTTTTTTGAAGTAATTTATTCTTTATAAATAATAAATGGAAAAGGAATATGTTTTACAAAAACATAGTAACATATCTGTCATAACATATCTAGTACGAGAACCATCGATCTCAGACGAAAATTATCTTTAATCGTAACAAGTGTACGATTAAATTTCTACACAAAGTTCGATTATCAATGTCTTATTCGTAATGTAAAAATTATGTCAGTCGACAAAAGTTAATGCGAAAAGTTACTATAGAATTGTCTGTATGTTAGTTTTCATTCCATATTCTGTATACTAAACATCAGACGAAATAAATGTCATAAAAATGGTCATCCATATTGTAACTGAAATATTCGACTTTGTAACCTAAGATTATTTGGAAAACAAATTATATCTCTAAAGGTAATTAATTTACATCGATTTACTCTAAAGATACCAATGGTCGATAAGAGTAGAAATAAAACGAGAACATGTTTTACCTACAATGTGTAGGAGTATTTTCTTTACTTTGAAAACGATTTTTTAAACATGGACACTTTGTCGTATGTGGAATGTTCCTTTTCTTTTAAACAAGCAATTAATACGTGTTTATTTACTGAAAAATATTATAAGTTGATTTAATTTTTAATAAACCGTTTTAACATCGCGCCTGCATCTTGAATGCATTTGAAGTTAGCATATTCAGCAACAGGTAGCGTTTTAAATATGGCAGTTGGCAAGTTCGCGCCAAAAGTTATTCTCAGTGGCAATTCAGATGCGATCGAGTAAAGATGGTCTTGACGATGTTGAATTTTTTGGAGTGAAAATAATTTGAAAAAAAAAAAAATTGATTCTTAAGTGATGGATCCGAGTGAAGTGGAATTCCTTGGTGAAAAAGAGCTGGTCACTATTGTGCCAAATTTTAGCTTTGATACGATTCATTTAATATCGGGATCAATAGGTCCCTTTCGAGCTGGTTTACCTGCTCAAGTTCCGATTTGGTTAGCAGTGAATTTAAAACAGCAACAAAAGTGTCGAATTCTTGGTCAAGACTGGATGAACACCGATGACTTAAACGAAGTCAAAGAAGAAGAGAAATTGTCGAAGTAAGTGGGAATTTCTTTTGTTCGTTCTTTTCGGAAAGTTTCTTGATGCGATGAAAATTGTATATTTTTTAGATTATTCACAAAAATGCCGAGCAATCATTTTATGGATGAAGCGCAACTTTTACTAAGCGTTGCGAGTGATGATATATCTGATGCAGATAGAATAAGAACAGCAGTGAAGGTAGGACAGATGTCAAATGTGTATACTTTTCTAATACTAATGTATATTTTAAACTACAGGATATATGGGACATAAGAATGTCCAAGCTTCGTACATCAATAGATGCATTTTTAAAAAGTGAAGGTTTACATGCAAAATTGGATCATTTAACTGCCATGGAAATAAACAGTGTGCGTCCATTACTGCCACATGCCTTAGATCAAATGCTTAGAATTCAAAGTGTATGTGTGTTTTGTATAAAATAAGTAAAATTTTATTTTTATTTACTAACCAAATTCTGACCTTATAGGTAGGAAAGACAACAGAGTCCCAAAATCCAGAAAGTACGCAAAACTGACACAATTGGTACCTATTATTGTTTATAAATTATTATTTTTGTTTACATTGTAAATATATATGTATATACTTACGAACCATCTTATTATTGAATTATATATACCTCTAGAGATAATTTAATTTTGGAAAGAAAGACAAAGATGCTGGGTAAAGAAAGTCATACAACGGTAATATACAATATACGAACATGATATAATAGTTTTATTATTTCGTACTCTTAAATCATTACATACAGTCACTAGCATTTCAATCACAATTTCTCATTATCACTAACATGTAGCAAATGCGTATTTACATTGGTAGATGTCTCTTGGACTAATTACTCGCTTGCTCGCTCTTTTTTCACAATATTTACATTTCCTAAGCTTATAGTACACAGTCCTTTAATAATCTTTGATTTGAATTCTTAAAGGTATATCGCTTCAACAAACTTAACGTTGCTTGACTGATGAAAGTGGAATAAAATTGCGATATTGAACAAAGAATTGATTGTTCATTTATTAATTTCGAACAATTTGAATATGTCGTTAAGCCTGTAAATCGAAACGTTCATTGTACGCTGTGAGGAATGGAAACTTACATTGGAAAGCAAATGATAAGAAGAATTGGAAACCGTAATCGATATGTCAGTTTGACGATACTAATAAGAGTTAATATTATCAAAAATTTATACAAATTCCGGGACGCGATATGAACACTTTTATACAGTTTCCATTGAATTTTAATTTCCTCTTAGAAAATTACTATTATCTTATAAAATTTTCAGAGATACCCTGAATCAATTTTACTATGGTATACTGTCAGTGCAACGACGTAAGTACCATGTGTCCTGTATGTAAAGTACTTTGCACTATCACACCAAGTACACGGCCGACGTTAATAAATACGGTTATCGTTAATCATTTACTGGACTGACATTACGTTTAACATAAGAAATGCGTAACAACCACATCGAAGTTTTTTACATGTAACGTAACGATATTAATTGTGTTACGTGAAACGATAGTAGGTCGAAGTTAATATGGTACAAAATTGGGAAACGGTTAAACCGTTCATTTAAACGGCCACGATTTTACTAGGATCGACTTTTACCCGAATAAACATAGTATTATCTTTAACGAAGTGCCGTTTTTTGACCATTTCGTGAGAAACGAATCTGGGAAAGCCGAAGCCAAGGGAATCAGGCTCGCGGCTGGGCCTTTGGAAGTTTTTCCATGTAGGATCCGGTATAAAGCTTTCGACGATATTGCACGCCTTCTCCGCGACCACCGTTTGATCGAATATGGTGAAAGACACGCTGTGAGAAAATGGCCATCGCAACAGAGCATCGTATTCCCCGGGAAGTATCTTTATGTATATTGAAATGTGACTTCCTTCACCGGTGCCGTTTCCATTTAAGAAAACCGATGCCTAAAATGATCAATAATGTTTGTCAACGCAACTGTACATCAGGGATTTATTTAAAAATTCAGGTACCAAATATTAATTAAAACATATACCTGTAGCTTGTAACCATATTGACTAGTATAAAAGGGGGGGCTGATCAATTCCATACCCTCCTTAGCTTTTGCCTCAGACATTTTGGCACTGTAGTCTGTGATCTTCCATATAAGCGTGCCCGTATAATTTAAGGACAATTTGTTGATGGCGGATTTAAGGCTGGTTATCTGATGCTGCTGCTTCGTCACAACGCTGCACATCAGGCTCAAGTGCATCTTTGATGATTCCTCCAAGTGTTTGTCCAAAGAGAATCTGTTACCCTGGAATAAAAAACAACATTCTGTTATAGTAATATACAATATGAAGAGTATGTTAACTGAAAGATATGCAATATAACAGAAATTAAGACCATTTATCAGCATACCTTGAAACGACAACCAGCATCCTTAAAAGTACAGGATAAAAGGTGTGTGGTGCAGTGGTCTTTCAAGTGGACTTCCAGGTCTTCTCTCGGTAGAACGGCAGTTTCACAGCGATGAGGACAAGCAACCGGAAAACGGCCACACTTGGCGTGATGGGCACCCAGCGTGTCGAAAACGAACTCTTTATTGCAGTAACGACAAGCCACCAGTCTTTTCGCGCACTCTCCCAACTTGTGCTGACTGAGATGCCTTCTTTGCACCTTCATGCCGCATTTGTTCTCACAGTAGAGAGGCTCGTAACCACATGTACCCGTGTGTTTCTGCAATAAAATAAATAGAAA
This sequence comes from Ptiloglossa arizonensis, assembly GCF_051014685.1. NCBI lineage: Eukaryota > Metazoa > Arthropoda > Insecta > Hymenoptera > Colletidae > Ptiloglossa > Ptiloglossa arizonensis. Next base: position 23,925,951 of record NC_135049.1, read on the forward strand.
CATCGATAACGAAATTGGAAACATTTACAAAGTATTTATGAATTTTATACCAAAATTATTAAGAGAAGAAGTTGTACCAGAATACTGAATTACTGGATCGCAGCAGCAATTGTTGTAGGTTTGTTATCATAAAACTGCAGCTACATATTTATTATGCAAACTAGTAGAGTTGTCTGATTTAGGCAAAGAGATGGTAAAAATCCTCTAACAGTTTTAAAGTAATTTGATGTCATCACTTTTAATTTGAATATTCAGATGTGTATTATCTGACCATTACAGCAACTTCTCATTATTTTTAATTAATGCTTGAAGTCACCGACGACGTTGAAAGTTCAAATCAAAGCTAGAATCCACTTTAACTTGAAGATACTTCAAGATATTAACAAGATAAGGGGATTAAGGACCATCGTTGGTGTGCTCTTTACGATACAGTCAGTACAAAAACTTCAAACTTGTTAATATCGTGACTACTCGTTCGTTACAAATTGAAGGTAATGATTAATATATTTTACGTGAAAACCCGCAATAATTGTCACAGCAATCTGGTATTCGGAAAATCCAAAATATTTTCCTTTCGTTTATACGCTTTTCCTTCTTCCCGTTCTCAATTGTACAGTTAATAGCTGGCACTCGATCGTGGTTCTCTAATTAATGCAGGAGCAGTTACCTCGAGCGTGTGACCGGTGAATTCTTTGGCACAGAAGTCGCAGCGAGCTCGTCGCTGAGCGCAAGTGTACTTCAAATGGTCCTCCATGAGTACACGCGGAATCATTGCGCCGCATTTATTGTTGCAGGGCACTGCATCGTGCTTGCAGGTATTCAGGTGAGCCTAAAACGGAACGATGCAATTATTGCAATGTAACCGACTACTAAATATCCATTTATTTTATTTGTGTAAAGTGTTTACAAACTCTGGACGAGGGCTAATGTCAAAACTATCTGAATTTCACAGAGAAAAGAATCAGTAGGTGTATCCGTCCGGGGCATGTCAAGGCCGCATTATTTCATCGTGTCTTTGTAATCTCGAACGATCTTGCGCGATGGGAACTTGTCTCGAAAAAGATTTTTATCCCATAATACAAGGAATGTAATTACATTAAAAAAAAAAAAAAAAAACTCAATCGACCTTGAAGCGTCCTCAACACGCTTACTAATTATTTTGTGGAATTGTAATGACGGTAAATCTTTGAACCCCGCTACGTTTTCTATTAATTCAACGCACTTTCTAAAACATCTATTTATGGACTTAAATGGGACACTATATCGAACCAAACAACTATACCTTACCGAGCGGTAAGTGTCTACGATAGATGATCTTTCAACTATTTTGAACAGTTACTCAACTAATTACCAACATCAATTAATTACCAAAGACCATTGTTTTCACTGTTTATAGAGTAGAATTACAATATTCACCTTCAGCTTTCTAAGTTCGTCCGACCACTTGCAGCCGTCCTTTTGATGTATGCAGTACACAATGGAGCCCATTATTGCCTTTTCTGCTTCCAAGTCCTGGAAATTCTGGAACACACAAAGGAGACGAAGATCTTATCGACTGTCGTTTTCCCAGACAAAAAGCGCGAAGAACTGCTGCCTATCGCGACAGATCCGCCGAAGGAAACATCAATGATTTATGCCGTGTACCGGTGCGCGTGAATGGAAAAACGTGGCTTATCAGCGTAACTGAATGACGATCATCAACGAGAGAACCGACGAAATTTCGCAGCTAACGAGGTAGTCGACGAACGATTGTCGTCAAGTTCCTGGAGCGGAGACGAATCGTTTCCCCACCATTCGCGCCACGATCGGCTAGAACTGGGCCTCTTAGAACGTGGGTAGCAATTAATTGGGTAACAGGTAGTCGTTACCGGGCAGGTATGTCCACGACAGGGCTCCGCGGCGGTCCAACAAACAATTCGTTTGGTATTCTGAGACATCCACGATATAATATATGATAATTAATTTTCTCTGATGCCCGTATATCGGAAGGTATGGCAACAACGCATACCGGGTGGTTTCTCGTGAAAAAATACCACCTATACCGTAGACCTGGAGAGAATACCACTGAATGGAATTTAGATCTAACGATCAAAATTTGTAGAGAGAGTTATTTTGGTCAGACTTTGAATGGAATTTAGATATAGCGATTAGAATGTTTAAAAATAGTTGCTTCTAGATATCTCTCGATAAACCACCATGCGTACTAACAATCTGATGAGAATGTCTCTGGATGGAATTTAGATCTAACGATCAGAGTTTTTGGAAAAAGTTACTTTGATCAGGATTTGAATGGAATTTAGCGATTACGAGTTATTAAGATTCAGCGATTAGAATGTTCAAAAATTGTTTTACTATTGGCGATGATTGCATATTACATTTACTGACGAAATGATTTCTCTTAGATCGAGAACATCGCTCAGAGGCATTCTTTGTAGATGCTTGCAATACACGTGATCGAATCTCGCAACGATAGGACTGATCCGTTGACGTATCCACTAAATCCGATACATATCAATTCGCAGGTATCGTGTTTCTGGCATCAAACCGGTATCGAAATGTGTGATCGTTGGTTTAGTATCGATTAGATAGATACGAAAATACTATAGTTTCGAACGTAAAGATATCAATGCATTGGAACAGGTTTCGATCTCGTCGTTACTTACAACCGAGCATCCTCAATGTGTTCAATATGGTGTCTCTGGATAGAGATTCGAGGTTTTTCGGAAACAAAGAAGGAGAATATTTTATTTTATATTTACTTCTCGACGTAGAATAACATCCGTGGTTGCACCATGAATTAAGGTCACATTGCGAGTTTTGTTGCACGCTCAGCGCGTCAACTTCGAATCACGATGACGACTCGAGTTTCGTTCTTGGTGTACGATTTTAGCGAATAGGAAAACTTTTCTCTTAAATTTACGGACCTGGTTACGCTTGAACGATCATATTTTTTTTTGCGACAGTGCGACAAGATGAAAGCAGGAATACGGCGGTCGTAACATTAGCAAACGGAAGAGGAAAAACTGGCTACTCGAAACAGCACGATAGTGACTGGAATTATCGAGTTGTCGACTGATAAAGTTCACTAGGTCTAGTTCACACGAATTGAACTTTCTCCGGATGCAACGAATGCATATAAATGGTTCGTGAATTCGGAATGGTTTTGGAACAATGCAATCGGTTACGTAATCATTCATTACCATGTGACCGAAGGTTCATTTTTTTCTCTTCGGTAATTCGCATAGTAATACGCTTTTAACGCAGTATTTAAATTGAATAGAAGATACCATACGATAAGCGTTCCCATGGTTTGTATTACCATTCAACCATTTTGCCAATGGAATTTAAAATTGCGGTTGTTCGAGGCCTCTGTAAATTCGAAGTTCATGAAATGTAGATTCTAGATTAAAATCTGCATATCATCAAGTTCGAATTAAGCTGATATCACAGTTTAATTCAACTGTGATTTTTTCACGCGCGTATGTGTGACATTCTTCTTCGCGCATTTGTTCGCGTTTTCTTGTCAAAGAATTTCATAAATGTAACTCGCGCTTTTCTTAAAGAATTGAAAATTCACACAGTGTACGAAGACATTTTTGACTCACCATACAAATACGAAGTAAGTGGAAAAAATAAACTGCGTTTGTTTCACTTATATACATACGTACGTGTAAAATAAATTTCATCTTTTTTTATCTCTTTCAGATTGCAAAATAAATTTGCGAAAAACAACAGCCGAATAACTTTCTAAACGGAGAGAATCTTTTTTTGCCAATCGACGAAGAAAACATCTGTTCCTGTTGCACAAGAATATATTATTTATTTGCTTTGAGCGGAACTCGCAACACGAGAACTTTTATTATATAAGTTCCGTTTCAACGGAACCTATTAAAAAAGTTCTATAACCGTTTCAAGCACCGGCCGAGAGTAGCGAAACGTTCGCAAATAATTCAGAAGTTAATGGTCAAGATCTCGGAAGTCGTGATGGCGTTTAAAAGATAACAGAAATGGCGATCGCCGAATCGTTATTCAATTTATTCGAAAGTAGAGGAGCAATGAAACGGTTAACGAATAAATACGAAAACAAACGTTCCCGAAGGCGTGGCGTTCTCTAATAAATCTAAATCTGTCCTATAGGAAGCTTTCCCCGCGGAGGAGCGGCACGCGCGGACTTCGTTGGAGACGGCATTCCGATCCTTTTAGAATTTTCATGCCGCGTTGCTGGTTCCAGGAAGAACGCGTACGACGGCCGCGGAGTCGTGACGGTTTTCGGAAATAGCGAGTTCAATAATAACCCTGATGCAGGAGGTGCCCCGTACTGAGAAACCATGCGGGAGGCGAAAACGGGAATAAATTTCACAGCGTTACACGTCGTGCTTGGAAATCATTATTGCTGCCATTAATACGCACGCGACAGGTCAATATATTGCCAGCCGAGTACAATAATACCAATCGAGTCTTGGCTTTGAGTACACAGTAAGTTCATACTTCAACGATGGAGGCTAAAGATACACCGTATCAAATGATCGGAGGATCTACACGAACAAGTTTATTCCTCGACGAGATACGCGTGTTACAATGCTACTTGTAATTATTATCGTTATTGATACGTTTATTCAAATAATGCGAGAGAGATCGAGTTGTACCAAGTAGACCATGTTCGCTCGAAAGATGGAGACGGGAGATGTTTCGTAAATGATGGGAGGATCCCGAACAAGTTTATTCTCCGGCAACACGGACCATAATGTTGAGGTAATTATTAACGTTGTTAATATGCGCGTAATATATATTGCTATTTAAATAACGCGATCAATTCTTTTCTCCAAGTAGATCATGTTTGCTTGAAAGATACACTGTCGAGATGTTGTGGATAATTTGGCGGGCCTAATGAAATACTACAGAACGGATTAACACTTTTAGTCGAAAGGAAATCTTCCCATGCTGTAATAAATATTATTCTACTCGTCAGGAAATGTAAAGTATCAAAGTATTTTGATTACAGGAGATTATAAGATTAGAATGTAAATAGAGTTATATCGATCTTAGGCGCCGTTTATATGAAACCGAGGAAACATTAAATTTCATTTATGGGTACGACCATTTGCAAATAAATCGTAGCGAAAAGGGTTAAAGTATTATCCGTGGAGCTATTTTCAGTCCCAGCGATAGAGTCGTTTGAGTAGGCGACCGTCTATTGTGAGCAGTGTATACAACTAAATACTTGGTAGAAATATCGCTCCATTAACCCTCAAGTGATAGGGCGTGGTTAAACGACCCACTGTTCCTTCAAACCCTCTTAACTGATTGATTATGGCAGCCGTCTGCGCGAAACTGCACATTCTGATAAACTGACTAAAAAAATTCCACCGTAGTTTGTGCGTTCGTACACCAAGTCAATAAAAGGAGTGTCGATGGGCAGTCGTCGGTAGATTTTTGTAAACATTCAAGAATCTCGCGTTTGGTTACATATCTCTATCGATCGTCACTAAGCTTTTGATCAGGAACGATAATCCTTAATTTCGAAATTGAATTTACTTCGTAGCCACACCCAAGCCAACTCGGGTATCACCGGATAAATAAACATAGATAATAAAATAAAAGGTGGAATATAACATTCAAAGTAAATACTTTCGTATTTATTTCTGAAAATGTTTTTACACGCTTCGAGAAGTGAAATAAGAAAACGTTATATTTTTTAGATCTACTGGCAAAAAAAAATCGACAACGAAGCGGTTAAAAGACACCAATATTGGCAGTTTTCCTCGACGAGTATTTGCAAAATATGGAACAATAAATAGGTCCTGAAAATTCTGATAAATCTCTCATCGTTTTCTTTGCCTGGAATGGTTAACGTTTTAACAACTTCTGGGAAACGTGAAAGCATCGTGCAGAAGAAACGTCGATGTTTCCCAGTTAGGCCGAATAATTGGTCCAACATCCGAGAAGAGCAAAACTCCCAAGCGTGTTCGAAGGATCGAGGACGAGGAGAAGAGGTGGGTTTCCTTAAAGACACCACGCGGCCGCGAGGCGTGCAGACGAGTGTCCACTTTCGTGTCAAGTATTTCCACACAGGTACACCCGGTATACACGGAGACGTCTGGTGGTGCCTGCGAGTTGAAACCTGCACGACCGGCAAGGTCGAGGAACCTAACGCAACCAGCCGCTGCCGGCGAGATATAAACACCGCCGGGAATGGAAGAGACAGACCTACCTCTTCAGTTTCGAGATTGCGAAGAAGAAGAGGAGGGACAAAAAAACGAGCGAAAAATAAGAACACCGACCGCGCCACGATCCCCGGGAATAAAAAATACACTTGCACTGGTCGCGATCGAGTCTTGATCCCGCTCGACTCCCTTGGAGTTCCTCGTTTCGTTTCGAGACTTTTTCTTCGAAAATGAAGAACGTGTGAACGCAGTGAAGTACGTTGTATTTGGAAAGCGTTGTACGAATTTGGAAAGTCGCTCCAAGGTCATTTTGTACGCTTTAAACGGAATATTTTCTTTCATCGTAATTGAAGAAGAAAAAAGAATATTATTAACGATTTATTTAAAATATTTAATTATTTCTACGATCGAAGATGTTAGCTTTGATAAAAGAAATGGTAGAAATTTCTCGTCTATTTAAATAATTTTCACTAACCTTTTACGAACAAAATTACAAATGTTACCGTTGTTGTTCTCTAGGTAGCATTACCACGGAGTACTCTTTCATTCAGTGTCGTTACACGAGACATGATAAATTGATTGTTCCCTTAATTACTTAGCAATGAACTTCGCAACTAACGTTTCATTAGCACAATAACGATACTGTTATGCACCATCCATGAATTCGCGGAGCATGTGCCGCGCGGAGTTCAAACAGGCGTACGGAACAATTGAAAGAAACACACGGGCCACGAATTAATTAAAACAAAGAGCGTCCAATTAAACCGGTGGGGGCAACGATCCCGCCTTGCGCAAGTTCCGTAATACCGTCGAAACGAGACCGTGCTTTCTCTCTCGGGAGGCTATAAGTGCTATAACCAACGGAAAATCATATTACCGAAAGCATAGTTATGTAAGTTCGAAAGTTCGACGATGCTCGTCGAGAGATCAAAGATCGTGCAATAGTTCGATTTCGCGTTTCGACCGAATTACTCCCGGTTATCTCTTATTGTGCAGAAGAGCGTACAACGAACGAGTCGCTTCTTCGTGTGTTCTGGGAACACAAAGGAAAACGTAAAGGTATGAAATTATTATATGGAAAGAAAATCGTACAAAGGGAAACGACACAGAAGTACGGTAGAAGAAACGTGTAACGATACCGTAAGAGAAGAGGTACTTCGTTACGTCACTCGCAACCGAAGAAGTGACCTTCAACGGTCAAAATATTTGGCGCTGACCTAGTAAGGAACTCGCTGCCCAAAAATCGGATTCACGACTCGTTTAAAAGCTTCGGAAAGAATACTGGTATTCGTTGACCTCGCTTAGTCTTCAGATGCTACAGAGTATAAAATACAGAAGAATATTTCTGAGATTTTTTATAAGAAATTTTCTTTATGTTAGAATTGAATTCCTCTATGTTACCAGAATCTGAAATTTTTTTTCAGTCGTTAAACCCGTACCGGATAACATCGGTTCGCGAGAAATTATGAACGACTTGAACGTCCATGTTTCTCGATGTACCTTTACCAAATGCGTGTACCGTCAGGTCTGCCGAATTAGAATACTGCCATCGAGCATCGCGAAGAAGCTGACATCACGTGTCGGCTCTCCGGTGCTGTTACAGCGGTTACAAGTCGTCGTGACGTCACGGCGAAATAACGGACACGATCTTCGCGTACGTTCCACTTATGCTCGAGGACGATGGTGATCTCTGCGCTACGTGGTGTCACTTGGAATTCTCTAAACCTAGGCGATCGCCGCGAAAACTTGAAAGGAAACGGGAACACCGATTCTAAACCAGTCCGTGTAAGTGCTGAACCAGAAACAGTGGAACGAAGTAACATTAACTCGTATGTTTGGATGCGTCTAACTAACATGGCGCCGATTAGCTTATCGATGAATTTTGTTGACACGCGATTTCTTGAATATTTCACGCTAAATCGTTGAAATATTAATTATAACGTATACGAACGGATTTATTTCTTATACGGAGTTTGTTCTCTTTTTCAGTATTCGTTTGGACAAAAATGCAGCGCCAGGTCCGCTCAAAATTCAAAGAAGAGATGAGAGTCACCCAGGAACCTTTGGAAAATATATTTTTGTTTGCCATTATTTATAACCGATACGACTTATCCGAATGAGATTTGTTTTATCGATTCTATTCGAGACGATCTTTCCTAACGCGTTCGATTAACCATGGTGGAAACATATTGTTCTTTTGAAGAAAAAAAAACGTCGAGGTAACGATCAGCCGGGAATCCACAGTATTTTAATGAAACGGAAAGCCGTTTGACGAGCGAATCAAATATTCGAAAAATTCTCCGCCGACATTAGCGATGCACGAACGTGACGGTTACACACTCGAATCTCCAACGGACGAATTTTTTCGTCGCGGTTGGAACCACGCGACCTTGACAAGTCGATGGCCAACAATTACCATACGCTGCGCTCGTTGATCCGTGACGAGAATCGTTTCGATCGAATTTTTGAATTTCTAACGACATTTCTTCAAAAATTCGTTTCAAATTTTTCTCCCGGATTGATTACCGCTCAGATTTTCCAATATGGCGAATCGTTCTACCGTTGATGAAAATTTCGTTTCTCGAGTTATATTTTCGATCGACTTGCACGTTGCGTCGAGTAAATTCTTTGCAAAATTCGAGATTCACGTACACTTCGCCAAGGTATGACAAAATGGCGAAAGGAGGAGAATAAGTTGTTTCCCTTTTTTTTCCTCGTTAATGTTCGTTGCAACGCTAAAAAGATACCGTTTGATTACGAAGTATTACCTCCTTCGTGACCACGGAACGTGCAAGAACGATCAGAAATTACGGTTTCTTTCGTCGATCTCAAAGTTTTTTTCGTTGCAGTTACGTTCGGCGGAGGTTGATCGCGATCCGCGTCGAGAAAGGCAGGATGATCGCGTGCGAAAGGAAAACTTCCTGTCGGTTACATGCGCGCATAGTCCTGCGGACGGGGTTCGCTCGGAGAACGGGAAGACTTCGAATCCCATAAATTACTCGTCGTGGGACGCCATTGAGCGATTTCCAGGTAATTCACCCATGACCTATGAATTTCACACGAGACCACATTCTTTTCGTTGATCGTAACTAGGATCAAATACTGAAAAATTTACAAATAAGAAATTCCAACTTTATCGGATAACAACGAGCGATAAATGGGCGGGGTTGATAAACGACGAGCCGAGAATTGCAAAGTTCGTGTATCGAGTGAAATTAAAATACGCGTGAGAAGAAATACTTTTAAATAAAATTTGTTTGGACTCGATTTACCAATCAAAGTATACCCATGAAAAAAAATTGCTTTCCTCTTTTATTTTTTAGGGAGGACGTTGTCTCGAAGAAATTTTTTGTTCCCCTCTCGTTCAAGGTAAAGGCTACAACGTGGGACTCTGAGGTTTCAGGGTTCACGACCGTGAACGGAGGAACTAGAATATCACTCAGCGCATTTTAATTTCAAGCGGTACACGTTCCAGCAGTTGAGCACCTTTTAAACCCACCCGAGAGCAATCCACGCGGAGAAATATTAATTTCTCTCGACGATACCATCGAAATGCTTTTCCGCGAAGACAATAAACATTTAAATACAATACGACAACGATGAATAATTTGGATCGAGTTTTACGAATCGCATCCGGAAGACCATGCGGTGGAAGGGAAGCATTTATCGCAACGAGTTGCATTTTCGACTTGTATCGAACCAAGTATCGAATATAGTTCGTATCGTCGTGTATCCAGCTGTTTTAGAAGAAACCTCGAACGAGAGAATTCCAAGTAAAAATACCACCGATAGCCTTTTTATCTCGTCCGCGCGCCTTCGTCCTATCTTATCGAGTAAGAAAAATCTACGAACTTCAAAATCTCAATCGTCCGTGTCACGACCGTCTCTTCTGTAATTTCACGCCGAGGACGTAATTATTGTCTTATGCGCAATCTCGGACACGAAAACAAATACATATATATATATATATATATATATATATGTATATGCTTCTCGTTAACGCGGCCGCGTTACAGATATCAAAGGCTGCTCGAATCGTTACGTAAATAAGCAAATGAGATAACAGTCGCTACTAACATTGACTACTGTCGCTGATCTAATATTAGATTTTCCATTACCGATGTTTACCGACTGACCCCTCCCCTAACCATCGGACAAAATAAATATTGTGTTTTCCAAATCTTACTGTACCCGAATTCTCGTGCCGATAAATAATGCAATCTTTAATCCATGAGAGCAAATAACCATTAAGGAAACAAAAACATTGAGAAAGTGATGTACGGTGACCCACTGATAATCAGTTACTCAACAGAAGACTGTATAATATATAAATACATAAAAAGAATTCTTCTCTGTAATAAACGCAAGACAATATTTGGTTCAATTTATTATGTATTTATATATGCAAATGTAATACGTGTATAAATACTGTTTGATATTTACTAGAATGAATTCATTTTTATGTACAGATATAAACCATGGATACACTTCCATACACATGTAAGTGCATAATAAATTAACTCAAATACAGCCCTGCACTTATCGCAAGGAAGAATTCATTTTTGCCAATTGAATGGAGTTACGAGCGTAACATTACGGAAATCTTCTGCAATACCGAGTTACTCGAACCGTCGAGTATCCTCGAAGTACCCGGAAACGAACGCGCAACTGCGCCCGAGCTCGTATTTGCCGAGCCCTGTTGAATGCAATTTCTATCGCGATTACTGTCGCACCACCTATTTCTGAAGGCGAGCAGAACGAGAAGTTCATTACAACGGAATGCGCTCGGAACAATGCGCAGAGGAGGAACACCAAACACCGCAGGACTTCCGGCCCGCGATGAAGGCGGTGGCCTCTATGAGAAGGGGGACGGGGTCCGCTTTTAAATTAACACGCCGTAATTACCACGGCTTGTAACCATCCGCGTTATCTCGCATTCCTGAACGGGGGTCACAAGTGACTAACGCGCGTAGCTTAATAAGAGCTAACTAAAAAGCTCCGGCTCTTAACTCACCGACAGCTAATTTGGTGATACTTTGAGGAATACCACGCGGGATTAATTATTTGAGCGAGACATTGTCGATAAATGGAAGAGCGGAGTATCTGTATTATTCGAGTCTCCGAACGACGACGATTCGTACGATACAAATTTCTCGAAACAAGTTAGTATTTATTCGATCGTGGTACTCTTATTCCGAGGGATTTCTTTACGTTGATCTTTTTCATCGTACCGATTACAGATCTTCTATGGATTCTAGAGATGCGTCTGACAGACAATAGCTACGTTCTAAAGTTACTGACACAGATCCTATCTTGTAATTCCTACGCGGGAAAAGAATTATCATTAAAACGAACGCAGGTACAATTAAATTGTTGTATATCGTTTTTAAGACACGTTCATCCGATAAATGTATGAAAAATTCATGAACTTGGGAAAACTTTCCCCCGTTTCACGCCGCCCCGACTGTATTTGACACGCGCTGCGTACGAAGTGAATGCTCACCGATTGTATTATCGACGGCTCTATGTTGCGAATATAAAATACATTTCTGCTATAAATACCGTCGAACGATGCAAATGGCTATGGAATTATTAGTCATAGTTACGTTCAACCGGCTGCATCGAACAATATCGTGTATGCGCACCCGTATTGCGCAGCACGTGACCAAACACAACCAGAAAGTGCGAAGTGGGGAAAAGTTTTATGCTCGCATTCACGAATTGGTTACGAGACGCGTATTCGTTGTGTGCTCGTGCCTCGTAGCAATGGACGGTAATTTATTTATTTATTCTCAAACGGATCGAACAGGACAAGCATCCTTCGGTAAGAAAACCCTCTCGTTCTCGACTGCTTCGATTCGAGGTACAAGCCAAAGAACAAAAGTAACACTTGTTTTCCCGTTAAACCGTGCGACTGAACCGTTGAATAAACACAGAACGATGGTGGTTCACTACGCGATTCGCTTTTCATACTGGACGAGTCCCACTTTCACAGTGGCGCCAGACTCTGTGCAATATGCGTTCGTAATATATTTGATGGTTGCCCGAAATACGGACATCAAAGAGAACGAGATTTTTTCAAGTATACTTTCTTCTTTGTACGAAGGTAACACCGAGTTTACCGTGTAGTGGACTGGCTGGTCGCTCTGACACGACAGAGAACCCCTGCGCGGTGAACAGATAAACTGAACCAAAATGACAACGGTCCCCGAGTATGCGTGCTATTTCCTGAAGATTATGCACCCGTGAGAGGCCGCGACACTTCCTGTGACAATTTCCTGTAACATTGTCATCTTCAATTTCGCAGAACTTTCGCGATTGTCTGATTAAATTCTCTGGAATGTCGGCGACCTCGTACGCGTTGGGAAAAATATTTCTATCATACCGTAGCATTTGAAATAGAATCTCGACGCACGGGCACGGTTATCATTGAAATTTGCTTAACCTTGACAAATTTATTTTCGTTGCAAGAAAATTTACAAAGTAGAATCCTCGAATGTTCGAACTGATAAACTGTCGATGATAGTCAAACAAGTATAAATAAAAGTTTATCACCGGTTTTTACCACGTTCATCAATAAATAAAATTGCATACGAAATAACGTCTCGACTTCTGAAACGTCCAGATTTAACCGCTAACACAATTTTACGATTGCCCCTAAAATCTACTAAAGTGTGTCTGGACGATTCCTGAGGCCTTACCGATGCACAACCGGGTTAAGTGCTAAGGTTGCTCACTAGAGCACGTATGCATCGACACGCAGTATATCCGATTGCACTTTTTGTTTTGCATCGTTACCCTCTTAACCTATTCCCTGATCCCAATCGAACGGTACGCTTTGTAAGTCAATTATACAACCCTGTTTCTCTGTGCCGTTTAAACATCTGTTTTTCGCACATGCGACGATAAAAGTGTTACAACATAACTTGTGAACTTGGATTCTTTCGTCGAGATCAGCTTTAACTGTGCAATTCGTCCTACGATACTTCCCAGAAATGTTGCGAGAACACTTTCAAATTTACTTTCATGGACAACGAAAAGTGGAGTACATATGCAGGTCGAAGAATTTTGTTTTTAATTGGCGGTTGAAATTGAATAGGATAGAGTTACGACGGGTGAATGGACGTAGGGTGCAAAGGGTTAACGAATCTATTTTTCGCGAGAATCGAGTTGCATCGATACATAGGCCGCGAAACCCGCGAGAACGGAAAGCAGAGTCGGTGCCACGGAGGTGCACGAAGGAGGCCGAGCGTGTTCGGAAGCAGCCGAGGCCATCTGTTACGCTCGGTTCCCACGCTTCCGCCGTCGCCTTTCCCCGCCTTTGGACCAGTCCTCATCGCGTCCTTTTCTTGCCCCCACCATCCTCACCCGACACCGGCGGCTCTCGTCGACGGTTTATTTTATATACCCGGAGAACACCTCGACATCTTTAACCGCGAGTCCAGCGTTTCTGTTACGAGGGGGTTAACTTTTGCCCATTACCACGGGATTTCTGTGCCCCGACAATTTCGTCCAACCAGGGACCTCGACGTGTTAAGTAAAAGTTACGACTTGTCGTCTCGTGAAAATCGGGCCGACCAAAGTAGTCATCTTTCGGTCCCGCTTTACTCGCGACATGGTAACGAGAACAAGTGTCTTGCGGCTGCTGCTGTTACCTTGTGTACTACTTTAACGTTCCACATGTACGCGGTGTATTCAAATCGGTTACTTATTTTATATCGAAGTTTCGTTTCCTGTGTATATACTTCTAATTCGAATAGTTGATAAACTTGGGTTAACCTCGCTTTCTCCGGTTTGTTCATCAACCGTTCCTAATGCTCGAAACTGGTCCATATACGTTCTCGGTAAACGGAATCCTTTTTCTCCCGGTAGAGAACCATGTACGGTAGGTAGAAGAGATATTGGTAAATTATGAAATTAAACGAAGCATGAGCGAACAGAACGATGTAAGTTAGGTACAAGGGTACCTTTCTTTTTGTCCGTTAGTCGGCATCGACTACCGCTTTCGAGACCCGAAACAAGGGTTTCGAGTTTCATCTCATTCGGATATACCCCCGTGGAATTCCTTGAATCGTTTCGTCAGCTACAGAGATACAATCTCTCTTCAAATTTAACGCTAGAAGTATTTCGCTCGAAGTATAATTCGTAACAGACTTCCGGTGATGAATAAGACTCTGTGACAATCGCCAACACGGGCTTTAATTATTGTTTTGAAAACCAGTCGCGTTCGACACGGTACGAAACGTCGGTAGTTCGAATTCGTTTGCAGAGGGAGATGTCGCTTTCATGCCGGGGCACGTGCCGCCAACCGTCTGCAGTCGCACCATTGTCATCTTCCCAGAGGCTGTGTTTACACAAACGAACCCCCTCCACCCTCCTCCCGGACGACCCTGCAGAAACTTGGCACTACCGACCACCAGTCACTGTCTGCTCCCCGTTTTTAAACGTGTTCGCACAAAGGGAATCGTAAACGTGGCGCACGTGTGTTGGCAACGCGACGTCAAGGGGGCCGCGACGATGAAATCGACCGCAAAAAGAGACGAACTCGATTCCCCAAAGTACGCCGGTAATACAACGGGGGAAATTACGATGACAGTATCAAGAGACTTCCAACGACCCCTACTTCATTAACTTATGAATAAGTTCGATTTACTTTCAATACACAAGAGCACGCGACTAAATGAACGTACAAACATCGTTAACGGAAAAAATAGGTACGTATGAATGCATGTATAAGGAAGCGTGTGTGAAAAATGCACGATCGATACGGGGAAAAATGTAGATTCATTGGTTAGAAAATTCAACGAATGTTGGTAATACTCGTATGCGACGATTACATGAAACTCGAGTTGAGGATCGATCGTTACACGCCTCGATTGGTAATAGTCGCGGTATGCAATCGATAATAAAGGGACGAACGACCGACCCTACGAGTGAAGTCGAGTTTCAAAGGTCCGTATCGAGAACATTTTGAAAGTACGTTACCGGCTGTCGTGGCATAAATCACGCGGTCCGTCGACGCGATTAGAAATTCTTTCTTCGGAAAACACGCGATGGGCAAACAAGTGAACGGTTTGGTTATGTTCACGGTCTCGTCGGAACATCTGGGTGTCGCGTCTTGTCACGTAACCATGGCGACGTGACTTTTTCTGTCGCCGTTATTCTTTTAGCAGAACGACGTACCACAAAAACCTGGTATTGCAATACGGGCCGAGAGGACCTACACAAAGATCGTCAAAAAACAACGTCTGGATTATTTAGAGCTTTATCATCGTTGTAAAAAATGTAACTAAAAGAAATAACTATTGATTAATTTTTGCAGGCAGAGAACCAATAGCACGTGGAACAGATTTTTAGAAATTGTATACAACGCAATGGAACAAAAGACGAGTGGAAGACGAGGCAAACAAAGAAATCGTTTAGGTATGGTATACATTGAATGTTTCTGAAGAAGGACAGGGAAACCCTCTTTCGGTGTTCAAGATTTATAGAATGTTTTGTGCTGTCAGTCACAAGAGTGCTCACGGTTCGATAGCCACGTACGTACGTATTTACATCGATAAGAGCCAATATGCAATGGTACTTAACAGGGGCGCATTCGTAGAATGAAATCCGTGCCAACAACGTTACGATACGGTAGAATTATGAATGGTCTCGTTGTAAACGATATCGAAACGTAACCCTCCGTTTCCGTTTTATCCAATAATAGATTTCCCCCATTCTGCGGTTTCTCTTTATTCGCATGAATATTACGTTACGCACATGTGAAGGGCTGTTACGAATACAATAAACGGGTATACGTGGCGACGATCGAAACTAACAATTCTTACTTTTTCCAGTTGAAAGTAAATTTTCATCGAGGATGAGTCTATGCGGAATTAATTAAGATTAATCGTGCACCTTGTCTTTCGAGAAGTCTTCTTCTTTCTATCCCGGTGCACACAATCGACAATGTGAAAGTAAACAATCGTGTGAGGACGCGTAAGGTACACAGATGGGGAGAACCGAAACGCGTAACCAGCGATTAACCGTAGCTGGTTGAAGCGTATAGCAACAGACCGTTATCTGAAACACGTACGACGATAAACTCGAAACTCTACTCCAGTATATTCGTGGAATGACCTGCCTTGCACGCTGGTATGCCGAATGCGAATTGTTTGCAAATTGAACGAAACGTGAGGACAATTATTTTCCGTGACAATATTTAAAATTTGGACGTCACTGAATCGCATAGTATACGGAACAATGGATCGCGAAAAAGCCAATTCCATTCAAGTCAATTCGAATTCAATACCACGGAGAGAGAATTTACAAATACTATCGCCGTAAATAAACATTGTGGAAACGTCTTATAGAAATAAAAACAAAAGCAGATGGTCTAACCTCGTCGGTAATAATCGGCGCCTTGTCCATGTTGTCGTTGATCGGGCTGGGTGGCGACGTAGGGCTAGCACTGGGACTCACATGAAACCCCTTGGACTCCTTGGCAGGCCTCTGGGGGGACACTCTCGCGGGGAAGCTCAAGGTTTTCGTCCACTGCGACAAACCACGCACCATCTTTTCTTTTTTTCCTTCTTTCGTTTTTTTTTGTTTCAAATTTCACCGACAATACGCGATATATGTGTATATGCGTGTGTTAACAGGGAAGGTGCCGGAGGAAATCGGTGTTCAACACTCGCGATTATTTAACGAAACCGATACGAACGATGTCAGCATTTGTTTTACGCGAATCCTGTACCCGATCTTCTGCTCTCGAGATACGAATTCACTTTAGAGCGTTAACCGGCCGCTTATAAATATTAATAAGCGTTCAAGAGATCGGCTGGCATGTATTCGTATCGTGACACGCATGGAAACACTCAAGTCGCACGCGCGCCAGCCAAACGCACGCCACGAAGTTTACTGACAGACTGTTCGCAGTCCAGTCGGTCGGTTCTCTCTACGGAACGGTCGCGTCATGCCCGCTGGACCAAGCGCGCTGATTGGTGGGTTCGATAGAAAGCGACAGGCTACGCGCACTCGACGAGGACAGACGCACGGAAAATGGCCAACGGGGTGGTTCGCGTAACGGGAGGGAACGGGACAGTACGATCGACGGTCCCGTGCGAAGAGCCGCGACGAAGATATAATTTTCTGAAATATCCTCACTGCAAGGGAGTTGCCTTGTTGCTCCTCGACTCTCTTCCTTCGAGTGAACGAAGGGAACGAAGAGGAATGAAGAGTTCCAAGGCATCGGAGGGACGAGGACAGCGACCAGGGAGAGACGGTGAATGAAGGAACGTGTGAAAGAGATTATCGGATATGTGGCACAAGTACGGTCGACTCCTGACTTCACGGATCGCGGTTTAGAAATCGCTCGAGGTTCCACGAAAACGATCGAATCGATTTAACGAAACGAACCATAAAAATCACTTTTACAACCGAACCGCGAATAAACGGGAAACGTATTTCTCGATCGTCTCGAGCAATCAACGTGCAGTTTCGGTAAATATTAAAAAAAATATCGCCCGTATATTTTACCCAGTATATAGATAATGTAGCGAATATTCTATATGTTGCAGCATAGATTCCTTTCCTAAATGTGGCGGAACGAATACGCAGGATAAGAACGTAAATTTCTCGTAAATATGGTTCGAAATTTACCTGCGCCTACACGGTTCGCGTTACGGTAGGCAATCTAACGACTAATCAGGATTATCGGTGAACTGATCGGCGCAGGTAGTCGGAGCGGGCGTGTATCAAAGCAGTACTTTTACTGGCACCCTTTCGGAGACAAAGAATTTGACCGCTCGGTGCGACGGGTGATCGGCAAAGACACTCGTGTTGCCAACTGCAGGTCCGCGACGATGGTGGGGAGGAAAACGACATTGTGAGGCCCGATTGGCGAGGCATGTTCCTTACATTCAGCCGCGTTCAGTTGTATGTACGCGGACAGGATCTAGCCAGCTGCGGCCTTCTTCGACCTTCCCCCCACCAGCCCGGAATCGAGCCTTCTGACCAGCTACACCAACCGGTACCGGCGTTCTACCAAGGAACATCCGCGAAACCACCGCCTTCGATCTTCGCGAGACACCGTCTCACGGGACGATCGAAAATCGGGCCGTCCCGACGATGTTTTTGTCGTACGACGGAAAGGCTCGCGGCAGTATTTACACCATCGTCGCGCCAAACGAAATAAGAAACAGGTAAATAGGTAAGCCGACGTAACTGTAGCCCAATTGCAAGTGCCGCGCGAAGGTGGGGTACAGTTATGTGCTGTTGCGAACCTGACCTTGAGGTCGTTACACGAAAAAGAATTCCTAGGAATTTCTAGGGCTATTTTAAGCATCTATCGCCCAAGTGGGGGTAAAATGAAAGGCACTGGTCTTTAAACGCGTTGGACCCGATTGTCCGCAATAGGCGTTTGTCTGAAATTTTTTTTAACGGATGTCATCGACGTTGACGATGCGTTTACGATATTTCGTTCAGCTTTCGGATAAAAAAAAAGAAAAATTGCACGAGAGTATTTGTGCAATTTGTTTTTAAATTTAAACCTTTCGAATTTCCGAATGATCAATCAGACCTCACGGTCGGTACCGTGACGTTCGGAATACTCGAGGTTAAACCCTTCACGGAACAATTTGAATTTTTAATTCACCATGGCCCGCATGGGTAAGAGTTCACACCATCTGTTCCCGTTTCCCGGTTTCCATTTCTTTCGCTCCCCGGCACCCGAAATTCTTCCTCGCGCGTCCAGATAAGCCGCCATCCATTGTCCACCACCCTTCTCCACGGGGTGTGTCTGTTCTAAATTTCGTTCGCTGCTTTCAGGGCGGGTCGTGTCGAATTCGGGCCACCTTCCCCCACCACCGAATCGCTACCAGTCGATGTTAATTGGCTCGACATATGTTCCCGCGAATATTCGTGGTTCGTCTCCCGTGAACCCTTAACTTCGAGGAATTGCGGTACCCAGGACGCACAATGTAATCCGGCGAACACGTACCGTAACGGTTGTTAGAGGACGATCGGTGTTATTACGCGTTATGTCGGAAATACCTAAGCTCAGCTTAGGTACCAAGCGATTCCTATGGTTTTAAAACCATCGATCGTTTAGTACCGTAAATCGCATTGTTTCCGGTTAACAATGCATCATTAACGCGGTACGGTCTTTATTGTTCTCGTCGTTCGGTTAACGTCGGTTCCGTCCACGCACCGAATCTAATATAAATTAATTCTTGCAAAATGTGCCCGTCTACGTGTCCCAGTGACGGGAATCGATATTCCCGAAACACGTTTCGGTATCCTTTTATTCAAACATTGCAACAGGTGCGGCCAGGTCAGGTCGTATTAATTTCTCTGAAGACGTACTGCAATTTTACAGGCCTGTTATTCACGATCGCGCACCTTTTCGAACCTTTTTATACGACGGGCAGGTGTATCTCCCCTCTTCGCCCTGTAGATCAAAATCTTCTCCCCTCGGGCCCAACTGCGCGCGTCGCGGATCTCTTTGCTCGGAAATCCATCCCACCTTACGGATTTTTAGAACACCTTGTCTTCGTTTCTCTCTCTCTTTTTTTTATATCGCGAAACGCTACCGTTCGGGAACTCGGGGCACGCTCGAATGGTTAATCCCGATCGTTACGAAAGAATCGCGTATCCACGGGTCGCGTATGCATCGTTCATCGCGAAAGAAGACAGCCAGCCAGCCGATCGCAGCTGCAACTCGTACTCGTTTTCTATCGGCACGATTCAGGCCAGTTTTGCGATAGAGTATCGCACGCTACTGTAATTGGTGCGTAACGTTTCTCGTGTCAAGGGATCCGATATCCTTAATAACCAGTCTCTCCGATTTCCAAACACGTCCCTTAGTCACGGCTTATCGACACCGTATGCGCCGCCACGGCTAACCCACCCTCCCACCCCTCCACTAATGGGAAACAGTAGGGCCCTTGGAAACCGCCCTCTCATCAGTGTCACCCCCGAATCGATCCAATGAACGAGGAATAGACGTGACCCAGACGGAACTGTATCGGAGTAATCGAACGTAATCCGTATAATTAACAAACGGGAAGCTCGTCGAGGGCACGGTCGATCAACGGCCTCGATGTTCGAATCTTCCGCGACGTCCCGCGGACGGTTCTATCATCATCGATTCGTAGATCTCTCCCGTGACTTCCGGGTTTTCCATGGATTCCATCGCGAAATCCGTGAACCGCGATTTTCCATCGTGCAATCGCAATTACGTTCACCGCGTAAGCCTGGCATGCAGTCTCCTGACGTTCAGTCCAGTTTTGCATCCGGCACAGGTAGATACTGGGGAAAGGTCGAGCGGCTGACCTGAATAAGTTGACGGTTACGCAATAATTGTGGCGCACTGGCGCGCTTTTTACGGTGCAAGGCTGTGGCACCGTGGACGAGGATAATGGATCTCCGATTAGAAGAAAATCGAGACGAGCGAACGTCATTCTTCCTTTTTAATTTTTCTTTTTCTTTTTATTTTCCGTTCGTTTCTCGACTCTTCGGGCCGTCGACGCGGCAGATGGTCCCGTCCAAGTTTAACATTTATTCGAGTAGGAACGTTTATCGAAACAAACGCTCCCCCGGGACACTCGAAATCGATGGAGCTCACCCTGGATCGATATTCGAAGCGACGTATCGCGCGGAGAGCGGTTCCGTGCTCACCGTAGGGAACAAAGAAGGATTTTTCGAGGCGCCGGTGTGAGGAGCACCTGGAAAGGCGACGGAGGGACCACCATTCGGAGGATAGGAGCGGCCGGGGAATAATATTGGGAAGTCTGCAGCTGTCACAGCAGCTGCAACCCTCCTCCCTTGCTCACAATCTGACCGCCAGCTTTTCTGCCTCCTCTTCCTCCTCTGCCACCTTCTCCTCGTGCGCCATCACCTCGTTCTCGTGTCTCAACTTCTGTTTCGCGTTCCTGGCTTCTCGTTTCAACGTTTCCGAAAAGCTCGTGAAAACCGCCCAGCGAATTCAACCCTCTCATCAACGTCCTCCTGTATGAGAATCTCGGGGAGACTGGAGTTGACGTTGCAGAATTTTATAGCGTCCACTGTGAAAGTTATTGATGTTAAAGGTACCTCGAACATTGATCTTCTGTTACCGATTTAATGGGCAAAAATACTAGAGAAGCTTCACCGAGAAAATTTCCATGTGTCTTTTTATAGGAATTTTTACGATGGTCGTTCAAGTTCGAGTAAATAAAATTTACACGGTGGAGGATCGAAGGAGTGTTAAAATTGGAGTATACGCTTGACGTAAGAGTTGTAAAGAGTGTGATCTAACGATATATTGGAAATGGACAATCGGTGATCGTTTCGAGATGAGAAGAAACGATTAAAATCGGCTAAAGTTCGGTGAAATGAGAAATATCGAAGGAATGGATATCTTCAATGCGAAGATCGTTTCGAGATGAGAAGAAACGCTTAAAATCGGCTAAAAGTTCGGTGAAATAAGAAATACCGAAGGATATCTTCAATGTGAACAACAGTAATTGAGCCGTAATTATAAAAAATGATACGTTCGCGGAGCGTATAAACGCGGTGCGTTTCGTGCTCGATGTATATCCTTCGAAACGTGGAATGAAACCGTAGAGGAAATGAATGTGCCCACAGCACTTTAATGGGCTGTTCTTCAAAGGGGGCCCCCTTCGTTTCCGTACCCTCGCGAACATGTGGGTGTATCTAGGCTGAACGGAGCTGGCTCCGAGCCGAGCAATCATCCCCCTTTCGAAGCCAACCACCGAGACCATCCTCGCCTCTCCTCGAGGAGGAATGCGCACGTCGGTCAGCTGCTCCTCGTGTAAAACTAAACTTCCTGCGCCACGTGTACATCTGCTCCCCTTTGCTGCAAGGTGGGGGTAATCTCGTGGTCTTGGATACGCGTGGCCACGTATCCCATCCAGAAACTTTTGGCAGGATTTGAATACCAATAGATGCACAAAAGCATTCCTCCGCGTTGCGATTTGCATTCTTACTGTTAGAGATTGCAATCTATTATTAGCAAAGTGAGGGTAATCTTTCTGGATCCACGTGGCTATGTATCCCATCCAGAAAGTTTTGACAGGATTTGGACACCATTGGTGAGATTTTAACCGGCAAGATTTGAACACAAAAACGTTCTTCCATGTTGCAATTTTGCATTCTTGCTGTTACAGATTGCAATCTATTATTAGCAAAGTGAGGGTAATCTTTTTGGATCCACGTGACCGTATATCCCATTCAGAAAGTTTTGGCAAGATTTGGACACCATTGGTGAGATCTTAACAGGCAAGATTTGAACCCGAAAACGTTCTTCCATGTTGCAATTTGCATTCTTGCTGTTAGAGATTGCAATCTATTATTAACAAGGCGAGGGTAATCTTTCTGGATCCACGTGGTTATGTATCCCATCCAGAAAGTTTTGACAGGATTTGGACACCATTAGTGAGATTTGAACAGGCAAGATTTGAACACAAAAGCCTTCTTCTATGTTGCAATTTGCATTCTTGCTGTTACAGATTGCAATCTATTATTAGCAAAGTGAGGGTAATCTTTTTGGATCCACGTGACCGTGTATCCTATCCAGAAAGTTTTGACAGGATTCGAACACCATTGGTTACACGAAAGCATTCCTCCACGTTGCGATTTGCATTCTAGCTGTTAGAGATTGCGATCTATTATTAGCAAGGTGGGTGCAATCTCGCGATCACGTATCCCATCCAGAAAGTTTTAACACGATTCGAACATCAAACGGATACACGAAAACGTTCTTCCACGTTGCGATTCTCGTTATTGTCGTTACAGATCACCGAATAATTGACAAAAGAATTTTCACCATTCCCCACTTCTCGCCCAACGCGATATTTAGATCGCGTTTCCTGTGACCGCGTTTCCCATGAACGTCGGGTTCGTTTCGAATTAACCGCAGCCCCTTTTTAACGCACGAATTTACAATAGAAGCCACGGGACCGTCTTCAGTCACCCTCAATTAACTCAATTGAATTTTCTCATCAAGGGGCTTTAATGAACTTAAGTACTTTGTTTAGCAGTGGCAAAGGTTAAGCTCGCAGCCGCGTCCCGGTGTACGCAACAATGGTTCAATGATTCCGATGCGAAATCCAACGCGATGAAATTGCATCGTCGATCCGCGAACATATTCGTACGAAACTCCCGACCCAACGATATCTCGATATTCGAACATCGTTGCGAGACCGTGGGACGACAATTCCGCGTCCGCGGAAGGAAAATAATAACCCCGAGTAACCTTCGACGGTGATTAGTGAGTTCCATTATCCGATATTCACTAACAATTTTAACACGGTCGCTAATGAAATTATTACTCCCGTCTGAAAAGTGTCCGCGCGTCGATTTAACAATTATCAAAAGCCGTATAACGAGCGTTAACCGAGCGCTTCGGTTCGCGATCGCGTGCGCATTAAAATCGACGCTCGCGGTTCGCTCGTTTCGTCGAACACGGGGACAAATCGCGCTCGCGGAACGCGCAACTTATTCCGCGTCGCGTGGAAAATCGCCGATGACGTTAATGCGCTTATTACATCGTTAGCGGTGCATCAATCGTTCCACGTGAAAGAGAGAGAGAGAGAGAAGGGATGTCGGAGTGCATCCGAGCGATGCACTTTTTAATTAACCGGTCGTTGGTATCCAACGTGGGCAAATGCCCGTGGCAGGAGGTCGATCGCGCTTGGGACCGGAAGTCGGAACCATTACGACCGATTTCGAGAGAGTGTACGGTTATCTGGCGCAATTACATCGTGGCCTGCATGAAGGCATCGTTACGAAACACGACCTTTTCCGTGGCGGGATTTTACATGAAATCGTTCGCGAAATTCTTCGCTCTCTCTCTCCCACGTTCGTGACTACGATAAATCTCGACGGCCGCCTCCACGAGGAAGGTTCAAGTTTGTCGTGGAATCTATGCATTCCGCTCGAGCCGCGCGATTAACACGAAAGCGGGAACGACCACGTCGCCGGAGTAGAATTCTCAACAAATTGTTTTCAGCCGCGACTCGCCGTCTCTCGATTACGCGGGAAACTTGTCCGCTCGGTGATAGTCGGTGTTACTCGTATCCGCGAGTGGTACTCGAATTTCTCTGCCCCCTTCGCGAGGAATTCACCACGGTCCCGCCAACGTGGAAATAAATTTCTTTCGGTGGTCGAAACACTTACACGGTCGCGTTTTCACAAATTTATTCGCCAGAACGGTTTCCACGAAATAATTTTAACGCGATGTCGTCGGACCGGTTGGGTATTTTGTAGAAGAACCGAGGCGATGAAACTCTAGCTTTGTAAATTTAATAAAATTTCATAAATCGTAGAAACAGGACAGAGTATCCAATAATGAAGAACGATGTAGCTTTGTTTTCGGTTTGCTCGCGACACGAATGATATCGGGCAATAATGATCTTCCGCCATTGTGTCGAGCACCGTCCCGGTAAGGTAGAGATAATTATCTATACGGGGTAGTGTAATTTAACACTATTTTCGGTCGACGTCGAGTACTTTATTTGTCGGAGCGCATCGATCCGATACCGCGAGTCTCTCGTTCGATGCCGTTTCGGAAGAGTCGTTAGAATTCCACGTAAATGGGATACCCTGTATTCGCATGGTTGTGTAATCGGCCTTACGGATAAACGGATACACACACTCACGTGAGTGCATTCGCAAGCAGGGAGGTTCGTATCACAAAACGGCCAAGTGAAAGGATAGGCACGAGTTCATCTTGTGTCTCAACCTCCCGAGCAGCCTTCTCGGATACATCCTTTCGTGCTGCAAGTGCGTCAGCTATTCGCATAAAACAACAGTTAATTCAACGCGCGTTCGTTTCGCTGACAAACGATGCAGTTACATCCAGTATTTTATAATAAAACCGACGCGATTATTTATAACCGTTTTACGAGGACAGGGAAGACCCATTCGGGGAAATATTGCGCCGGTAAATTTCGCAAAAGGAAAAATATCGAACTTATGTACCTACTCGCGATCTACTAACTCCGTTCGATAAACCGGATACCTTCGTTTCGCGAGAGATACGCTCCGTGTTCTCCTCGATCACCTTTCGTGTAATCTCGCTACGAAAACACTGCTTTCTTCCCCACTTCTCGTCGGGACACGCTTTTAATATTACCGTTCTGTTTCTACTTTCTCTGTTTATTCTTCTGGTCGGAGCTGCACAGTCGAACGCCTCGATTCGCGAAGGTGTATCATTTCCATAAATAACGCAATTTCGCGTAGTGAAAAGAAGAGCATTATGCAACGTCACGCTGCCGGCCCGGAGCGTACGCGGAATAGTAATTCCGAACGCGTCGATGGAACGCGAGGAGAACATCTTGAAGGAGTGCGGAACATCTGTTTGCAACGATGTTGAATCGCCGCTGGCTTCGACGAAAGGAGAGAACGAACGAAAGAAAGAAAGAAGGAAGGAAGGAAGGAAGGAAAGAAAGAAAAAGGAACACCGCTTTCAAACTGCGACTGGTCGTGCAGTTCGAAATAGCGTCGTGCCAAAATCTCGGTGCACGGCTTGCACGGCCGAAAGATGCACCTGCATCGGGCTGCATCTTTCGCCGATCACCGGCCAGATGTGCCCCACACCCGTGTTAAACTCGGATGCATATTTCTGGCTGGCCAACGGAGATCCTTTGGGATACGTTCAACCTCTATTTAGAGCGAATTTCGGAACGATTTATGCGCCAAATCATTTTACAGAATGGATCTCCACTCGTTGTGGATCGAGATCTATTATCGTTGTACTATATTTATCGATATAATTCGACGTTCGCGAGTACTGTTACTTTACACCGATCGGGTTTAATTATTTATCATTAACGACGGTGAATCGATAATGCATCGATGCATCGATGTCGCGATATTAATTACGGTCGCGTTAATATATCGAATCTGTCGCACAGACGTATCGATAACGCGGTATCGATACATCGATGTCACACTCTCGATATTTCAATACGAAACGTTTAACGCGTACCTTTCTTTTTTCCCTTTTGCTCGCGAATCGAATATTCATCAAAAGGTACTAGTTTTTCATTCCCCCGAGTTCTCGGACTTTATTAAAACTTTTTTTTAAGGAACGCGAGACGCACTTACTCGTAATAAGCCGTAAAATTAAATATTTTACATTAATAGTCGAGTACAGTGGGTAATCTGAAAGCGATTCGAGGGGAAATAAGAATACTGTTTTCGTTAAATTTATGTTCCCCTTACGCGGGATAATTTGTACCTCGAATAACGAAAACAAATAGTCGAAGAAATCATAAAATCGATCCCAATTCCATTGCAGTTTTTGTTCATTCCCCCTCGGTGTATCTCGTATTTAAAAAACAAAGAATACTCTTTCCCTCCGTGCTTTTTCTCTACGACATCACGAGAAAGTGTTTATACGCTCGGTTCGTAAAAAGTTTAAATTGTTAGTCGAAGGCGAGTGCTCAACTCCTATCAAAATATTTGCTAACCAAGGACTACGGTGGTCGGGCAACGTGGAACTAATCTGCGATTTATTCGCGCTACGCCTACGTAATTTTCTATTTAACGGCCGCAATAGTACCGGTAACGACGATGCACCTACGATGGTCCCGTATGTAACTAAAAACCGTGGCCTTATTGTACAATTTTCAAGTGGATATTGAAACCCTCGATACGTATTAATATCCACCGGTATAAATCAAAATGCCGTACGGCCGATGTATGCGGCTTCATTAAAACGTTCATGGGCCCCGTCGGATAATTCAATGTCGCGAGACCCCGCGCGCACGTGAAATCATGGAATCATCCCAATTAATTGCGCCGTTATTTATCGCGTAATAGGATATTTTACAGCGCTCGCGTCGCTTCCCTTTCTTTCTTATTTTTTTTTTTTTCCATGGGGTTTTTATCGGCCGGCGGCGTGCGACCGGCACGATCATACCGCGTCCGACGTCTTCCGCACATGGAAACCAGAGTAACCAGTGCAGTGAGTAAAAAGCAGCAGCTGTCACTGCACGGCAGCTGCAACGCCGGTGCATCGGTGCTAGCGATGGGAATAACGTGATTCTATGTTCATTCCGTATTCACGGTGATTTCCAATTTCCCGTAAATCCACTCGTGGATCTTGGCGTTCGCGTGACGACACGCGAATTGAACTAATTTCTCGTCTCGTGGCCGAGCAACTGACACCGTCACTTCTCCACGGAGTTTCCCTCGTTTGTGAAACAATCCGTGGAAGATTCACGAAATGGGTCACTGAATTGCGTTCCGAGGATATCTATTAATTTCTCGTCTCACTTTGCTCGAAATACATTAGCCTTGGAAAGGGAAAGGTTACTCAAGGTTATCGAATCGGGGAAGAAAATTTGCTTAGTTTTAATCAGTTTTAGGTCATTTCTATGCAAAGCTTACCTAATCGAGAAAACAAATCTTTCTTTAGTTCTTTTTTTATCATTTGTAGGTAATTTTTATACAAAGCTACGTAATCGAAAAAGCAAATCTTTCTTTAGTTTTTTTTTTATCATTTGTAGGTAATTTTTATACAAAGGCTAACTAATCGAGAAAGCAAATCTTTCTTTAATTTTTTTTTAATCACTTTTAGGTAATTTTTATACAAAGGCTACCTAATCGAGAAAGAAAATCTTTCTTTCGTCTTTTTAATCATTTTTAGGTAATTTTTGTACAAAAACTACCTACTCGAAAAAGCAAATCTTTCTTTCGTCTTTTTAATCACTCTCAGGTAATTTTTATACAAAGGCTACCTAATCGAAAAAGAAAATCTTTCTTACGTTTATTTTCAATAATTTTCCCGCGATCTCCAAAGACTCGAAATCTCGATGCAGAAACTAACGGTACTTGAATTTCGTTTCGGTTTCGTCTCACGACGAATCAAAGATCCCAGAATCCCGACGATTCTAAAATTGCGCGCGATTTGAAAAACGCGACCAGTTCGACGAATCGATGCATAGAAAGGTGCGTAAAAACAAGCATCGCTAATCGGTCAGTCCCGACCGTTTCAACGTTACGGCTGTTTATCGGTCAGCGCCAGCATTCCGTGCATATGCAACTGCACACCTAAGATGGATGCGCGGAGATGAGAGAAAGTCGGGGATCCTGGCCTCGAGGTTGACTTCGAGAAAATAACCAAGTGTTCGTAGCACGTATGCACACGCGCGATCGTCGCCGATCAGGTAGGCGTGATCGTGCTGCGAGGATAATGTCAACGAATGTCTTGCCATCCCCCCCCAATCGATGTTGCTATCATTTCTTTTCAACAGAAAGGTGATTGGTGGGTTCACCGTGTCGAATAAAAGAGAACTTCGAGTACTGTCCCGGTTCTGCAGTCGATACCATTTTTAGGATAATTGTTGCAAGTCTTGGGATCTGTAGCTTCGATGTTAACTTCATCGAAGACCGTGCGAAGTGTTCTTTCGAAAATGGAACGCACTTTGGGGATGGATACTTAAAACGAGTTGATAATACGGATTTACGAGCAAGGAAGCTTTGAAATTTTTATAGACACATGGGTCATCGCGGATCACGAATAATATAACGATAATGGAAGTGAAAAGTTTCCAATCATTCGAGAATTATTTTCAATATTTTCCGCTAGTTAGATATCGTCGGTACGGTTTTGATAACAACGTCGTATTTCTTCCGGTAGATCCTACGATTCGTTTACGTTTTAACTCGGTGAGACTTTTAATAAATCCTAGACACTCTGTCTACTGGAACTAATGAATAACGCAGGTCTGCGAATGAGTTCCTCGACCTTGTTTCCCCGATTGTGGTCATTATTCTCTTCGAATGAGTCGGATGTATGTGTATCCGTTCGGGTGATGTTTAAACCGTCGCATAAAATTATCCACGATAACGTGACGAATTCGATGCAGAGATTATCGCGATAAAAAGCTCCACAGTGACTCAGAGCCCCGTCTTGCGTGGAATAATGAAGTTGGTCTTTCGTATTTGCATATTTTCCATCGAAACGAAACGTTAGACACAGAGTAGGCGAGAAACG
Organism: Ptiloglossa arizonensis; assembly: GCF_051014685.1. NCBI lineage: Eukaryota > Metazoa > Arthropoda > Insecta > Hymenoptera > Colletidae > Ptiloglossa > Ptiloglossa arizonensis. The sequence continues at coordinate 23,955,105 of NC_135049.1, forward strand.
ACTCGTGGAAGCAACTCGTACACGTGGCCGCAGCTGCATGCGATAATAGGTAAATAGTCTGGGGAATGGCTGATGCATGTGTCCCCATTATTCTCCCTCGTCAATCGGATTGTTTCGAATTAATAATTCACCGTACCGGTTTACAGCGGCCTCGGCCATCCTCGATGCACACCGCGCCAACCGATATCAATGACCGGTGTAATTCAATATTCGTTAGTCCGTAATTAACGTAATCGAATACGGGGATAAGTACGATTCGACGACTTTTAATTGGGAGCTGGGAACCTTGGGATCGAATTCCAGTCGCGACTCGACGGGTAAAATGGAACTTTTCCGTTGATAATGAGTCGCTATCGTAATTGGATCGTCGTACCCTATGAAACGTACTATTATTTTCGATAAGAAAAGTGCACTCTGTTTTCGTCCGCGTGTGAATTTAAGTTCCGCGAAAGAAGAAGCGAACGAAAGATCGGACGTCGCACGGTCTTAGATACTCACGGTACAATGTAATTCTCTCGATGCAAAAACACACCGTGTCGATGTAAATATTAACATCGTGATTAACGATGAAACGTACACCGCGCAAGAACTTGTCCAGATTTCCAGGTACGTAGAAAATAAAACGACGCGAGATGTTGCAGGACTATCGCGCGAGGATAGCGCTGAAACCACGTCGCCTGTAAGTCCTTGCTAACAGCGTGGAATTTATAAATGTGGTATACCCGAGTTGTCTCGATGCGACCCCGTGGATCCATCGGGTATCTAGGATATTTTACGAAAAGATTGTACAAACCATAAACTGTCCAACGGTTGTCTTTCTGATCGTTGTTCGTCGAAAGAAAAGGAACGTCCAAACGAACACAAATCCCCCTGATTCATCGTGTACTTTTGTTACGCGAAACACATGACGCGATAGCAGGACTTTGTTCCGAAAAAGCTTGGGCAGCGAAATTACTGGAACTCGGGGCACGTGTGAATCCGTGCCAAAGGGACGCCATTACGGTCACCCGTGAGGCAGAGGCGAGCCATTGTCTCAATGGGCTCTCCTACCTGCCGTGACTAGCAATGTCCGAGATTTGTTTTTCAAATCGCGACCCTGGAATTTCCGTGGGCAACCGGTACCGTCGATCGTGAATATTTAATGGCCTTTTCTAACGACACCTTGAAATCCAAATGCGCGTTTACTTTTACCATTTATACTGGTTCGAAAACGAGACAACGAAACTGCTAGGTACGACGAGCTCGAATCGCCATTTCGTTACGCGTGAACCGCCGACGAGGGAGCTCGGACTTTCGATTTCGATCGCGCGGAAACGAAGTGTCGCACGCGTTACGGAAATCGTTTAATTTCGATACGGGAGCGTGTTGGATCGATCTACTTACCGGCCACGATGTCCCGATGTCATTCTAACGCACCGAAAGGTCAACGTTCAGGGGGGCCTGTGGATGTTCGGAACCCGAACACGAACGCCCGAACCACTTCGCGCGAGATTCACTTGGTGGAAGCAACGTGACACTAGAACAGTCCTTCGAGCACCAACGGAGAACTCGCGAGCTTCTCGGCCGTTGGATCGCGAAATTGGAAGCGCACTCGATCCTGCGTAACAAGGAGGTTCCGTGACCCTCTGCGTCGTTCACGTTGTTACCTCGTTCCGCGTACGATCGTCCCGCCTTCTCGTCGTAACGTGAAAAATAAAAACGTCACCCGTTAAACAACAACCTCGGCCCTCTCCGCGACAGAAATAATATTTCGACGTCGAACAACCATCTGCCCGGGGACCTTCCAACGAGATTCCCTTCCACGAAAGTGGACAATGGCTCTCGTGGATCGTAACAGCCACGGTGGCTCGTCTCGATCCCGTGTACCTGCCATTGAAACACCCGGAGTCGATCTTTGATCCCTTCGGTACACCCGTTGGAAGAGTCCCCGGGCCACGGATAGAGGCAAATACGGTACGAGGTACCGGGTGACAGGGAAAAGGAGACGAGCGATATCAAGGATTCGGTTACGATTCTCGAACCTTTGGATCCAACGGAGGATGCGGCGTACTCTCACGGCCCGGTACCAGCCACGAGGCGTTCGCTGTGGACACTAAATACGAGCGTGCTGGCACCAGGATCACCCGGTGCGAAGCGAGGCCGTTATCACCGCGAGGGAAACACCTCGATAGTCCGGCCGTGGTGAGCGACAGCGTAACATCGACTGCGTAGCGTACTCGATGTGTTTCCAGGTGGAAGGTGCAGTAGGCGCAACACACCGTGGCTGGCGAAACGAGCGGGGAAACTGAAGTCCCATAGGATACACGGTTAGCTCTATACACTGTGTACACCTAGATAGTTATGAAGGCAGGTGCCGGCAGACAGGTGAACGTGGCGGAACACAGGAAGTGCCAGAGACAGAGAGGCATTACAAAACCGTGGAACGGTGGGGAGAGGGCAATGGGAAAGAAGGGAAGAGCCCCAGGAAGAAAGAATGCCGTGCGACTCGAGTAGTCGCGTGCCCCCGTGCCGGCGAAATTAATATTCCTCGATAAATTCGTCGCTCCTCGGACCGCTCGAGTGGTCCAGCGATCCGAGTGGTCCGCACTTGGACTCGTTTTGGTATTACTTGCAGGTAGATACGACAAAAAAAAGAGACAATTTTAAAGGATACTTGGGCAACAATCTCCCAAACGCACCACCGAAACCGACAACGTTCGCGTACGGGTTGGACCTGTACGAGTTTGGGCCGAGTGTATATGCCCGTGCTCCGGCACCTCGCGACCCACAACCCTCGAAATGACTACTCGATCACCTGAACCGTGCGCGTCACCGTCTCTCGAACACCGACCAGGGGAAAATCCTCGTGCCCCGACCTCCCGTTCACGCCATAAACGGTCATCGAAACAGCCGTCGGTAATTCGTGGAATTGACCGCTCCAGGTAGGTAAGACGCTTGATTAGCGTCGAAACGAGCGAGACTCGAGGTTAACTAAGCGAGGCACGACGCGCGAAACGCGACTCGAATCCTTCTTCTCCTACCATCGGGTGAATTGGAGAATCGGTGGTAGTAGTAACTGGAACGTGGCTGGCGTCCACCGCGGTATCGCACGGTCCATGGAATCGTCGCGAGCTGGAAGCGGATAGGCGAGCATGGTATTCGACGAGATCGCGTTATCAATCCGCCACCCTATCTCTCGAGTTGGCCTGCCGCGCAGGGACGCACACCATCGAACGGTGCCGCGTTGTTATGCTACTTGCGAGCCGACGTTGCTACAGGAATAGCATGCGCCGCGCAGCCCCACCTAAGCGTCCCACGTGCGTGTATGCGGCACGCCATATTTCCCGTGCGCAGGAGTGCAACACCGTCCGACGAAGTCGTTGACTGGAAAACGAGCAGAGGAGAAGCACGGGGAACGGTGGCGCGAGTACACCGACATTGGGAAGCGGGGGGAACGGGGAGAGCAGGGTACTCTCCTCGTTTATTCGCACTTTTACCCGGTTCCGTTCTTAAGTGCGGCCGGAGTTTGTTTATCGGTCGCTTCTCGAGGAACGAATCGTCCGCGCACCCCCGATCCGGTACCGGAAGTTTCGATTTCAGGCGATCGTGCAACACCGTGCCTCGCCACCGATCTCCTCGATCGGATATTTTAAGAATGTCCGACGGGACACTCGGACGTTGCGTAACGTTCCCTTTCATGGTACTCGCGGCATTGCGAGGTGCCGTGGCACGAACCTTCGGAAACCAACGTCGAGATTTCGCCCGCTTCCTTTTCCGGAAGGACGTTAATCGATTTTACGTACGATGCGTGCGTGCGTTTGCCTTACACGCGTCATTTTCCAGGAATAAAAAAAAGTAACGTCGGACCGTTAAACGCATCGCTGGCACTCGGATACGTACCGTGAGCCCATCGTCGGGGATCAGGATACGTGCCAGTCCCGGAGTCCCACTTTTTACGCTCGTGGAAAATAGCGTTACAGATTTCGTTTCTTTTTTCTTTTTTTTTTTTACCAGGGTCTCCAACAGTCGATACAGTCGGCGAGAAACGCTGGTACGATACTGAATATCATTCGGATCGATTAGTCACGGTGCTTCTTGCCTCGATCAGGCGGAAAGAAAATAGCAGTAAAAATTGCATCGTGTCCGTTCGTGTTCGAAACAACGGAGCTTCCTTGTTTCGAAGTAGGAAACGAACGTTCGAATTCGAGGGAACGATACAGAGAGATGAAATACAGGGGGGGATACCACGTTGAGAATTACGAGTCACAAAGAAAGAGATTGAGGAAGCTCGAACGAGGTAGGAAATCCTAACCTACAAAAATAACCGGCAAACTGGCAACGTTAGAGCCTCCATATTTTTGTTCCGTTTGTAAATGAGCTACATTCGTTGGGAAATCAGAAATTATGCGATGCGCTGTTCGAAGGATTTACTCGCGATCGTAATGTTACGTTCGAGCTGCGTGACTTCCGGTGGAACCCGCCTTTCCTGTACCCCCATCGAGCGACTCACGAGCTCTAAGGTTTCTTTCAAACATTTCCTTCCCGTCGAAGCCACTTCATCGAGTGCCATGACAGCGTTATCTTTCGCCAGCTCGGTTCAGATGGCAGTAGAGTACAACGCGAGCTCGTGTCTGCCAGACAAAATAACCAGAACAATATTAAATTTTTTCTTCGCGTCACTTCTGTTACATTCTGTACACTTTATGGAGAACTTGGTTCACGACAGATTACTGAAACAACATCCTTCTGTAAATCGTAGAAACGTGTTTACTGTTCTATGCGATCGTTGATATTATTCTATTGTATTTGGAACACTTCGCTAAGAATTTGTCCTAGTTATCGTTGATTCAACATTTTCACGGCGGAAGAAATCATTCTCAATGTCTCGACTTCGTCTTCCGAAAGCAGAACCGCTTTCTGCACTCTGTGTGGTTTATGATTACTTAGAGAAGGATCGTGCATGGACACTCTGCTCCCATTCTTGAGGTCAGAATCATGAGAGTAATTAAAGTGCTCTAATAATCTTTCTAACAGCTCTTGAATCGTGCATCTCCTTTTTTCCCGAAATTGTTTCTCTCTCAAAGGAAACTGATTTTTCTCGCTTCCTGTTACACACTGTTGTCTTGAAGTTGCTTCTGGTCGTTCGTCGTCCGACGTTTGCGAAGCTCTGTTCACTGAAAATTGTAAGACACTAGTAACTATATTCGGTCGGATTGCTCGTTTACTTTTAATATTGGATTTTACCCAATATAATGCTGCTTTCGCTTATGGTTGACAAGAAATTTTTTAATTTGTCCTTCTTGTCGTGCCACTGATCGCTAATGAAATTTATGGAATTGTTTCTCATCCTTCGATACTTGTTGCTAATCGATGAACCCCTGTTTCTTCTTAAGGATTTGTCCAAATCGCTATCATTGTCTAGTTTGTATTGCAGAGAATTTTCTTCGCTTCCTTTCTTTTCGTTCGCAATAAAATCTTTAATTTCCATATTTCTCAAACTTGGAGTATTTTCTAATTCTTGACCTTTCACTCGAGGCACCAAACTGCGAAGTTTTGCGTGCAGTTTCTCGATTTCTTCGAGTTTCTCTAAAATATCTTTCACGTATCTTTCAGACATGATACGTTTTACAAAACACGTTACACTCTATTTTGATCAAAAAATTTGTACATTGCAGTATTTCAAGGAATTTATGTATATATGTAGCTATGAAATAATATAATAACAGATGAGCCACGTAGGAAATTGAAGTTACCGCATAAGGCTAACATATGACATAACCTATATTTCAGCAGAAAAAATAATGGACACGTTCAACGAAACACGAGAAAAATTATTTATTGAAATCCATAAAATGTAATATTTGCTAACATTTGTTGGCATCGGTAAAAATGTCAACATGTTCGAAACAAGCAAGACCAAACCGTTGTTATTGTCGAATCCATGATGAAAGAATAAGTCTAAATGACATTGCGAAAATGATAACCACTTTAAATGATAAAACCCTGCAATTGCGAAACGAGGTTAATGCATTTAATAATGACGACGGTAATGACGAGAAAAAATTGTCTAAAAAATTCGAGACCACACATCCAGGATTGTCTGCACGCTGTTATGAAAGACAGTCTGACATCGTTAGAAGTGATGTAAAATGTGATCATCGTTTGGTTCCGGAAAAATTTGAGATTTGTACAGATACATTTCATAATAATTTGGTAGGCAATTATAAAATTAAACAGGAAAAATTCGATAATGAAACATTTAAAAATATAACAGAAATAAACAATTTGCCCACAAACGAAGAGTTGCGAGTGAACGTAATATCCCAAACTCAAGTAAAAAATAATACGGATTGTAATTATATTTCTACAGATTTGCTAAAAACAAGGGAAAAGAAAATTTCCAGAGGTGCTCAGTTTGATTCAACGATAGAACGTAAACGAAAACGAAAACGAAATTTTTTTAATTGTTTTAAGACTGAACCAGAGATTAAGGAATATAAATTATTACACCAATATAAAAAAGCTAAACGCACGCCAAAGAATAATATTTGCATGTACTTTGATCTTCAAACAGAAGAAAATGATTTATTAAATAAAAAAAGAATGAAAGATGAAAATATGTTTAAAGATGTGCAACAAGCAAATAATGAGGAAAATCAAAGTTTTCTACAAGGAAGTGCATATGACGAAAAAAATTCATTCGATAAAAATGGAGTGTTTAAATCGGTTGAAATTGAATCCAAAGAGAGAAAAAAAACATTAAATCAGTTTGAGAAGTTGCAAGAAAATAATATTTTAAAAAATGAACAGTGTGAAGATAAGACAGTTCTACAAGAGAATATAGAAAACAAATGTCAAACTTTCGAGCATTTGGTAACAAATCGCATGGGCGGGGACGCAGAGTTCCGTGAGAATCGTTTAATTTCGGACTTGAACAATAAAATACGAAATATTAATTTATATAAGAACGTAAAATTCGACGTAAAGAATGTGAAAAAAAGATTGGATATTTGCATATCTGCACTGAATGGAATAATCGAAGATATTTCCTTAATCTTCCCAGATTCAGATACCTTGAAAGAATAAAAACATTGAAATACTTCGGTAACAAGTGTTTTAAATATTAAAAGATAAAATTTTCTGATTTTAACCAAACGATAATATTGACAAATTTATTAGGTAGAAAAAAAAGATCGAACTGTGATTAATATCCCCCATTATTTTTGTGAAATATTGACATTTTTTCTAACAAATTTTGTACACGAAACCATTATTTTAAGTAAACTATAGTAGGGAATTTCGCCGTATGGATAATGCAGGTGTAATCGCGTGTGCATGCAACAGAGACTATGATCGTTAATACAAATGCACATTACCCGGTGCAATTGAATCAAAATCTCAAGATGCATGAGCGATTAATGTTCAGTGAGTCCTACGGGAGGGAGAAAGACAGATTTTTCGTCAAATCGAAAGGTAACAACCTTCTGATGTATTAAATGTCACTAGTGCACCTAACCTATTGTTTATTTTGTCCTGAAGACGAGCAATCGATAACCGAAGTGTTGTCAGACACGACCAGGACAAAGTCGTTTTATTCTTATTTCGTATCGATTGCGAAAGAGGTATTTTTACCTCAAGGATATCCCGACAGTGTTCATCCTGATTATACTCTCTATCAAATATGGGACACAGTACAGGTTAGTTTATATAGGCCTTAACAGAAGTTGGGTCAAATATCATTAATATTATTATTTACAAATGTCATTATAATATTTTGTGTTTTGTTTTAGGCATTTGCAAGTACCATATTAGGTACTCTTACAACACATTCCATTATGCAAGGGGTAGGTGTTGGCGAAGCTGCAGCGACTCCACTGGCAGCAGCAATAACATGGATATTGAAAGATGGAACTGGAATGGTCGGTCGTATTGTTTTTGCATGGTGGAATGGGTAAATGAAATCATACACCAGAGCTTGATAGTCCTATTTAATTTAAATAAAAACAAAGTTCGTTTTTAATTCATTAGGGCAGATTTAGACGGACAGTGTAAAAAGTGGAGACTTTTTGCAGACATTTTAAATAATTTAGCAATGGGTATAGAATTACTCTTACCTTATTTCTCTTCCCATTCACTTGTAATATTGTGCATTTCAACAGCAATGAAATCAATTGTTGGCGTTGCTGGTGGAGCAACAAAAGCAGCGCTTACACAGCATCAGGTACGCAAAGCCTGAAAATAAATTTATTTATTATTCATTCGATCCTTTTTTATTACATGGAATACTCATTTTCATTGCAGGCACTGCAGAATAATGTGGCAGATGTTTCAATCAAAGATGGAAGTCAAGAGACATGTGTAAATTTAGTAGCATCTTTAGTAGGAATTTTAATACTCTCTATCATTCACAATAGCCGGTAAATATTTAGTTACATGTATTTATTATCACCAACAATGATAATATCTAATCTTATATTAAATGCGGTAATAGTATTGTTGATGAACCTATGGCATATATAATCTGCATGTAGATACATAATGGAACTCTATCTCTTTCTGATGGTAGTACATCTATATGCAAATTACTCGGCTGTGAAAGCACTACGTTTAAATTCTTTAAATGAAGATCGTTTTGCTTTAATAATAAAAAGTTATTTTACAAACGAAGTCATTCCTGAACCTGAGGAAGTTAACAAAAACGAATCAGTGTTGTTGCTCACAAAACCTAGTAAGATCATTTGGTTTTAACTTTATATTGCAAGTAGATAATTATAAATTGTTGCCTTCACTAATTGGTTTTTCTTTTCAGCTATAAGTATATGTGGGTTTAATATAAAGATGGGTGTTTCTCTAGCCAGTCTTATAAAAAAAGACATAATTCCAGCAAGTGACACCGAACTCTCGTTAAAACTCTTTTTAGATAGGAAATATTTGATTTCTATCGATGTACAGAATAGAACTATTTTTATATGCCTTAAAAAAGATGCGCAACCGTATGATGTCTTGGAAGCATATTTTCATGCTTGCCTTTGTGGATTATTCATTTGTATGTCTTTGAAAGTGCCACTTGTAAGTAAAATATGTCAATTTATATTTGTGTTCATTTTAAAGATATTGTATTTTTACAGGATCTTTTCGTAAAACCCGAAGTAAGCGATCTATCGTATCCCTTAATGCGTCTTTATGTACTTCATAAAAAGTATTCTAATTCCAACAATGGCGTGCAATCGTCAAAAGCTATAGAAAGCATTTATGCTACTAACTTATTAATTTCTGGCGAATACAAAGCATTTATTAGTGGCCTTGAAAGTAAAGGTAAGTAATTCTACTTTTATCGGATAATAATTTTGTACTTTTTTTTATTTATACAGATATTTCTTCTAGGATGGATTACCGAAACTAATCTGTTACCAGTGGCAGCTTGGAGATTTTTATAAAAATCATAAAATGGTAAAAACAAAATACGAACATGAAACAAAATATTGTTGCTCTTTTCTTGATATTATTTACCTTGATAAAATTGTATAATTGTTGATTATTTAAGTGATTTCATTTGCATATCTTGTGATTATTTGTTGGCAATGAGATAAATTATTTATAAATATTTTTTTACAAATTTTTATCACAGGTGATTATAGCAGAGTAAAACTGATATGGAAACCAGTTTATTTCCAATAATTTATAAAAATATAACACGCCTTTAACCTGTACAAAATTTGTGAGAGAAGTTGAACTAAGACTCCTGTTCTTGTTTAGGGCCAGTTTGTGATAAATGTTTTACTATGTCCACCCAGTCCCATCCTCGTGGTCTTTCACCCTTTCCATCTGCTTTATTCCATTGCCTACGCTTTTGGGCTTTACTCAGATGTTCCTTCTTCGGCTTCTTTGTTGCATCTTCGGACTTCAAATAATTCATTGGATCATTTTCGTGCACCTCGAATTAAATCTAGTATTAAATATAGTTATTTCTTACCTGTTGCTTTTCTTCTGTTAGTTTAAGCTGACTAGTTTGCGAATTTATTTCAGCAACAGAGTCTGGTTGTACAGACACTAGTTTCACATAATGTTCTTGGACAGATTGAAATAACGTATAAGTCATGGCACTTCCTAACCATTGATCTGCTTCTGCTTCCACGAGTTTCACCACATTGTCTTTTACCTCTTGTACACTGTATTCCAATCATTCACCTTTAATGAAAGCAACAGAATGCAAGAATAGTCAAAGGACAGCATAGTTGGACTTACATATCCTTGTTGTAAAATGTGTTCATATTAATAGTAGGCCTCTCCGATGGATATGTTGGGCCCCATGATATTTCCAATAAAAACGATTTCAAAGTGTTATCTTCCCCAAACTGTACATAAAATCAATGTTACATATACATGTATAATCTAACTTAAATATCGTAGAACCTAAATAAATATGAAGATTTAATCCTAATTGACGTTAGTTATCGGTGTACTTTACAGTTTGGACAACAGTTTGAATATTTTGGTAAAGTTTTTAATATCATTCTGAACAGACCTTGTATTGGAAGGTAGTAGGTGTCAACTGTTTAAAAGCTGGATCTCCATCGTATATTGAAAGAAGTACTTCTCTTTCCTCTTCCTGAAGTTCGGCATCGCTCATTTCCTTTTGTGAAATGTTGATAATCTAATTTTCTTTACATGCGCACCGTTCATGCGTTATGTTGAGGTTAGAAAAACAGGTAGATGCAGTTGGAAGTACGATTGTGCTGCCTCTATCTCGTCATGCGCGGTATTTTTTAACATTTTGAACGCTTATAAGAGCTAGACTTAAATCAAAATTCACATAAAATACAAAAACTTGAAATTAAAAATTTTTTAGATAATGAAATTCATAGTTTATTATATATACTTGTGTAAACTAATAAATAATAGTTTAATCTATGGATCGATTATCTATAGAACAATGAAAATACAGCAACGCTATAAAAGGTAAAACGCTGAACTTTGTAGAGAAATAGTTTCGGTTCTTGACAATAGATGGCGCAACTAGGTTTATTTATGTAGCGTTTGAAATATTTTTATTGTGGCAAACAGCGAAAATGAAATTTACATGAAAGAAGAAGGAGCGTTCGTCCCGGATTTGCTAGTGGAGTCATCGGTAACGCATTTTTAGTAAACTCTTGCCTTAAACCTTTCATCCTATAGATACGAATCAACTGCTGATCAATATTCAGTGAGAAACAATAATCGATTACGATTTCCTTGTATAGACCGACAAGAAAGGTCGCTACAATTGGTAGCTAATCAATAGTCAATTTATCGGATGCTCGAATGAAATATAGGATAGACGTTTCATCTTACAGGAGGTGGTGCACGGACGAGATATCGAATACACGTTTTATCTTACGACAGTTGGTGTCGTACGATCTGAAATATCGACCTCGTAAAATATCAGTGGTTACTGAGCGACCTCTTCGTTTAAGAACGGTGATTCTCGGAACTATTTTCGATTGAACCACCGAAGTCGAACAAGGTAGTAAACGTACAAAACTCGTCCCTGCGTATCGTTTTTGATTCCATCAAACCTATCCAGTCTTGGAGAATATCGTAACAATCTCCATTCGTTTTTACAGCTTGATGCGACAACAGATGGAGTTTGGAACATTTCACCACCGCGAAATTAAGAATATTTTCAAAGTCACAGCTGTTCTAACTGCTACAACTTCAACTTCGGTCTCTCTTTCTTTGTCTTGTAATTCAGAAAGGAAGTCCGCAAGAAAGGAAACAGAGGTAGCTACTGGTCACACTTGGAACAACACTGAGCGTAAGAGACAGCAGAATTCGACGAAAGTGTTCGCGTTGAATTCGTCGAGTTTTCGGTCCAGTGAAACGGTGCAAAACGCACACGGGTAAAAGAAGTTTGAAAATTCAGTCGGCGAAAGAACAGAAACGAGGTTATGGTATCGGTGGCATCAGTAAGTTATCATACGTAGAGATACAGACATTTCCCGCGATATCAGTGCGCCGCACGAGGAAACGTACAGACCTGTCTGCTTGGCCGTATGCCATCGTGGTGAATACCGCGATGTTATAGCGTGTTCGAGAGAGAAATGAAGCGAAAAGCGGATAGCGAAAGAGCGACGGGGAAAACTCGTGGGAGGGAAAAAAAAGAAAAAAAAAAAAACGGAGTACACAGTAGCCGAGTAGCGAGCCGCGGATTAATGCGAGTTTCCACTCGGCGTACCCCAGCCCCGCATTTACACGAACATCAGTTCCTGACCCCGTTTTGTGTTTCGTTTAAATTTCCCTCATCGCGGTACGGTGTATCGGGAATCGAAGAATGCGCCAGCTGTAACGACGCATCATCGGCTTCTTGTCGAAGAAATTTTTCATTCTCGTTTCGCGGGCGATTCGTCATCGATACCGATAACGTTCTTCTTTTCGAATCTCGAGCGATAAAAGTGTCTCGAAAGAAGTCACGAAAGACACCATCGTTGATATTTCTTCACGGTTGGAACGATTCTAACCTTAATGCTCTTTTAATATTTTTCAACCAAGATTCCATTTTCGAATCGTAGATGGCGTTGATTTAAATCGCAGGATCGAGCGGTACCGGTGGTGCTATCTCGGAGGTATCGTCATTGAGGAAACTAAAAGAAGAGGTATCAACTTCTTCGAAGAGTTATAAAACTGTCATTGAAACGAGCCATGAAAGATTCAATGTCCGATATTGGGAACAGTATTGACAGTAATAAACGAGAGGATGATTTGAAAAACAACTTTTCGTAATTTTCAGAAACTTGGTACGACCTCGGTTAACAATATTCAATCGAAAGTTTACGCAGCGCACGTATAAAAATTCTTGCATATTTTCAGGTACAAAATGGCGACCGAGATTCAATTCTTACGTTCGCGTTCCACAAAATTCAATCGGTTCAAGGGAGGTTCGAGCAAGCAAGAAAATATTTATTTAAAACCGTACGTTACCCGTTTGTAAAAATGTACATTTTTAGGTTCAAAATGGCGACGAGGATTCAACGTCCTCCCTTGCCTTGTTCAAGGAAATTTCGAGCAGGCAAGAAAATATTTATTTAAAATTGTATGTTACCCGTTTGTAAAAATGTACATTTTTAGGTTCAAAATGGCGACGAGGATTCAACGTCCTCCCTTGCCTTATTCAAGGAAATTTCGAGCAGGCAAGAAAATATTTATTTAAAACCGTACGTTACCCGTTTGTCAAATGTACATTTTTAGGTTCAAAATGGCGACGAGGACTCAACGTCCTCCCTTTCCTTGTTCAAGGAAATTTCGAGCAGGCAAGAAAATATTTATTTAAAATTGTATGTTACCCGTTTGTAAAAATGTATAATACATTTTTAGGTTCAAAATGGCGACGAGGATTCAACGTCCTCCCTTGCCTTATTCAAGGAAATTTCGAGCAGGCAAGAAAATATTTATTTAAAACCGTACGTTACCCGTTTGTCAAATGTACATTTTTAGGTTCAAAATGGCGACGAGGACTCAACGTCCTCCCTTGCCTCGTTCAAGGAAATTTCGAGCAGGCAAGAAAATATTTATTTAAAACCGTATATTACCCGTATGTAAAAATCACTGTACATTTTTAGGTTCGAAATGTCCTGGAGGATTCAAGGTCCTCCCTTGGCGAGTTCCTCGGGTCCCGTTCAACACGGTCGAGTGATCCTGTTACCGAGAACTCAGTGGGTGATAACGTGAGATCTACGGTCTGTTACTTAAGCAGATCGATGGCCGATCGGTCGGGACAAACGAGCTCGAATCGGTGAACGCGCGCGGGACACGTGGCGTGCGTAAGTCACGCCAGCCCACCCTGAGTCCACCGCAAAGGCGGCTTCGTCGAATTCGTCGGCGATTCCGTGAAATCCCCGGGATTATATTGCTCCGGCGCACCTGTATTTCGCAGTAGACGCGTGCACGGGACGATCCTCTTCTACGAATTCGGTCCGCACGACGTCCAACGTTGGACGAAACGCTCGGACCTGTCTCCATTAATTCATCGCGACCGTGCACGCACGTTTCGTGAGCCGATTTTTCGTTTAACCCTTCCATCGGCTGGTCGTTCGTGCGATGCCCCGGACCCTTTGTCGGCGTGGAACACTCGTTGGAAAAGCATTAAACTGTTGCGCATCGTTCGGCGAAAATGGAACACGATTCGGTGGGGTATTGATATAATTATGGTACACCCTGGAAAACATGTGGGCTCGGTCTCCCCTTTATGGACCCGGTGTTTTAATAATTTGTCTCCCGGGCGTGGAAGACGCACCGTTGAATACGCTTTGCCGAGGTTGTAACGTACGGAAGAAAATAAAACTACGAGTTAGTTGACAGTAGTTTATCAAACACCGTACGGAGGATCTTGCCATGGACGCGGCTACCTCGAGTCGATTATCAAGAGCGAGCAAAATGTCGAGCAGAGACCTTGCGCGCGAAACTTCCCTCGAACATTTCGACCGGTGAGAGTTATTGAAAATTAAAAATTAAAGAGTCGGGAGACGACGATAATGGCGTAGTTCGGTTCGAACGAGAGGTTTACGGAATAATAAAAGGATCCAAATTATCAGCAAGGAAGCTTACGTCTCTGCGTAATCTCAAGAAGATATTTTCGTAGCGTCCAAGACCGAGATTAAACGATCGGATACAGAGTACACGTGGACTGATACGATCCAATGCGATCGATCCTATCCGTCATCCCCTTCGATGGAAATAACCTTCTCGTAAATTCTCTCCGTCGAGCTCTACACCCAGAATAGTAATTGTTCGAGTAATTAAATTCCACAAGTAATTGTAGAATCGCATTTGGGATTTTCAAACGAAATCGTTCGAACGGTGACGTTCGTTTCGAAAGTAAATCGTGAGGGGTTGGAGAAGTAAACGATCGAAAAATTCACGTTACAGATTCGCTCGCGATCGGACACCATCCACGTCGATCTGTCTACCTAAAATCCGAAACAACGACAAGAACAGGAACAGCTGTAGGCGCCGCGGTGTCGCGAGTGCATCGATCACAAAGAGTCGCCTAGGTGCCCCGTGATTCAGAGCAGCGGTTACCTCCCTCGGGTTGTAAGTGCCTCTACGTGGCCCCTCTCTAGCTCGAGCACGAGGAGCCTCATGAAACATGGATCGTGAGTCGCTCTGGAAGAAGCTGCGGGAAAGAAGCTGACCGCCTGCCGCGCGCTCACCGATCGTCACCGATAGCGATGGGACCAATACCCTCGCGCACCTTTACCGATACTCTCGCCACGATCCCTTCCGCGGGAGCCTCGCCCATCCCTCGATCGTACGTCGTGCTCCGTCCAAATCACCGTAAATCATTTATCCGTTGATCGATGCACCGACGTCGTCCAGAACGGATGCATCTGTCCGATGGAGGGAATTCAGGACGCAACTGGATGGTTCGGGGGAACTCGAGGCGTCGAGGTGCGTCGATGTGGGATAGACCGAGTACCGCACGAAGGATTCGGGGTTACGTGAACGAGAGGATCGGAATCGAAGAGCTTCGGGCTACTCGGTATCACGGAAAACGTTGTCAGAAGGTAACCGAAGGGATACGAGGATTTGGGGGTTTGGAAGGACAGGTATGCACGGAGAGACGGATACCTGGAAATTTAGATACGTGTTTCTTCGAAGGTACACAGAGAACCTCGAGGTACGGGACATCGTTGGAAGAGGTTGAGACGAACCGTGGAGACGAACCTTGTCATTCGAAAACGAGAGGGCAAACCACCAAGAGACGTTTTCAAGTATCACCATATTCAAGGTGTTTCAACGATGACAGTCCAGGGGTAGCAAGTTCAAGAAACTGTTCGAAGGAGTCGAAGGGTTCCCGGTGATTCCGCGATCGGTCCCATCGCTAATCACCCGATGTGACTAGTCCGTGGTTGCTGGTCTTCGGCCGGGAACGGGAAGCAAGAAAAGCTTCCTGGCGCTGTACGATTCACGGAAATTAGTGCCACCGCGATGCTTGGCCTGAACATTACTCCGTACGCCGATATGCATTATGCAAAACCGGGAACTACCGCGTCGTAATTGTATCGTTTTGATAAGTAAGCTCGCGCGAGAACCACGCCGGTGTTCTGGCTCCCCGCTTCTCTCTTCTCTTTGCCCACTTCGCCACCGATGTTTCTTCTTTTCTTGCGATTACCGTTCACGATAATTGTACAGGGCGTTGCACGAACACACGTCGACACAAACGACGAATTACGTATCGAAGGAATTATCCGTAAACGTAGATCGCGGATACGCGGCCTTTTAGTTATGGGTGATTAAGTATAGATCGAAGAGGCTAGAAGACGATACGAAAGACACGATCGAAGGTTTCCGGACGTTTCGTTATTCCGTGGTGATAAGTAGTTGTAAGGATAATTGTACCGTTAAGTGTGGAACAATTTTAGGTGTAAAAAACGATCGTGTTTTAAAAAGGAAAAACACGGTCGAGAGTTTG